>NC_090999.1:64175000-64800000 GCF_041146395.1 Eulemur rufifrons | reverse complement strand
TAGACTCTTGGTTTAGTTTATCGAATATTATTCAAAATTTCCAAAGACACACTTTAGTCCTAAGATTTGTCTGTGTGCCTTCTGTTTGATTTTACACCTTCACTGACTTCAATCAATGTATTAAACCATACCTCGAAATCTTAATCTCTTGATTCCTTTCAACCACAATGATTCTTAGCCATTTTTTCCCTCATCTCTTTCCCCCGTTTTCCTCTTTACAATTCTGCTTTTAAGTTTTCATGGAAAGTTCTTTAAGACACATTTTAATTGTACTATATTTTACTTACTGCTCAATAATTTGGTCTCTAGCTGTCAAAGAGAAACAATGCAAAGTAGAAAAATTCATTTTTAGGATGAAGTCAGATACTCAAGATATATAATATATTCCTTAGAAAACAAAAAACTATTATAAATTAAACTATTCTGGTCATTAGAAAAATTTATCAAGAGTCATGACATAAACCATTGCTCACCTAACCTTTAAGTTGAGAAGTCACTAACAACAAACTAAGTTCTTTTTATCTGTCACCACTTGAAGATCAATGATTTTTTTCCAACATGACTATTTATTTCGCTTTGGGACAGAATAGAGAAGCAGTGGTAATTTTAGTTCATCTACTATCAAGACAAATGATAGCATGATAGGTGAAAATTCAAAGCTGGATTCCAGATTTTCAGTTCTGTGCAGCTTACCTTCTGGAAGTGCTAAACATTTCTTTTTAACCTTCTTCTTTTGTAGAACTAAGTCATATGTTCCAAAGTAGTGAGCCATTCTCTATTAATGTTTAACATCCATTATATCTTGATCCAACTTAGGCACTTTGGGAAGAGGATAAGCTCCACCAAGTCTAGGTTCAACACTCTAAAAAGATTTAGGGGCCATGATACAAAAACAAAACATTTGGAGGAACTGTTTTAATTCTAATTTAGGATGGCTATTTATAGATGCTTGAATAAGGGCTTTTAGGGTCTATGTTAAGGCTAATACTGTATAATGTATTACATATATAAATTTATGTTTATTAGGAATATTGTTTTCATGATAACTGATCACTAATCACTTTGCTAACTTTATACTGTTGGATCTTAATTCAGCAAGTAGTTTAAAAACCTAGGAAAGAGCTCACTATACTTCTGTTTAAAAACGGAGAGGGAGTATAGATGTTATCTCAATAGCAAAAAGACAACATTCTAAAAAATCACTTGTATATAGTGCTAAGGATTGTATTGAGTTTTTTTTTGTTTAAAAAAAACAGTGTATTTATGATCAAAACTATATATTTACACTGAAAAAAAGACCTATGGGTAATGAATTCAAATATACAAAATATTGGAAATGGATTGTAACACAAAAGTACTCCCAAACAGCATATTCTTCTGTTAAAAAAAGCTAATCATTTGGATTTGTACTTGGTAAATGAAACAAGTCTCTTTTTTAAACAAATTAATAGAATACTTTTTCCCCTCCAACAATTCAGATAAATTCATGTGACTCAAGAAAACAAGAAGGGTATGGGTCTGTGTTGCTTGGTGTTTTCACAAACTGGAAAGCATGAATTAAACTTTTTTTAGATGTTCTGTAAGATTAGCATTTACTATAAGAAAGCAAACCCTTTTTAAACATTTGATGATCAATGATACTAAAATCTTGTGAAATGTTTGTTTCCTTTGAAAAGGTCTTTGAGTAGGATCTGCATTACCTTGAAAATGTATGCTCAGAACCAAGTAAAATAATATACTGCAATCTTTTCTAATTAACTTATAGCGTATTAATCTCCAAATCTATATCAGAACAAATAACCACCAAAGTATATCCTCCTACCACAATTCATTTCAGACTACAAGGTGAATTTTTTGATAACATAATTTGATTTAAAAGGACTAGTTAACTATTCCATGTCTCCTGTTTTGACATCACCAGGCACAGTCTAATTCCAATAATTCCATCACTGACCTTTCTAACTCAATCCACATTTGTTATAAAAACAATTATCATTCCGAGTTTTGCAAGCTCCACATCAGCATAAGGTGCAATTGGCGTGAAAGCTACGTGATAAATGCCTGAGGGAAAGAGTGCCTCATGTCACTCAAAGATGACCCCTTCCCGCTGATTAAGAAGCAACAGTGACAGGCTCTCATCAAGTTCATCACTTAACTGGAAAGGTGTATAAAAGGCATAAGGATTGCACATTCCACCAATAATTTTTTTCATGTGAAGGTATTCATTTAATTTAACTTTCTGTAACAGCATAAACAAAAGTAGCAAATATTTTTTGGAGATTATAGAAAGTATCCTCGTGTTATGCATTTGTGTTTGCCTAAGAATGTATACTAGTTCATTAAGACTGCAAAAGCACACCCCACATCCTATCCACTCTAAAATAAAATTGCTAAAATAATACTGAGAAAAGGATTAAAGTACCGGACTCTTGAATATTCACGTTTAAAAATACCAATTATTACTGCAAATTTTAGAAACATACAAAACTGAAATTTTTTTCAACAGCATACATAAAAGACAATAAAACTCACAATATTTAAGCCTAGTTTATCTTCCCAGACTGTGACCTCCTCTTTTTTTGTATAGTCAGCCCCTGCCAAACACACCACCTGGTTTTATAGCAGATGTTCAAGAAATACTGAATTCAAAACAATGATTAATATCACATTTGACTTTTATGAAATTTTTCTGACCATCTTGGAATTCATAAAACGGCAGAAAATGTATACACTTGAACCACTTTATTCTGTATAGTGAAATTAAAAATTAACCCAGAAAGCTAACTTCAAAAAGTTCCTTTCTAAAAAACTGCCAGTAAACGTTGCATAGGGAAAAGCTGAATCTTAACTGCTCAGAAATCTCCTTTCAGGCTTTATTTATTATAATAAGGGTTTCTATGGACTTTTAATTATTATTAACAATTCCACAGAACTATAATATATGGCAGAATACAATGAAGAACAGGATTGTTGTCTTCAACTACAACTTTGCAAAGTCTCCAACTGAAAAGCTAGGACTCGGACCATAAAATAAATTTTATTCATTTGGAATTTCTTCTTCCTATACTTCTATAATAGATGTAAGGCAACAATTATGTTTCCTAAAATAGAATAAAAGAAATAATACTGGAAAAGAGGTTTTCATTGCAAGTTTAAATTCATACTTACCTACTGGTATTGTTAACTAGGTCCAGAACATAGTAACCCATGTTTGCTACACTGGACTTACTGAAAACTGTGACAATACTTTCTTGAAGGCAGAAACCTCAATGGCATTTGAGTGTTTCACACTTCATATCATTATGGCTTGTAGAAGCAAGCAGATAGATGTCAATTATGAAATATTAACGTTAAGTGCAACTAAACAAATATTTCTTATGAACTCATTCAGAAAACTTTTTCTCAACAGTGCAAAATCCTAACTCATGATGTTGATTACATTAATTACTTCAGAATTACTACCAACTTAAGCAATTACTATCTTGTCTTTTGCTTAAATGATTCATTATAGCCAAAAGAAGACGTAAGCATTAGAAAAGAAATAACATTAAGTATCATATAATGTGATAGGCTAACTTAATTCTATCATGACAAAGATATCTGGTGTTTTTTCCATTTTACATGTAAGAAAACCAAAGCTCAGAAAAGAATTTGCTTTGTAATTTAGTTATTAAGAAACTAGACAAGGATTCGAAACTGTGTCTGATGTCAAAACCTATGTTTATAAGTTTATATTAGTTTACTAAGCAAACACGATCCCAGATGCCTTTACAAACGAAGTAAAGTGGTACTCCTTGGAATAAAAATGTTCTTATTCATCACCCAGGGGAAACACTTTATTCCTGGATTGAGTATTTTTAAACTACCCTTAGATAGTTTCTGCTATGTCATGTTCTGATACTTTGGCAGATTAAGTAAATAATAAAAAGGGATTTGCATAATGTCAAATTTGAAGGCAAAATAGAAACTACTTCTTACAGTGTGTGTAAAAAATTACTTACTTAAAAATGTTTTTTATATTAATGTACAGTTTTCAATTTACATTATAAGCCCAGTAATATAACTGAGCATTTTTGTATCTTGTTAAAAAGATAAAAGTGAAGTGTGCTTCTTTAGCAGATTAATTGCTGTAAAGTCATCGCTTTAGTTATATAAAAATTAAATGGAAGTTTTAATGTTTCCTTTCCAGCTGTATCACAATGTAACTTATTCCCACTAGTGAAGCAACTTCAATTTCAAAAGTGGTTATCCATAACCTTTTCTTTTAGTTTTAATATAAACTGCTATTAGGAAAAAAACTGCAAATTGAAACATTACTACTCTGTAAATTCATACTGCACATTATGATTTTAAATAAACTCAACTCTATTACTTAGATGCCACTTACAATCTTAATATTTAATAAAACTTATTATGTAGAATGTTTTCACTTATGCAACATTGATTACATGGAGCAATAATATACCTTATACATGAACTACTAAAATAAAACAGATTAAGGGATTAAACTGTCATATTTTGCATATTCATTGCATTTAAAAACCAAAAGAATATTAATTATTGTAAATCTTAGAAATGTTTATTTTAGAAACACGAAACGTAAATGCATATTTTAGCCCAACATCCTATAGAGAAGAAACAGGGAGCTACATGTTTATAGGTACACATTTGTATGAATATCCTTGCCATGATTCTAAGATCCAGAACACCTAAAATAAACAGATTACATTTTGATTTGAAAAAATATTTAAGTTTTTACATGTACAATGGATAAATAATATCACTTTCAGAACAAAAAAATTAAAGATTAATGAAGCTAGTATATACCAAACAAAACTATTTTTACTCAAGACAAATTTTACACACTGGAAAAAGTCAGAAGCTGATACTATAGCTTTGCAGAAGTTCTTTTAAAAGTGCTTTTAAAATTCAGCAAGGCTGCCAAGTTTGTCAATAAATAAATTAAAATTTGTCAATAAACTATGAAGTCCATAATAAATGACAAGTTGAACAGGTTTAGTAACTTGATCCATACTTTTTAGCACCATCATGAAAACTCTGTGACTGATCGACACATCATTTCCAATGTTACCAATAAGGCCTCAGTGTGTACTCCAGGACATACTTTCAAATTCTCAGGCAGTTCCTTAAGAACATTTGGGAGCTTCTGCAATGTCTTTATATTTCTAGCATAAAGATCCAATAACCAGTCAGTATGAGCACTGGTGGTTTCTTTATAACTTTTACAAGCCACAAGCAGTTCATTTAGATGAGTTAACCCTTTGAAAGCTAAGATGAACTCTGAAGATAAATCAAAAATTGAACAAAAATTTAGCAGCATTCTACTAAGTAAAAATGAACCAAATTCAAGTTGCTGGTGATGAAAATGTTTCTCTGCTTGTGCATGAAAGTTTTCCACTGTATCTTCTATTTTTGTAATAGCAAATAGTTCTTCCTTGATTTGAGGTGATACCACATAATCCAAGGGCAATTCCCCCTTAGAGGTCCTCTGTTGTAAAAGCACTGGGCCTGTGAAAAAGAAAATGCAAAATGTTAAAACATTTTCATTTTGGCACCTTAACAGCTGTTTTCTTCTCTCCTTTTCCCCAAAGCATCCAGAGCTATGTTTATCTCTGTTTACAATCATATTCTTTATGAATTCATGTTGACATAAGTAGCTGGTATACATATTGACTAACAGAGGTACACTTAAAAAAAAAAAAAAAATTGTAGTCAAATGCCTGATAAGGTTTGCCTAAAACTATATGCCTTAGTTAAATAAATTGTATAACTATAAATTTTAAAAAGCATTTATAAAACTTGATCAATTGTGATCTTAAAATAAGAATTTCAATGTTTTCAGAAAAAATTAACAAAATATATTCATCTTAAATTCTGTGTGAGCATCATCTCATAATATCACCAAGAAGAAAAAGTAATGCCCCTTTCCATTGCTGATAAGTGATTCTGGCAGTGCAATGACCACAAAACCTTGTATAGACAAATAACACATTTTCCATGTTACCCTTGCTATGTTCAATTTTTAGTATAGGTAACTGATTCACAAAAGTTGCATGCTAATTCTACTGAATAAAACTCAGATCTCATCCATCTATCCTAGCTAAACCTACCTAACTACTTAGAAAGTACTAAAGTTAGAGTTTATCCCCTAGGTACTAAAGGATGATGTGGGAGGGGCAAAACAACAATGACTCAGTATCTGGTCACAAAGCAAAATACAGAAGTACTTTGTGCCTTCATCAGTCAAGTCTTGTAACTATTTATGCACTTGGCCATAAAAATGTTACAGAGGATATAAAGGTTTTAGTACTAGCAGACATAATTAGAAGGTCTTACCATTATAACATAGATCATTTTGTCAGAGAAAGAACAGAATATAACTAATAAAACTCTTAATGATGACTCTGATCAGACATATAGTGGCCTAGAAGTAAAACGTATTTAATATAAAAGATCAACCATTGACAATATATGATTACGGTGTAATTTATGGAAAAAAGAATTCTAAATCAAAATTAGGGTTCCTTTCCATTGTGTTGACATCTCAAAAAAATGAAATATACTCCAAGCTACTCTTAAAAAAATAAAATTATAGACACAAGGTACCAAAAGTAAATAAAAGTTTTAGAGATGTAAATAAATTTTTAAAATTACTACTCTAAAGACTGAGTGACTCATAATGAAGAGATAATGTAGTTACTAAGATGATAGTGTCAAACCATTTGACAAGTCCAAACCCAGAATATGACAAAGGCAAAAACATGTCTGTATAATTGCCAAGGGACCTTGAAATACAAGTAGATTTCCTCTTCTAGGATGAGAAACACACTCATTTCCTATTCTCTACTAAGAGCCTCGGCAAAATTCACACTGATTAGTATGATGCCGTACTCTACTGAAGAGTTGAACTTAATACAACAACTCCTCTTACATTATTTATAGACCATCTGAAGCAAAACCAAATATTGGCTTAAATTCAAGATACATGGTTGAGTAGAAAAATAAAACACTTAGGAGGTAGAACTTATGGCTTGGGTAAGCATATAATACTAAAAAATAAGGTAGAAGAACTGAAGAATATATTGACTAAGAAATGATGTCAGTAAAACAGACACACTAAGGCCTTTAGGGGGCAGGAGAAGACTATATATAACCAAATGTCTTAAACTACCATGCTATACAGTCTTTCTTACATGCATATATAATAAAAAGACATCTAAAGAAAATATGCTTATTTTTCTGCAGAACCAAATGCTTTAATTACAAGATAAGATCAGGTTAAATTCCAAGTTAAAATTAATACAAACAGAAGCAGCAAATAATTTCTATAAATCTTTGTTTCTATATTAAAAGCTAGTCATTAGTTTTCTTTTTAAAACACAAATCAGTTTTGAACATTTTGATGTAAAATTGATATTATTCAGTTCAGATATAAGATGAATGTCACTGAAAAGGGGGGGGGGAGCTTGCTGAAAGCAAAGATCAAAAATTAGCAGAAAAAGCAGATGAATATTTCAGTTCAAGTTATTTCCTTCACAAAACCCCTGCCACGACAGCTATTACCATTTGAAAATGCTCCTTCTTTAACCTAATTGACTACAAAATGTGAATGAAGAAAAATATTCTGGGATATCTTTTTATAGTCTGTAAAGAAATGACTCATAAAGGCCGGGCGCGGTGGCTCACGCCTGTAATCCTAGCACTCTGGGAGGCCGAGGCGGGTGGATTGCTCAAGGTCAGGAGTTCGAGACCAGCCTGAGCGAGACCCCGTCTCTACTAAAAATAGAAAGACATTATATGGACACCTAAAAATCTATATAGAAAAAATTAGCCGGGCATAGTGGCGCATGCCTGTAGTCCCAGCTACTCGGGAGGCTGAGGCAGTAGGATCGCTTGAGCTCAGGAGTTTGAGGTTGCTGTGAGCTAAGCTGACGCCACGGCACTCACTCTAGCCTGGGCAACAAAGTGAGACTCTGTCTCAACAAAAAAAAAAAAAAAAAAAAAAAAAAAAAAGAAATGACTCATAAAAATAAGATTAATTGAGTTAGTAGCTATATACAGGAAATGAAACAGGAATGAAAAAAATCCAAGTAATCACAACTGAACATTTACATCCATTTATCAATAAGCTTTCAGAAACGATTGGTTCACAAAGACATTACACACTTGAAGTAAAAGGAGTAATATTTAAAAATACACCCAATTCAAAAATACATGAACGTAAAAAGGCTTAAGAAATAAATACATATGTTTTAAAAAGGCTTTTATCCCTACTAACAAAAAAAAAGTGCTTACATTCTGAGAGACTTTTTATCATTACTTTTTTATGGATATGAAATAAAGGCATCTTTTCTTACAGATTTTAAATATAAAATGCTATCTACCTCCGAGGGATTCATCAAAAAATCGGATAATTTATCAAAACCCGTTTAGCATAAATACACTCACCCCCATGCTGTAGGAGCAGCTTGCCAATTTCTACATGTCCGTTTGACAGTGCATCATGCAAAGGAGTCACCCCGTCCACTTGAGTGAGCAGATCTACCTCTGGACAACGTTGCAAAATTTCCTGGACACACACTGTGTTGCCATAGTTACAGGCTTCATGCAAAGGCGTCCAGCCAGCATTGTCTAAATTAGAAATCAAGGCAAGTTTTAAAACAGTAGAAGTAGGACTTCTGGTAGTAAAGTATTGATGTTCCACTTCTCTCATCAGTGTGACTTTCTAGGTACTTCATCTACAAAAAGAATGCTTTGGTTAAAATGCCAAGGGTGTAATCATATTTCTACTTTTAAGAAAAATAAAATAAAAACAATTTTAATATATTAATGTTGGGATATTATCAAAATATGGACACCAAAAAAAATGTTCCTATACCATTAGCTATACATCAATATATGATAAATTTCTTGGTTTTGCTAATGGCAATATTTTAAAAGATATCTTAGGTTAATTTACTTGAATAATTTTTCTTAATGTGACATAAAACTATTTAATATCACAAGTATTAAGACACTGGATTAGACCATAAAGATTTAAAACTTACCTTTAACATTGATGTCTATTCCTGGCAAAGAGAGAAGAAGAATCAATTTCTCCACTTGGTTATTTATGCAAGCTCTATGCAGGGCTGTTTCTCCTGCCATAAAAAATTAATAGATTATTCCAGAGAAGACAAGATATCAACTAAAGAAAATAATCAAAGGGCATGAACTAGGAGATCTGGCCCCATGCCATAAAATTATTTATTGAGTTTTCCTTTTGACTGGTTTAAACATCTCTTGCATTAAAAAAGGGGGGGAGGGGAGGGAACCCCACCACTCCATAGAGCTTCTGTTCTGTTCTATCAGCAATTCAGCAATGAAATTCTACGGCAAAAGGTTTAACACAGGCATTGTCTCCCCCTAGTTCATGGTTTAAAGCTTCAATCCTGCTATAAAACCCCCAAATGATCAGAGAACACCAAAAATACAGGGTTTTGCAGCAATAAAAGTTTAGAGTGCAATTGCCCTCTCTTAAATGTATTCATGAACCTACGTTAAATGTATGGCTCTTTTTTATACAGCATTTATAGCTTAATTCAAATGAATGTTTCTGGCTAAGCACGAGTGCCTCTACACACTCAAGTATAATTCAGAACTTCAAATCCATTAACAGATGGTTTGCTGCTTCTCAATAGGCTGTCTGGCTTGGCTACAGCAGCACAGAGAGGGAGAAATGGAGGAATCTTAATATAAACACACACACACACACACACACACACACCACACACACACACACACACACACACACACACAGCAAAAAATCCCTAGTACCATTTAAAGCTGAACAAGGGTAACAAATAGAATGGCAAGGTTTTTACTAGAAGGGATGCAATTAGTGCCTGCTGGCTAAAATTGTCTATACCCATCTCTGTATAACCAAGATTAATAAGATATAAATGATAATTTAAGAGGAATTTTTTAAAAAAAGTATAAGTGACTGCTTAGGAAACAAAATGGAATACTGAATCAAATTTGTTCTTGCTATAAAATACTAAGTAGCACATTTTGATAATGTTCAGTTTTACAGATTATCTCTCTGTAACTTCTACAAAAACATTTCTTTTACATGCATAAAAAAGCTTTTGAAGTTCTACTTATTATTTCTCAATTTTCTTCCTTGCTCTCAGTTCTTTCTGGTGTTCAGCCTAAAGTCATTCATATCCATTTTACTTTTTGAAACTATTAAACAAAGAGAAAGGATACTGATTTGTGAAATTAATATCCAAGTTTTCATCTAATATTTTTCATATTTTGAGTTAAATGGGCAGTTACTATAAATTTGTGGTATGCATTATGAACTTATGTTGAAAGATTATAAGGGCTTCACTTTCACTATTTCCATGAATGTCATAATGTTAATATCTGTATTAAAAACATGACATAACTCGAAAGAGACTCAGTAATTTATTTTGGCCAGGTATAGACTTTTGGAAGATAACTTAAATTTGTGAGTTAAGAGGTGTCTAAGTAAAAGAAGTGCCAGAGGGAATTATTACAACACTATTCTTGTTATTCCACCCTTTAGGTACTTAGGTTCCAGTATAGTTAGAACCAAAAGCCAAACACATTTCATAGTCTGGGCTCAATGCCTGGAAGAAAAGAGCCCATATGCTTAACACAGCTATGTAACATAGCCTACTCCTCATTCTTTGTTCACAAAATGTCTAGGACTGAAAGAGATGAAGACTGAATTATACTTTCAAATCAGAAGACACTGATCCTAAGCAGCACAGGTTGAGGTGGAATAGAAAAGTAAGGCGGGCAAGTCTGGAATGAGCTCAATGAGTGCTACGCTGTGTTTCATATCTGGAATGGCAGGGGCAGAAAAGAAAGGGAGGAATACTCTATTATACTGGGTATTAAACAATCACTTTCTTTGTATAAATGACAGTTCAAGAACATAATATGCTATCCAAGAAGGTATTTCCTGGACCTAGTCCAATATTTAAGTTCAAGTATTCATCAGCGCAAATGTGTGAAACTTGCAAGTATTGACTACGACCATGAAAAGTTCTTAGCATAAATTAATTTAGATACTTGGAATACCTTTTAGATTAGTCTTGTGAAAATTCATCTTTGTAACTAAAGAGGGGCAATTCTCCTTGGAACATGACAATTCTCCTTCTGACTTCTTTTTCAATTTTTTTAAAGATGAGGAACATTTAGTAAGGTTCAGGTCTCTGAAAGGAAAAGTAAGAGATAATGAAAGCTTGTTTTGCAGCAAGGCGTGCCAGCATACATTAGACGGTGAGTTCTTTTAAGTTTAGCCTCTTTTTAATTTAAACCCCCTTATACTCATTCAATCTTTACTGCTTTCTAATTTTAAAATTTAATTGTACAGAAACAAATTCTAGTGTACCAATTTTCATCTTATTAGTCACACCCCCAACTGCCCACTAAGTTTATCAATATAGAATAGTGGGGGAAGAGAAAAAGACCATGTAAATCATATTTGGCAGAGAGAATAAAGTAGAAAGCTAATATCAGAATGCAGGCCTCTGCTCTCTGTTCTTATTTTCATATTCTGATCCTATTCTCTTCTTCCTCTCAGAGAACATTTCTCATGCTTTCTGAGTTTTACACAGCAAACTTTAGAGGAGGTTTACCCATTTTGGGAAAGCTATTACAAGTTAGGGTGTCTTACATGCCTGTGCATTCTGAAATCCCATCTATATTATGGAAAATTAGTAATTCAAATCATAGGGTAAAAACTGCATAAAACAATAATTTGCTGAACAGTTTTAGTTCTTTTGGGAAGTACTTAACAGAAAGAAAGCATGTACCTTGAATTACATAAACAGAAAATGTTGATCATGTGTAATTATAGATCTAAAACAGAGTTTTTTCCTAATCAATATAATTCAGACAGTACTATAGATGACCATAAAGTTCAAGAATTATGTTGGAGAAAAAAAGCTGTACTCCAAAATAAAGCCCAGTTGGAATACCAGCATCACTTACGTTAACTCTGGCAGCCCTTCGACTTGTTTCTGTTTAGCACCATTCACCATTAGTAAAGCTCTCTGAGATTCAAAACAAGGCCGCTGTCCTATTTTCTTTGGTATCTGCATCTTTCCAGCCCCAAGCACACCAGTTTTCCCCAAAGCTGGCAAATAGGAATATACCTGTTGCAAAATAATATTATATTGCTTTCACAACTACAAAGAAAGCAATAAAAAGAAATTACTTGATTCATTTCACCATTAAATATGGTTATATTTTCTTGATTTCATCACTGTGGCTGCCACACCATTTTGTTTGAACATGATTAAATATTAAAAAAGCTAGTTCCATGTCATTAAGTTAATACCATGAAGAAGAAAAATACTTTCTTAAAAATAATTATTTTTTCTAATTTGATTTTGATGCTCATTTAAGGAAGGTTCTTTTGATTAGCTCTATGCCCAATTTGTTATGATGCATTTGTAAATTTTTTATATGTATGATTTATGCACAATTGGTATTTTTGTGATTTCCATTTGATAATGCCCTTCTTCACCAGAAAATAAGCCTGGAATAAACAGACTAAGGAGCGATAACGTCCTTAAAGATAAGAATTGTTGCAAAATAGAGTTTGCTCAATCTGACCAATAAACAAATGTATTTCTCATTTGTTGAAGAAACTGCTAGAGATATTAGATACTACTTACATCTAAAGATACTCAAGATAAAACTGGAAAACCTGGGATCAAATGCAGTATAAATGTATGTAATGTTTTGCTTTTTATTTTATTCTTTAAAAATTTTTTAGAGATAGAGTCTCATTGCTACCCAGGTTGGAATGCAATGGCCTGATCATAACCCACTGCAACTTTGTATTCCTGGGCTCAGGTGATCCTCCTGTCTCAGCCTCTGGAGTAGCTAGGCCAACAGGTGTGCACCACTATGTCCAGCTAATTTTTTAATTATTATGTAGAGATGCAGTCTTGCCATGTTGCCCAGGCTGGTCTTCAATTCCTGGCCTCAAGTGATCCTTCCACCTTGGCTCCCAAAGTACTGGGATTACATGAGTTACCATGCTCAGTCAATATTTTGCTTTTTAAATACCATTAAATACCATGCAAAACATTTTTGGATTGAGCTCTTTCCAAAATAATAATCTTATGTACTATGGCAAATGACTAGACAACAAAGATCCTTATATTATTTTTCTGTTATCAAACCTTAATTAATCTCAAAAGTAATTAAAATTTCTATTCACTGATTTCACTACTTTTTTTTCCTTAAGAGAAGGGGTTTCACTATGTTGCCCAGGCTGAAGTGCAGGGTCTATTCACAGGTATGATCATAGCGCACCCTAGCCGTGAACTCCTGGGCTCAAGTGATCCTCTCATGTCAACCTCCCAAGAAGCTGAGACTACAGGCACATACCACTGCACTGGGCTTTAATAACTCTATTTTTGAGGTAGAATAATACCAGCTCTTATATACTAAGTCCACTTATTAGAAATAGCTAAGAATATTTTAAAATTGAATTTATGAACTCACTTCTTGAAAATTAAAAGAACTAGAATAGAGTGGTGCTTACCATCTTCTGAAGGGAAAGTGGCTCAGAAGAAACACTGCTGGAGCTCTGTAAACACAACTTTTTAAAGACTGCCTCTGCAACAAACATTTGAAGCCAGGAGGAGGAAAAGGAGCAAATGAAAATCTCTAATTCCTGTGAAGAAAAGTCTGTAAAACGAGTAAATATAGTTATTGCTACATCCTATAAAACTTTTTTCTACGGATTGTTTCCTCAGTGGATTTTATTCAGTCAAATGATGGTTCCTATACCAGTAAGATTCACCAACATGATTTTAACCACAAAAATTAGGTAATATTCCTACTCATTGCCTTTCAAGAAAAAATTTTTAATGATACATGCTCTCACATTTGAGAAACAATCATTCGTTTTGATTATTTCAAATACAAGTCCTGAAATTAGATATATACAGAATAGATAACATATGAATACATATATAAACATGGGATTTTATTTATCACTATGGTTTACCAATTAACATTAAAGATCTCTTCCCACAATAGGGTTGCTCCTTTGGAAAACCAGTACTTAGTTTTTAATTGAGCACACATGTATTTAATTTGTAATGATCAGTCTTGAGTTGATAGGAAGAAAGCACACGGCTTCCCCTGACAACACACATGAATCCTATCATTGCAGAAAAGGAGGAAAGGCACAAAGTAAAGAAGAAAAATTTAAAACAAGAGTGTGTATAAAGATTTCCTTAGCAGTCTGTACCTACTGTACTATGGGGGCGGGGGTAGGGGATTATTCTAAATGATGAAACAAAAACCACACAAGAGCCTTCACTCTCTTTTATCCAGAAACCTCAAGTGCTCCAGTAAGATGAACATACATAAATATACACTTGAATTAAAAGTGATTAAAGGACTAGACTATTTCCCATGTAATCTATTTATTGTTATAAATTCTCTATTAATACCCTGTATAAGTAATAGAGTAGATAGTACAACGAAATAAAGAAAGAATAAAAAAATCCCAACCCATAGGACACTGTCTTACCTCAGAGTTCTGGTAAATGTTGTCTTCTGACAAAAACACTCTGCCCTGACTTTGCTATACTCCTACTTCAGGTTCTGTGTTCCATGATCACTTAATATAGAGTCAGCACACCAATCTTAATACCTAGATTTTCTTGTTTGGAGCACTTATCATTTTTAAATGATGTATTTACATTAACTTAACAGTCTGCCTCTCCCACTGAAAGCTCCAAAAAAACCAAGGAATATGTTTTGGTTCCCTCCTCCACTGTATATAAAAGTGTTTAGCTCAATGATTGGTAGAATGCCTATAAAAATTTGTTTAATAAATGGGAAAAAAAAAAACAAACATTTTGACTGAGAATCAGTAATGATATAAAAACTTATATTTATGGAAGAGGTTTGAAGCATGGAAAGAGATAAGAATAGAGATAAGAAAGCAAAAGTGAATAAAGTGAAAATGTACATTTATCAGGAAAAGACAATGATGTAATCTAAGGGCAAAGGAAGCTTTATCGAAGTTCTCTAAAGATGTGAAAACTATTATATAATAGTAAATCTTGATGACATGTTTTTTTCCCACTGAAACAACAGGAAAAGAAATAAGTTTAAGTCAGGACTAGCAAACTATGACTGGCTGCCTGTTTTTATGAATTTTTTTTTTTTTTTTTGAGATAGAGAAGGGTCTTCCTCTGTTGCCTGGGCTAAAGTGCAGTAGCATCATCATAGCTCACTGTAACCTCAAACTTCTGGGCTCAAGCAATTCTCCTGCCTCAGCCTCCAGAATGCCTGGGACTATAGGTGTACGTCACCATACCCTAATTAAAAAAAAAAAAAAAAATTGTGTAGAGACGGGGTCTTGCTGTGTTGCCCAGGCTGGTCTCCAACTCCTGGCCTCAAGTAATCCTCCAGCTTTGCCTCCAAAAGTGCTAGGATAAACAGGCATGAGCCACCATGCTTGGCCTTTATAAAGTTTTACTAGAATATAGCCATGATAATTTGTTTACGTACTACTGTATGGTGGCTTTCTAGTTACAACTGCCGCGTTGAGTAGCAGAGACAGAGACCATAGGGTCTAAAAAGCCAAAAATATTTACTACCTGGTATTTTACATAAAAAAAAAAAAAAAAAAGTTTGCAGATCTGTACTTTAAGTCAGTAATAAGGAATTTCAATTAAGCATAAAAAAGGAATTTCAGATAGTCTGACCTTAAAATACAGAAAGGAAACTCCTCCTGTCCAAAGTGTTTAGAAGCAAAAAAGAATGGCATCTATGTGGAATTGATGGACATGCCATCTGGTAGAAACGATTTTACTTATCTTCTAAAATATCTAATAATCTTAATTCTTGAGAGAACAATTATAAACAATTATTATAAACTGTACTATACCATTAATTTGATAGATGTGAATCTGAGTAGTGCCACAGTAATTATTTTTGTAGTTTCAAACTAGGAAACACCAAAACATCCAAGTTAACCATAAATGAGAAAGATGGACCAGTATCTTCAACTGGAAGTTATGTAACAGCCAAATCACGAAATCTTTACTAATGACTTATGAAAAACAAAAAATAGTGACTGAGTTGAAAAATAATGCAAACTAATACTTATTAAAAAAAAAAAAAAAAAGAGGGCATATCCACAGAGAAAAAGAATTGAAATAAAAGAAGTGGCAAACAATGAAATATAATGGACAAAAAAGGACATTACTGCAACATCTAGTTCACTTGTAGGGAAAAGTGTGGTATTCTACAAACTCCATAATAAACACTTTAATTTTGCATATTAGTTATAGAAAAGCTACTGTTCTCTTAAGGATAGACTGTTTACTTAATTTAACCTCTTGACAAAGGTTAAACATCAAGCTATACTAACAGAAAAATTAGAAAGATTTAGTTGAATGATTTTTAGAAATATGTTAAAAAATTTTAAATTGCCTAACTACAGCCTAATTTGAAGCCTAAGGAACCAACTCTGTATGTGTGTGTTTTGAGAAGGGTAAGGAAAGGCTTAGACGTGCTTTTCAGCAGTGATATAATTTAAATCTCATCTAAAGTTTTAGATGTTAGTGATCAAACATAGATCTTTGGGAGCAAAATAATCAGTCTGTCAATAGGATTATAACAGCAACAGTAAGGTTGAGTTTTAGCTGAAGTCAGTCACAAGCTCAAATTCTAGGGTTTAAACTTGTGATGTGAAAATGGGGAATAACACAGGATAACCAGGCCTTGCTTTAAGGCAAGAGAAATTCAGTAAAGAAAGCATTGAAGCTGATGTATAACATGTAGTAGAACCCTTTTAATACAACATTCATTATTTTATGCAATTGTCTAAACTATAAGATGACTTATATTTCCTTAAAGGCAATTACTATATATTAGAAAGACAACTATACTGATAGTCTCTAAAGCCACTGCTAATCCTCTACTGGGTCTCCAAACTCAAAGAAATTTCATTATGGAAGGAAAACAGGGATTTCTGTTAGGCAAATGTTCAGGTCTTATTCTAGCAAATAATGCCAGAATTCTGCTGTTTCCAAAAAGGATAAAAAAACACCAAACTACCTAGTAGGAATGGTGGGAAAGAAATGATAAGAAAGGGTTCTGAAGGAAGATTGAATTTGAGCTAAGAAATGTTAAAAAGTCATGCAACAAAGGACAGCTAGTCCACAAAAGGAACAGTAATCACCCCCTCAGCTCAATGAAAAAGAAAGAAAGAAAGAGATAACATGCTTTAGATAAAAATCTTCTAACTTAGATAGTATAAAAAGAGACCTCTCTTTGCAGAGGGCATCACTGAATAAATCCTGAACCCAGTTATAACCCGAATTCCTATTCTGGAATCTCTCTTCAAAGTATTAAAGTGATTGACAGCATATTCAAGAACTTTTCTTTATATAAAATTGAGAAGCACGGAAACACGTGTAACAAAATAGACTTTGGCAGTGTAAAATGTTGACAATTAAGTATATAAAAATCATCTTTCATATTTGAAGACCACAAAAAGCTCACTTGGTTTAAAAATGTGTTCATTTCAGGAATTTAGGATTACATAAATAAATAAAGGAAGAAAGGAAGGAAGGCAGACAGATTCTTCTTAAACTGGCTATGAAGTTTGGGAATGTACATAAGGTCTTATGGAAGCCTCTCTCAGTCTGGAGACCCAAAGGAGTTGGATAGAATTTTTCCAAGGTGAACACTGTAAAAATGAGTTCTGTCATCACATTTCTTAAATAATACTTACTCTTTACCCCACTTATTTTAGGGGAAATTTTAAAATTAAAGTAAATAATGGGGGAAGAGGAAGAGTGAGAAAATTATGAATATAAATTACTTCTATCTGCTTCATCATGCTTGTTTCTTGTTAGAGCACCAGACTCAGTGAAAAAAAATAGTAACAGCTTTTTATGTTATAATAAGAAAAATGACACAGCAATAGGTACATAGGGAAAATGTTTTAACCAGGGATATAATCCAAATTAATACAAGTGGCTTTATAACATAAGTATTCTGATTCAGTGAATTTCATTTTTTAATGATGTTAAGTGTTCATGCAGGAAAAGACCCGGGAATTGTTCACATGGCATACCTAAGACCAGAGATTGATAATGCTTTCTAGGCTGGGGGCGGTGGCTCATGCCTGTAATCCTAGCACTCTGGGAGGCTGAGGCGGGTGGATTGCTCAAGGTCAGGAGTTCAAGACCAGCCTGAGCAAGAGTGAGACCCTCGTCTCTACTAAAAATAGAAAGAAATTATCTGGCCAACTAAAAAAAATATGTAGAAAAAAAAAAAATTAGCTGGGCATGGTGGCACATGCCTGTAGTCCCAGCTACTCGGGAGGTTTAGACAGGAGGATGGCTTAAGCCCAGGAGTTTGAGGTTGCTGTGAGCTAGGCTGACGCCACGGCACTCACTCTAGCCGGGGCAACAAAGTGAGACTCTGTCTCAAAACAAACAAACAAACAAACAAAAAAAAAAAGAAAGAAAAAGAAAAGAAAAAGAAAAAGAAAAAGAAAAAGAAAAAAAAGAAAAAGAAAAAAAAGATGCTTTCTACTCAGCTTGAATGATTAGAAGTGTTAAAGGTACTGAAAATAACTCTTAACATGTAAGATTCTAAAAACTGTACATATAAAAGTGAACCTATCTCTCCAATGAAAAAGGAATAAACTGATTTTAAATTTGTCTAGTTAAATATTTACTTGTAAAAGATGGTCTAATTATAATTCTTAACTGTAGGATTAAGGAAAACATAATATTATATATAAATATATAATAACTCAATTCCAGATAGTATTTTCTGTACTATCATGTAATATTTAATTTTTACAAAATCAGCAAAATAATACATTTGAATAATAAATAATGTATGTGGGAGGAAGACTCTTGTAATGTTTAGAAGAAAATGAGAACACAAAATTACACATACAGTATGAGCTCAACTATACAAAAATGCTTAGGAACACCAGAAAGACACTAAAAAGTTAACAGTGGTTATCTGTGTAGGAGCATTATGGATAACTCTTATCTTCTTTATATTGTCTGTGTATCTGTGTATGTATCCATAATTAATTTAAGAAAAACTTCATATGAACATATGTTAAAAATTGCAGATTGCTTAAAAGAAATTCAGAACTACTTTCCAGGATTGGTCTAGGAAAAACAAAACATACACACACTTACCATCACATGAAAGAGAAATATAACTTCCTAAGTCATCAGACATGTGTCGCATCACATTTCTACCCATCTTAAGTCCAAGGAAAATCCAATAATCTATTGCCGCTCCAAGAATTCCAGTCAATAAGTAAGCTAATTCATGTTTGAAGACCTAACAGTAAGATAGAAAAAAACGTTACCAAAATATAGGATTTCTATCAGTGTTTATTTTGAGTATTTGTTCAGAGGCAAAACTTAGCTATTTAAAAATACAAGGTTTGCTAATGATAAAAGGTATTAAGAACCCTAGCAAACTAATACCCTCTCTTCTCCATTCACCCTCTACACACACACACACAGAGACACAACCCAAATGAATAGTTTAGAACAAATTTTTAAAATAATTTTATCTAATGCTGTCGAGCGCTTTAGTCAAGCAATAATTCCATTAAAATGAGGAAATACCTGGTTTCTGTGGATTTTTAACAAGAATATATGACTATAAAAGACAGACTTTCTACCCATACTGTTTAATATACAGTATTCTTTACATTTCTCTAAATGGCATTTTCCGGAAAAAGACCCTAGATGCACAAGGAATAAAAGTTTTAGTAAACAAGATTGTCCATTTGTTACAAGAAAATAGATTCACTCATATTTTAATTATTCAATTATATCAAATACTCATTACCTAATTCAGAGATGTACAGTGATCAGTTTTAAAAGTATATTGTTTTATAATACGTCAATAATTATTAAATTTCTAGAAAAAATATAGCAAGCATACAGCTCTTACTTACAATAAGTATGCTTCACCCTAATGTTTAAAAATATTTTTCTATTAACTTATTTTTTTTCCTAAGTACCGACCACCAGGAATGGTGGTATGTCTTTTTTTTTTTTTCCCTTGAGACAGGGTCTTGCTGTGTTGCCTGGGCTAGAGTGCAGTGGCGTCATCATAGCTCACTGCAAACTCTGACTCCTGGCTCAAGTGATCCTCCTATCTCAGCTTCCTGAGTCGCTGGGACTACAGGTGTACACCACCATGCCTGGCTAATTTTTACTTTTTATAGAGACAGGGGTCTTGTTGCGTTGTTCGGGCTGGTCTCGAACTCCTGGTCTCAAGTGATCCTGGCTGCCCCAGCCTCCCCAAGTGTGTCAGGATTACAGGTGTGAGCTATCGCACCCTGCCTAAGAATATTTTCCTAATCCATAAAGTTCAGTGTAAACTATGAAAACAAAGAAGTGTGAGAATAATATTCTAAAAACACCTTTGATTTAAATATAAACACTTTTTCAAAACAACATTAAAACTAGTTGAAATTCCTATATTCTTATTATTTATTGTCTGGGCATGTTGGATATGTGGGGAAAAAAATCACTAAATTAACAGTTGGGTAGAAGGCTCGTGAAGAGGTTTAATAAATGTTACAGAATCCAAATAGATTATAACTACTATGTTCTGCCATCATATGCCCAATATGGATGAGTGACAAAGAAATTCCTAGTACTTTCAACCCTTAGTGACAACTGGATTTGCTTCTCTTGCACTCAGCAAACCTGTTTCTTATAGGTATATACAGTATTTCATTAGGTATATACAGTATTTCATTAGGACATCATTCCTTATCTAATAGGAAATCAACACCATTCTTTGTAAATACAATATGTAGATGATCACTCTGAGCAAGTTAATCTTCACTTCTCACTGTTCAAGTTATCAAGAGAATATAAAACAGAATAGTCAAAATATATGTTTAAACTAGCCAATTGATTATGTCTATATGCACGGCACAAAATATTTCTTCCAACATGATATAGACCTGAGTATCAGCAATGACAGTACTTAGAAAGGAAGCAAGAGATTGGTAAATTTTTTCTGAAAGTATTCCCCATCTCAAAGGTATAGTACATCGGGATCACTTGAGACCTTCCAGGTTCTAAGACTCTAGAGAGGGAAGAAGGATTTTAGCCCAGAGTGAAGCCTCTTATGAAACCACAACCCAGCAGTCCATCAATTAAAAATAACATCAAATCAACCAGCTAGGATTTTCCCTGTTTTCTTATATAAATATACATACACAGCTAGGCGCAGTGGCTCATGCTTGTAATCCTAGCACTTTGGGAGGTCAAGGTGGAAGGATTATTTTAGGCCAGAAGTTCAAGACCAGTCTGAGCAAGAGTGAGACCCTGTCTCTATAAGAAAAATTAGCCAGTTGTGATGGTGCGTGCCTGTAGTCCCAGCTACTCAGGAGGCTGAGGCAAGAGGTTTGCTTGAGCCTAGGAGTTTTGTGGTTGCAGTGAGCTACGATGAGGCCACTGCACTCCAGCCTGGGTGACGGAATGAGACACTGTCTCAAAAAAAGTATACACATGCCTGAAACCACAACTGAATATTAGTATTGTTTAATATTAAATTTACCTTGATATTAATGCTATTAAGCACTTAGAGAGGGGTAGGATCTTGCATGATTTCACGGAATGACTGTAGCTCCTCTTTACCATAAGAAAGATCCTACCAAAGTTATTCTTATTTGTGTATAAACATGCATACTATTAATACTATATATTCATAATAGTGTTTATATAAAAAAACATTTTCAGACCAGGTTCTTGGATCCTTTTATACTATGTTCTTAACTCTCACACTCACTATAACCATAGGGCCAAGAGACTGTGCTATGGATTATAATCACTGCCACTTTAACAGCATATAAACAATGCTATTATTTCCAATAGAATGGATATATATGCTTCATAAATGGTCTAGTAAGAAAATAACAAATAGCTGGGCAAGATGGGACATGCTTGTAGTCCCAGCTACTTGGGAGGCTGAGGTTGAAGGATTGCTTCAGGCCAGTAGTTCAAGGTTGCAGTGTACTATTACACTGCCTATAAATAGCCACTGCACTCCAGCCTGGGCAACATAGTGAGACCCTATCTCTTAAAAAAACAAACAAACAAAAACAGAAAATGGCAAATAAACCATCAAAGGAAACAGCTTTCTTGGAATACTAAAATAATTGTTAAAGCTGGAAAAACAGAATGAATAACCTAGGAATTAATAAAGAGATAAAAGATAGACATGATTTGCATATATGACATATATTTATCTCAGAATTTCTTTCTAATATGTTAAATTCTATTACAAGACATTCTGTCAGTACAATTCTCTATCTGCCAGTACAGGTAACCTCCAGTTTATAAACTTGGTGATCTTCCAAACATTGACTAATCTGTAATGTAGAACAAACTAGCATCTTAGCCTTCTGACTCCCAGGTTAGAGATTTTCACAACATGCCACTGCAATACATGACAAAGTACTCTGTTGGAAAGATGCAAACATAATGCACATACTGTGCCTCTTCCTGTTTTAAACACTAGCATTTGAAAAATGAGAAAGTGTGTCACAGTGGAGACTTGGCCTCTAGTCAAGGCTTTGCCCTAACAAGCTGTAACACCTTGAATAAGTTAAACTCTTCAGCCTCAATTTTCTCATCTTTAAATATGAACTAGCTTCCACTTCTACCTATGTTGTAGGATTATCTTTAAATAGCACTTAAGGACATCTCAAAGAAAAGTGGGACTAGTAAAATTTGTACCTCCTACATAACCCTGACACAGCCCACCTCTGCTCTTTGCCAAAGAAAGCCCAAAGCTTTCTCAGATTAATGACAATGAAATTCATTGCCATTGTGTCACTCTGCAATACTTGCTGATTGACACTGTGACAAAACAATATTAGCATAAACTGAGGACTTCTGTTTAGCTAATGACTTAAATTGAATGCTTCAACTCAGCAAATCAAGAAACAAATGCTTTACAGTACAGAAAATGATGTCTGTGAACATGCATGGAATTCTTGAAACTGGTAACTGCCAAAAAGATTTAATTAAGTACAAGAATGAATTCTAACAGAAAGGTAATACAATAAAAGAGGCAGTTTTATATGAATTTAAGCAATTCAAATGTTAAATAAAATATTAATCTGCAAAATTCAAAACCAGCTCTCATTTTACAACTGATGCTACAATTTACTGCAGATTGCTTCACAAATATGTTGCTTTTATTTGTAGGTTTGAACAAAAATCTTCAAGTTAAATATGTATAAATCTGTTACTATTTACATCAGTGCTTCTTGAGTAATTTCTTATCTACGGTAATCCTTTGAAGACTTCGTAAAATTGTGAAAACATTAGTTTTATTATTGTTTTCAGTTATAAATGAGCAATTTCATTTATGTAATCAAATAAATGAAAAAAGAAATATTTTATAATGAATATTTTCTATCCTTAATGATTCAAATGCATAAAAAGTAAATAAAAAGGCAGATGATAATTTATACAGATACTATCAGCTTTAGCTTACAAGTACTATACTCAATTGGCAATGAGGTGTAGATAGTAATTCTGTATCAGTTGAATATTTTCAATTTCTATACATTTGCAAAATCATAGTTTTAAAATCAGATACATGTATGAGAAAGTGCCTAGTCAACTGGTTACTGTCACGTAGTAAAATTACTTGATCACAAAATAGTCTAGCTATACTCGGGAGCAATCTTTCCTTTTTAATGCTGATTTAGAAAAAATATTAGTGCTCTCAAAAGAATTTTCTTTTCTGAAGCATGCCTCAGACACCTGCTAAATAGAATTTTTTAACCCAGCAAGAACTTCTGTTTCTGGTAATGGAAGCTAGGTAATTCCTCTCATAGAAGAAAACCACAACTAAAAATGTTGGATGACATGCAAAACATCTTCTGAAAATGAGGTAATAAGTTACAAGAAATTGTTAGGCCAAGATCTAGGAAAAGGTAAAAGCTAAGTGAGGCACTCAAAGCTGGCTGATTTCGTCCTCAGTACTTTTGCTGATTTTAGGGAAAGAGCTGAGATATGAAACTGTTGTTTTCAGAGCTTAGGGGAAAAGAGGTTAAAAAAGAAAAGGCATGGCCCAAGCAAGGCCTATTCTCTAATAGGCTGAGACCCAGATTAAATCAGAAGCAAATCTACATGTATACATAGCCTTTTACTTCATCTGGACTACACCCTAGGGTCCCTCAAATGTAGATGGTGAATTAGGGTAGTCCTTGATTGGTAGTGCACCCAGGCACTTGGCAGAAGTTAAATAGAAATTCTCTCTGGAGGAAGATATTCTGGTCTTTGATATATATTATTTCTGCACATAATTTTTCAAATACAATTTACAGCACATGGTGAGTGATAACTAACTTGCAGGAGAAAATAAAAAACACAAGAGAAGGAAAACAGCAGAAACAATAATAGAAATAGACCCACAAATACTTCAGATATGGAATAATAGACACAGACTATAAAATGTTATTGCCACATTCAAAGGCAAAAGAAAACCTTGAAAGTTTTGTAGGGTACTAGAAGCCATAAAAACATGTCATAGCAGTTTGGAAGTAAAAAAGTCTAGAACTGGAAAAAATATAAAAGTTTAAAATGCAATGGTCATGTTATATTGGACACAGCTGAAATATACTGAACATAGCTGAAAGTGAACTGGTGAACTAAAAATTTGATGAAAAGACTCTATCCAGAATGCTGTAAGTATAGAAAAAAAATATATACATAGAGAGAGAGAAAGATGAGAAGGTAAAAAACACAGAGATATGAAGAAGAGGTATAACATAAGTTTAACTGAAATTTGAAAAGTAGAGGAGAGAAAATGGATCTGAGGAAATATTCGAAGAGAAATTATGTAAGAATTTTTCTTAGGATAGAACAGACTTTATGGCAGTTTGATACCAGAGCTCTCAACCCCAAGCTATTATATTTACTGTCCCTGAAGAAAATATCACCTAACTAGCAGTTATGGCATCGTAACTAGAAGTTATGAGATGTGGGTTATAAATAATAAAAGAACATTAACATATATAAAGTAGAAACTGTTACATGAACAAATCCACAAAATCA
Organism: Eulemur rufifrons; assembly: GCF_041146395.1. Classification (NCBI taxonomy): domain Eukaryota; kingdom Metazoa; phylum Chordata; class Mammalia; order Primates; family Lemuridae; genus Eulemur; species Eulemur rufifrons. Next base: position 64,774,837 of record NC_090999.1, on the reverse strand, counting down.
ATTCTGAAGAGTTAATTAAATCAATTATAAAGTTTGATCTAATAGGTAATACAAAACACTATAAACAACATCTGTATTGTTACAACACCGGAACAATATAAATACATTCTGGCCCCTAATCTTATAAGGGGTCAAAAAGAAAAGTTTGATAAATTTCAGAAAGCAGAAATCATACTGGGTATAGTCTTTAACTATAATTCATTATTAGAAATTAACAAAAAAAAGCACAGCCAAACAAACAAAACCTATTAACAACAAAAACTTATCCATTTAGAAATTTTAAAACACTCTTTTAAAATATCTTTTGGATCAAAATGGATATCAAAACTGACAGTAAAAAACACTTTGAAAATAACAGTAAGACATTTTCTTACTTGATAACTAAAGTATCAAACCTGTGAAACGAATCTCAAATTGTACTCCAAAGGTAATTAATATTTAGTGAATGTATTAGGAAAAAAGATCCAAACATTCAAGAAGGTAGAAGAGAAAGAATTAATAAAAGGAAAGAATTTAAAAGAGAAGAACAGAAATCAATCATAGAACACAAGAAAAGTAGACAATAAAAGCCCAGATGATTTTGAAAAGGAGAAAGGAAAGGTGACTAATGTTTATTATGCACCCAAAATGTACCACAGTATGTTGCTATGCACTTTACATGTTTTACCGTATTTAATTTTCCCAATTACCCTTCAGATAGATAATACATTAAAATCATGTTAACACTTCTAAGGACAGGCAAAATCTACTTTTAAAGAAATATTTCAGATAATAAATACTTGACAGCCAGGAAGGCAGACATAGCTTTCAAAACAAGCAAATTTTTTTATTAGTAGTACCCCTTACCAATATATGGATTGATTCAATTTTTTTAATCATAAGTTCCTTATAAATCAAAATGTACAAAAGTAAAAAATCTAGAATGGTTAAGCAACTAGAGATTTATTAGCAGTAATGATCATATATAACTGTGCTTAGCTACTACATCCAAATGTGAGATGGTGAAGGAACTAGTCTTCAAGGACCTTTTACCTTAAAACTAAATTCAGAAAACAATGACATATTTGGGTACATTTTAATTTTTTTCAAGTAATTCAAAGAATAAAGGGAAGAAGAAAAGGTATAAAATTCAATGCACTTTTTCCATAGACCATTACTCATCTGTAAATTAATCCTACTTACATCATTAGACTTGCATTTTTCCTTGTGAGAATATATAGTCCATTCCAAAAGCATATTTACTGGTTTGGTCAAAAGCCCAGATGTTTCGCTTCCTGACCAAAAGATTTCAAGAAGAATTGCCTTCCCTGTTATTTTTAGACTCTTAGAATCTGACCAGTCATACAACCTAATAAAAATATGAACAAAAAGTATACTTTATGCCACTTCGATCATGACAATTATTAGGCATGCCTTTTGTCAAAAAAAAAATATGCCAGCAATTTTTGCATATGGAAAGGTCATAATATATAAAGATTATAACATAATTATAATAAAGGACAAAATATAAAAAATGGCCTCAGTTCAATAAAATTACCCACAATGTACACACAGTAATCTAAGTTTTAGAGCATGAAAAAAATTTATCACATTATAGATTCAGTGTTTAAAACTAGTGTAGCTTTTTACTCAAGCATTCAATTACTAAACAATTAAAATCTAAATTTAGAAAAACGAAAACACTCTAGCCTCTCTAAATGTAGAGTGAAAAATAAAAACGTGAACTCAGGAAAACAAAAAAAGGGTACTGCCACTGAAAAATGTGTCTGGCTATATATTTTGAAAATAAACCTACTTTAGAATAAAAACAACGTGACTTTTTAGAAATATGAATATAAATGATTATAGAAATGGTACATAATACAATACAATTATAGAAAAATGTGTTTTTTTGTGATTAAAACTTACTTTTGACTCAGATGCCGTACTTCACTTTCAATCAAATTAAAGAAAAACTTGAGCAGTGTCAGGTGGAGCACCTTAGAGTCAATAATATTTTCTGAGATTTGATGACAAAAACTTTCATTGAAAAGGCAAGATCTGAAAAACATAAACCCGACAATCTATACCATACAAGGAATTCAACGAGTGATTTGTGAATAAAGTATTTTTTAGAATACTGTTGAAATTTAAAAATTTTTTCAACAAAATATAAAGCAAGTTCAACAAAATTTTGTTAATATTTTCTTCCCTTAAAAGTTAAGCAACGTCAAATAATTCATGGCTATTCAGTTCTTAATATAGATCTAATTTCTCCATTTTTCAATGATCATGGTATTTAACAACTATTGAGTACTCTCCCTTTGTACTCTATTTCACTGATAAGAACTAATTATGAATTTCATTTAATACTTTTGATCCAAATCACCAGCTAAGCTCTCAAACAATACTTGCCACAATCCTTCTCTTTCTTACCCAAGATTATTTTCTTTTTTATTATTTAGCAAATGAAGGTTGTTTGGGCTACTTGAGAGTTTTAAAAATTCAGTATTTTATTTTGTTTCCATCTTCTATAGCTGTCATTCCAATACAATCTTCTATGACAATGGATATGTTTTACTGGATATCTGAAATATGGCTTGTGTACCTGAGGACCTGAACTTTTAATTACTTAAACTTAATAAAATTCAATATAAATAGGCTAGGAACAGTGGCTCATGCCTGTAATCCCAGCACTTTGGGTCAGGAGTATGAGACCAGTGTAGACACATAGCAAGACTCTGTCTCTACAAAAAATAAAAAAAACTTAGCCACCCATGGTGGCACGCACCTGTAGTCCTAGCTACTCGGGAAGCTGAGACAGGAGGATCGCCCGAGTCCAGGAGTTTGAGGTTGCAATGAGCTATGAGCGCATCACTAAATAAAAATTGTTACATGTGGCTAGTAGTGGCTACTGGGTCAGACAGCACAGTTCTATAGTATATTTTTAAATAAAACATAAGACTACGCAGAACTCAAAGACTTACAGAGATAGAGTCTAGGTAACAATATTTATTACAATCTCCCAACTTTCTTATCAATTATATAGACAATGTACTTGTAACTTTTTACCTCTGTCTCATATTTAATCTGTCTTCTTTTTGAATACCACGTTATCAGGTTAAGACGGTCCACAGCAGCTATTAAACTTTTTTTTTTAATAATTTAAAAAAATTTTTTAAAAATAGGGAGTGAGGTTCAATTTCTTCTTCTTCTTTTTTAAAAACAAAGTCTCACTCTGTCGCCCTGGGTAGAGTGCAGTGGTGTCACCTGCCTCAGCCTCCCAAGTAGCTGGGACTACAGGCACAGGCCGTGATGCCCAGCTAATTTTTCTATTTTTAGTAGAGACAGCGTCTCACTCTTGGCTCACGCTGGCCTCGCACTCCTGGCCTAAAGTAATTCTCCCATCTCGGCCTTCTAGACTGCTAGGATTACAGGCATGAGCCACCGCACCCAGCTGCAGCCATTAAACTTAACAATTTATTTGATACTCAAATCTGTTCTGTAAGATGCCCCATTCTCATATAGGTATTCAGTCTGTCTGAAAACTGACATAGGCAAAGTCTTTTTTTCCTTTCTTTAAAAAAAAAAAAAAAAAAAAAAAAAAACAGGTATTATGGAATAACTTAAATATATACAAAATTAGAGAGACTAACATCACCCAACTAATTTATATGCCTACCACTTCCCTAGGCATCTTACCCCCATCCCCCAATGATTCCAATTATTTTGAAAAGAAACCTGGTATTTCTGTTTATTAAACAGTCTAACTTTAAGCTGCCCAAATTCTATCTCCTGTCATATCAATTAATTCATCCAGACATTTGTTAAATAATTACTATGTTCCAGGCATTATATTAGACACTGAGAATAGAGATGTTTAAGACTGAGCACTTATCTTTAAGGATGTTACAGACTAATGTGAGTGACAAACCTAACTCAAAGGAAAGAGCAAAGTTAGAAAGTGGCATCTGAGTTGCATTTTAAAGGATAATTAGAAGTTGGGCAGTTGGACAGATATTTGTGAGGTGGCAGGAATGGGGGGTGGGGGGCAAGAGAGAGAGAGAGAGAGAGAGACAGACAGAACCTAAGAAAAAGGGATAGGAAATAAAAAATAGTCATTGGGCACATGAGGGAAAGTGATGTAGATGAAAACAGAGACATATATACGGGTTAAATCATGAAGGGTCTTACATGTTTTGCTAAGGAATTTGAACTGTCTTCTATAGGTGATGTGTGAATCAATGAAGGACTTTAATCTGGGAAATGACAAGATCACTTTGGAAAGAGCATACTGGGGGGTACTTTGGAAGATAAATTAAAGGGAAAAAAGTAGAATTAAGATCAATAAAGCAGCTATTGCAACAGTCCACGTAAGAAGCAATGAAAACTCTTAAATAAGACAATGACAGTGAAGGAAGAAATAGATTTGGTAATTAAGAAGGATGCCAGCCACATAAACCATATTTCCTCATATCCTATACCTATGCTGGCTAGTTTTGCTGTGCTGGAATTACATTTACATATCAGTCACCTTCGAAGGGCAGGAACTGTTATTTCATTTACCTTTTTATCTCTAAAATGTAGCCTTGTGCCCGACTCCCAATAAGTACTCAAACATTTGTTGAAAGAATGACTAAATGCATGCTAGCTACATGATTAGCTTACTTCAAATATATCACAAACCAAGATGGTACGTGAATCTTTATGATCTCAAAGAGCTAACCAAAGGTCTACCCTTTGCCTGGCAACTCAAGTGTCCTTTCTCTCTCACTACTATGGACCTCCTAAAACTGATCATTTTATCATCATTTGGATGGTAAGGAAGACCCTTCCTAGACAAATAAGGGTTGTCAGATATAGAGAGATATCAGAATAGGAAGGGGAAAATTCTAAGTTCTGTTAGGGAGAAAGAAAAAGAAAAAGGAAGGATTTCTACAGACAATAAAATACAAAAGACAAAGGAAGGCCTAGGCAGATGACAGCATGGGTAAAGGCATGAAAGAGATGATATATTTGGGAAACATTAAGTTCTGTTTCAAAATTCAAAATTTGTAGCTGAAAAAATACAACTGATGCCCTAAATACCAAACAGAGTCATTGATGTTTACACTTTTGATGACCAAAACTAATGATATGCATATTCAGTAAATTAATTTTCTTCATTTTAAAGACAATGTACAAACTTGTAATTTTGTTAATAAAAAATAATTTGGCTTTCTAGCGAATCCATTTCATGCATTCACTGAACTTTTATTTTTTTAATAAACAGATTAACAAACATGACCAATATAGATTTGCCCTTTTTATAAGAGTTTTGCAATAAATATAAAACACATACACTTTTCTAAAAATAGAAATATACTTTTTTCATCAGTTTCTAAAACAATACATACCATAACAACCACTAGATGAAATGTAGCATCTTCATATGTGAAATTCCTTACCTGATAAGCACTTCTACTAAAGACCATGCTCCTTTCATACAAGTTGGACACTGAAACAACTCTAAGTAATATTGTGACATGGCTGAGGACTTCCAAGGAGGATGCAGGTGAAGAAGAGCTGACAATATATGAAAGTATCGACCAGAAAACGTATCTATGTTATCCTATTATGTAAAAATAAACAAACAAATAAAACACTATAGCTAAAGGAACAGTTTCACCAGCTAATTCAGTTTAAGACTAGAATAACAATCCTGGCCTAACTTTCTTGCTAAATATATATGTTTGGACAAAGGAGATCAGATGGGGATTAGCTAATTAAATACAGCAACTGAGAGAGAGGCACACTCTAAATATGTACAGTTGACCTTTGAAAAACATGGTTTGAACTGCATGGGTCCACTTGTATGTGGATTTTTTTTTTTTTTTTCCTCCAATAAATGCAGTTGTCCCGTTGTATCCACAAGTTCAGCATCTGCAACCAAACATGGAAAGAAAACACGGTATTTGTGGGACACAAAACTTGTGGATGCGGAGGGCAAACTCTTCTTACAAATGTAGGTTCTGAAGAACCAACTGTGGAATTTAAGTAAGGGTGGATTTTGGTATCCAGGGGGGTCCTGGAATCCATATCCCACGCTACTGAGGGACAACTGTATCTACACATTAGGTAACCTGAGCTGTTAGCACTAGTTTATATAAAAAGTCCAATATCCTTTTCATGATTATAGTGAGATGAAGAGTTCCCAGATGTCACCTGAAAGGAATTTCTCATGCAAAATTAGTCTGACATGGCTTATACCTGCTATGTTTTCAAATTAGGACCTTGATGAAGAACATGATTAGAAAGTTACCTTTGAATAGCTACTCCTACTGGTTTTCACAGTTTAAGGAGTATGTTCATACATACTCTTGCATACTCTATGCATACTACAAATTAAAATGTTTATTATCAATGTACTAAAGAATCAATTTATGAAATGGCATGCTAGATCATTTTAATCTGAATTTCATATTAGATACTTTACTGCCATGAAAAAAATTACTTTTTCCTAAGACAAAATTATCTTAGAAATCTTGAGAAAATAATAAGCTAAAATATTCAGAGTAGTACCTAGTATATAGTTAGAAAATAGAAAAGTTTAACAAATAGGTACTGCATTTCTTGGTAAAATGAAAAAAATAAACACTGAAAAGAGAAACTGTAAATATACAAAAAATGAGAAAATGTTCACATTTTAACATTCTTTGTAAAAAGATTATAAACCCTTAATACTGCTCTTACCTGTAGAACATTCTCTAGAAGAGCATGAAGAAGGCAAACAGGAGGAATATATTGTGCTTGCAAAGAGGAAAGTTCCTCAATTGCTTCTTTAAAAAATTGTCCTTCTATGAGGCTTTCAATTAAATTTAATACCCCTCTGGGAAATTCAGCATTTTTAACCTAAGAAAGAAAAGATTCTGTGACTCAAAGAAAAGAAAAGCGAAATTCTGGTACCAAATCTTGAATTACTAAGGAGTTATAACTTCCTTATCTATAAAATGAAGATAACTCCTGCCCTCACTACTTGACAGGGCTGTTATATAGTTCAAAAAGGATGATGTATATGAATGTGTTTTTTTTTTTCCCACAATATAAATTATTGTTATATTTATTATTTTCTGTTCCTTTAAACAATAAGGGGAAATACTACCTCTAAAAGAAAATTTGGAGTAGAAATTTGCAGTTTGGTTGATAAAGAGGAGACTTCAGAGAGCTACAACTACATAGTTCTTTAGGTGCAAAATTATTTTTTGGTTTTATCTTAAATTTGAAGACAAACTATGTCTATTATGATCTCCTAAATATATTAAGATATCACCAAACACAATCAATATTTGGAAAAAGTAGCAATTGTTACAGAATCTCAAAATCATTCTGAGAATGCATATTTATATAACAGAGTTATATAAAATTCATTTAATCAAAATATTTTTTAACAATAAAAGTAACTACTCTGAATAAGCTGAGAATCAAAACTACTCTGAAAGACTACATGGAATAAAAAAATCAATTTTAAGAGAATAATAATATAAAAGAAATAATATACTTTTGTAAGTATTACACTAAAAAATTCTAATCTAAAAGTAGTAATGAAGAAAGTTCTGAAATATGAGAATAGGGATACATATTTCACCTGCATAAGCACAAGGTAAGTTTTTAATACTTGTGATCAATTTTTACTACTGTATGGAAAATTTTTTTTTCAGTTTTGACAGAACATTTCTTTTTCCTTTTGATTACAGAAACTATATTAAAAATTTTATAGGAAGCTTTCTCGTACAGATAACACATTCCTTTAAATAAAAATAACTAATAACAACAAAATACAAAGCTTCTTTTTTGCTCTGATTACCACCTGACTCCAAAGCCCCTTACCTCTACATTGTATACTGGTTGCTTATCCATTCTAATGCAGTTGTATCTGACAGCCTACAAAAAAGCAACCACATAATTAAAATTTAACATTATTAGGTTGAAAAATACATTTCAGTTTACAAAACATAAGAAACATACAAAACAGAATCATGAACACATTAAGAGGTATAATTAATCTGATACTCATGTTTGCTCAAACTAGTGACTTCCATCATTCAGGAAAATGGCATTCTTATGAATATGAACATTTTGTCCATTTTCTTCTTCTAAATTAAGATAAGAGATAAAGTTATACTCACTTAGAAGATATGAAGAGGTCCATTGTCCTTAATATCGTAATTATTAGAAATATAAATGGGGAGAACACTTTGTATAAGGGTACATGATAAAAAATGTCAGTGGTTATTTTATAAAATCCTGTGTAAAATCTCCCTCTACTGTTTTACAATATCTATAATTGAGTATTTAAAAAAATTATCTTGGAAAAATATCTGAAACAAATATAATAAAGAGAGAATATCCTGGAAGAAGAGGGCGTCAAGAAGGCTGAATAGAGGTGTCCAGCACTCACCTCACCTCCACAAAGAAGGACTAAAACAGCAAGCAGATAATCACAGGTTGAACAGAGCATCTAAGAGAGAATGCCAGAATTCAGCAGGGGAGGCAGGATACCCATGAGGCATAAAAGGACAGGGAAGAGAAGCAGCTAGGCCAGCTGGGATCTGGAACTGGCTGGGAGCCAGAAGAAATTCCCCAGGGAAAAAGTAAGCATTCCTTAGTTCTCTGTGTTCCCACCCTGGACTCCTGCAATCCTAGCCACAGGTGGGCCCCTCAGTCCTCACAGGCCCTGAGACTAGCTTAGGCAGCTGCCTGGAGTCCACACAGTGGTATTGTTCCAGAGAGGAAATTTGCACTGGGTCCCAGCCAACCCTATGAGACTCAATAGGGTACAGCATGGCATCATTTTGAGAGTCCAGCCATCACCAGACTACATCCGGCTCCACCCACCACTACCATGCAAACATACCACAGGGGAACCTGAGGATCAACCTGCCCTGCCTGCTGCTCATGTACACCATCAGGGGGCCTGAGGAAAGCTACTCCCCTCTGTCCACTATCACTGCCACCAGCACCTGAGTACACTGCCCGGGGACATGGGTATTGCCCAACCCTGCATGCCGCCACTGGCGCACGAACACACCATCAGGAGGCCTGACAACAGGCCTGCCGTTACCACCACCGCAGGCACCTAAGCATGCCGCCACATCCACAGAAGTCAGGATCAACCTACCCTGCCTGCCAACTAGGTGCCCATACACACTGTCAGGGGGCCTGAGGATGGCCCACCATGTCATGTCCACTGCCACAGCTGCCACTACCCCAGCATGCTGTCCAAGGACCTGGGGATCGACTTGCCCTTCCAACAACATCCATGCATACAAGCAGAGAGGCCTTAGGACGGGAACAATGAGCCTATTGCTGCTGACAACCACCCACCTGTGCCACCTGGGGGCCTGAGGACTGGCTAGCCTAGCTTGTCGCTGCTATCACTGGTACCTGAGCTTGTCCCTTGGTGGCCTGAGGATTGGCCTGCTGCTTCTATTGCCACTGCTGACGCTATGCACACTTCCCCAGGTGCCTAAGGACCCATCCAGCCTATTGCTGCCACTGCCAGCACGTAAACAAGGTGCCAGAAGTGCCACCTGAACCCACTACTATTGGTGCCAGCATATGCCGCCCAGGGACCCATGGACTGATATGCCCAGCCTGCTGCCATCACCACTACTGCCTGAGAAATACCCACCTTTCATCCACATCCTTAGCAAAATCTTACCATAGCCTCCACTAACACTCAGCCTAAGCCACTGATGAACTCACTGACCACTGACACTGACTAAAGTCAAAGAAATCATGTGGAGACTACACTACTGTGCCCAAACAGAATCAAAGCCAGAGTGCCGTACCCAACCAACATTATAGGTACAACTGTAGAAAAAAGTCTCTCCTTATGGAACAAACTCATAAAGTTGGAAGAAGTGACTGTTAGATCAGATACACAGATATAAACATAAAAATACAGGAAACATGGAAGAGCAAGGAGACGTGACACCTCCAAAAAACACAATGATTCTCTAGCAACAGACTCCAAAGAAAAAGGCTACGAAATGCCTGGAAAAGAGTTCAAATGAATTATTTTAAAGAAACTCTGTGAGACACAAGATGAAGAATCCAAATAAAAAAAAATTCATGATCTCAATGAAAAATTTAACAAAGAACTATCATGAAAAAAAAAAAAACAAACAGAAATCCTGGAACTGAAGAATTCAATTAATGAGATAAAAATATAACTGAGAGATTCAACAATAGACCAAATACAGCACAAGAAAGAATTTCCGAACTTGAAGACAGGTCTTTTGATATAACTCAGTCAAAAAAAAAAAAAAAAAAACCAAACCCAAAACCACAAAACTTGAAAAGAATAAAAAAAGAGAAAAACTAAGTGACATTTGGGATACCATAAAGTGACTAAATATTCATATTTAGATAGTTCCAGAGGGAGAAAAGATGGGCAAAGGCATATAAAACATATTTAACAAAACAATACTTGAAAAATTACCAAGTCTTGTAAGAGATATTCCCGAATAGAGTCAACCCAAAAAGGTCATCTTAAAGGAATATGCTAAAACTGTCAAAAGTCAATGATAAAGAGAGAATTCTAACAATATCAGGAGAAAAGTGTCATGTCACATACAAGGGTATCCCCATCAGACAAACAGTAGACTTCTCAGCAGAAATCCTAGAGTCCAGGAGAGAAGAAGAATTATTAAAAGTGCCAAAAGAAAGAAAGAGAGAAAAGTAGCCAAAAACACTATGCACAGCAAAGCTATCCTTCAAAAATAAAGTAAAAATAAAGTCTTGCCCAGATAAGTAAAAATGGAGGGAATTCACCACCACCAGACTGGGCACACAAAAAAAATAGTTAAGCAGTCTTACAACTGGAAGTGAAAGGACAGTATCAATCATCATGAAAACACAAGTAAGTCTAAAACTCACTGGTAGAGTAAAAACACAAATGAGAAGGAGGAAAGAGTCAAATGGTACCATTACAGAAAACTACCAAACTGCAATGATAAACAATGAGAAAGAAAAGAATAAAGGATATATAAAACAACCACAAAACAATTAACAAAATAACAGGAATAAGTCCTCACCTATAAATAACAACCTTGAATGTAAAAGGATTAAATTTTCCACTTAAAAGATACACATTGGATGAATGAATTAAAAAACATGATGCATGATATACTGCCTAAAAGAATCTCATGTCACCTGTAAAGGTACATAAAGACTGAAAGTAAAGAATGCAAATGGATTAAAAAATGAGCAGGAGAAGCCACACTGATAATCAGATAAAACAGATTTTAAGCCAAAACTGTAAAAAGAGACAAGAAGGTCATTATATAATGGTTAAGTGATCAATTCAGCAAGAAGATAAAAAATTTCTAAATATATATGCAACCAACACCAGAGTATCTAGATATAGAAAAGTAAACATGAGATCTAAAGAGAGGGAGATACATTCCAATACAATAATAGTTGGCGACTTCAACACCCCACTGTTGGTACTGGACAGATCATTTAGACAGAAAATAAACAATAAAATATTGGATTTAAACTCTACATTAGACCAAATGGTCCCCAAAGTATTTACAGAATATTTTACCTAACAGCTGCAGAAGATATATTCTTTTTGTCAGCACATGGAACATTCATTCTCTGGGAAAGACATTACATTAGGACATAAAACAAGGCTCACCAAATTTAATAACAATCAAAATTGTATCAATTATTTTCTCAGATCATACTGGAATGAAACTAGGAATCAAAAACAAGAGAAGCTTTGAAAACTGTACAAATACATAGAAATGAAACAACATGCTTCTGAATGACCATTGGGTCAACAATGAAATTAACAAGAAAATAAAAACCACTCCAAGCAAGTAAAAACTGAAACACAACATACTAAAACCTATAGGATACAGCAAAAGCAGTGCTAAGAGGGAAGTTTATATAGCAGTAAATGCCTCCATCAAAAGATTTTAAATAAACAATCCAATGATGTACCTCAAAAAATATAAACAGTAAGAACAAACTAAATCCAAAATTAGCAGAAGAAAGAGACAATAAAGATCTGAGCAGAGCTAAACAAAATAGAGACTAATATAAAAGATCAACAAAATGAAAAGTTGGTTTTCTGAAAAAAATAAACAAAATCAATAAACCACTAGTCAGACTAACCAAGACAAAAAAGACCCAAATAAATAAAATCAAAAATGAAAAAGGAAACATTACAACTGATACCACAGAAATACAAAGCATCATTAGAGATTATTATCAACTATATGCTGACAAATTGGTAAACCTAGAGGAAACAGAATATTTCTTGGATACATACAACCTACCAAGATTGAACCAGAAAGAAACAGAAAACCTGCACAGACCAATAATTAGTACCGAGATTGAATCAATAATAAAAAGTCTCCCCAAAACAACAAAAAAGCTTAGGATGGGATGGCTTTATTGCAGAATTCAAACAAACTTATAAAGAAAAACTAACACTAATTCTTGTCAAATTATTCCAAAAATCTTAAGAGAATTCTTTCTAACTCATTCTATGAGGCCAGTATTATCCTGATAGCAAAATCCAACAAGGACACAATAAAAAACCAAAAACTACAGGCCAGCATTCCTGATGAACATAGGTGCAAAAATCTTCAACAAAATACTAGCAAACCGAATCTAACAACACATCAAAAAGATAACACATTGTAATCAAGTGGGATTTATCCCAAAGATGCAAGGGTGGTTCATTATATGCAAATCAATAAGTATAACACATCAGATCAACAGAATAAAGGACAAAAACCACATGATTATCTCAATAGACTCAGAAAAAGTATTTAATAAAATTCCACATCCCTTCATGATAACAACTCTCAACAAATTAGGCATAGAAGGAATATAACTCAACATTATAAACACCACATACAACAAACCCAGAGCTAATATCATACAGAATGGAGAAAACCTGAGACTTTCCTCTAAGAACTAGAACATGACAAGGATGCCCATTTTATCAGTCTTATTTAACATAGTACTGGAAGTTGTCCCAGACAGAGCACCCAGGCAAGAGAAATAAATAAAAGGCACCCAAACTGGAAGAGAAAAGAAGGCAAACTGTCCCTCTTTGCAGATGACATGATCTTGTATCCAGAAAAACCTAAAGATTCAATCAAAAAACTCTTAGAACTGATAAACAAATTCAGTAAAGTTGCAGGATACAAATTCAACATAAAAAAAAAATCAGTAAGGTTTTTGTACACAAATCACCAACTAGCTGTAAATAAATCAAGAAAGCAATCCCATTCACAATAGCTATTAAAAAAAAAAAAAACCCAAGGTATAAATTTAACCAAGGAAATGAAAGATCACTACAAGGAAACTACAAAATACTGATAAAAGAAAGAAAAGAAGACACAAACAAATGGAAAGACATCCCATGCTCATGGATTGGAAGAATTAATATTATTAAAATGACCATATTATCCAAAGCAATCCACATATTCAATGCAATCCCTATCAATACAAATGACATTCTTTGGAGAAATAGAAAAAACAATACTAAATATGTTAAAATGACCATATTGCCCAAAGAAATCCACATATTCAATGCAATCTCTACCTAAATACAAATGACATTCTTTATAGAAACAGAAAAAACAATCCTAAATTCGTATGGAAACACAAAAGACCCTGGACAGCCAAAGCAATCCTAAAGAAAAAAAAACAACAAAGCTGGAGGTATCACACTATTGACCTCTAAATATACTACAAAAAATACAGCAACAAAAACTGTATGGCACTGGCATAAAAACAGACATATAGACCAGTGGAATAGATTAGAGAAGCCAGAAGTAAATCCATATTTACAGCCAACTGATTTTCAATAAAGGTGCCAAGAACATATATTAGGGAAAGGACACCCTCTTCAATAAATGATGCTGGGAAAACTGGATATCCACATGCAGAAGAATCAAACTGGACTCCTATCTCTCACCTTATACAAAAATTCAAAATGAATTAAAGAGTTAAACATAAGACCAGAAACTATAAGCCTACTAGGGAAACACTTCAGGACATTGGTCTAGGCAAAGATTTTATGGCCAAGACTTTAAAAGCACAGGAAACAAAAATAGACAGCCCTAGATTAAACTAAAAAACCTGCATAGCAAAGGAAATAACAGAGTGAAGAGACAACCTGTAGAGTGAAAGAAAACACATTCTATTCATCCAACGAGAGTAATATCCAAATATATACAGAACTCAACAGCAAACCAACCATCCCATTGAAAAAGTGAGCAAAAGATCTCAATAGACACTTCACAAAAGACATACAAATGGCCAAAGTGTATATGAAAAAATGCTCAACATCAATAACCATCAGGGAAATGCAAATCAAAACCACAATGAAATATCATCTCAACCCAGTTAAGATGGCTATTATCAAAAAGACAAAATAACAAATGCTAGTGAGGATGGGGAGAAAAGGCAACTCTTATACACTGTTTGGAATATAAACTAGTAAGGCCATTATGGAAAACAGTATGAAGGTTTCTCAAAACACTAAAAATAGAATTACTATACCATCAAACCCATTACTGGGCATTTATTGAAAGGAAAAAAACGATCAGTGTATCAAAGGGATACCTGAACCCCCACGTGTATTGCAGCACTGTTCACAACAGGCAAGATATGGAATCAACCTAAGTTTCACCAATGATCAATAGATAAAGAAACTGTGGTGTGTATATATATAATGGAATACTAGTCAGCCATAAAAAAAGAGTGAAATCTTGTCATTCACAGCAACATGGATGGAACTAGAGGGCATTATGTTAAGTGAAATTAGCCAGGCAGAAAAAGATAAATACTGTATGTTTTCACTCATATGTAGGAGCTAAAAATGTTGATATCGTGGAGGTAGAGAGCAGAATGATAGACACCAGAGGCTGAGAAGGGTTGTGGGTGGGCGGTGATAAAGAGAGGTTGGTTAATGGATATAAACATTCAATTAGAAGAAATAAGTTCCAGTGTCAGGGTAACACATTAGGGTAACTACAGTTAATGATAATTTATTATATATTTCAAAATAGCTAGAAAATTAAAATGTTCTCAATACACAGAAATGGTGAATGTTTGATGTGATGAATATCCTAAATAACGTGATTTGATCATTATATACTTGTATAAATGTATCAATATATCATATATTCTCCACAAATATGTACAATTCTTATGTATCAATAAAAATTTTTTTAATTAAAAAAATAGGCAAAAATATCTTCTTTTTGATAGAAAATTAAGAGGATGTTAGAAAGGATAGGAAACAAATAAAAGTCCCCTATAAACTTACCTTCCAGGAATAATTACTGACGACATTTTATATTTCTTTCCACACTTTACTCCTATATATGTATCTAAACTTGTCTTCCCTTCCATTGCATTATAAGCATTTATTCATTTTATTAAATATCATTTTAAAATAGTGTACTCAAATAACTGCTAGTATTCCATCATGTATGCAAATCCAATGAATTTGACATTTTTTGAAACCTACTTATTGTGTTTAATTTGTTGCTATCATTAAAGGAAACATTCTAATAACTTTTTTTTTTTGGAGACAGGGTCTTGCTCTGTCACCTGGGCTAGAGTGCAGTGGCATCATCATAGCTCACTGCAACTTCAAACTCCTGGGCTTACATGATCCTCCTGCCTCAGCCTCCCAAGTAGCTGGGACTACAGGTACACACCACTATGCCTGGCTAATTTTTCTATTTTTTGTAGTTACAGGGTCTCACTCTTGTTCAGGCTAGTCTCAAACTCCTGGCCTCAAGCAATTCTCCTGCCTCAGCCTCTCAGAGTGCTAGAATTATAGGCATGAGCCACCTCACCCAGCCATAACAACATTCTTTATATTAAAACAAAGAGATAATATCCTGATCATATAAACAGCTCTAAAAACAAAGATATAAAATAAGCAATCCAATGGAAAAACAGGAAAGAACACGGATAGGGAATTGGCAGAGGAAGAAATACACAAATGGCAAGTGAAGGGAAAGAATATGGTCAAACTCGCTACTAACAGAAGAGATACAAATTAAAACAATGATAAATCTTTGGTTTCCACTTTGGATGCAGAAAGCTGAAAAGAGAAGTGCTCCCACTTTAACAAGAAAAAGCTAAGTTATCTATCTAACCATAATTTTTCTTAAACTCACAGGAGAGCAAATGTCATAGTGCAATCAACTAGACTGAAATATATAGAAAGACAGATCCTCCAAGGACTTGGAATATGAGCAGTGGTTTATCTGGGGCACAATGTGGGAGGAAAAGGAGGCCTGCATGAAAGAGGGTAAGAAAATTTCAGCTAAAATCTTTAGCCACTTGCTAAAGGTCAGGTGCAGGCTTGCATGAGAGCACAGAACCCTTGAGAATCAGACACAAGTGGAGTTTGCACCCTGTGGCAGGATTTCCTCCTCAGACCTCACTGGGTGCTCATGCTAAAGAAAGCCTATCTCAATGGCAGGCCTAGGGGAGGTGACCAATGGTTTTCTGCAAAAGGCAGCAAACCCTGTTACCCCCAGGGAGTAGGTAAAAAAAAATAGGTGGGGCAAGGAAACAGGAAAAAACCCCAGAACAACCAATACCTTTACTTCTAAAGAGGGAACACAAGGCCTGCCTAAGACTGAGGCTGAACCAGGACAACAGAAAAAGATCTTCCAGCCCTCATCCTTCAATATCAGAGGCTAGCAAACGTCCAGCAAAAAGTTACAGTAGACGTTAACACATAATTCTGTCACATTATTGAAGTACAAATGGCACAGACTTCAGCATATTTAATAAATGTCCAAATAACATTACTACATAATAGACTAATAAACTAAGAAAATTATTTTAAGACATATTAAACACTAATGAATCATATGTATACGTATATATGATGTAGGTATGTATATGTGTGTGTATACATAAAATCAAGTTACACTAGAGAAGGAAATTATATAAAATTTTTAGTGTGCCAAGTTTTACCTGAGCTCTATATATGTGCTTCCTTAAGGCATTTTTTATTTCAATAATATCCACATCTGTCCTGATATCCGTGGTTTTTGATTCTTTGGCATAATCAGCAAAAACAGAGTTCTTCATTTCTTTCTGCATACACCAAAGTAAAAACAACTTCAGAAAATGTATGAAAAATAGTGTCAACACAGATGATATCACAAAGGACAATATAAGAAAAACACATCCAAACAGTGTTAACCACAGCAAAGATCCATCCTCACAATCATATATCAAGATTATATAATGAAATAAAAAGTTTAGAAAACCAACATTTCAGTTTGTAAGTTTTAACTGATATTTATATATGTACTTTCTTAAGATACTTTTCATTTTAACCTGTTCCAAATCTTTCCTGGAACCTCTTTCCTTTCGTTGTTGCCATGTTCACATAAAGCTACATTCATTACTTATTTACCTTTATCATTTTTCTGAAGGTCCTTCTGACCATATGTATATAAACATACTGTGGTTTAGATTGTAAAACAAAGTTATATTCTAGGAAATATTTATCCAAGAAGAATCCCATTTAAAAGATAAGCTATCTTATAAAAAATGGTCTAAATTATACCAAGGAGGAGTAAGACAGAAAATAAAATTCATATTAGAATATATTACCCAAACTACACACATACATAGTTTTAAGGCTTTTTCCTTTGAAGAAATACAGCCTCTTTTTCAAAACCTTTGTTTCTTTTTCTTATTTGTTACATTCAGGCAAAACAAAATTCTTTCAAGTATCTTGATTATTAACTCAAATTTCTTTGTGTATTCATGTAAAAATACTTTACTGTGACCGAAAGCTAATTATAACATTAAATATGAATATCAGACCAGATCAACTCATGAGTTGTTTTGTAAGACATGAAGGTTATATTTAACACAGCAAGTAATCATAACAATCAGTTTATATGCTTACATTATATTAGAGAACAGACAAAAACAATTAAAACTATAGCTTAGATTACCAAGAAGTTTTACCTGATCTTTATAATATATGTGCTTTCTTAAGGTACTTCTAATTTTGTCATGTTCGACGTGTTTCTTGCAGTTGCTTTCTTTTTCTTTTTTGTGTTTTTTCCTCAAAGTATACCTCCTTTGAATCTCTTCACCTTTTTTCTTAATTTCCTTCTATGTGTATTTAGACCAGAATTAAACAAATCTCAACATGAATGATATATGCTACAAAATCCAAATAAACTCAAGAAGAGTGACTGACACACAAGCATACCACATTAAAAAATAAAGAGTTACATACAACAAGAAATCTCATCTATTGTTGGAGTGAGTATATATTAGTAAAACATTCTGAAAAACAGGTGGGCATTACCTAGTAGAGTTGAACATGCACAGTCCTCATGACCCAGCAACTCCACTCCTAGCAATATATCCTAAGCCACAGAAATTCCTGAACATGCGTACCAAGAGTTACACAAGATAATGTTCACACTGTTCATAGCAGAATTTCAAAAACCAACCAATTAATCAAACATACAAACCAACAAAAAGGAACCCAAATGCTTATCAATAGTACAATTGATAAAAGATATAATCTTGGCATAGTCAAACAATGAAACATATACACACCAGCAAAAATAGTCTATAAATAACATGAACTACAAAGTATTCATTAACACACAAAACTAAACAATATATAGTTAGAGATACAAACATAGCTATTAAAGCTATAATGAAAAGCAAGAAAATAGTTAATACAAATTCTAAGATAAAGGTAACTTTTGAATTAGAGGGAGAAAAAGGGATGCAATTAGGAAATGACAAAGCAGGGCCTTCAAAATTGGTAAGGCTCTATATCTTAACCTATCTGGTGAGTACATGAGCACTCATATTTACGTTCTTTTTAAAACTATACACAAATGTTTTATAAACACTTTTGCATGTACTTCAGAAGAAATGTCATAAATGACATATTTAGAAAATTTAGAAAAACGCTATAAAATATAAAGAAATTATTTTTAATTTGGAAAGTTTTACCTGATTTCCACATATATGTTTTCCTAAGGTATTTCTCCTTTTAACAAATTTCAAATCTTTTCTGGAGCCTTCAAATTTTTCTTTTTTGTGATGTACAGTCAAAACAGAACTAACATTAACATCTTCTTCATAATTTTGCATTTCTTTCTGCATGTTTTTAAAAATAATTTAGTTAGACTGTGGATTAAAAATAGCCTCAACACAACCAATGCAAGTCACAAAAGAAAAACCCACCCAGGAACATAGGTTTTGTAAAATATATGTACAATATTAAATGTAGTAAAGAGCCCTGTGAATTACTTTATCTCTTATAGTTGTACCAAGATAAAGAGGCAGAAAATAAATGTCTTAGTTCACAAAGCTTTACAATATGCTTACATATACACAATTTAGTTTGCCTAGTTTACGTATGTTTAATTCAAAGTAGTATTACGAACCATATTTTTTATTTATTAAACTAAGAATTGATTTAAAGAAAGAAATTTCTACCTCAATTTTATATAGGCTCTGGAGTTCTAAAAGAAACTAAATTCCCTCTAAAAGAAACTCAAGAGATTACATGTAAGTTATGAGTCACTTAGCAATGGGGATACGTTCTAAGAAACCCATCACTAGGCGATTTCATCATCATGCAAACATCATAGAGTGTACTGACAGAAGCCTAAATGGAATAGCTTACTACACACCTAGACTATCTGATGTATAGCTTTATTGCTTCTAGGCTATAAACCTGTACAGCATGTTACTGTACTGAATACTGTAGGCAATTACAACACAACGCTGAGAATTTGTGTATCTAAACATAAAAAAAGCTACAGTAAAAATACAGCATTATAATCTTATGTGACCACTGGCGGTACATCACTGACTGAAACATCACTGTGTGGCACATGACTGTAGATGTATTTTAATAATTTCCATACCTTTTACAGTCTCTATTATTTTTCCCATGTTTATTCAAAACCAAATCTGTTATTTATTTATTATTATTATTTTTTGAGACAGGATCTTGCTCTGTCACCCAGGCTGGAGAGCAGTGGCTTAATCACAGCTCACTGCAGCCTCGAACTCCTCGGCTCAAGGGATCTTCCTGCCTCAGCCTGAGTAGCTGGGACTACAGGCACATACCACTATGCCTGGCTAATTTTTTGTAGAGACAGGTCTTACTGTGCTGTTCAAGCTGGTCTTGAACTCCTGGTCTCAAGTGATCCTCCCCTGCCTCAGCCTCCCAAAGTGCTGGAATTATAGGCGTGATCCATCGCATCCAGCCCAAATTTATTTAACTCCATCACTATTTTACATTCCTTTCTTTATGTAAAAATACTTTATACAGTGGTTTATAATGCATACTTCAACAGGCACATCAACTCAAAAAGACTCTTATTAAAACGTGCTCATGGGCCAGGCATCGAGGCTCACACTGGTAATCCTAGCACTCCGGGAGGCTGAGGCGAGAGGATCGCTTGAGGTCAGGAGTTCAAGATCAGCCTTAAGCAAGAACAAGACCCGTCTCTACTAACAAAAAAAAAAAATAAATAAATAAAATAGAAAAATTAGCAAGGTATGGTTGTGTACATCTGTAGCCCCAGCAACTCAAGAGGCTGAGGCAGGTGGGTCACTTGAGCCTAGGAGTTTGAGGTTGCTGTGAGCTAGGTTGATGCCATGGCACTCTAGCCCAGGCAACAGAGCAAGACTGTCTCAAAAAAAAATAAATAAATAAATAAATAAAATGAAATAATAACAAAACAAAAAACAAAACAAAAAAAATGCTCACGCAGTTAATTACAGAAAGTAGTCTTGTAAGTCACATAAATATCAATTACACTTTGGAAAAGCTAGGAAAATATATATGAACATATATAAATAATATATATTTAAAAAATATATATAAATATATATTAAAATATTTTAAGCTTAGAAAGTTTGAGCTAAACTTGCCATAAACGATTTCTTAAGGAACTAGTTAATTTAAGTTCCAAATTGTTCCTAGAATTATCTTTCAAAAATATTTGACAGATACAGTAGAAACAACTTATTTTGAATTTCTTCCCAGTTACACATAAAAATATTTTAGTTTAGGCTAATAATTACTAAGTTAATGATAATTTGATAAATTAACCAAACTGTTTTATAAAACATGATATGAAACTGAACATAATTGAACATTAGCTCTTTTAGAGAACTGATAATGCCTTTTTGGTTGCTGCTGCAGTTTGAAAAATTGTACTGAAAGAGCAACATACATGCTTTCTTGAGATACTTTTCATTGTTCCCAGTTCAAAGTCCTTCCTGTTTTTTTTCGTTTTCCATGTTAATCAAAATAGAATTCATTTGTGTATTTTTTTTGTTCTAAATGCATGTAATTACCCGAGTTTAGAAGACAAATTATGAATATACATAGTGCTAACAGGTAAGAAAAATGCTTTATAAGACACACGTTACATTAAACATACAGAAGAATTTTAAGTAATTACCATGTGTTGAGAATATACTATGTATTAGGAACACTGTGTTTCTATATGCATATACGCATTATTTCAGTAAGAGTCCCAAAACAGAGACATAGGGCAATGTCCTAATATGGTCAAGTCATAGACTATAAACACATGGTTCAAACACCAGCTTTCTGATACCAAAATCTATGTTATTTCCACTATATTTTGTTTCTCAAACAATTCTGTAAGAAATATCAGAAATTTATGTTTTTCACCCTATAAATTTTACCTTTGTTTTACATGTGGTGTCTCTTAAGGCACCTTTCATTTCAAGAAATCCCGTATCTTTTCCGAAATCTTTGTTTTTTTCTTGATTGTTATGTTTGGTCCAAACAGAATTGGTTTGGGAATCTTCATCATTCTGAATTTCTTTCTGTATGTATGTAAAAATGATTTAGGCAATCAACCAAGTATAATTTCAACATTATGTACCTTTTATAGTTTTCAACTTTGTAAGTGCATAACTTTGAACTTTTCCTAGAAAAAGGAAAATTCTCACACTTTTACTAATCTAGTTAAGAATGACTTTCATTCTACTGACACTTAATACTAAATTTAAACTATTCAGAGAGGCCTATCAGAGAGGATGCTTTTGGCTGCAAACAATAGAAAACCAACTCAAACTAATTTAAATATTATGGAAATGTATTACCTCACAGAATAGCAACGCGGTCCAATGCTAGGACAGGTTTCAGGGTTGGTTAATCTAGCAACTAAACGGTGCAGATTCTATCTCTACACTCTGTAATCTACAGGGCTGGTTTCATCCTATGGCTAGCTCTCCTCACAGTCAAAGAATGTCTTCTAGTAGTAATTGAGGTTACATTCTTCCATGTTCATATGTAGCAGAAGGCATCCCACCAGTGGCTCTCTTTTCAGAGTGAGGAAGAAACTTCCTAGAAGTTCTTACATACCTCTCCTTCATGTCCCATTGATCAGAATTGGTACACATTCTCCTTTCTACACTAATCATTCTCAAGGACAACGTATTATTCATATTCCAAGCAGACCCATTCTTGTACTAGGTGAAATTCTCCATCTACACTGCTGCTACTCACTACGGAAAGGGAGTTATACAACGATATATCACATCTATTTTTGGAAGACTCAAAGGTCTTTCATAAATAATCTATTAATCTAACAAATATTAAATGAGAACCCATGTGCAGGCTCTATGTAAGTGATTGGGATGTAACTATGAAAATGATAGACAAGACCTCTGATGACAAAGAGCATTTGGTTTAGATGGGAAAATAGATATTAATTGAAAAAATCAGCCAATTATTTAACTATAATCGTAGTGAGTACTGTGAAGCAAAAATAATTCTACGAGCACACATTATACATGAACCTAACTTAATAAGGGCGTCAAGGAGGCTTCCTCAAAGAGCAACATTGTAACAGGAACCCGAATAATGAGCAGAAGGCAGGAAGGCACAGGGAATGAAGGAATAGTGGGGAAAACCTTTTAAGGCCGAGAAAGTATCTTTTGAGAAGACACTGAGGTAGGAAAGCATCTTAGTTAAGAAAGTGGAAGAAGGCAGTTTTGATATATTAATAGCATAAGTGAGTATAGAAAAGGAAGCAGAATACAGCTGAAAAGGTAGCAGTGACAGGAATCCTGTGGGAACTTGTAAGCCAGTAGAAATTTAGGACTTTATCCTAAGGACAATGGGAAACCACTGAAAGGTTTTAAGGAGAGTGACAGGATCAGAATTGTTTTGGAAAGAGCATTTTGAATATTCTTTCTGGATGAACAAGAATATACTAGAGAAAGAAAAGATAAGAGTCACTATGAAATTAAGAGTAAAAAGGTACAGTAACAGGATGAGTAATTAGGAGTCCATTTTAGGAAAAACAGAGGAAAGACAAACTCAGTATGATGTTAGTACAGAAGGAGAAAAGCTGTTTGATTCAAGAGATACTTGAGATAAAATCAATACGACTTGGTAGTTGAGAAGATATGAGAAATAAGGGAAAGAAGATTTCAAGGGTGATTCTCTAGTCTCTGACATAAAGTATTAGATAAAACATGACGGTATTTATTGAGATGGGAAACACTGAAGGAGATGATTTTTCCTAGCTCAAGATTGTTTTTGGATATACTGAACTTTCTCTTCTACCTTGAGTGCTTTTCTTATAAATTCTTTGCCTATCTCCTAGAAGGTTTCTTGTAGGGTTTGATTCCCATACAAACAACTTGAGGAGTGGTATTTGTATCAAGTTAGGAGAGGGAGGTAGGGGAATAGGACAGAAAAGTATTTCTAAGCCCTTAGAAATAGCTCTCTTTTCCAAAAGGGAAAATAATCCAAAAATTTTCATGTGGTACAATATAATATTATATAGTCCACTGCTATCTTATTTATACCACTGTTCAAAGGCTTAAAATTATTTCATGGTCTGTATCACAGAATCACTGAAAACAAAAAGTACAGACTTAAGATAAATTTTTAAACTTTACAAGCAAGGATCTTTCAAAACTGTAAGTATTCTCAAATATTTAAGTAACTGAGAGCAACTGCCTTGAAAAGTGTGTCATTTAAATTACCTCTAATCATATATTTTAAAAATCTAGAACATAATTTTAATATATATTTTACTACATTGGAATTTTATATAACAAACATTTTAAAATGTTTATTTTACTTACCTCTAAAAGAAAGTCCCCTAGATACTGAATTGGATAAAATGGAGCCTTAAAGTTATCTTTTTCTTTTTCTTTCTCAGCCTTGATTCTTGCATTACTGGCAATCACATGAGTTATTCCACTTGATGAACTTTTTGGTAAAATAACATTTGCCTTTCCAGCCTCCAAAACTCTAAATAAAAATGTAAATGGTATGGAAAGTATTAGAAAAATTAAGTATATTCGGTCAAATTATCTAAATCAATTACTTTCTAGGAGTAGAATTTTCTGGAAAGGATCAATTCCTTTGGGGATCATGGAGAATAATTACTGCAGTAATTTCTTAAATTATAAGTTGTTCAGAACAGATGTTTAAGAAATCATACTACTCTTTTAACCTATCCACTTACTGATATAGGAAAGGCTTTTACAAACCACAAATTTTATTAATAAAGTGTTCCCTAAGGAAAAGTCACATCAATAAACCAAAAGAACAATGAAGGAAGTCTAAGGAAGCAGCTACTCTGGAAGGCAAATACCTCCAAGAAAATCATTCTGGACCACAGAAAATGGAGCCAGCTGCCAACCCTCCAGCAAAAAGTTAGCTTTTAAAAAATTTTAGCCTTGATCTACATTAAGAAATAAATTTAACATTTAGACTCAGAACATACACACACACAGACACATACATATTAAAAGTTTCATGCAGTTCTGTTTCTGCTTAGGCTTGTCTCAAGTGAACACTGACACCACCTAACAAAAAGAAAAAGGTAAACAATCTACAAAATCATAACTTTTTGTTCTCTGACCTGAAATACTAACAACAAAAATCATAACTTTTATTGAGTCCATCAGAAAACCAAGGTAACAAGTTAATCAAGTAAGCTGATTTCTTAAGAGTGATAAGCACCTTTGTGAAGAGATTGGACATCCACACTACTTCATGTTGGTAGAGCACAGGAGAGAAGTAGTGGCTTCCATGCAAGTGTATAAAAATCTGGTAAAATTTAAAAAGTTTAAGGGTCGAGTATAGCAAGCATGACAGTTTAGAAAACTGGAAGTCCCCAAGATAGGGAAGCCTGTCCACTTGCAAGCTCTTTGCCCCAGGTCTGCATTAATGGCTCATGAAAAGGACTGAGGACAGGTCAGAAGAAAAAGAAGGAACCTCTCTTAGTAGTGTAAGTGGGTGGGAAAGACAAAAAACTAGGCCTACTTTCCTGAAACTTTCTCTCATATAAAGGAGAAGCCCTAAGTCATTTGGGTAGGAATAAGAACATATTCTGCCCTGCAAGAAGAATTGGTGCAAGATCCTGCAAGGCCCAGGATCTTGCACCAATACATAGTGCAGTTCTAATACTGAGGGAGAGGTCGGAAACTCACTCTTGCCCAACATCCTGCCCACAAAGACAAGGCAGAATTTAGCTGCCATGGGAAGTTAAGACACAAATGCTGAGAAAGCCCTAACCCCAGGGACCAATAGAATGGCGAATGCTTAAGACTGAGGCTTGTCTAGCAGAACTGAGAATATAACACCCATAACCTTGGCCTAGAAATGAGTAGCAAGAAAGAAGGAAGACCATGAAGAGAGAGTCTGTCTGTGATGCAGTAGTGCAGGGACTGGTGAAAGATGAGGGTGGAGCAAGAACACTGATTAAAAACTCTCCAGTGCCCCAGCACAAACAAACTGAAGTCCATTGCTATCGGGTGAAGTGATGACTATAGCATTAACAAAACCAAAATCTACCTATCTTACTTGTTTTTTGCTGTTATAACAGAATATCGAAGACATGGTAATTCATAAAGAAAAGTAGTTTATTTGGCTTACAGTTCCGGAAGTCCAAGAGCTGTGATAATGGCCTTCCTCCTGTGTTATCCCATGGTGAGTAAGTGGAAGGTCAAGAGAGTACATGTAAGAGAGCTCGCTTTTATAACAAAGCCACTTCTGTAATAACGTTATTAACTATCTCTTAAAGGCCCTACCTTCTGATACCATCCACAATGGCAACTACATTTAAACATGAGTTTTGGGTGGGGACATTCAAATCATAGCACAAGCTCAATAATTGACAATATTAACTCAACTGCCCATAATAACTGCCTCATAAAAGAGGTAGGCCCATTTTTGGATAGAAATATTGTTCATATCAACCTCTGCTATTCTTCTACATGTAGTATCTGGCATGCAATAAAAAACACAAAATAGCTGGGCATAGTGGCTAATGACTGTAATCCCAGCAACTCAGGAGGCTGAGACAGGAGGATCCCTTGGGCCCAGGAGTTGCAAGGCAGGAGGATCGCTGGAGGTCAGGAGTTCAAGACCAGCCTGGGCAATGTAGCAAGACTCCAAAACCCCATCTCAAAAGAAAAGAAAAGAAAAAAGAAAAATAGCTGGGCATGGTGGTGTGCATCTATAGTTCCAGCTACTTGGAAGGCTGAGACAGGAGATTGCCTGAGCCAAGAAGTTCCAAGCTGTAAGTGAGCTATGATGGATCGTGCCACTGCACTCCAGTATAAGTGACAGACTAAGACCCTGTCTCTTAAAAACCAAACAAAACAACCCCATATACAACAGGCAAGAAAAAAATCAAACCCTTATCAAGAGATAAAAGAGCCAACAGTACAGACTGAGATATGATCCCTATGTTGAGATTAGTAAACAGCTTTAAAATAACTATAACTGACATGTTAAAGGATCTAAGAAAAAAGGAGGACAACATACATGAAGAAATGAATTCACCAGAAAGTCCAATGGAAATGGTAGAAATAAAAGGCACTATATCAAAGAAGAATTTCTTTGACAGGTTTATCAGAGACTGAAAATAAATGAGAAAGGAATCATTGAACTTGAGGTCAATAGAAATTAAGTATACTAAAATAAAAAATTATTTTTAAAAAATAAGCATGCAATAGCTGTGGAATGGAATTGAAAGGTCTAAAATACATGCAATGGAGTTCCAGAAGAAGAATACCACAACAGAAGAAACAGAATTCTCCATATTTAAGACAAAACAAAACAAAATACCTCACATGTACAAGAAGCTCAGAGAACCTCAAATAAAATACATTAACAAAATACACCCACACTAATATACATACTCCTATACGTATCATAATCGAGCTGCTAAAAAGCAAAGGTTAGGAGACAATCGTTAAGGAAATCAGGGAAAAAGAAATTATACACAGAGAAGAAAAGAAAAGAATGACAGCTGATTTCTCATCAGAATTATGCAAGCCAAAAAGAAAACAGTGAAACAGAATCCGTAATTACTGAAAGAAAAAAAAAAAAATAAAACAAACAAGCAAAAAAACCTGTCAACCCATAATTCTCTATCCAGTGAAAATATTTTCCAAAAATAAAGACCTTCCCAAATAAAAGATGAAATAAATCATTGCCAGCATACCTGTACTATAAGAACTGTGAAAGGAGTTCTTTGGGCTAAAGGACTATGAAGACCACAGCAAAATCTAGATCTACACAAAGAAATGAATAATGCTGGAAAATTTTAAAAAGGAAATCAAATATAGAATGTGCATTTCATTATTTTTAATCACCTTAAAAATAACTGACTAGAAAAAGTAAAATATTATAAGGTATTTGGGGGTTTATAATATATAGAGAGGTCATTAATAGAAAAAAAGATAGGAGGAACAGATGGAAGTACAGTTAACCCTTAAACAACGGAGTTCCACTCATTTGTGGATTTTTTTTCAATAAAAGTTACACAAGTGACTGTCTCTCGTCTCCCCTTCAACCTCCTCTACCTATTCTGTCTGGCTCTGCTACCCTTGAGAGAACAAGGCCAAGCCCTCCCCCTACTCAGCTTATTCAGTGTGAAGACAAAGAAGATGAAGATATTTATGATGATCACTTTCACTTAGTGAATAGTAAATATATTTTCCCTTCCTTATGATTTTCTTAATAATGGTTTCTTTTCTCTAGCTTATTTTATTGTAAGAATATAGTATATAATACATATAACAAACAAAATATATGTTAATTGACTATGTATGTTACAGTTAAGGCTTCCAGTCAACAGTAGGCTACTAGTAGTTAAGTTTTCAGGAAGTCAAAAGTTACACATGAATTTTTGACTGCATGGCAGGGTCAGCACCCTAACCTCTGTGTCATTCAAGGGTCAACTTTATACTGTTGTAAGGTTTTACACTTATATGCAAAAAGGCATAATACTATTTGACAGTTGACTGGGAACAGTTAAAGATATATATTATAAACACTAGTGCAATCATTAAAAAAGAGATATAAATATATACTTCTATATGTGTAAGTATATTGGATATAAGTAATAATCCAATGTGGAGATGAAAGAAAACCATTAAAAACACTCAACTAGTACCAAAGATGTCAGCGAAAAAAGGGAAAATAGAACAAAGAAAAGGGACAAAAAGAAAACAATCAGCAAGATAGTAGACTTAAATCTAATTTGTCAACAATTACATTAAATGTAAGTGACGTGAACAATGCAATTAAAGGCAGAAATTGTCAAATTATATCTAAAAAGTAACACTTGACTCTAGACTGTCTATAAGAAGCCCATTTTATATAAAAGAATACAAAATTTGTACATACCAACATTTCTCAAAAGAAAGCTAAAGTGGCTGTATTAGTATAAGACAAATCTCAATGATATTAAGCCTGGGACACCTGTGTAGACTACACAACGTTATAAAAATTACAAAAAATGGTAAGAGAAATGGTCTCACTTTGACTGCATCACACTTCTTCCTCACCCAAACTGGCTTAGTGCCACACAGAAGATTCCCCAGGGCTCACGTTTCTACAGTGGGCAAAGAAAACTGAAGGCAGACATCCAGCTGCTGTAGAATTCTGCGACACTTCCCAGGAAGCCCACCCCAGCGTCACCTCAAAGGGAGCACAGGGGGTAATGGCACAGCTATACTATCCGAGTTAGGAAGAAGCAAGGCAAAGAGGCAGAGCTCACAGTAACCAGGGCACAGATCTTGCTGGTAGCTCAGTGCACCTGCCATCGGTGGCACCTGATGAATGGTACCAGCTAACAGCACGGCCCACCTGCAAAGTTGAGATGGTTGCTCTCAGAAATGGTGGGAAGTTCCACTGGGCTGGAATCCTCAGGTAGCCACCTTCAGGCCCAGCCTCAGACTCTACCCCAAGGCTCCACCCAGGGAGTGAAACACCATGTTACAATTTGCTGAAGATCAGGGCTAGTTCTGCCCCAAATGGGAGTTTAAACACGATTTTTGTGCAGCCTCAACATCCATCCCAAGTCCCTGCTCAGGAGGAACAGGACTGCCACAGAGCGTTTCAGCAAGGAGTTGGGCTAGTTCTGCCATACTCAGGAGTTTAAACAGTGCTCAGGGCAGCCTCTAAACCCATTCCAAGACCCCACCTAGGGAGAGTAATGTCCACCACAGTATATTTGAGCAGAGTGCACGGGTTAGTTCTGCTACACTCAGAAGTTTAAACACTACCGAGCTCAGCCTCAAAGTCTACCCCCCCCCCCCACCCCGCCAAGGCCCTGACTAGGCAGGGAGGCAAACCTCAACCATGTATTTGTACTGAGCATAGCAGCTAGTCCTGTCCAGCCCAAGCAGCGACTCTACCTAATATTGTGGCTCAGACAGCAAACTTGTCCAACTGCAGATCTTAAACCCCCACTTAGCCAGGGAATACACTTGGTGCCTGGCTAACTGAAGGCAATTGCAGTGCCCAGCCAGGAGCTCTACCTGATTAGAGAGTTAAGCCAATGTTCTCATGTAAAGTGTAGAGCCCAGCCAGCATACTTCCCCCTCCTGAAATCAGAGCAAAGGCAAGCAGTCCAGCTACATACAGAACTGAGAAGCAAGCTCTGCCTACCTGGAGTCATTACCAGCTGGTCTGTACAGAATCACAGACTACATAGTGAAAGTCTATCCCCGCCAAAGAACACCTATAAAAGCTGGAAAAGGTGCATCTCCTCAGATGCACAGACACCAAGGCAAAAACACAAGGATTACCAAGAATCAGGAAATCATGACATCTTCAAAAGAAACTAACAAAGCTCCAAAAATAGGCATTAAAGAAAAGGAGATCTATGAAATGACAAATAATTCAGAATAATCCTCTTAAAGAAGTTCAGTGAAATACAAGAATATACAGATAAAAAACTAAATAGAATTTGGAAAACAATACATGAACAAACCTCATGCTCATGGTAACCACGTAGGAAAATCTACAGTAGATGTACAAAACGTAAGTAGAATGGAATCAAAGTAAACCACTACAGAAAACCGTCAAATCACAATGGAGGACAGCAACAGAGAAAGAAACAAAGTCTATAAAAATTAACCAGAAAATAAATTACAAAATGGCAGTAGTAAGTCCTTAGCTATGAATAATTACTCTGCATGTAAACAAATAACTTTTCCAATCAAATGACACACAGTGGTTAAATAGATTAAAAAAAACAAGAGCCAACTATATGCTGCCTACAAGAGTCTAACTACACCTTTAAGGACACACACAGTCTGAAAAACAAGGGATGGAAAAGGAAATTCCATGCAAATGAAAATCGAGAGCAGAGCTAGCTATCAGACAAAATATGCTAAGTAGAAAAACTGTAAAAACAGAGAGAAGTCATTATATAATGATTAAGAAGTCAATTCATCCAGGTGATATAACAATTCTAAGTACATATACATTCAACATTAGAGCACTTAAATATACAAAGCAAGTATTCAAGGACCTGACAGAAGAGATGGATTACAATATGGTCACGTGTCACATAATGACATTTTGGTCAATGACAGACTGCATGCACGATGGTGGATGTACAAGGTCATAATTCCATATTTTTACTGTACCTTTTCCATGTTTAGATATGCACAGGTATGCAAACACTTATCATTATGTTACAAATGCCTACAATATTCACTATAGTAACACGTTGTACAGGTCTATAGCCTATCAGCAACAGCCATACCATATAGTTGAAGCGTGTAGGCTACACCACCTAGGTTTGTGTAAATACACACTATGATGTGCATACGATAAAATTGCCTGACACATTTCTCAGAAAATGTTCCCATCATTAAGCAATGCATGATGTACAAGAATAGGGGACTTTAACACTCCACTATCAAAATGGACAGATCATCCCAGAAGAAAAATTAGTAAGGAAACATTAGACTTGAACCATAATTTAGACCAAATAGACCTAACAGACATATACGTAATATTTCATCCAAAAGCAACAGAATACACATTCTTCTTTAGTGCACATGGAATAGTATCCAGAATAGATCATATGTCAGGCCACAAAACATATCTGAACAAATTTAAGAGGACTGAAATTATATCAACTATATTTTCTGAACCTAATGGTATGAAACTAAAAATCAGTAACAGGAGAAATCTTGGAAAATCCACAAACACATATAAATTAAACAACATGCTCCTGAACAACAGATGGGTCAAAGAAGAAATCAAAAGAAAAACCAAAACATCTTGAAACAAATTATAATGGTAAAATAACATATGAAAACTCATAAGACACAACAAAACAGTTTTAAGAGAAAAACTCATAGCAATATATGCCTACATCACAAAACAAAGATCTCAAACAATCAAACATTATACCTCAAGGCACTAGAAAAGGAACAAACTAAACCCAACGTCAGCAGAAGAAACGAAATAACAAAGATCAGAGTAGAAATAAACAAAATAGAGATGTGGAAAAAATAGAAAATAATCAATTAAACAAAGAGTTGGCTTTTTGAAAGAATAAAGAAAATCAGAAAACCATTAGCTAGACTAAGAAAAAAAGAGAGAAGATTCAAATAAAACCAGAAATGATAGAGTAGTAATTACAACTGATACCACAGAAACACAAAGGACTATAAGAAATTACTACAAACAATTACATGCCAAACAAACTGGATAACCCAGAAGAACATGATAAATTTTTAGATATATACAATCTACCAAGACTCAATCATGAAGAAATAGAAAATTTTAATAGATCAACAAGTAAAGAGATTGAATCAGCAATAAAAAGTATTTCATGAAGGAAAAGCCCAGGGCCTGATGGCTTGCTTCACTGCTGAATTCTACCAAATACTAAGAAGAACTAAGACCAGTTCTTCTCAAACTCTTCCAAAATATTGATGAGGGGGAGGGGATACCTCTTCTTTCTTTTTAAAAGACCAGCATTACCCTGATACCAAAGCCAGACAAGGACATTACTAAAAAGAAAATAGGCTAATATCCCTGATAAACACAGATACAAAAATCCTCAATAAAATACTAGTAAACAGAATTCAACAGCACATTGGAAGAATCATTCACCATGATCAAGTGAGATTTATCCCAGGGATGCCAGGATGGTTCAACATACACAAATCTGTAAACGTGATACACATTTACAGAATGAAGGACAAAAAACCATATGATCTTCACATTGATACAGAATAAGCCCTTGACAAAATTCAACATCCTTTCACCATAAAAATTCTCACCAAACTAGGCATAGAAGGAACATATTTCAACACCATAAAAGCCATATATGACAAGCCAAAAGACTGTATGATTATATTAACAATATAATCAATGGTGAAAAGTTGAAAGTCTTTCCTCTAACATTAGGAAAAAGAGAAGAATGCCCACTTTCATCACTTTTATTCAATATAATACTGGAATTCCTTGTCAGTGTAATTTTGACAAGAGAAATAAATGAAAGACATCCAAATTGGAAAGAAAGAATTGATATTGTTACTGCTTGCTGGTAACATGATCTTATATATTGAAAACCCTAAAGATTCCACCAAAAAAACTGTTAGAATAAATAAGTACAGTAAAGTTGTGGTATACAAAATCCACATGTAAAAACCAGTAGCATTTCTATACAATAAAAAGAAAGTTTCCAAAAAGGAAATCAAGAGAATAATACCATTTACAATAGCTACAAAAAAATAAATAAAATACTTGGGAATAAATTTAACCAAGAAGGTAAAAGACCTATACACTGAAAACTATAAACCATTAATGAAAGAAATTGAAGATAACATAAAGAAATGAAAAGATATGCTATGTTCGTGTATTGGAAAAATTAATATTGTTACAATGTCCATATTACCTAAAGCAACCTACATATTCAATGCATTCGCTATCAAAACTACAATCTCATATTTCATAGAAATATAAAAAGCAATTCTAAAATTCATACAGACCCATAAAAAAACCTAAATAGCCAAGGAAATCATGAGCAAAAGGAACAAAAGTGAAGGGATAACACTACCAGATTTCAAAATATATGACAAATAGAGAGTAATTGAAACAGCATGGTTCTGGCCTAAAAATAGACTCTGACCAAAAGAACAGATAGCCCGGAAATGAACCCATACATGTATTGTTAATTAATTTTCAACAAAAGTGCTAAGAATACCATTGGGAAAAGTACAGTTTCTTCAATGAATGGCATGGGGAAAACTAGATATTCACATGCAGAACAACAAAATGTGACTCTTATCTTACACCATATATGAGTATTAGCTCAAAATGGATTAAAGACTTAAACATAATAACTGAAACTGTAAAACTACTAGAAGAAAATACATGGGAAAAACTAGGCAATGATCTTTTTGGATCTGACTCCGAAAGCTCATAACAAAAACAAAAATAGAA
Organism: Eulemur rufifrons; assembly: GCF_041146395.1. Taxonomy (NCBI): domain Eukaryota; kingdom Metazoa; phylum Chordata; class Mammalia; order Primates; family Lemuridae; genus Eulemur; species Eulemur rufifrons. Next base: position 64,741,038 of record NC_090999.1, on the reverse strand, counting down.
AAATTAGATTATATCAAACTAAAAAGCTTTTGCATAGCAAACAATTAAGTGAAGAGGCAACCTATGCAATGGAATATTTGCAAGCCATACATGAGAAAAATGGTTAATATCCAAGATATTAACTGATGATAAGCAACTCAAAACTCAACTGCAAGAAAACAAATAACCTGATTAAAATATGGGCAAAGGACCTGAATGACATTTCTCAAAAGAAGTACAAATGGCCAACAGATAAATTAAAAAATACTCAACATCACTATTTGTTAGGGAAATGAAAATTAAATCTCATATCTGTCAAAATGGCTATTATCAAAAAAAATGAAAGATGATTATTGGCAAGGATGTGGAGAAAAGGGTACCCTAGTACACTGTTGCTGGGAATGTAAATTAATACAGCAATTATGGGAAACAGTATGGAAGCTCCTCAAAAAACTAAAAAAGTTACCATATAATCCAGCAATGTCACTTCTGGGTATATATCCAAAACATTTGAAATCAGTATGTTAAAGAGATATCTGTATTCCTATTTTTATTACAGCATTATTCACAACAGCCAAGTTATGGAATTAATCTAAGTGTCCATCAACAGATGACTAAAGAAAATGTGGTATATACACACAATGGAATATTATTTAGCCTTTAAAAAGAAGGAAACTGTCATTTACGACAACGTGGATGAACCTGGAGGACACTATCCTAAGTGAAATGATCCAGGCACAGAAAGATAAACACTGTGTGTTTTCACTTATTTGCAAAAATCTAAAAAAATATAGATTTATGAAATCTAAAAAATTTGAACACATAGAAACAGAGAGTAGAATGGTGGTTACTAGCAACTGGAGAGTGGGGGAGAATGAACAGAAATTGGTCAAAGGGGTACAATATTTCAGTTGTACAGGAGGAATAAATGATAAGTATTTCAGGTAATGGAAAATATAAATAAAAATTACCAAAATTAGAGACATTAAAAAATACATATGCAAGTAAAACATGTTGTCAAAATAAAGCAAAAACTAATAGAACTAAAAGGGATAATGACAAATCCACAGTCATAGTTAGAAAATTAAAAATTACTCTATCGGTAATTGGTGGAATAATATATAGTGATCTATTATCTTGGGATCTTGTTAAATTTATTAATTAGTTCCAGTATATTTTTTAGTATATAGCCATGTCTTTTGGAATTAAAGACAATTATTTTTATTTCTTTCTCCCCAATTTTATGCCTCTTATTTATTTATTTGGCTTTCTGCACTGGTTAGTACATCTAGTAAAATGCTAAATATTAATAGAAATGGTCAGATATAGCATTCCTATCTTGTTCCCAATCATGGGGGAAAAAGTCTTTTACCATTAAATATGATATTAAGTTTAGATATTTTCATAGATGTCATTTAACAAGTAGAGGATACAAAAATTCTTAACAAAATATTTGCAAATAGAATTAGCAATACATTAAAAATGGATAATACACCACGATGTTCAGTTTATCTCAAGAATACAAATTTGGTTTAACATTTAAGAATCAATCAATATGATTCACCATATTAACAGAATAAACGAGAAAAGTCAATTATCTGAATACATGTAGATGAAAACTTTCAGAATAATCCATTTATATTTAATAACAGCATACCAATACATGAAGTACCTAGGAATAAATTTAACAAAATATGTACAAGACTTAGGTAATAAAAACTATTAAACATTAGTGACAAAAATTAAAGAACTAGAGAGATACAGAGTACACGGATAGAAGACTCAATATTGTTAACATATCAATTCTCCCCAATTGACCTATAGATAAAAATATAATTCCAATCAAAATCCCAGCTTGCATTTTTATAAAAATTAACAAGCTGATTCTAAAATGTATATGGAAATACAAAGGATCCAAAAATCACTGAAACAATTTTGAAAAAGACTAAGTTGGAAGATTCTTACTACCTGATTTCAAGACTCAATATGAAAACACAGTAATTAAAAACAATGTGGTGTTGGTATAAGGTAGATGTATAGATTACTGGAACAAAATGAGGAAATCTAGAAATAGACCACACAATCAACTGATTTTCAACAATAATGCCAAAGTAACTGTAGGAAACTTCAACTCTCATACACTGCTACTGGAAATGTAAAATCGTACTACTTTGAAAAACAGTATGGAATCTTCTTATACTGTTACATACACAATTGATATCTGAGCAAGTAATTTCATTCCTAGATATTTCCCAAGAGAAATATAAACATGTCTCTATATGAATATTTGTACTGAAACGTTCATTGCAGCTTAATTCCTATTCGCAAAGACAGAAAACATCCCAAATGTCCACTTATACATGAATAAACAGATTGTGATATATCCATAGAGTGAAATAGTACTCAGCAACAAAAAGGAATGAAATGCTGACACATGCATCATGAATGAATTTCAAAAATACTATGATAGGCAAATGATGCTACATCAAAGGAGTATTTTCAGAATCATCCTACTCATATAAAACTCTAAAAAATGACAAATCTATTTTACAGTGATAAAAAGACAATCAGTGCTTGTCTGGTATTGGTGGTACACAATTAAATGTTCAAGGACACAAGAGAACATTATATGATGATGTAAATATTACAGATCTTGACTATAGTGAGAGTAAAATGGGTATATAAATTTGTCCAAATTCATCAACATATACACTTAATACGGGTGGCATTTTATTGTCTATAAATTATATTTAAATAAAGGAGATAAAAACTTCCCCTAAAAAAAAAGGAATGACAGTCTCAGAATACAGTTTACCCAACAAGGCTTCTAAAAATATATAAGGGAGAAAATGAAATGAAATCATGATGGAAACGGTATGAAACAGCATGAACCATGAAAAGTGTACAAAAAAAGGCCTTTGTGATAAAGTAGTACTTTACTAGCAAAAACAAAAAGTATTTCAAAACTAAAAATAAAAAATCTCCTAATTATTGTTTTCTTTTTTATTTTGCTCTAGTTGGCCAAAAGAAATAACATGGAAAATAAAATAGAGATACCCAGAATAATCTAAAGCAATACCATAAAATAGATTTTGTTCTATTAGAGACACACAAACTTAAATGAGCAGTATGGCTTACCTAGGAGATCAAGGAGTACATCACCATAGTTCATTTGGACTAAGTTAATAATTGCAATGAAATATAAAAAATTATTAATACAAACCAAAATTGTTTTATCATTCATTGCTTTAACTTCTCTGTGATCACATCCTACCTTACAAGAGAATCACTTCGTTTATCAGCTCTGACGAGGAGGACAACTTTCCATCTATGGAAGGCTCCTGGAGCACCAGTGCGTTTCAGTTCTTCACGCCATCTTTTGGGTGCAGATTGCATTTGTGGTGAATAATGGGAGTCCTTTTCAATTTTATATCCCCATTCATAAGTTGTTTCATCAAGCCATCTGCCACTTTTGGCACTATGAATTATGTAATCCTTAGTTAATACCCACTTTCCTAGAAAGCAAATGAACTGTCAGTCAGAAAACAATTTTGGTTCTGACAAGTGATAAGCAATAAAGACCAAATATCAAATAAAAGTCAACCTTTTTTTTTTTTTTTTAACATGGGACTCTTACATTACCAACATTATCTTTGAACTATTTTTTTTTTGATAGTGAGAGGTATACAACATCACTGAACATTGTATATAATCTTTTCCATGACAAATAATTAATTATAATTCTAAATGTTACTAAATAAAACATAAATGTAAGGTGTTAAAAATCCAAAATACAATGTGGTATTACTTTAATTATTACCACCATCATTATTCATTATTTTAGGTTAGGTTTATATTCTCCCTTCTATGCTGAAAGCTTTTTCAGTAATGTTCACAGCACTATTACACTTTGTAAAACAAATTTATTGAGTTAGAAAATTTTTCAGGGCATTTATTAACAGTTTCTTTGGGCATCAATGATCTTTTTAAATAGTACAGACAATGTATGTTTTCACTGGTAGAGTTAATAAGAAATCCAAGGGTTTTTCTGGTAAGTTAAGCTATAAAACAATATATCCCCTGAGTTACATACACTTTTGTGTTTTGTGCAAGCAGTAGACTAATGATATGCCAGATCAATCATAGTAAACTATAAAAGGAGCATCAATGGTGACAAAGGGAGAGAGAAGACCAAGTCCTAATTTATGTTTATAGAATTTAATATCTTAGTAAAATAAAATAGGACCACCATTGCTTCACTGGCCAACAGGGATAGGAGGGGAAGCAGCAGAAAGAGAACAAAAACACTATTTCTAGCGATAGATCAAAGAAAAGAAACTTGACTGAGAACAGCTGATGCTTGAACAAAAGCTTAAGGTTTTGATATTTTGTGCCAATCTTTTTGTTAAAACATTTTTTTCTTAAAGCACTTATACTAAGTCTTTGGTGAACTAAACATTTCTGCCTGTTTAATACATTTTTCGTGTTACCAAATTTTACTCAGAAGAGTAATAAGGCAAAAAATATATCAAATATTATCAGAAAAATATCAGAAAAACATATTTATATTTGATATACTAAACATGCTATCTTTCCGGGGACTAAGATACTTTTTTTTTTTTTTTTTAACATGAAGGTTTTATTCAAGGGTTGGGGAAGGCAGTTAACTTACCTGCTGCACAAGCTGCTAAAAATTTCTCACTCTTACACAGGCGCTCAGCTATAAGATGTGTACAATTTTTGTATTTCTGGAGAGGAAAATCCACATGAAGAAATGTTACTAAGATTTCCTTTATAACACATCCATTTTATTTGTACAATATCAAAGGGGGATTTTATCGTTCTTAGGGCCAATATTTTTTAATTCTAGTTATTTTTCAAGTATATATTGAAAATTTTGTTAAGTTTCTATACTCACCTCACTCTTAATAAATGTGCAGTCTAGTTTTAAAAGCAATTTGCCTAGAGCTTCTTTTTCTTCCATCTTAAATCCTGTCATTTGGATGATATGCTTTGGGGTACCATCTTCCATCTAACATAAATACACATACGGAAGACAACATATGTTAAAGATATTCACAGGATTGACATTATTATTTTTTCTTAACTGAGTGCTAAAATAAAAACTAAAATCATTAAACATGTAAGGCTTAACTGTAAATACCAATGTTAAAATTACATACAATAGAAACTAGTTTTAAAAGTTTTTTTTCTCAAAATGTGACCTTAAATAGAGATTTTTTTTTTTTCTGGTTTTAACATTAAAAGTCGGCATTACTACATTACTTGCCACCAAATCACACTGATGAATTAATAGAATTCTCTCGAAAAGGATAGAAACTTTAACAGTAGCTTCATTTTAAAACTACTGTTGCTAAGGGCTTTTGAAACAAGTACCACTGTGGACAATGAAACAATAGGATTTTATATTGATTTTTAAAGTGTGGACAGATACTAAAGAACATGTATAAGTCACTGGAGAAGATAATATTAAACAGAACTCACGATCCCACAGCATTTACATACAATAATTTAGTACAGTAGGTAAACATAATGATCCTGGATCCTATTCCCAATTTCTTAACTTTGCATCATATATTAATTTCATCACTTACAAGATAGACTGAGAGTCACATGGTTTTTACAAGTTTATTTTTACAGGGACCTTAATCCATACTTCAGTGTAGTTTACAAAGTACTTTGTGTTTAGGGGGTACATAACTCACATAATTTCTAAGTAGAGTACAATTTTATTTACATGAGGTTAGAACTGTAAAAATGGGATAGCATCTTAGATAAAAATCTCTTTACAGATGAGGGAAGCAGGGACTAGAGAAATCAGGGCAATTTGTCATTTCTCTAACAATTTTGTCACCATAGCTGTGGATTAATATTTAACTAATGCCATAGGCAGTTCACCAGCAGTGGCTATTTTCAACAACCAAAGAAACAATACCTTTCTTTCAACACAATTAAAAGTAAACTTCAAAAACTGTTAACTATTTGAGCCCAGGACTAACAACACACAGCTGATTAAATGTAAAATGTTCTTTATAGAAATTCTATTTTCAAAGACTAAACTATATAGACATTAAATATACACACATACATATTTATTTAAAGGTTGAGATTCATTTAAAATACAAATTGAAACAAAGTCTCACTATAAACAATTTAAAGCATTATTCAGAGTTAGGAGTGAATCTTTGTTTCTTCTTGCTTAGAGTTTGTAGGAGAAACTCAGCTAGGGTAACAGTACTCCTGGTTTCTCTCTCCCTTCATCACTCCTCTCTTTAGGAGGAGAAGTTCCTTGAGAGAACTAAATGGATATGTTTTATTCAGTGTATCTGCATATTTGCAAAGAAGGTTCATATGAATGCTTTCTCACACGTCCCAAGGAGCTGTCAATAGTAGTCCTGCAACGCCTGTGTGGATAAGTCAATTCAGAGGTCATGCACCAAGAAGCACATCAAACCCATCTCCTTCGAACAAATTTTTATTCAGTAAAAAAGCTGATGTCTTGACCTCAATATACCTGATTTTCATCTTTCTCAACTGACTCCAAAAGAGGAAAAGGGGTGCAATATATTAACCCTCCAAAATCCTAAAATTCAGATACAGCACATAAGGAAAGTACCTTTAGGGATAAGGCTCTTCAATGGAACAAATGCTTCGAAAAAAATACAAGGATTTGGCCTGGTCAGTATAAAATTATAAAGTGTACATAATAGGAGTTGGTTTCTTATGAAAAAGTAATCATACATGTAAAATACTATCATCAGTAAATAAAATGTAAATAGCTTCTTGCATAAGGAACTCTTTACCATATTACTCATCCAATTTTTTTAACTAAACATTTATGTGGGTTAAATAACATAGTTCTTAATACTCATTAATATAGACTGGCAATATATAAAAACTTAACAAAGAACATACTCTGTTGCTAGAAATAATAATTGAGTCTGATGAAGAGTACATACAAACACATATTGATGAAGCCACATGTAGATTATAAAGCATATGCCCTTAACTAGGGGAAAATGCTGCTCTCATTTCTAGAGAATCGTTTTAAAAAAATCCTTTAAGCAAATTTCCTTTACAAAATAATAGGTCTTTTCAGAAATACTAGACAAATGAAATTCAATATATCTGTGAATATCATCTTGGTATTCAAACAAAAATTTTTGTAGTTCTTCAAAGCCACTATTATCAGAGGCATACAAGAGTTTTAAACATATAAACTTTTCCTACTACTTGCATTTTATTTATGTATTTAAGAGTTTCAAAAGCTATCTAGTAGGTTATTTCAAAATATGTTGCCAAAGAAGGGAAGTTTGAGTGGTTTTAAAATCTTAAATCTTTCCTATCTGGCTGTTCTAAAATATTGATGTACAAAAACCAATGTTAAATAATCAGAATATGAAAAAAGCAATGAAAAAATAAAAATTGCTGTAATACTGTCACCCCATTTATTTAAAGCTTGTACTTTAAATTTTATTCTGCTGCCTGAGAATTAAATCTTACATTGAAATACAATAAAACTGTCTACTTGAAGCAAGAGTTTACATTTATCAATGATTTTTTAATACTGCATGATATGACAAACTAATGGCCCAGAATGGGGTGGGGAACTTGCGGCCTTGGGGTCACATAGGAAAAATAGTATCATACTATGTTCCTCCTAATAGTTAATAATAGTTATTTTCCAATGTGACTATTAACAATGTGACATATTAACACATTTTGGTTTCATGTAAAAACTATTAAATTATTTGGACTTACTAGAGTCAGTGTATAAAGAAAAGTTTTCATCTTAAACATATCGTCTTTATAATGAAACATATGATGGAAATAATTCATTTTGTATATTTAACAGGATTTTCTGTCAAAGCAAGAGCCTAAGACAGATGAAAATAGGATGAATTATGCATAATGGCAGAAATCAGGAAAGCCTTTTTAAAGCAATTTCTTTCCTCTGAAAATGATTAAATACGAAACTGAAATTAAACATGCAGAGGAAAGGGAAGAAACAAAAGTGAAATAACAGAACATCCTGATTCAAACATTATGCAAATATGGATTTGTTTAAAAACAAAACAGAACACAGGACACTTATTCACAAGTTTATTAAAACAACTGGGCTATTAGGTAAACTTTCACAGAATCAGGAATACCAATGATGGCACAAAATAACTAGCACAGTTTTTGAAAGAACAAATTCCATTAACTTAATCTAATAATAGTTTTATATAATAAAATTATCTACTTGAAGCAAGAGTTTACATTTAGCAATGATTTTTAATACTGCATGAAGGCGTAGAATGGGGTGGGGAACCTGCGGCCTTGGGGTCACATGTGGTCCTCCAGATCCCCAAGAGGGGCTCCTTGACTGAACCCAAACTTCACAGAACAAATCCCTTTATCGAAAGGATTTGTTGCATAAATTTGGATTCAGTCAGAAGGCTGCATTCAAGGATCCAGAAGGTTACATGTGGCCCAAAAGCGTCAGGTTCCCCATCAGACCCCAGCAAGGGTTAAGAACACAAACAAAAAGCCCGATGTCAATGAACCCAAAGAAAGCACTATAAAAATTGGTTTAATACATAACAATAACCCAGACAATTAAAAATCCTGAAAAGTATGGCCAAGTTTTATGTTGGTGATATGTTCTGAGGTATGGAAGATCAAGCACTAACTTCTAGAAGTCTTCCAGCACAAGAAAGAAAGTAAACATATCATAATTGTACCAGTGGTATTTCTAGGAAAATTATAGATATTTCTAGAACTTATGGGGCTGTTCCTTAAAGCATTCACACAAAGATTCTATCCTAACACACAAAAAAGGAGAAAAAAAAGCAAAACAGAGCATTATTTTTGACAGTTAAACGTTTTATTCTGTCAAAAATTAAAAATACTGCATTGTTAGTTACAAGAAAATGTTCTTTTGTAGTAATATTTTAAAATTTTTGCACTAATTAAAAAAAGTTACTTACCTTAAACCATATAATACAACTAAAGAGATAATGATTGTGAACAGAGCTGGCCTTTATGAACAGCAAGCAACTGTCTCTGTGGTATGGACTTTCCCAAAATATCTCCCACATGGGCCTATCCCTGATGCCTGAAATTCCTTTGCAGTTGGTGCCAGTCAGAAATGCAAATAACCCTATAGCACTCATCATCTTAATTGAGAACATTTTATTATAAACTAGCTTTTTAGGTCCCTTGAATACTTTACAATGTAACACATAGCTAGAACATGCTTGAAGAATATGACAGCACAACTAGAATATGTTGAAAACGGAACTCAGAAAAGTAGAGGCAGGAATACCGATATGAACACAAAGATTTGGTTTGGGAGGCAAGATGAAAGAGCAGGCTACAACCCTTGGGAGAAAAAGGGAAGTGCTCTTTAAAAAAAAAAAAAAAAATAGAGAGGGATGCTTAAAGAGACTTTTGTAGGAAATAAGGATAAACCTTTCCTACTCTGCATTATGATTTCTTTTATAACCCATCCCATACATAAAAGGACTTTGAGAATATAGGGTATCTTAGAAATAAATTTTATGTTGTCGTTAACCAAATAAGGGACTTACTAAAAAAGTTTAACTTATATGTTTGTCTTTAAAAACTAAAGGTTTTTTCCCAAACAGGCTTTACAGATTTTTGTCTTTTAATTTTAATTAACACATGCTTATTACACAAAATTGGAAAAATACTACAAAATATATAAAAAGATTAAAATCATCTCTAATTCCTTTAGCCTGTAATACCACTGTTAACATTTGAGAGGGCTGAATTTCAGGTTTTACATATGTGTGAAAAAATATTTATACACACAAAATTTAGATATTACATAGTTCTGTACTTTAATTTTCTCATAAAATTATATCATCATTTTTCTTCTTTCTTTTCTTGAGACAGGGTTATGCTTTGTCGCCCAGGCTGGAATGCAGTGGCCCAGTCACAGCTTATTGCAGCCTCACACTTCTGGGCCCAAGTGATCTTGCCTCAGCTTCCCGAGTAGCTGGGACTACAGGCATGTACCATCACATCCAACTAATTTTTTAACTTTTTGTAGAGATGGGGGTCTCATTCTGTTGCTCAGGCTGGTCTTGAACTCCTGGCCTCAAGCCATCCTCTGATCCTCCTGCCTCTGTGGTGCTGGGATTACAAGCATGAGTGACGTGCATGGCCTCATTATCATTTCTCCATGCCCCTTAGGGTTTTAAGGCCATATGATGAAAACTAGCAGTTTCTCAGTTTCATTATTTCTGTCAACTATTTTTATTGGAAACCTACTTCTACCCGTAAACTAAGGAAAATCACTAAAAACTCCCCCCTTCTGAAAAGCATATACCAAGCATTGAATGCAATCAATACTGTTGCTTTGAATTAACAAGTTTGAAAGATATTCAAGATTTCTCTTACCTAAAAAACATTTAACTGGGAAAGTAAACAAAGAAGTGCTAAAACTGAGAAGGGTCAAAGTGTTGGATCTCTGTTTTAAACAATGCTGTAAAAGGTAGACACATGGCACTGTACTTATACTGCATATGTAAAATACTGTTTGGCTATGAACACTATAATTTCAAGTGGAGTTCAGGAATTCTAGCCCCTCTAGCAGTAGGAGCCAAATTAGGCCCTTGGTTTCATTTCATTCAACTGGCCTTTGGAATTTTCTTTTTTTAAAGATACAGTGTTTATTTCCTTCCCCATCCTTCAAAGATATTATATATAAATATTAATTATTTGACAGAGGTCTTCAGTGATGAGACTTGAGAGGTGTTCTTACTTCCGTGGCATTACTTGGGAAAGGAGCAGTCATCACTCAGTCTCTTTCATGGTGAATTTAGCAGTAGAGGGAGGAAATGGAGATCTAGTAAAGTGACTATAATGAGAAATAAACAAGGGGGGGGAGCTTATGGGGATGTCCGATCTATCCAATACTCTACAAGGCACAGGATAGACAGGAGATGTTAGTTTAGGGATAAAGCAGTTCTTAAGAAAGCAAGCTGGGCAAAAGAGACAAGATTCAGAGAAAAAAGAATGGATGGACAGTAGATATTGGTTAGCGGTAGGGATAAAAAGTCAAACCTGCTTGGGCATCCTAGGCATTTTGGAGTGTAAGTTTAAGGTTAAACAAGCAGGATTTAGTTCTTATTGAGGACCTACTGTGGTCTATACAATTCATATGTTAGCTCATTTCCATCTTCACAAGTAAGTGCTGTTTATCCTTCTTAGACAGAAGAAGATGCTGGGAAATGAGTGATTAAGAAACTAGCTCAAGGGTATGCAGCCAGCAAATGGTGAAACCAGATTCAAAGATATAGCTGTTTCTGCAAAAACGACATGTCTTTTGTACAATACCAACCTTACTTAAATTTCAGAATTTAGTCTATTATACTTTTAACCACATTATAATTTTGCAAAGCAATCTATTTTCAGCTAGTACAAGAGAAAGATGCATTACATGAAAAGGAATCTATGACAGTACACAATATAGGGTAGGGAGACATTTAGGTCAACAATATTACTGAAGAGATTTAAATATAACTAAATTATTTTCAGAAAAATAACACCAGTGTCTAAAATTCCAAATCATTTCTAGGAATAATCTAAAGAGTGTCATTTTTTTCTTATGAAAAACAAAGTTTTCATTATTTTCCTCTCAAAATGGATTTAGTATCACTGAATCATAGAGTAATTCCTATAGGCTTTCTTCCTCATCAAAAGTAACAGTTTATATTTATTTTTAATTTCAAAGTAATTATTTTGATAGAAAGTATAAATTAAATGACCTTAAAAGTTCCAGGGTTATTTTAGTTTTAAGCAATAATATGTCCTTATAAGGTTATAATTAGTACATAGCACATTTTACAACATATATTTACTATTAGCATATTGAAAGAGTTAATTACAAGAGTAAATAGTTAATGTTCCATTTTAGTTGCATTTTTGAGACAGTGTTCTTCACTTTGTTTAGATTTTATTATTCAAAGCCTATATAGAATTGGTTTTATTTTTTAAAAATGTTAAATGGTGAAAACTCTATTTTAGAGTAATATAATCAAGATACATAAAAGGAAAATAGCATCTAATTAATAAAACTACGCTATGAATTTTCTAAAAACCAATGTGTTTAGACATCAGTGGAAACTGTGGATGCCTAGTATGAAATCTTAATGAGTTCTGTATTTTGATTATGAAAAATAACCATTTTACCACCTTTCAAATACCTTCACATGATCTGTGCTTTCTGGTTTATGGAAGCAAGAAAATGTTAGACCATATAATTGAACTTCACTTAAGTCAATAAGGTATAAGAAAATCTGGATTTAGAAAACAGACCTAATAGGGGTTTATTTATATTACTGAAGGTTGTCTTTACAATAAAATTTATTTAAACATTCAATTATTTGAACATCCTAGTTCCTTTAACACTCTTTAACTTAGAAATAATCAAATTTATTGCCTTATATAAATCCACCCGAAACTAACAATTTATGTATTGAACACCTGCAATACAGGTTAGTCAAACTTTCCAATAACGGGAACATCTTGCACATCAACAGTATTTCTAGTAATTGAGACGCAATGTAATAATATAAACCAAAGTCCATAAAGCGCATTGTCTGTGACACATTTACTGTAAATTCAGTTTAAATGTTCATTACCAATGTCTGAACAATTTTTTTTTTTTCCTGTGTAGGATGGTCATTCGTCAAAAAACAACTTGTCGCCTCCAAAATCAAGCTCCATCTAACTCCTAAGTCAAATACCGATACAATTTTTTGTCAATATTTAATCAGAAGCTTTGGAAGTGGAAGAAATCTCAGGATAACCATTTAAGTCTTGTTCTCAGCCTTCAGGCAGCTGAGATATAATCCCCAGGAGCACAGACCCTTCCTATAGGGAAACGTTTGTGTGTATGTTCGTGTTTAAAGGCCTATAGTAGCCATAGAGATATGATCATTGCCGTTTGGATAAATTAAAAATTCTACTAAGGAGAAAAGAATGACACAATTTTTCTTGTCACAGGAAGGTGGGCCTGGGGGATCTCAGCCACCTTCACTGACGCTAAATTATGGAACGCAGCCAAGGATCTGGAATAGGGCGAGGCTTCCCAGTGGGTTCTATGGAAACGAGAGACGCGGGTGGCCTAGCACTTTCCAGGCGGGGACGGAGCTGCTGAGCTGCTGCGCAAGAGCGAGGCGGAGGTAGCGGCTCAGCCCTGCACTGCAGAGAGGCTCAGGGGGGTCGACCCCGCCGCTGTACGGGGGTAACAGAGTGGGGTCTGCGGCCGCAGTCCACCAACTCGGTGGCCAAGCGCAGCCAGTGAGAGACTAGGAACGAACGGCGGCTGCAGAAATCGCGAGAGCCAGGCACTGCCGCCGCTCACCCCAGCCCCTTCCCAGCCTCACAGCTGGAGCGGCAGAAACTTCGGGGGCACGGCCAGGGAAGAAACATCCCCACAGAGTCAGGGTACACTGTGTCTTCCGAGCTGAGCCCCTTTACCTTCCCGGCTGGAGTGTCTGGGCTGCTTCCCTCGGGTGGCGAAGGCGGCAGGGGCGACGACTGCCGTTGCAGCACTGGCTGCTTCACTAATCCGGGCTCTGGGAAATAATTTCCCGCCGCGCGCTAGGAGGCCCCGGAAGTGATAGCACCATTTCCGGGTGGTTGTTAATGACGCTCTAGAGTCGTCGCCAGGGTGGCCTTAGTTGATGCAGGGTTTGAGTCTGACCTGCGGGTCAGGCTCCTCCTGGATCAGTGCCGGAGATGTAAGACTGGTAAGTGATTTCACTGGGTTATCTCGTGGGCCTCATATTTCCAGCCAGCTGCGGTTGTGCGACGTATCTTGGCTGGACCGAGGAGTGGGCAAGGGTGGAACCAGGAGTCCCCATCCAGCCCCGCAGCGAGTGACCCTCTGTGCGGCTGAATAAAGCACCTAGCATCCCGGCGTATTGTCTTCTCCACTCGCAATAACTGTCTCCAATTTGGAACTCAACCTTGGATCTCCAAGGTCCCTGGGTGAGGCCTAACACACCGTGTACCGTGACTCGGCTTAGTGCTGAGTCTATCAATAATCAAGAAGTGTCCTTACTATCTCCCATCGGCAAGGTTTGCTCACCCTGTATTCTCAGAGCTACTTTACCATTCTTTTCCTGAGTACTATTTCCGTAGTTCTGGGCTGCAGTGCCCAGGAAGCAGGCAGTCGGCTGGAAAGAACATCTTTTACAAACATTTGGGAAGTGGAATAAGGGTGTCGTTCCTCACTGAGAGTTAATTGAACATTCTGCAGTTCGAATTGGGTGAGAATGACCTTTGTTTGCGTGGCTGCTGTGAACTATTGAGTTGCGAGAACAAACTTATAATTTCATGCGTGGGCTTTAGATGCACGTTTGACCTTCTGGAAACCAGTGATCAGTAAATCAGTGCTTTCAGTAAGGAATACTCCTGCTCTGTCTCAGGCTTCGTCGATAATGAAAGGATTCAGGAGAATTTTGGATGGAGGTCTGAGGTAGCCAGAATAGTTGTAAAGAGAAATTGCTTCCAACAAAGGGATAATATGAAGAAAAGTACTCACTTATTTGAAAATTTGAAAGGTGTAATATAATGAACCTTGGCGACTTCTTTCTTGAATAATGCAGTTTCTTCAGTTAAGTAGTTTTCACTCACCACCTTACATTTAGATAGTCCCCTTTTTTTCCCCATAAAAACAGCCGATTAATTTTTTTCAAAACATCCAGTTCCAAAAGAGTTCTAGGTACTACTGCATTATGCTCATAAAGAAAAATGCAGTGTGTTCAATTCAAGGCCCCTGATCCATCAGGCAAGTACCTTGTTACCTTTCAAGAGCAATGCAACCATAGTTAGAACAGCGCGTTGATCTTCAAATCTCCTCGTTGGTTAATAATTCAGCAAATTTATAATCTCCTCATTGATCCCAATTTTGCCATTTTATTGAATCTTGTGTTTTTTCTTTCTCTCTCCGGTTCAAAGTTTTGTAAATTATTTCAGGGAGATTACATATTGTTTCTATATAGCAACTAGTTTTTAGACAGGCAGTGATTGTTTTTAATCATGGCTCTTGATTTGTGATTTCTCCATACAAATTGACGCAGCCAACCACTAATACTTACCATGAGTAGCTACTGTCTGCCAGGCAGTTTATATTTATTGTTTTATTTAATGCTTAATAGAAAAAAAAGTCACAAAATTATAATCCCTATTTTGCCAACATTTTATACTGAGACTCAAGAGGTTGTGATTTCTGACAAACTATACAATTAAATGGTACAATTGAGATTTGAATCCAGTCTACCTGACTCTAAATTTTGGCTCTTTTTACTGTGCTTTATACTTCCTCTCATAAACAAACATAGTAGAATTATTTATTTTTACTTTCAGGCAAAATTGGGTAGATAGTATGTCACATTTACAAGTCAAATGGATAACAAAACTTTAGGATAAGGGATTTAAGGAATGAATTTATCACTATAAGGTAATTTTAACATGTGAATAATGCAATTTCTTTGCTGCCTTGATCCTTGGCCAGTTTTCTCATCCTAATTCAAACAAATGCCAGTTCTGTACACTGGCATAATACTTGGGACAAATACAGGAGATCTAGAGACCATCAGCATATTGGTGACTAGTCCAGAGTGTCAGCTAACCATCTCTAGGCAAGTTTTCACACACACGTTTGTGTACATGAACATTTGTATTTGTATGTGGGGGTACAGGGAGAAAGAATGAGTGAATGAGCACAAATTCATAAAATTTAACTTTGTAATGCTCTGTAAGGAATTATTAATATTTATTAGCAAAACTGTTCTGTTATATGCATAATTAAACCTGCCCATTTGAATATCATATTTTATTATATATAGAGAAATAACAAATAGTCTCATTGTCAGGGAACTTACTAAATTCTAATTGACATGATCAATACTAGAAATAGCATAGTACTTAATTCTAAAGAATATTCTATTTTATAGAAAGACAAAACTGTATTTGTACAGCTAGTCTCAAATATTAATGTGTTTGATTATGCTGCATTGACTTAACTATGTGAAAGACATTTACATTGCATATCCCATAGGCAGATCTCAAGGGTATTTTGCTTTCTATCAAATTTTAGTGCTTATGTAGGTTGAGATTATATCTGTTTTGTTCAGTGCATCTGGCACTGTGCCTAGCACATAGTAGGAGCTCAATAAACTTTTATTGAGCAATTCCTTTTTAAAATGTTATTTATCCCCCGAGAAGTATTTGTATGTGTAATTTTTAAGAAGGAATTATCACATAAGTAAATGAATGTTTGTTTATTGTTACTTACCTTGATCTTAAAATGTAATGTCCACTTCACACTCATTCATAAAAGGCAATGTATCCTGCAAAGAAAACTGGACTGTGAGATAGGAGATGAGAAAATATCTAATATTTATTCTGTGCTTGTTCTTTGCTATACAGTGTTAAATTAATCCTCACAGCACTATGGAACAAGTATTATTATCCTTTTATTTTTTTTGAGGCAGAGTCCCGCTCTGTTACCCTGGCTAGAGTGCTGTGGCGTCAGCCTAGCTCACAGCAACCTCAAACTCCTGTGCTCAAGCAATCCTTCTGCCTCAGCCTCCCAAGTAGCTGGGACTACCAGGGATGCGCCACCATGCCCAGCTCATTTTTTCTATATATTTTTAGTTGTCCAGCTAATTTTTCTATTTTTTTAGTAGAGACAGGGTCTCACTCTTGCTCTGGCTAGTCTCGAACTCCCTAGCTCAAACGATCCACCCGCCTCGGCCTCCCAGAGTGCTAGGATTACAGGCGTGAGCCACCATCTGGCTTATTATCCTTTTATAGATAAGAAAACTTAGACAAATAAAAGCTTTGTAAGTTGTCCTAGGTTACACAAGTGCTAGAGCTGTGATTTGAACACACACATCTGACTCCAAAGGCCATAATCTTAACCACTTTGCTATACTGCCTCCAGTTAGATTTTAATCCTGGCTCAGCTACTAAATGTGAAGGGAAATTTGTTTCTCTTCAGATAGTTCTCATTTATAACATAGGGGTTGGTTGGATTAGACCATCTGGAGAGTTCCCTTCTACCTCTAACTTCTGACTCTAGGTGATTCCCAAGTGTTATCTGAATATAGCAGTTCTGGTGTGCTAGAAAACCTTCCTCAGTATTCATGTGTTTCACGTGGTTTTTACATGTGTTTGTGTCTTCCACATTGGTCATGTTTCCACACAGTCATGTTTTTATAATGGAAAGAACAGATCAGAGTTTAAAAAGAATTGCAGCCATGTTTCCCCCACCCCCGCCCCAGCTATGACGCTAGTAAGTCACTGAACCTTTGTGAGCTTATGTTTTCATATATAAAATGGATCCACAGGAGTGCTATTAGGGTTAAGTGAAGTGACATATAAAGCCTCAAACACATTGCCTGACACAGTTGCCATTAAATATTCTTTTTCTCCCTAAATCTTGTGAGGATAAGAGATTAGTGGATATAAAAATGCTTTATAAATTAGACAAAGATGAAGAAGTTTTTCACTTATGTAGTCTACTAGGAGAGATAATGTTATATACACAAATAGTTATTATATAAGGGACACTTAACATACATCATTGAACATAAAACATGATGGGAATGTGGAGAAAAATTTTGCTTCCAGGAGGGCAGATGAGGAAAGACCTCATGATGAAGAGAATATTGAATTTGAGCCTTATAGAATGATGAGGATTTTGGCAGGGGCACAAGAGGGAAGAGTGTTGTACTGAAAGATGTAAAGGTGTCAGAAAAGAGAATAGTGTACAGTTCACTTTGGAAATGTGGGTTGGGTGAAGGCAAATAATAAAGTAAAAAACTGAGTTTAGGAAAAGCTGTAGATAACAGTGTGGGCAAATTAGAGATATTAGGCTTTTCACAATAAGCAATGATTTGTGTGTATATCCAGGAGGGTAAGTTAGGATTTGTTTTCTTTGCTATGGAAAAGTGCCCATTTGTTACAGAAGTATTAAAGTATACCAATAAACCAAAAGAAAATGAAAAATTGCCCATAATCTCACCCCTCAGAAATAACCACTCATCATTTCTCTATATTACTACAGATTTGTTTTTTAAATGATATAACACTATACATATTGTCTTATGACCTGCTTTTTTCCATGTGATATGTACCATGAATCTTTCTACGTCAATACACTTAATTTTTAGGGCCTGCACACTATTCAATTTTATGAGTATAACTTAAACTAACTTCCTACGTTAAGTAATGGTAAAATAAAAGTTTTTAGGGTAGAATATTTTCACATATATTTCCTTATTACAAATTGTAGAAGGAAAACTGGTAACCTATGGATCATAAACACATAATACTTCTGATGTGTATTGCCATATCAAATTTTTAATTTTTTTAATCAAGTCTGTTTAAACTTGGTGTAAATTCAGAAGATAAAAAAGGGCATATGACGAGACAGTAGCCTCACTCTCACCCCTTTGCACTCCTGAGTCACAGATAGCCTATACAGCACCTTGTAAGAATTAGAAAAAGGTATCCCCTTCGGGAGGATCCTTAACTCTTTGATACAAATTGTTTGAGAGGCTGATGCTACTTTTTTATAAGGCTTGGCAAAGGCATCCTTTCATCTATGGGTATAGCCCTGGAGGGTCTGGGTCACCAGAGTATGGGCTGGATTTCACACCCCCCCCCCATAGTTTGAGTACTTTTATGCAGAGCACAATCTGCACAACCCATGAGGTAGCCCAGCCACAATGTTTCATTCTCCAGAGTCACCTAGTATGACTAGTTTCTTGTGAATCTTTTAAAAGATGAGGGACTGACTTTTCATTATATCTGTGGCTCCAGATAAGCATCTTACATCCCATCCCCATCTGTGTGGGTGCAGGGGTGTGTGTGGAGGGACGTGTTTAGGTAAGTTTAGATCTTGGGCAATACCGCTAACTGTCATGTCCCTATGGAGAGCACTAGAATGAAAAAAGAAGGGTGAATCAAACAAGGCTATAAGGAACATGCAGCCAGATACCTCCTGCTACCCAACACACACACATAAACATGTTTTTCCACTCCACCTTCAGCTCCTCTGATACGTACAAGTAGGGCTAGCCCATCCTGAAATACTCACCTTCTAGCTTCTCTTACTCTTCCAAGTACTTCATTATGCTGATGGCAGCCCATATATATATATATACTCGTGAGGTGAAAGATCCAAATGAGTCCCAGGTGAGCATTCCGTTGCTTCTGGAATCTGACGCTCATTATGACCTTAACACATTCATTGATCACACATGAGTGATTCCAGGAACGATGTTGAAGTAGCCATTTGAGTATTTACTTTATAAAAGCCAATACCAAAGCCAAATACAAACTTTGTTCAAATACAGAGGACAGTCAAACTTTAGTGCATCCTTAGAAACACATACAGCCCATATAAAAAGTTTTAATAAATACATCAGAAGCTAAAAAAGAGATAATTTTCATTTTGATTAATTGGGCAATGCAGTATAATGTAAACAGCTGACTTCAGAGAGGACCTGGGTATGTGCCTAAACTCGTGAACTATATAATTATGATCTTGAATTAGTGACTTAAATTTTTTGAGCTGCAATTTTTTCTCCGTAAAGTGGTGATAATATCAACATTATGGGTTTACTAGGGTTAAATGTAATAATGCATGCAAGTATACAAAGCTATCAGAAAAAATTTATTAAGGGGTCCATCTCTTTTTTTAAATAAAGTGATTGTTTTAAAATAGAGTCTGTGGCTCCAACTGTGAAGTCAGACTTGGGTTGGAATCCCAACTCTGTCACTAGTTGTATGATGCTGGAAAATTACTTTTCTACTCTGTTTATTTACTTACTTGTAAAATGGGAATAATGTATTCCTACGGTTTTTGTGAAGATTAAATGAAATAATGCATGCATAGAGGTTAATATGGTTGCTGGTGCTGTGAGCAGTTTGTTCAAATTCTCCTAGAAGAAGATGCCAAGAGGGGATTAGATGTACAAGAGTTTGTTGGGAAAACTGCCTGTGAAGGATAAAGATGAGGGAGCAAGAGTAGGAGGGAAGTAAGTGCCTTTGGGCCTCAGTGCAAGTCTGACAACCTATGAAGGAGATAAGGAAGGAAGCAGAGTAGAGGAGAATAAGAAGAATCTCAAACTACTACACTGTTTTAAGAAAGCTTCAACAAGTTCCATGGGGAATCCCAAGGCCAAAGTCATCAGTTAGAGGAATTCCATGTTGCCACAATACTCAATATGTTAGCTAGTAGTAAAAATGATCAACAGTTGTCACATGCTAAAATTTATGTGTGTTTGAATTTCAACTCTTGAATTTTACTGCCTATTGCCACCTCCTGCCACGCTCAAGAAAAGTACAATCTCTACAAAAGCACAATGTCAGACACTGACATTAACATTTGAGGCATATGTTCTTACACTATTATAACTTCTTATATTTTATAATACAGTTTTTTTCTTAGCCAGAAGAACAGCTAAGGAACCAAAAGATCTGTTCCAAATAACAGTTAAAAAATGCAAATATTCCCTAAACAACTGATTTTTGACATTAGGTAGTTAAACACAAACTGCTGTCTAAATTTCTGAATTCAGGTAGCCAATAAATATAGCATTTAATCTTATACAACTAAATAATGTTAAGATCCATAGTTTGAATATTAGCCTAAAACTTGAATGTCTATTTGCCTCCCTACCAAAGATATCTCTATGGCTAAAAAGGTAAAAAATATTACAATATTACAGTTTTATAGGGTCCTCCTCCCTTCCCCCACCTTTTTGTTGTTTTTAATAAGCCAATGTAAAAATCCATCAGTTCAATACTTTTCAGATGGCAGGTTCTAAGCCTTCAATTTGGTAAGTAGTGACCTGCAGTTATCTTTCAGGTATGTGTGGTTTCAGGATTCGGGATATAAAATTTATTTGTTACTAGGAATCACAGTTGAATTTGAAGGCAGTTGATTTAGATTAACTTCCTTATCATACATGAGGAAATGAAGACTAACGAGGTGATTTAACTTGTCCAGGTATCTTGGGAAACATGTGTCTTGAACCAGATGCTAGATCTTAAGAATCCAAATTTGGGGCTTTTTGTTTTGTATAATGCTTCCCAGAAAAAGCTTCTTGTTTGCCCTACTTAGGGCACATGATTACTCCAGTTGGTTAATGTGATAGTACTTTTCTGACACTTTAGTTACCTGTTTGTTAAGATTTACTGAAAAGAGCTCTTCCCTAACTCTGGCCATTGGGTATCAGGGAGGTTGTACAGCTGTAGTTGTTTGTAGCAGTCAGTAGCCATGCCATGTAATCTGAATTTACTGTCCATTTTCCCTCCAGGGAGCACAGCTGATTCAACAGTTTAAGTCTGGAGTTTACTTAATTAAAACTGAGGCCGGGCGCGGTGGCTCACGCCTGTAATCCTAGCACTCTGGGAGGCCGAGGCAGGTGGATTGCTCAAGGTCAGGAGTTCGAGACCAGCCTGAGCGAGACCCCGTCTCTACTAAAAATAGAAAGACATTATATGGACACCTAAAAAAATCTATATAGAAAAAATTAGCCGGGCATAGTGGCGCATGCCTGTAGTCCCAGCTACTCGGGAGGCTGAGGCAGTAGGATCGCTTGAGCCCAGGAGTTTGAGGTTGCTGTGAGCTAAGCTGACGCCACGGCACTCACTCTAGCCTGGGCAACAAAGTGAGACTCTGTCTCAACAAAAAAAAAAAAAAAAAAAACTGAGGAGTGAAAGGAGCTTGTTTTGAGGAGCACTGTAGTGACGAGGTCAGAATTTTTAGTAATACTAGTGAATATTATTTTGTGCTTCATTGTGTCATGACATTTCTTTAGCCATCTTTGTTGCTTTTTTAAACTTTAGCTCATCAAATATTTTTCACCTTTAAAATCCAAGTTTTGTGTATAATCACATATTGTATTCCTTTAAATTTTTTTAGATATATTATTCTTTCCTTCTCTAGCATATATTCATGCTTGCCTTCAGAAATGTCCATGGGCAGTGTAGTTCCTAAAAGGTGATCCAGCCTGTCCTCTGTTATTCAGAGCTTTGACTGGGAGAGAGGTTAGGAGTGGGGCTGGTTCTAAGAGGAGTCCTTCTGCGCTCTGTTTCTATGTTGCCTTCTGTACTCTGGTTTTTTTTGAGGCTGCCTATGCTTCTTCTTTTGATTAACTTTACGTGGACATTATCTTTCTGGGGCTTTCTCATTTGTCTAACTCAGCAGTTATCAAACTTTAGGTTCAGGAGTCCTTTATACTCTTAAAAATTACTGCCCACTTCTAAAATCATTACTTCTGCTGACAAAACTTCTGGGCTTGGGCATCACCTATCACTCCAGCTCAGGTGAGCTCCCTTTGAAGTTTCTAATCCTAATTATCTTCTCCAACTTGGAAGAACCTGTGCACCGACTGAGTTGTGGCTGATGGTGATAGGAGTAGTCCCAAGCCAGAATGCAATGGAGTCCTATTCTTACCTAAAGGTAAGCAGTTTTTCTAATATAAAAGCTTCCCAAATTTTTATATTCACATGGTCAGTTTCTGAACTGAAATAGTTGTATTTGTCTATGTTACCTCGCTCTGTAGTTTCTTTTTGGGAAGAGTATTTGCTGATTTTACTCAGCCATAGTTGGAGTCCTACCTGGTCTTGTTTTATGTATGCAGTTTTTTCTTGACTCTTATGGTGATAGAAAATTAACATGTTCCATTAGTTGGTTTGTTTTCTTTTGCATAAATTTTTGTTTTATCTTGGTCTCCAATGTGAAAAATTTTTTCTTCAAATATTGCGTGGTACTTGGCTATGCATTCATACAATCAAAAAGCTGCGTAGAGATTATATTAGGATGGCACAGATTTTACGGTACAGTTTACTTTAGAGTGAATAAATGCGGAACCATTAGCATGCTAGAGTCAACTAAAGGCCAAAATGAGGCAGACTTTTTTCTTTGGGGCACCCATACCCACAGTTTCTAGACAGTTAATTCGTGTCTTCAGACACACCATTTCTCCCATTTATTTTCTTTACCCACAGTCAGATATTTTAACTACAGACAAGAATAAAGCAAAGTAGTTGCTTGTACAAAAAGGCTGGGAGGGAATATTCATTGTTTCTTGAACAAACCTTCAATTCATTGTGTTTTTTACTTTCACTTCTTATTCTACACTTCTGCCAGGGTTATCAGGTCATTCCTTTAATCACAGCCCTCTCTGCTCACATTTGAGAGTTTAGCTTTTCTAACTCTATTTCTTCTTTGAATGTTCTTTCATCTTTTTATATACATTTGTAATTATGGCTCTGTCTTCATTTTTATGGGTTTATATCTTCCCTTCCCCTAGCATACATTTATTATCTTTTTAAGGGGATGTCTAGAAGGACAGAGGAAAATATATGCTGTTTGAACTTCCTAACCAAAAATTTGTGCACATATTTTTAAAATAGTTGCAATATAATGTGTGTATGCTCTCTTGAGTCCTGTTTTCACTTCTCATTTTAAGCATTTTCTACATTGTTATCCTTCATAATTGTTGTTTGTAGTGGATTATGGACATATTTTTTGAGAAACTGTTTTGTTTTTATTATTATAATGGTTATTATTTTAGTTATTTCCTCCTTCTCTCTCTTTATCCTTTCCTCTATCCCAACTTCACACACATTCACCTTTTCTCAGGTAACCAATGTTAACAACATTGACAATGTGTGGAACAGTAATTCTAATTTTTTCCGTTGGTCAAACTAATTAGTTGAAAGCTAATCAAGAAGGGCATTTCACCCTAGAGCAGGCTGACATTGTCATCAAGAACGCAATTTCAGTTATGAGTTTTCCAAGAAACCTTGTGATTTCAACTATGGAATGTAGGTGATGTACTGTACCAGGAATTTGAGGTTTCAGTTATCTACGATGACACCACTACACTCTACCCAGGGCAGCAGACTGAGACTCTGTCTCAAAACAAAGAAACAAAAAAGTCGGAATCCATTTGTAACAAGATCCCTGGGAATCTATTTTTAACAAGATCACCCAGAAGAGTGGGGGAAAAGATGGTTTTAGTAAACAGTCTGGGGAAACTAATAATGAAACAGGAATAAAGTAATTGGGCTGAATAGCATGGCTTCCTAGTGTTGGCATCTCCACCCTTAGTTTGTAGATGACTGAACCATTTTCCTCATTATAATTCATGTTTCCTTTTTTATTCAAATTTACTTCACAGAGTAGCCAAGTTGTCCATGAGAGTTTATATTTGTTTCTGATGAAATATCAACTGGAGTTCAGCTTGGGATAATGGATGTTAGTAACATTTAAGGACTTATATATCAGACACCAAAGAAAGGACAATTGTCCTTAACTGAGGACAATTAACAAATATTATAGGAAACATGAAACTTTATTCATATCAGTTTCCTAGACAACCTAGGCCTAACCAAGAGATCATTTTGGCTGATCATAGTTAACAAAATAGCTTTTTCTATTAATTAATGCATTTATTCTTTGACCTTTTTTCTTTTAGTAAGGCTAAATAAAAAATATAGATTTTGGAATTAAAGAAGTAAAATTCATTATGTGTGTATGATGTAAAACTACAGGGGAAAAAAGTAAGAGTTTAGCAAATATACTGGATAAGCATATCAATATAGAAAAATTGTATGCATATATACATATATAAACAACAAATGGAAAAGTTTTCCAAAGAGGTTTTTTGTGTTTGTTTTTGAGACAAGGTCTCACTCTGTTGCCCAGGCTAGAGTGCAGTGTCATGATCATAGCTCATTGCAACCTCAAACTCCTGGGCTCAAGCAATCCTCCAGCCTCAGCCTCCTGAGTAGCTTGGACTGTAGGCACACACCACTGTCCTCTGCTAATTTTGTATTTTTTTTGTAGAAATGAGGTCTCACTGTGTTACTTAAGCTGGTCTTGAACTCCTGGCCTCAAGCAATCCTCCTGCCTCCCACCCCTTAAGGTGCTAGAATTACAGGCATGAGTCACTGCACCCAGCTGAGATATTATTTTTTAATAACATTCAAAATATGAAGTGCCTAAGAATAAATCTCACATAACTAGAGATGTGCAAAACTCCTATGGGGAAAATAAGAGAATGTTATTTTGTGACAATATGTTCTCAATAAGTGAAATGATACACAATGCACATGGCTTACAAAACCCAGTGCTGTACAGTTGCCCAATTTGATCAAAGCAATCTCAGTCAAATTCTTAACTTTGTTTTGGTGGGGAACAGGGAACACTTGACAAAAGATTCTAAAATTATATGGAAAGGTCAATAGCCAAGAATAACAACAGTATACCTTGATGTAGGAAAAGACAAATAGATTGGTGGAAACGTTGTTCCATGTCCTCACAGCATTGATGCCATTCATTACCTGGGAACTTGTTAGAAATACAGAATCTCAATCAGAATCCAGGCGGGGCTCAGTGGCTCATGACTATAATCCTAGCACTTTGGGAGGCTGAGGCGGAAGGATTGTTGGGCTCAGGGGTTTGAAACCAGCCTGAGCAAGAGAGAGACCCCCTCTCTACTAAAAATAGAAAAATTAGCTGAGCGTTGTGACACATGCCTGTAGTCCCAGCTACTGGGGATGCTGAGGCAGGAGGATTGCATGAGCCCAGGAATTTGAGGTTGCAGTTATCTACGATGACACCACTGCACTCTACCCAGGGCAGCAGAGTGAGACTCTGTTGCAAAACAAAGAAACAAAAAAATCAGAATCCATTTGTAACAAGATCCCTGGGAATCTATTTTTAACAAGATCACCCAGAAGAGTGGGGGTAAAGATGGTTTTAGTAAACAGTCTGGGGAAACTAATAATGAAACAGGAAAAAAGTAATTGGGCTGAATAGCATGGCTTGTTTTATATGGTGCAACCATGCCTTATTCTCTTTGAGTCACATTTCTTTGGGAGTGATCAATTTTTAGTGAAAATAAAAGGAATCTTTTCAATATGCATTTTCCTAGATTCCCCTATTATCTGTGTGCCTATAATCTTTGGGCCATCTTGCTAATAAGCTTTTCTTATGTACCCATCTTCGGAATGTCTTTATGTGCTTCCATCATCTCTTCTTCATGGCTCAAGTCCATACGTCATAATTTAATGATAATACTGTCACTACAATGTAGACAACTAATATTGTGAACGTACCCTCCCTCCTATTGTGGCAGTGATAAAGCTTTGTCCAATTATTTTATAGGTACATTTTATAAATTTTGGAAAAAACTGCCGAAGATACTAAAGAAGGGACAGTTCTTCTGACAACTTGTGAGGAAATAATTTTCTGCCTTAGGATTAAAAGACCAGCTCATTTTTAGAGTCTTGTGAAATAAAATTAGGTAAGAAATGTTTTTCTTCATATTTTGAATAATTTGTACTCTGCCTACTCAGTTGCCTTGAAGGCTTCTGTAATTCTATTCCTTTGGCCTCTAAGAGAATACAGTTAGCATCTTCCTTTAGGAAGTTAGTGTGCCAGCCAGCTGTCAGCCTTATGATGTACCTGATCTCCAATGTCAGGGGAAGCACAATTCAATTTTAAACCAAGTCTTCTGCACAACAGTGCAGCGGGGCTGCCAGCATTTCTCTTTATGTTCCTTTCTTTGAAATTCCCCATTCTATCCAAACAGCATACTTTTATTTTTATTGTGTGAGATGAAACTACCACTAACTGACTTTACTTGTCTTTAGTTAAAAATCAATGAATTGAATGAAATAATTCGTATTTCTGTTACTCTTTCTCATTTCTAGAAAATAAAATACCACTGCTTGTTTAACTTGTGACTTGTCTAAACATGTTGAAAGTATTGACTATAAGGCATAACACTCAGAGTCTGAAAGGGAACTGTGACAAGTTCAGTCAAAAGGGAAAAGAGGAATAATTTATAAAAGGCACTGCAGATAATGATGCCAGCCAGTTATTTTAAAATGCATCCATCTCACCTTTTAATGAATTAGATTTGTCAACAGCAAATGTTTTATGCACTACTTCTAATAAAAGTGGCATGCTAGGAATGCAGTGCTTTGAGGTTGGCTTCTTCAAAGCTTTAGAGTATCTTCAATTCAAAGATATTTTTTAAATAATAGATATTAAAAAGTATATTTAAATAATATTAAGGTTGTGACACAAACACCAAATGACAAAATTCAGGAGTTTCAAAGCAGAGGATGACATGTCATCACTATTTCACATAAATAACTTTTTTAAATTAGGAGCATAACAGACTGATTTGGGGATTGGTGTCAGTTTAACTTTAAATTCTCTTGCTGTTTTGGTTGGTGTCACAACCTTAATGTCAACTTTTCAAATAGGTTTCTACATTTCCTTTGGTTCAGGGTCATTAAAAACTGAATATGATAAATCTAAGAGGCATAAATAGGTCACACTGAAGTGGAATTCCTTGCTTCTCTGGAGGTGAGAGACAGCTAATACCTGCCTTGTAAGTGGAAAAAAGTTAACTTAGGCATTTTCAGTAAATTTTTGTTTTTCAGGTATTTGATTCAGAAAAAGGTAAACCAAAATAACAAGACATGATGCTGGTATAGTTCTGTTCACACTCTTTTCTTCTCATACCTTTAATCCTAACGATTTAATCTTGTTAGTGTTATCATCTCTACAGATAGTAAGAATCATAAGTCCCGATGTTGATTTTTTTTTTCAATAAAAGCATAAGTTTTATTTCACTTTAAGAATCATTATTTGATGTGGTTGAATACACGTAAACCTTGCCTTATAAACTTCTATCTGGCAGTCCTTTATATAAAGCATTTTTATGCAGATTTTCAAAAATCACTTATTTTTTTAAAGTCAACACTTGTCATAGAAAGTAAAATGTACAGTAAAATCTGATGTGCTGTGCATTGAAAAATTTTTAGTACCACAACACACATTGAAGGAGCAGCCAGGAACATCCTTACCCACTATGTAGGGCAAAGGGGAGAGAGGAGAGAATAATCTACTTACCCAAATCCCTCCCTTTTCTGTGATTCTTATCTGTCATGATCTTACATATTGCCTATGTTGAATCTAGTTTTAATTTAGAAAAATAACTATAATAGAATTTGTTCCACAATTTTTTTTATCACCTTTGTTAGAAAAATAAAAGGTGAAAAGATAGGCAACTTACTTATTGACCTTTTAAGATGCTCACCAACCAAAAATATTTTATAGCTCTCATCTTCTTGATCGAACCACCAGGTTTTACTCTTTCTGGTTTTTATCAATGACTGAGTGAACATTAATCTTTCTTTTCTAATGTACTACATTCCTTCTGTGTCTTTATTTTTCAGCTGGTGTTGACTTTGATAAATGTCTTACAGTTTTCATTAGAGAAGGTGGCTGTGAAATTTTATCTTTATTTCTGATCCTAACTTTACTTTTCCTACTCATTGGTCCCTCCCATTTGGCATCTTTATTACATCATCACAATTCTGACAAATAATCATCTTTCTAAAAGCCCCAGTTCTCAGCAGCAAGAAGTAATTATGCTGCATTGTGTAGTGGTTTGAAATGATATACTGTTGTCTTGGAAGGATTTGGTTAAATCCTCCAGACTCATTTAAACTTAGCAATGTGCTTCCTTAAACAATTCTTTTAAATCACTATTATCATTTATACTGATACTAGTTCTGATATCTGTTTCATAGAATGAAATTTTTAAAACAGAAATGGCTTTTTCTAAATTCAGAAGAAGCTATTCAAATAAATGAATTGGAACTCAATGTGTACCCATAATATAAAAAAGTTTTCTGGCATAGAAACGAATTATGCTCTTTAAATATCATAAACCAAGCCAGCTTTATGCAAATTCATTTAGAGCAGTTTCAGATTTATGTATTTAATAAAAGCTGGGTGGTAGATCTAACTTATGTATTTAATGTCCTTCATTGTATAGTGATGTTCTAGTGACTGCCTGGAAAAGAATGATGACATTTTATTTAGTTCCTGCTAGATCAGTCAATTCTATAAATGGCTTTCTAATGGGATGCAATATATGCTTTTAATATTTTTCAGTAATACGAAGAGATAACATTTATTGAGTCCTTTCTATATGTCAGAGACTGTCCTAAGTACTATCTATAGATTATGCCATGTAATCCTGATAACAGCCCTTTAACGATCTCACTGTTTTACAGATGTGGTTGAGGTGTATGAGAAGGTTATACAACTAGTAAGTAATGGAGCTAGGATTCAAACACAGGCAATGTAACTTTAGAGCTCAAACTCTGAATCCTTACTACTCAAAATGTGATCCCCAAGTCAGCACTATCACTCTCACCTGGGAACTTGTTAGAAATGCAAATCTCAAACCTACTGAAAATCTGCATTTTTAACAATATTCCCAGGTGATTGGTACATTACAATTTGAAAAGCACAGCTCTAAACCAGTATGTTATCCTGCCCTTATACACAGAATTAAGTATCTTTTAAAATAAATTTTCATTTTCCTACATGATACTGAATTCCCATTTTTATGCTAATTTGGGGATTCCTGTCATATTTCAAGTACATTATAATAGGATCTAGTATCGTAACTAAACATGAGCAAGGATGCAAGATAGACCCAAGGTATCTTGAAAAAAAAATCTTAACACATAAACAGCAAATATTTCTCTGTGCAGAGGCAGTAATTGTTCCAACATCTAAGACTTCCCTAGCATCACAGTGTAGCAGACTATCTCTGAGTATAGACTCTGGATACAGGCTGCCTGGGTTTGAATCTCACCTCCTATTTCTAGCTGTGGGATCTCAGGAAAGTTACATAACTGTACCTCAGCTTCATCATCTGGGAGATGAGGTCTAAAGCCATACTCTACAGGATTGTTATAAGGATTAAATGAGTTAATGCATGTAGGGAAATTAGAACAAGGCCTCCTGTGAGGTAAGTAAATAAATGTCAACTACTGTTGTTCTTAGCTGTGATTCCCATCTTTGAATAGAATAGATTTACACTTCATACTTCATGGTTAGCTATTGGTAATAAGTTGACAAGTACTTTTTGTTAGCAGAGCTTACCAAAGGGATATCTTTGCTGTTAGAGTCCAATCACAAACTTCAGTTTTTGTATTTTCTGAAAACTCTCTCCTCATTTTCTGCTTGTGAGTTCTGCTAAATCCCACCTGATTATGATATTTAACCAGTTAAGTCCAATGTAGTTAGTTCAAAATAAAAATGAAATATGTTAACTCTGTGTTGTAATTTTAAATATATGTACTTCTGTAGTGGACAAAAATAATGAGGATGTGAGTCAATTTGGCCAAAGTCTGTAAGTAATACAGAAAAATTACATAGATAAAGAATATTTGTTTAAAGGCTAAATGCTCTGGAAGCTGGTTTGTTTCCTCCTGGGTGAACATAATTCTGAAATAATCATGAGAGTCTTTAGGGAAATAATGGTTTGGTGTACAAGTATTCACCTAACAACATTTCAGAAATACAATTAATGTGTGACGTGAGATTGTATGTCCTTGGAAAGGACCAATTCGAAAGGTGATTTATAAAAGGCATTAATATAAAAATGCTTTGTGAAAAGAATGCTCTAGGAGACTTTTAAATGGCCAAGTCTAGGACCCACATCAGAGAGTTTAATTCACCAAGTCTAGGATGGGCCCCAGGTATCTGAATTTTTCACAATGTCTCTGGTACTTCGGCTTAATTTGGTTTTGACTACACTTTGAGAAACACTGAAGTATAGACAAAGACGTATTGAAAATAGCTTTGTTGACTACCCATTCCTTTTTGCAACATTGTCCTCTTTCATACTGTTTTTTTCCAATTTACCACCCTACTCTCTTTATCTTCTTTGGCTCTTTTCCTACCCTCTGTTGTTAGTGGGCCCCAAACCAATCCTACATTTTCGGTTTTGCTCTTTTTTACCCTTTCTCAAAGAACATCTCTTCTGGATTTATCAGTCATATCTTTACAGATGGTTCTATAAAATGATTATGAAGGTCTCTTTTTAATCTAAAAATCTCTAAGCCAAATGACAGGTGCTGAAATCACTTTAGAAGCTGTGGACAGCATTAAAAAGGAAAAAGAATAAAATAGAGTAGAAAATATAAGAACAAGTATTAATGATAAGTAATGTTTTGTGAAGCTTTTGTTTAAGATATGTGTGTACACTCATATACATTAGATTGCTATGCTTTTTTTTAACCAGCAGTTCATAGTCCAAAAAAGTTATCTTTCTTTAGAATAGTTTTTTAGTTTAAGTATAATTAAAGTCTTGGTCATCTCATTTATTAGCTCTACACTTTATGTATTTAAATTAAAGAAATGTTATTGGCCAACCATTATTTATAAATATAAGGTGCCATTGAGTAAATAGATTCCTCTGTGAGCAGATGAGTCCCTTCTCTCACCAACTAATGAAGCAGCAGTGTAAGTTAGTTTAATTTTATTAGTACATTTGTATTAGTCCATTTTTTGTTGCTTATAACAGAATACCTGAAACTGGGTAATTTGTGAAGAAAAGGAATTTATTTCTTACTGTTCTGGAGGCTGAGAGGTACAAAGTCAAGGGGCTGCCTCTGGTGAGAGCCTTCTTGGTGGCTCTGCACCCTCCAGAGGCGGCACAGGGTATCACACGGCGAGGGTGCTGAGTGTGCTCTTTCAGGTTTCCTCTTCTTACAAAGCCACCAGTCCAACTCCCATGATAACCCTTTAATCCATTAACCCATCAATATATTAACCACTAATTCATTAATGGATTAACAAATTCATGACCCAATCACCTTTTAAAGGCCTCACCTCTCTATATGGCCAAGTTGGGGATTAAATTTCCAACCTGAGTTTTGGAGGGGACAAATATCCAAACCACAGCAACATGATACACTGCTACAAATTTCTTGCTAATTTTCTTGTACACCCTGTGTTTATTTCGTGTATGTGCGTGAATTTTTTTTTCCAGATAAAAATGATACTTTGTCATAATAGTCTGCATCATAGTGTGGAGATGTGGCCATGAGAAAAGGAAACAGCTTTTGGAAATGACTTTCCAGGGTATAAATAGATAACTGGGGCCACTGAATGAGGAAGACAATTATAGCTGAGTGAAAACCAGGCAGTTGTTACATTTTCAGGCATTAACATACTTGGGCTTTAGATCCAATTCACCAGACAAACCAAACAAGATACGTGAAAATTACAAGGTCATGTTAAGAGGCAGAAAGCTTGTGGATTATGTAACTAGAAACATGTATAAAACCAGAACTACAGTGTGACATTCTGAGCCGTATCCTTTCTCATGCATATCTCCTGTTTGTCTTCTCTATGTCTCTTCTGGATATTTCCATTTGTATGGCCCACTCAAAATCATTATGTCTAACACTGAATTTTGCCATGGCTTCTTATCATTATTTTCCTCCTAAGTTTTTAAAATATATTCATATACTACCATTCTGTCATTCAGATTAAAAATTCAGAATTTTGTTTATAATAATTAAACCCTTGCTGCATAAACTTCCCTGTAGACTTATCTCTCTACCTTTGCCTATCCTTAGACCTTGGCCTATGAAAAACCATGTGGGCAACCATAGTGGTCACCCACTCTTCTGCCAGCTTCATGAAGGCTAGTATGTATATGCAAAGTGTGATATCTATGGCTGCCTTTAGCAAGACGATAAAAGCCTTTGATAACAAGTGGGCTCTGCCTGGATGATGCACACCTCTTTATTTTAGTCACTACTGCTATAATTGGTCATTCCCCACACTGATTTTTATTGCTCAGGAAGAGCCATACTCTGGTCTTACCCTTGTTCATGTCTAGTGACGTAATCCATAAGCTTTCTGCCTCTAAACATGACCTTATAATTTTCATATATGTCATATTTGGTTTCTCTGGTGGATTGGATCTAAAGCACAAGAATATTGATGCTTGAATATGTAGCAACTGCCTGGTTTTCTCTGGGCTATAATTGTCTCATTCAGTGGTCTCAGCTTTCAATTCATACTCTGGAAAATCATTTCAAAAGCTATATTTTCTTTTCTCATGGCCACATCCTCTTCCTGTTCATCATCTCCTTCATCTGGATTAATTCACTATCCTCCTAATTGATTGCCCTCTGTGTTCTCTCACCCCTCACCAAACTGTCTTAACACTTTGTTTTATAGATACTTGTAAAACACTAATCATACACTACCTTTATTAAAAAACCTTTTGTGAATCCCTGTTATGTACAGGATAAAGTCCAAATATCTTCCTTCTGGAGGAAAAATAGCCTTAAAATATCTGACTACAGCATACCTCTTCAATTTTATTTTTCACTATTTTCAACCATGAATTTTATGCTCTGGCTTTCCAAAACAGTTCCATTTATGCTTCAGCGATGTTCTCATCACTTTAATTACCAGAGCCCCCAGCTCCATGAATCTGGAGCACTTAGCTGTGACTGGGATTTAGGAGTGGGATCCCAGTACATAGAAAGAAACCTCAAGATAGGGGCCTAATTACATATTGGCAATATGCAAGCTAGTAAGAGTTCAGGTTGTGGAACAGGAGGGAAATAAGCAGACTAACTCATTATCTACTTCTCAAGTTACTGTCTGGCTGAGGCTTCTTATGTCCTCCCTTTACTAGTTCTTGGATCATTCCCAAGATTGAAGATGCCTTGAACCTATTTATAGTGGAACATTAAATGTCTCCAACTGTGGGGCCTGTGGAGTTATGGATTTTTGGAAGATCACTGGCTCCCACTTTTAGGAATGCCTTTATCTTCCTTTTTCTTGGGGGCTTGACTTCCCTATCTCCATCTGCCCACTGGGAACTCCCTGCTGCAGGCTTCCTAGATCATTTGTTACTGGTACCACTCAGTTGATACTACATTAGCTTATGCCTTGTAATAGTTCTTGTAATATTTTTTTGTTTATTTGTTTTTATTTCCCAGGTGTCAGAAGTGAGACATGCTATTTATAAAAATTCAAATAAAAATAGATGATAAAGAACAAAAATTCCCTTTCCTCTACCCCTTTTTAATTCTGCCACCTGCAGATTAGCACGGCTAATAGTTCAGTGTGTATCCTTCCTCATTTTGAGATATGATTGGTTTGTTTTTTCAAGAATATTATATTGTATCATGCTGTATATATACCTTTATAACTTACTTTTTAAAATTAAATAATATAGTTTTCTGGAAATCTTTCCATGCCATATTATAGAGAGCTAGATTATCATTTTTAATGGCTCACAGATTTTTCATTTTTGAATGAAGTATTATTTAATAATTACATGTAAATAAACCAGGATAGGTTTAGATAGACCTATACTTCTAAATTCTGACATGGTCTCCTATGTGAAATGCCAGTGTAGCGAACAGAGCTCTCACTTAAACACATGATTAAATTGGCAATGACTAATCTCTCTTTTCCAGAAGCATTAGAAGCTAAAATATCATTTTTAAGGACAGCATGTATAGTAGTTACAGATAAAATGAATAAACTCTTAGGTCCATGAACAGTTAGATACAGCTGACCTCTTCAGGTCTTGGTGACAGTGGTGGCAGAAGTATTTGATGCTGCCACCCCTGCCAGCCAGTTGATGTGCCAGCCAGTTATGCTGGGCCCATGCCATGCCAGTGGATTGGACATTTTCTAGTCTTTAGTCTTCCCATAGAGTGAATATAGTTTGAACTCTGTTGCTACGAGGGGTTTTGTTTATTTGTTTGTTTGTTTTTAGAGATGGAGATCTCACTGTTTTGCTGAGGCTAGGATGTAGTGTCTATTCATAGACACAATCATAATGCACTACAGTCTTGAACTCCCAGGCTCAAGCCATCCTCCTGCTTCTGCCTACTGAGTAGCTGGAACAACGGGCACATGCCACTGTGCCTGGCCGCTAGAGGGGTTTTATCATGTATGATATAGTGTACAACTATAGCTACTTGTTTATTTTATTGTTGGGTAATATATTTTTAGTTTTTAATAACCCTTTTGGCAACAGTGATAACAAAACAAAACATCAGTGCACATTTAACAGACAATTAGTACTGAATTTTCTTGATTTGCTGAAAAGAAATAATGTGTAATTCCCAGAATATGTTTGTTGACATTTGCCATCCACCATGGCCCTGTAATGATATCACTGACCACTTGAAAACAGTAATTGAGTCTGCTGAAGAATCATCATCTACTGCGTAGTCTTAAGACCCTGCCTGAAAATACTACATTTTAATACTTAGCTGCAGAAGGTACATTTGTGTACTACTTTGCAAAAGATGACTTTTCATTTAGATCAAATGGCTGGTCTAAATTAATTTCTTTCATTTTCAATCTTAAGTTTTCTTGTGCATGTATGAAAAGTGAAAGAATAGCTGTTAATATATTAGTTCCATTAAAAAAATTTTGTCAATAGTTAAATGATGCCAGTTGTACATTAGTATCATTGGATACTTCCAATTTAAAAAATCAATTAATTTCAATAATGGTTCAAGTTTCTTATCTAATTCATAAAATCAAAGTAGGCATTTGGAAGTTCATTCTGTCAAAGTGGAAGCATTTGACATTATTGTGAATACTATGATAATTTTTCTTTTCTTTTCTTTTCTTTTCTTTTCTTTTTTTTTTTTTTTTTTGAGATAGGGTCTCATTCTGTTGTCTAGGCTAGAGTACAGTGGTGTCATTATAGCTCACCGCAGTCTCCAACTCCTGGGTTCAAGGGAGCCTCCTGCCTCAGCCTCCCTGGTAGCTGGGACTACAGGTGCATGCCATCACACCTGGCTAATTTTTTGTAGAAACAGGGTCTTGTGGCCGGGCGCGGTGGCTCACGCCTGTAATCCTAGCACTCTGGGAGGCCGAGGCGGGTGGATCGCTCAAGGTCAGGAGTTCGAGACCAGCCTGAGCGAGACCCCGTCTCTACTAAAAATAGAAAGACATTATATGGACAACTAAAAATCTATATAGAAAAAATTAGCCGGGCATGGTGGTGCATGCCTGTAGTCCCAGCTACTCGGGAGGCTGAGGCAGTATGATCGCTTAAGCCGAGGAGTCTGAGGTTGCTGTGAGCTAAGCTGACGCCACGGCACTCACTCTAGCCTGGGCAACAAAGTGAGACTCTGTCTCAACAAAAAAAAAAAAAGAAAAAAAAAGAAACAGGGTCTTGTTATATTGCCCAGGGTAGTCTCCAATTCCTGGCCTCAAGCAATCCTCCTGCCTTGGCCTCCTAAAGTGCTGGGATTACAAGTGTGAGCCACCACTCCTGGCCACTATTATAAATTGAATTATAAACTGTAACATAAATGACAAAATTATTTACTTTTGTTGCTGTTAAAGAGATATTTTTGTGGAAGACATCATACAAATGTTTTCAATAACTTTAGAACCTAAAGAGGAAACTATACTTGGAATATGTGGTGAAATACACAGTAATTCATAATTATATCCAAAAAAGTAAGCAATATTCTGCCAATCCAAATGGAAGATATAATTGTCAAGTACACATATGTTTATACGTATACGAAATAAAGAGCCTATAAATTTTTATGATTAGACTGTAGTTGAATAAAACAAAAACAACCTAACCATGGCAGTATATACTTTTTCTCTTTGGATTTTAGAAATGTTTGAGACTTTGCAGAAGTACTTTGCAGATCAACTTAAATGTCCTATCATGCTATTAATGTTAAACATTTTTGTAAAAATTTGTTGTAAATTTTGGCTGCAGTTTCTTCAGAATCCATTAGAAATCTTTAATCAAAGCATTGAACAAATGAAAGGCAAAACATTCAGTTTATGTGAAGCTTCTTAGCACTTTCAATTACTGAAAACAAAGTTTGCAAGCAGGAAGACATCAAAATCCTCATGAATTCAGAAGGGGGATTGGACAAATTAAATGATGAGAGCTCAAATGGTATACAAGATTTAATTATAAAATTCCATAATTGTGCTTTGAAATATCTAAACTTATGGGGAAAATCTTTTGATAGCATTGATATTTTCTATGGGATAAATTTATAATCTGGTCCAGAATAATGTTAAACCAAGCACTTAATTTAGCAAACCATTTAAAATAACTATAAATATTTGTTTGATGAGTCTTAAAACTATTGGTCAAGAAAGAAACTTAGCAGAGCATGGTGGCTTACACCTGTAATCCCAGTACTTTGAGAGGCCGACGTGGGAGGATCACTTGAGGCCAGGAGTTTGAAAACAGCCTGGGCAACATAGTGAGACCCCATCTCTACAAAAAATAAAAAAATAAACTAGCCAGCTATAGTGGTACACCCCTATAATCCTAGCTATTTGAGAGGCTGAGAGAGGAGGATTCCTTGAGTCCATGAGTTTGAGGTTGCAGTGAGCCATGATTGCTCCATTGCATTCCAGCCTGGACAATAGAGTGAGACCCTGTCTCTTTCTTAAAAAAGAAAAAGATACTCAGGCAAAAGAAATAGTACCTGTAAAAATATTTGAACTAAAGTATTTATGTATTTCATTACTAAAAATTAAAATGGCGAATATGTTCCATCTAGCAAAATTTGCTCTGAACTTAATATATTTACCAGGTAGTTAAATATATTATAATATATATCAAAGAGTCAATTGAAAGTGTCAACAATTTAAAATTTATTAACTATAAAATGCAAGTTGGAAAAATATAAAAATAATACAATCATATTTAAAAATATATTCTTCAAAAAATATCTGTGGGTGACAGATACAGCCAAGAAATTGATTAAAGCATATGAAAATATGTCAAGAATCATCTGTTTTTATGTTTTTAATGTTCAAATAATATAAATATTTTTGCTTTAAAGAGCAAAATAGAAGAATTTTTTGAAAGAATGTTATTTTTAAAAACAATTTTTGATTATAACTATTGTATAGGTCTACAAATATATTAAAACCACCTAATTTGTTAGTAAATACACATTTCAAAATATATTTCATTTTAATTTAGTACTCACTTTTTAATCTCAAAAAAGTGTCCTGTCTCAATGATAAATTATATGGTCTTTTTATGTTTATATGCATCATCCTCTCCTTCCCCAGTTCTGTTTCCCCTTTGCCAAGTACTTGCTGGCTATATTTCTTATGCTTCAAATTTATTATTCTAAAATAAACACACCACCTCAATGTCTATCAATAGATGAATGGATAAAGAAAATGTTGTATATATACACAATGGGATACTATTCACTCTTAGAAAAGGAAATTCTGTCATTTGCAACAACATGCATGAACCTGGAGGACATCATGCTAAGTGAAATAAGCTGGGCACATAAAGATAGATACCCCTTGTTCTCACTTATATGTAGAATCTAAAGAAATTGAACTCATAGGAGTAAATAGTAGAATAGTGGTTACCAGAGGCTGAGGAGTGGGAAGAATGGGGAGATGTTTGTCAAATGGTGCAAAGTTTCACTTAGACAGGAAGAATAAATGACAAGTATTTTGGGTGGTGGATAATGTTAATTAGCTTGATTCAATCATTCTACACTGTGTGTATCTCATAACATTACTTTGTACCCCATAAATATATATAATTATAATTTATCATTTAAAAATAATTTAAAAAATAAAATGAACACACTATTCCTCCTACAAATTAACTTCTTTCTCTGATTTTTCTCTTTCTTTTAAGAGTATAACTTTACGCACAGTCACTTAAATCTTGTTATAAATATTGATTCCTTTCTGTGTTTTACAGCAGTCCCCAACCTTTTTGGCACCAGGGACTGATTTCATGGAAGACAATTTTTCCATAGACTATGGTCGGGCAGGGTGGGGGTTAGGTGGGGAGACGGTTTCGGAATGATTCAAGCATGTTACGTTTATTGTGCACTTTATTAATATTGCTTTATAATATATAATGAAATAACTAGACAACTCACCATAATGCAGAGTCAGTGGGAGCCTTGAACTTGTTTTCCTGCAACTAGAAGATCCCATCTCGGGGTAATGGGAGACAGTGACTGATTTGTCAAGAAGTGGAGCTCTGGCAGTGATGGGAGTGATGGAGAGTGGCTGTAAATACAGGTGAATGTTTGCTTGGCTCCTCCCCTGCTGCTCACCTCCTGCTGTGCGGCCTGGCCGCCCCTGTCTGTGGCCAGGGGGTTGGGGACCACAGTTTTACCAAGTTCATTCTGGTAGATAGAGAATGAGTTAGAAGGTGATGATGCCCAAAATAAGGATACTCTTTAGGAAACTGCTGCACAAATCCAGATGATGGAGTTTGAACCTACACAGGGGTTTGTAAATTAAGGTTATCCTAAAGCTGCCTCCTTATATATTTTAAGTTCTTCCTAAGGTTTCCCCATAGTGAACTGTAAACTAACTGGATATGTA
The DNA here is from genome assembly GCF_041146395.1 of Eulemur rufifrons. NCBI lineage: Eukaryota > Metazoa > Chordata > Mammalia > Primates > Lemuridae > Eulemur > Eulemur rufifrons. The sequence continues at coordinate 64,701,740 of NC_090999.1, read as the reverse complement.
AACACACTGTAACCTACTATTGTAACAAGTAGCCAAATCTCAGCCAATCACAGCAGCCAAGTTACAGCCAGTCATAAGCAGCCAACTGTTGAAACCTTGTTCAAATAAGGCAAATGGTGAACTGTAACTAATCCAGCTGTTTCGGTACTTCACTTCCATTTTCTGTACGTCACTTTCCTTTTTCTGTCCATAACTGTTATCCAACCCTGTGGCAGCTCTGGAGTCACTCTGAACCTATTCTGTTTCTGAGGCCTGCCCCATTCTTGAATTTTTCTTTGCTCAGTTAAACTCTGCTTAATTTGTCTGAAGTTTTTCTTTTAACAGGGGCAATAGGAGGAGATGGGGATGGATATGAAAGATGTGGCTGTGGGGTTGGTTGAGAGAATGTTAGAACGTGGGGGATGACTCCTACATTTCTGACATGAGTACTTAGGTTGATAGTAGAGCTATCAACTATCCCACAGACCTCAAGAGACGGAGGAAGTTTCAGGGAGAAGATAATAAGATAGTTTCAGGGCACAGGTACCATGTGGTACTTATGGGATATACAAGGGGGTTATCCAATGTGGAGCTGTACAGTCAGAACATGAGCTCCAACATACAAGTTGTAGCAGAAGACATGGATGTGAATGACATCATCTAGTCAGAGGACCAAGGGGAATAGAAAGAAAAGGAGCTGATAAAGGAAACTGAGTTGTGGTATCCAAGATAGAGTTGGGAGAGAAATAGTACTCTAAGATTGGCCTTTGGCTAGAACTAGTGTCAAGCATAACAGGTTGGAGGGAAGACTGACATTAGACAATTGTGAGGCTCTACTAAGGAATTAAGGCCTAGCTTTAAAAGGAAATGTCCCCAGAAACGTTTTACAGCTTGTAAGTTTTACATTTGAGTTTAATTTAGTATAGTTTTATGCTATAACTTTTATTCTAGTATTTCTCTTCAAACTTATTATTCATTTTTACTATAAATTTTTTTGAAGTTTTACATTTTGTATATAAGAGCACATTGATTAGTATCAAGTGGACTTTTTGATACATTGTCAAGAACAGCAGTTTTATTATAATCTACACGTAGAACTTTTCTAGACATCTGACTTTTAAGTTGAGTGAATCCAAAACAATTTTTAAAATCTGTTTAGATTTCATTTTTGGAAGCTGTTTCTCAGTGGCGTCTATGGGTAAAATTTTAACTATTTTACATTTTGACTTACTAGCAGGTACTTTTCAAAATTCCATCAAGAATGTATTCTGTATCTTTATTTATTGATTAAAGCACTTAATTTAAGTAGTTTCCTCCCCTATAATCTATACCTACACACTATCTCTTACATGTTCATTTCGATCCCTTAGCTGTGGTATGTGATTCAACTCTTAGTAGATAAATGCTGGGTTCTTTCATCACAATTACAGTCATTGGTCTGATAATCCTGTGAGTCAATCTGCACAAAACAAGAAGCTCATATCAAACTCCTGGCAGGTTTAGTTAAAATTAAAATGCATGCCCAACTGTAGGGATTGTCAAGTGTGGAAATAATATTTGTCCAGCTGGACAGCTTTCTTTTGTAGTTGCTAAATGAAAGTTGAGATTCTGTCTGCTCCTTGAAAGCTTCTGTGTCATGAAGGTAATTTGGACTGTTTGTGGTTTGACAGGGATTATTAAAATCAGATGAAGTGAAGGGAAGCAAGTGTGAGAAAGCAAAATTGACACTGACACTCTCTATTATTTGCAGCTTGGATCATGATGACTATGTTGATATGATAGATTCACTGTTGAGGTATGTAAAGCAGCAAATAAAGTAAAAAGCAAGTATAGTGATGGATTTTTAGATTTAATGTGAAGAAATCCAAAATTTACTTTTAGTGATTGGTTTTTTAAATAGAAACTCAGGCTATTTCATATGAATTTGTTTTAACCACCAACAAATTATACTTCTGTTGAACTATAGAATTAAAAAGTAAGTACACTGCAAAGGCTGTATGACAGAAGATTAAATATTAAAGAAATAGATCACGTGATTAAAATTGTAGAATTTTAAAACTAGAGACCTTAAAGATCATTTTTATCTAATTTCCTTTTTTTTTTTTTTTTTTGGTAGATGGAAACTAGGACTTTAATCACATCACACTTAAATTGGATTTGATAGTTTAAATGTTTAATCCTGATTTTTCACCACAGATATATTTTCTTACCTTTTCACATTTTTTAAAATGGTTTAAATTGTTAAAAAGTCATTCAAAAATGATTTAAGCCACATTTGTAGATAACATTTTTCTGTTTAATAATTATATACAAATTATGTTATTATAGTTATATGTTACCTTTAAATATATTAGCTGTATTGATAAACTATTATAAATGTCTTCCATAAATACAATTCTCTAGTGAAAACATCCTTTGTGTAAAGTGAGTTATAGCTAGAAGGCTACTTCAGGATATCAAGGAGAGTTACAGTAGAAAATATAATTATCTTTTATATGAAGATAAATTAAATGTGGAGGACGATATATTTATAAAACAAGGTAAAGAGCCTGGAGTTTTGCTATGTGTTTTGTATGTGAAAGCCTCAGTGTTATTTAAGCAGGATAGTGAAATCACCAGATTCAGTTTGTAAAATGAGAAGTCTAGGACCCATATACAAGGCAGACACCAACTGGATGTCCTACTATTCAATTTGATTCAATTCAATTCTGACACTAACTACCAGGAGTCAGCACAGGCCTCCGCAAGTTAAGGGGTCCATCCCACAAGACTGTCCTCACTTAAGATGACAGATGCAAGTGGATTCCTCAGGTGACCCACACTTCTGTCCTACCAACTACAAATGTGGAGATTCCCACAATCCCCCCTTCAGGTGTGATGATTCATTAAAATGACTCACAGAACTCAAGGAAGCACTGTACTTACCTTTACAGTTTTATTAGAAAGGATATGACTCAGGAACAGCGAAATGGAAGAGATGCACAGGACAAAGTAAAGAAGGGGGTTGTGGCACAGAACTTCACATACTCTCTGGGTATGCCATCCTCCCAAGACATGAATGTGTTCACCAATCTACAAGCTCCCCGAACTTCTTTGTTCATGAGTTTTGTTGAAGTTATGTAGGCATAATTAATTAAATCATTGGCCATAGGTGATTGGACTCAGTCCCAAGTTCCTCTCCCCTGCTTGTAGGTTGGGGTTGAGGGAGGGTGGAGCTCAAAGTTCCAACTCTCTAATCTGGTGGTTGGTTCCTCTCCTGAGTGACCAGCCCCCATCCTGAGGCTGTCTAGGGGCTCTCCGGAGGAACCTAATTAGCATGAACTGAAGTTTGAATAACAAAAGACATTTCTGTCACTCAGGAAATCCTAAAGGTATTTGGAGCTCTGTGGCAAGAAGGGGCAGGATAGGAGAAACCAAATATATATTATACCACAAGATGTGAGTCTTGGAAGACTCAGATAGGAGATTTTTCTATGTTTTCTATGTTTTCTATGTTTTTCAGTAAGAAATAATGTCTACATTTGGGACACTGATAGCAGACAGAGGGAAAAGTCAAATTTGAGAGCATTTGGTGACCATTTGCTAGGGAAAGAAAGGACCAAATAATTTGGTGACCATTTAAGAGGTGTCAGCAAACATTTTCTATTACAAAGGCCAGATAGTAAATATTTTAGGATTTGTGGACCACATGTAGCTTTTGTATTAATAGCTTATTCTTTTTTGTTTGTTTTTTATTTTTATAACTCATTAGAAATGTAAAAACCATTCTGGCATGCCATAGAAAAACTGACCGTGCCATAGTTTGCTGATACCTGATGTAAGATAGTAGGGCAAGGAACAGGGAGATTAGGTAGGTGGTGATACTGTAATGTAGGAAGAGAAGCCAATTTAAGGAAAGGATTTTGAGTTAAATTTTGGACATGCTGAGTTTAAGGAACCTTTGAGTCAGCAAAGTGCAATTATCTTTTAAGTGCTTGGAAAATAAATGTATGTTGGGGTTCTCGAAGGACTAGAATTAGAGATATAGGCCTTAAATCTTCAGCATGGAGATGATGATAAATGAGATTACCCAGTGAAAGCATGTCGAATAAGAAGAGGACTAAGAACTTCAGTATGAAATAAATAGAAAGAGAAGGAAGAGCCAGAGAAGGGGAATAAGGAAATTTGGCAACTTTACAAAATAAGAACCAGTAGGAAGAGATTTTTTTTAGGTCTGAGCAGAAACTACAATGAATGAAAAACAAAATTTTAAAAAGTTCAAACACTTAAATCTACTCTGGTAAAATTACAGAAGAAGAATCAGTTGAATTTCATGACGAATGCTCAAAAGTGTTTAAAATGAGAAGAAGGTAATGGGGAGAAAAAGTAGTATCTTTCCTTCACATCTTAGGTTCATGGCTGAGGTGCCTATAAACAAAGGGCGGACTAACAAGAGAGAAGCATACAAATTTGTTTGATATAAGTTTTAGATGACATGAGAGCCTTCAGAAATGAAGACCCCCAAAAATAGGGAAACCTGTGTATTTTTATGGACAGTTGTGCAGAAGTATGATTAGAGGACAAAAGGCTATGATCTAATGGTAACAAACTTGGTGGAACTTAGCAAGGTCTGTTCAGAGTCTTCTCTGTGTCCCTGTCTTCAGAACATTCCTTTCCTCTAGGTATAGGGAAGGAAGGTATTGGGACCTACTTCAGAGGAAAGTCAGAGAATTCTTATATGGCCTGCTTCAGGGGAGAAGGGGAAGAGGTTAAGTCAGAGAGACCTTGCTTCTTTGTTTTCTCAATTGTCAAAGTGCTGTACATTGGTGTAATGTGTCCTGAACCTCATCCTAGGTCTAAAGATAACCTTGTGGTCAATATCAATGATTAATGGCAGAAATGGGAAAGGAGCCAATTAAGATGTTTATTAGTTTAATAAAAACTACTGTGGTTAATTTAAGCCAAAAAAAAAGTGACTGTTGGGCAGTGGAGCAGGGAGAGGATTTATTGTGTGTATCCCACAGAACCCAAAGAAAACTGTGTGAGCAGTCAGTCAGTCAGAGAAGGGCAGGAACTGTGCAGCTCCAGGGGCCTCAGCCAAAAACAGTCCATACATATTCTCTCAGGAGGCTGAAATTAACGTGATTGGTATTTTATATTTTAAATACTTTAAATTCTCTTGGGATGCTGAAAATTAACTTGAATGGTTTACTATCACTGATTCCTTGTTCTTTCCTCCATTCCAAATTTCAAAATTCATTTAGTGTGCATCTGATGATCTATCTGTGAATCAGTTATGACTAGGAAAGTTAAGTCCTATAACACAGAAATGGACCCTCATTGTGTATCAGTATATTGTATAACAGATTTAAAAAAAGAAGTGTGAACTGGCTAGCTACTCAAAGTCGTGTCTCCTACCAGGAACCTGGTGAACAAATAAATGGAATGAGAGATAAGATGAGAACTAGGAAGGCATAATATTTAGGAAGATTGTTAAGACAGGAGATAATTTCAAGGAAGGAGTGGCTATCAGTATCAAATAGTGCAAAGAGGTTAAGTATGACAGCAACTGAAAAATAATTTGTCAGTTTCAGTGTAAGGCTAGAAGCAGAAAACAAATTGCTCCGGATTACAGAGTAAATGAGAAGTGAGAACACAGGATTAGGAACTATAGACTGCTATTTTGAGAATTTGGGACGTGAAAGGAAAGGGGCAATAGGGCAGGTTTTGTTGGTTTCTAAAAAACAAGAAGCTTGAATATGATTATAGTCACTTGAAATGGATGTTGATACAAGACTAGTGATAATGCATGGAGCAAAGCCCTGGAAATCATAAAAGTTTATTGCAATGAGTAGATTTTTTTAATCAAATTAATGTTAAGCTAAATTATAATATCACCAATATTTTAGGAGAACAGTTCCACATTGATATGACTGGTTAGTTAATACTATTAACAACATTTTAAGAGAAATTCTTAAGCCTTTGGAACACACTTTAAGAACTCTTAATCCTTGGGAAGCACCCATTTTGGTACAAAGTGCATGCTAAGGTCAAATCATTATTATCTAATTATTGAAAGAGAGTTTCTTAAAAATGTAATTGATATCTCATAAGCTATGTTTGTTATTATTCCCAGTTGATAAATAATACAGAACTGCCTTTTTTTTAAGTGCTCATAACTTAAACTTTCTACTAATACAGATGTACTTTTCTCCAAATTAATAATTTACTTCAGTTGAAAATTTGTTAATCACTAATTCCATGACATTTAGTTTTAATCTCAAAATATATAATAATTTTATGACTTTGAAATCATGTGAAATGTATGAATACCATGTTTTAAAAGAATGCTAAAATTAAAATTCATTTTTATATTACCTTGGTTTCACTGGTCTATTAAAGCAAGAGATGGTTAGGATTGCATATTGAATATTATAAAGAGTTATTAAAATGAAAATATTTTCTAGAAAGATGGGCATTGAAAAATAAAGAAAGCAATGTCAGAATTGGTGAGTAAATCATATGACAATTAATTCTGTTTGCTTGTCAAGCTACAGTAGTGTATTCTGACTGATCCTGTCAATTTCTACTTCATATGCACACATATATAAATCATTAATAGAAGAGTTACAATGAAGTATTTTATATTTTAAGAAGGGAATTTGAATAGCTGTAGTATGTAAATACGAGTACTTACCAGATATATATTGATATTCTAGCTCATAAAATTATGATAATCAGAACTTCCACAATTATTAGCAGAAAGCATAGCAGTTTATTGAGAAAAACCTAATATATAGATGAGAGTTCAGAAAATAAATTGAATGGAATAAAAAATTCTTTGTTTCCCAAAATAAGAACTTCAATGTATAAGGTATCTTAAATGACTATAAACAAATTGAGATCCATTTTAATCTTTAGGGGAAGCTGAAACATTAAATTTCAATTGTCTGTAATTAATGAAAGAAATTTCAGGCAACTCTAAAATCATACAGGGAAGGTCTAGATTTTAAAAACTTGGGTTTTGTTTTTTTTTACAGTTGTGCAGGTTTTATGATGAAGGACATTTATAATGGTTCTAGGGAAAACTATCAAATGTATATGGCAGAAAACAAATCAGCATATATAAGAAGTAAATAATAATTTTTATAAAAGTATGAGTCTATACAGAGACAGTTTATAGTAGGCTATTAATTATAAAATGTCCGATTTCCTTAAGTACTAAGTTTGACAGTTGATACTTCTGACATTTCGCTTTGAGACTTCTTGTTTTATTTTTATTGGGAAGGTACATCCTCAGTCTTTCAAACGCATGTCTTGGCTTATGATTATGTTTCAAATTTTTTAGAGCAGTTTTTGTGAAACCACAGATAAGTCAAAAATCCGTGTTATTTTCTATTATCAGTTCCCTCATGGGACCAATGCATCGCAGACGGCTCGAAATATCAACGAAGTGTTTGGGAAGGATGTGGCTAATGAACACACAGTACCTCGATGGTTTGAGAAGTTCCATTCTGGTGATTTTAAGCTTGAAAATGAGCCATGTGGGTGACCTGAGACTAAGGAAGGATAATGATGAGCTGAAAGCTGTAGTGGAAGTGAATCCATCTCAACCTACATGTGAATTAGCAGCAAGGTTTGATGTTACTATTCCATTTGAAACAAATCAGCAAGATAAAGAAGCTGGATAGATGGGTTCTGCATGAATTAAATGAACTCAGAAGAGAAATCATCTCAAAGCTTGCCATTCTTTGCTGTCACAACATAAAGGCGATCCATTTCTATACCGTTTTGTGATGTGTGATGAAAAATGGATTCCTTTTGACAATCACCAGCATATTCAGCACAATGATTGGATAAAGATGAAGCGCTGAAACACAGTCCAAAAGTGAATGTTCATCAAAAAAAGCTAATGGTGTCTGTTTGATGGTCCAGCTCCAGTATTATCCACTATAGCTTCATGAAACCTGGTCAATCTATTATAGTCGATGTCTACTACAACCAGTTGGATGGAATGATGAGGATGCTTCCTATTAAACAGCCAACATTGGTCAATAAAGACGGGTCAATCCTTTTGCAAGATAATGCCCGACCACATGTCGCACAAACAATGCTGCTGAAACTACAGAAGCTGGACTTGGAAACTGTCTTCCACTGTCTTCACCAGACCTTGCATCAACTGACTACCACTTCTTCTAGGCTTTGGACCACTTCTTGCAAGGAAAAATACTCAATTCCGAAAAGCTGTGGAAAATGCCTTTTGTGATTTCATTGCCACTCGCACTCTGGGCTTCCTTGCTGCTGGCATAAACAAGCTATCTTTAAGATGGCAAAACTGTGTCGATAGGATAGGTGCATACTTTGATTAAATGTACTGCTTCTTGTTTGAGACATAATAAACTACACTTTTGATTTGAAATTGGACATTTTAATGTCATAGTGATTAAGGACAGCCTTTGAAGCAGTCTGAATCCCAGCCTTGCCACTTCCTATCCAAGTGACCTTGGACAAGTGATCTTTCTGTGCCTCAGTTTCCATTTCTTTAATATAGAGATTATAATAGTGTCTATCCCATAGGATTATGTTAAGAATTAAGTGCGTTCATATTTATAAAGTACTTAGAACAATACCTGGCCCATATAAGTGCTACGTAAGAATTGGCTATTATCATTAATATTATTTAGACATTATAGCTTTAATCTATGTCTCAGTGAGTTCACTGAATTACATAAAATTGTCAAGATTTAGTAAAAATTAAATTTTAAATTATATAATGTTGGGAGGATTTAGTGAATGATATATACAGGAAGACTACTTTTTGACTAAATATGGATGGAAAAGTAAAAATGAGCCAGGCTAGAAGAAAAGGCTGGTCCAGGTTTTAGAATGATGATATGGTCAAAGTTTATTTTCACTTTATTGTAAAACCAGCAACACAGATCAAACCAGCAATATAAAAAATAATGCAAAGAATGCAAAGAAGAATAGATCAAGGATAAATGTTGGCCTGTGAAGGTAGGATTCCTTGATGTCACTCTTTTAATTGTGGAGGCATACCACAAAGATGTGTAAGTTTGTCTCAGACATCTTTTGTTGAATAAGGAGTCTGCCAAGTTTGAGGAGCCCAGAAACACAGGCTAGCTGCTGCTTAGAATATTTTAGGAAGCTGAGAACTTGGGGTGTGGTTCAGGGGATCTATCTATTACCATATAAGAATATCTTGCTGCCTCACATTTTATCTTTTCACATATTATTTCTAGCTAAGCTGTAGATTCTACTTCAGCTTTCTATGTAGCATGCCTAGGGAAGGGAAAAGGAAAGAGTTAAATTCCTTCAATTGTTGCAGAGAAATAAGAAACAAAAAACAAAAAAAAAAAAAAAAAGAAAGAGTTAAAAAGTTGTTCTGAGAGTCTAAGAGACAGGAAAATGATGGTATGGATAAACAAAATGGGTCCATTGGAAGAACTGATTTGGGGTGTTGAGAAATACATCCATCTCCTACCATTTCTTATAGAATACAACAAATTTAAACCTAGAAGAAACCTTAGAGCCTAATAAATCTATTTGATTCATTCCTTTTTAAAAATTTGTATATATTTTAATTGATACATAATTTTACATGTTTATGGGATATATAGTGATGTTTTGATATATAAATATACAGTAGTTAGAGCAATTAGCATATCCATCATCTCAAACATTTGTCAGTTATTTGTGTTGGGAACATTCAATATCCTTTCTTCTGGCTATTTGAAAATATATAGTAGTATTATTAACTATAGGCATCCTGCTGTGCTATGGAGCACTAGAACTTATTCTCCCCATCTAGCTATAATTTTGTATCCTTCACCAAATTTTGTGTCTCTTCCTATCCTCTGCTTCCTCCTACCCTTCCTGTCTTCTAGTAACCTCGGTTCTACTCTTTACCTCTGAGATCAATTTTTTTAGCTACAGCATATATGACAACATGCAGTGTTTAACCTTCTGTTCCTGGCTTGCTTAACATAATGTACTCCAGGTTCATCCATGTTGTTGTGAATGACAGGATTTTATTCTTAATTATGGCTGAATAGTATTCTATTGTGTATTTTCTTTATACATTCATCTGTTGTTGGACACTTGGGTTGATTCCGTATCTTGGTTGTTGTAAATAGTGCTGTGATAAACATGGACGTGCAGATATCTCTTCAGTATACTGATTTCCTTTGCTTTGGATAAATACCCAGTAAGTGGGATGGCTAGATCATATGGTAATTCAATTTTTAGTTTTTTGAGGAACCTTTATACTGTTCTCTATAGTGGCCAGTTTACATTCCCACCATTAGCACATAAGAGTTCCTTTCTCCACATCCTTGCCAGCATTGTTTTTTGTCCTTTTGCTAATAGCAATTCTATTGGGTAAGATGATATCTTGGTTTTGGTTTGCATTTCCCTGATGGTTAATGTTTAGCATTTTTTTCATATACTTGTTGGCCATTTATATGTCTTCTTTTGAGAAATGTCTGTTCAGATCTGTGGCCCATTTTGTTCATTAAATTTCCAAAATATTTCATTATTTGTTTTTTGCTATTGAGATCTTTGAGTTCCTTGTATAGTCTGGATATTAATTCCTTGTCAGATGAATAGCTTTTAAATATTTTCTCCCACTCAGTAGGTTGCTTTTTCACTCTTTTGATTGTTTCCTTTATGGTGCAGAAGCTTTTTAGATTTATTTAATCCCTTTTGTTTATTTTTGCTTCTGTTGCCTGTGCTATTGAGGTCTCATTCATAAAGTCTTGTCCCATTCCCATATCCTTCTGTGTTTTCTTCTAGTAGTTTTAAGTTTTGGATGTTACATTTAGGTCTTTAATCCATTTTGATTTGATTTTTGTATAGGGTGAGAGATGGGGCTCTAGTTTCATTCTTTGGCATATGGATATCCAGTTTTCACAACACTATTGAAGAGACTTTCCTTTCCCCAATGAATGTTCTTGGTATTATTTTAAAAACTCAGTTGGCTGTAGATACATAGATTAATTTCTGGGATTTCTATTTTGTTCCATTGGTCTGTATATATATTTTTATGCCTGTACTAAGCTGTTTTGGTTGCTATCACTTTATAGTATATTTTGAAATCTAATAGTGTGTTGTCTCCAGGTCTGTTCTTTTTGCTCAGCATTGCTTTGGTAATTCAGAGTCTTTGTGGTTCCATACAAATTTTAGAATGGTTATTTCTATTCCAGTGAAGAGTATCATTGATGTTTTTATAGGGTTTGTACTGAATCTGTAGATTGCTTGGGATAGTATGGTTATTTTAACAATATTGATTCTCTGATGCATGAACATGAGATGCTTTGCCTTTTTTTGTGTCTTCTTTGAATTCTTTAATCAATGTTGTATAATTTTCCTTGTAGAGATCTTTCAACTCTTTCGTTAACTATAGTCTTAACTATTTTATTTTTATTATAGCTGTTGTAAATGGGATTGCTTTCTTGATTTCTTTTTCAGCTAATTCGTTATTGGTGTATAGAAACACCAATGATTTTTATATGTTGATTTTGTATCCTGCAATTTTACTGAATTTGTTTCTCAGTTCTAAGAGTTTTTTGATTGAGTCTTTAGGTGTTTCTATGTATAAGTTCATGTTGACTACCAAGGAGGACAATTTGACTTTCTCTTTGCAATTAAAATACCCTTTATTTCTTTCTCTTGCCTAATTGCTCTTAGGACTTCCAGTAGTATGTTGAATAAGAATGATGAGAGTAGGCATCCTTGTCTTGTTCCAGTCCTTAGGGGAACATTCGATGTGATGTTAGCTGTGGGTTTGTCATATATGGCCTTTATTATATTCAGGTACTTTTTTTCTATACCTAATTTATTGGTAGTTTTTATTGTGAAGCGCTGTTACATTTTATTACATGGTTTTTCTGTGTCTGTTAAGATGATCTTTTGGGTTTTTGTCCTTTGTTCTATTGATGTGATGTGTCTTGTTATTGATTTGCATGCATTGAACCATCCTTGGAATAAATTCCATTTGATCATGGTGTATGATCTTTTTGATGTGCTGTTGGATTTACTTCCTACTATTTTGTTCAGGATTTTTGCATTTATGTTCATCAGGGGTATTGGCCTGTAGTTTGTTTTTGTTGTGTTCTTATCTGGTTTTGGTATTAGGGTTATGCTGGCCCTTGTAGAATGGGTTTGGAAGAACTCATTCCTTTTACATTTTTTAGAAGTTTGAGAGAATTCATATTCTTTAGAAGTTTGGTGGAATTCAGCAGTAAATCCCTTTGGTCCAGATCTTTTCTTTATTGGGAGACTTTTTATTACTGATTCCATGTTGTCCCCCATTATTGGTCTGTACAGGTTTTATATTTATTCTTGCTTCAACTTTGTTTGTTATAGGTTGTGTGTGACCAGGAATTTATCCCTTTCTTCTAGATTTTCAAATTTATTGGTATAAAATTGTTCATTATAGTCTCTAATGTTGCTTGTATTTCTCTGATATCAGTTGTAATGTCTCCTTTTTTGTTTCTGATTTTATATATTTGTTTTTCTCTCTTTTTTCCTTAGTTTAGCTAATGGCTTGTCAATTTTGTTTATCTGAAAAAACACACTTTTTGCTTCATTGATCTTTTCTACTATTTTTTTCTCAATGTTGTTTTATTTCTGCTTTGATCTTTATTATTTCTTTCCTTCTTCTAATTTTGGTGTTGGTTTGTTTTCCCTTCTCCAGTTCCTTAAGGTAAATTGTTAGGTTGTTTATTTAAAGTCTTTCTACTTTTTTGATACAGGAATTTATTGCTATCAATGTGCCTCTTATCACTGCTTTTGCTGTGCTCCGTAGGTTTTGGTATGTTATGTTCCTATAATATTTTTGTTTCAAGCAATCTTAAATTTCCTTCTTTTTTTTTTTTTTTTTTTTTTTTGAGACAGAGTCTCACTCTGTTGCCCAGGCTAGAGTGAGTGCCGTGGCGTCAGCCTAGCTCACAGCAACCTCAAACTCCTGAGCTCAAGCGATCCTCCTGTCTCAGCCTCCCGAGTAGCTGGGACTACAGGCATGCACCACCATGCCCGGCTAATTTTTTTTTTTTTTTATATATATTTTTAGCTGTCCATATCATTTCTTTCTATTTTTAGTAGAGATGGGGTCTCGCTCTTGCTCAGGCTGGTCTCGAACTCCTGAGCTCAAACGATCCGCCCACCTCGGCCTCCCAGAGTGCTAGGATTACAGGCGTGAGCCACCGCGCCCGGCCTTAAATTTCCTTCTTAATGTGTTTCTTCACCTTTGGTTGTTCAGGAGCAAGTTGTTTAATTTTCATGTATCTGTTTAGTTTCAAATGTTTCTCTTGTTAATGATTTCTAGTTTTGTTCCATTGTGGTAAAAAAGATACTTGATATTCTTGCTTTTATCTCTTGGTTCTTACAAAAAAAAGATACTTGATATGATTTTGATTTTTTTAAAATTTTTTGAGACTTGTTTTGTATTTTAACATATGATCAATCTCGTAGAATGGTTATATGCTGATGAGAAGAATGTGTATTCTACAACTGTTGGGTAAAATGTTCTGTAAATGTTTGTTAGGACCATTTTTTTCTATGGTGCAGTTTAAATCCAATGTTTCTTTGTTGACTTTCTGTCTAGATGATCTGTCTAATGCTATAGTGGGGTGTTGAAGTCCCCAACTATTATTGTATTGGAATCATCTCTCCCTTTAGATATAATAATATTTGCTTTATATATCTGGGTGTTTTATTGTTGGTTGCATATATATTTAGAATTTTTGTGTACTCTTGCTCAACGGATCTCTTTATTATTACATAATAACCTTCTTTTTCTCTTTTTATGATTTTGGCTTAAAGTATGTTTTATCTGATATAAGTATAGATAGTCCTTTTTTGTTTGTTTTTATTTGTTTGAAATTTTTTTTTCATCCCTTCATTTTTAGTCTATGTGTGTCTTTAAAGGGGATCTGAGTTTCTTGTAGGCAGGATATAGTTGGGTCTTGTTTTTTTTATTCTATTCAGCCAGTCTGTGTTTTTTAATTGGGGAATTGAATATATTTATATTCAAGGTTATTATTGATAAATGAGGATTTACTCCTTTTTTATTAATTTTTTTTTTTTTGGTTGTTTTTTGTATCCTATGTTCCTTACTTCCTCTCTTATTTATTTTTACAGTTTGGTGGTTTTCTGTAGTGATAAGACTTGATTACTTTCTCTTTGTTCTTTTTGTTTCAGCTCTACCAGTGAGTTCTATAATTTCATATATTTTCATGATGGTAGGTATTGTATTTTTGTTACCAGATATAGTACTCCCTTACGCATTTCATGTAAGGCCAGTCTAGTGGTGATGAATTCTCTTAGTTTTTGTGTGTATGGAAAAGACTTTATTTCTTCTTCATTTCTGAATAATAGTGTCACTGGGTATGTTATTCTTACCCACCAGTATTTTTATTTTAGTACTTTGAATATATCATCTCATTGTCTCCTGACCTTTACAGATTCTGCTGAGAAATCTTCTGTTAGTCTAATGAGGAGTCCCTTATATGTGACTTCTTTTTAGAATTCTATCTTTGTCTTTGACTTTTGAAAATTTTACTGTAATATGTCTCAGAGAGGACTTGTTTGAGTTGAATATATTTGGGAATTTTTGAGGTTCCTGGATCTGTATGTTTACTTTTCTCCCAAGACTTGGGAACTTTTTAGTTGTTATTTCGTTAGCTTGGTTTTCTACATTTTCCCTTCTCTTTTCCTTTCTGGAAGTCTCATAATATGAAAATTTGTTCACTTGATTATGTCCCATAAATCCTGTAGACTTTTTTTATTCTTTTTTGTTTTGTTTTGTCTGCTGGAATTATTTCAAAAGAACTGTCTTCTATTCAGGTATTCTTTCTTCTGCTTAGTCTACTGTGTTGCTGAAGCTCTGGATTATATTTTTTATTTCATTTAATTCTTCAGCTCTAGGATTTCTGTTTGGTTCCTTTTTATGATATCGATATCTGTGTTGAATTTTTCATTCAAATCATAAATTGTTTTCCTGATTGTGTTGAATTGTCTATCTGTATTTTCTTGTATCTCACTGAATTTTCTTACAATTATTGTTTTGAATTCTTTTTCTGGCATATTGTGTATTGTATTTCCTTATGATTGATGGCTATTACTGGAGAATTATTGTATTTCTTTGAAGATATCATATTTCCTTTCTTTTTCATGTTTGTTGTGTCCGTATGTTGATTTCTTCACATCTGATAGAACAGATGCCTTTTTCAATTTTATGGAGTAGGTTTCATAGGGAAGGATTTATTCTGATTAATAAGTCTTAGGGTGCTGGTTAGGGTGAGGTGTATTGGCTTTGGGTCTAGTTAGATGCAGTAGTGTTGTCTCTGTGCAACGGTTTTTTCAGCTGTAATCCATGCTAGTGATTTCTGCAAATGTCTCAGTGGCCTAAGCTGTGAGTGTGGTAGCAGTATTGTGACTTTGCCAGGGGTGCACTTGCTGGGCAGTTTCTCAGGCTAGGACATGTGTGTGCACACAATGGTTTGGCCAACTTGAGTTCTGGCTTGCTGGGGTCAGGACCATGGAGCTGTTATTCTAGCTAGGGTTGCAGTGTGTGGCAGCATCTTGGGGGCATATTTACCAGCAGCGGGACCTCCAGACTCTTTCTCTGCCCTGATACATGGGCACATGGCAGCTCAGCCAGCCAGGAGATGAGGCTCACTCAGCTGTTTCTCTGGCCTGGGATGCATGACTCTTGGATGGCCTGAGGGCATGTTTTTTGGTTGTTGGCCCACTAAGCTGTTTCTTGGACCCTGGGCTCCAGTGCTTGGCTGGCTCAGGGGCATACCAGATGCTAGGCAGTTGAGGGGCCTCTCTTGTACAGGTGAGGGCACATGGCAGTTTGACCAGCTCAAGGGTGGGTCCATCTTGGGCAGATCCACCAGACTGTTTCTCTGGCTGGAAGTGCAGGTGGTAGGAGTTGATTTCCCTGATGTGTAGGACCAGAGTCACAGCTGATGCTGGGCCCAGGCTCTGAGTGGCTGTGAAAATTATGTTACAACCACCTGTGTGGGCTTGGTAGAATGAAGATGGAGCCCCAGGGCTGGAGATGTGCAATGGTTCCTGGCCCCCAGAGTAGGGCACACTCCAGAAGTCTCAAGATGGCATCATACTGTAGGAACTTGGGTCACAGAGGATAGGTGAGGTGTGTGGGGGGTGGGGGTGCATACTTTGTGTTCCTACTCTGGAGTACTATAGCTGTGTGAATCATTAACAGTTCTCCAGACTGGGCTCAGGGTTTGTGAGGACTGTGGAATTCTCCTTTAGCAAGGTCTGCAGGTATTTGCAGTGACAGTGGCAGCTGATGGGGTTTATCTGCTTACCTTTTCCCCACAAGGGGAAATCCCTCCTGACTTTGGGCTCATCTGGGCAAGGAAGATGGGCCAGTCCCCTCTCCACACTGTTTTCCTGGGCTTCTGAGAGTACCCCAGGAACCTTTCCACTCCCCTACTGTAGTCCAGCACTCTCGACACTCTAGTCAAATCTTAGTTGTTTATTCATTGCCTTAGTCCTTTCTTTTGGGTACAAAAGAGCATCAGGCACCTCTAGGCAACTAACTTGCTGATGTCAGTCTTCCTGTCTGCTTCATTGTGTAAATGAGGAACATGAGCTCCCTCCCTCTAGAGAGATTGAGTGACTTACCCAAGGTCACATGGAAATTAGCAGAACCAGGATCAGGACTCAAATCTACTGGTTCTTGGTTCTATGACATTTATAGTTAAATGTGTTTTTTTTATAGTGCCACATTTGAAACTTCTTCAGTTGTATAGAAAACATATTGTTATTTATAATTAGGATATCCCACTTCCTTACCATACTCATTAATAGTGTTTATTCTAGGTGAGGCCCTGATATTGAAAGGTAGAACTTCATGTGAGCCAGAGCCTATAGACACATTAATTCCTCAGTCTGTCCACAGATCCGAGAAGGCATAGGAAACTCCTCACTGGGCTTTTCTACAGAGGAAAAATCATATGGTCCTAATGTTTCTTCTTTTCTTATTCAATTTCAGTATGGATTCCTTTCTAGTTGTTTATTTTTCTATGTTCTTTCACTCCTTTTTAAACATGTATTGGTTTGTCATAAGAAGAATGTCATTCTGAAGTTTTACTATTGAAGAGACAGAAGAAAGTAAAATAAGGATTCTAACCATTATATTAGTTTAAATAAAGAAACAGAGACCCTAGGATAGAAAGGTATAATTTTAAAATATTGCAAAGGACAAGTGAGATTCCAAAATGATTTTTGTGTGCTTTCTTTTGATCACATATGATTTTTTATTGCTTTATTATAATATTTTCTGGCAGTGCTTATAATATATTCATATTTTATTATCATCCCTGTTCTTGGGAATTTATAACTCAACTGTTAAAATTTGCCTAAAGCTGAAACTTGAATTATAGACGTTTAGCTTACATATAATACTTCAAGCATAACTCTTTATTAACTTTTAAAGGTAAAAATTAACATTAGATTGGCTGTTAATACTTGTTTAAAATATTAAGCACTGTTTTATAAAATCTTAGAAATATATTCAGGAACATAGAAACAAAAATTTAAAAATAATATCGTGGAATGGCAATTTCAAAAAATTATTATGTTTTGAAAAGTTACAGCTCCCATTTTTGATTGATCACAATTAGGATAAGAAGCTTCATTCTTTCTTATATCAAATTGTTATTATCTCCCTGATGACAAGTCAATAGTTTTAAGTACAGGAACACAAACACAATATAAAGCTCTGTTGACCTGCAGCCTCACAGCCTTTCCCTTTTCCCCATAAATTTTTTAAAAGTAGTTTCACCTTTCTGAAATACCACTGAAATATTTGCCAAACTACTTTGGTCCCTTGATAATTTACTTTTCTATTGTTGAAGTCATGGTTATCTTTTACTTAGAAAATAGTAGTAATCTTTCTATTGGCTCCCCCCCCTTTTTTTTTTGGACTTCTTTTTAGTCTGCTCCTTGAGAGAAAGAACTGTTTCTTTCTCTCTCTCTCTCTTTCTCTCTCTCTCTTCCCCTCCCACCCTCCTTCCTCCTCTCTCTACTTTGGGCACATGGAGTGCATGTAAGGAAATGGAAAGATTGATGGCTGGGGTCAGGCCCCCTTTCAGTGCATGCTGGATCACTGCCATCCTAATGAGAAGCTTCCAAATCCAAATTTTAGCATTACCTACCACAGTCTACCCTCCCTCCTTTATTTATCATGTTGATCCTATGCATATTCATTCACTCAGGCTAATTTTCTCATCCTATTGGTTCCTTTTTGCCCATCAAGCCTTCCCTTATCCTGTCACACAGCATCTTAAACTTGATGCCTTTTTACCTATAAAGGTATCTCCCACTTTTGCTTGTCCTTCATCACTTTTAAATCTCATAAATATGAAAGCATCACAGATCTATACAGGACACTTGAAAACTTTCAACCATCATCATTCTGGTACTCTATAATTGTTATCAAATGACATTTCTTTAATGCATTCTTTGTGCTTATTGACTAACTTCCATACTTAGCTTTGGATAGAGAAAATTACACAACCATATAGACTGGGAATCCTTCAAAATCATGATCACCAACCTCATGTGAGTGCTCAACAGTGTTTCAGTCCATTATTGTTTTACTCCAGGATGGATTTCAATGAAGGACATAAACACACATTCAATATCAAAATAATATAAAACAATAGATTTTCTTTTAATAGTAGAAATGCCACAAAATAATGCAAAAAGTTTGGTGAAATGGTCATAGTCAAGGACTATTTTGGAATTATGTAGGTTTTGAATTACATTTTGAAAGAAATGATAAACACATATTGGCACGAAAGAAGTGTTAAGGTTGGAAGACTTTCAAATGAAGTTGGATAGAGAATATAAAATAAAAGATTATAAAAGATTCCCTGAAAGCAGGGGTCATTTCTAAGTATTTTTTATTATTATATATAAAATGATAAGTATTTATTACAAAAACATAGGGAAAATGCTAACCATAAAGAAGAAAATAAAAATTAACCATAGTCCCAATATCCAGGAATAACCACGTTAACATTTTGGTTAACATGATTTCTATAGAACAATCTTTTTTTTCTTTGTTTTTCTTTTTTTCCCCCTCATAAGCAATGGCCAGAACATTTCTACAAAACTATGTTTTGTATGTTATGTATGCAGTAAAAGTGATTCATTTTTTAAGAGACCAGCACCTCAAGTTTTAAAACCAAGTAGATTTGGGTTTAAATTGTAGCCCTAGCACTTTATAGCTATGTAATATGGACATGTTAGTTAATCTCTTTGTGCCCAAGTACCCTGTTCTGTAAATAAGAATAATAACTATTTTGTAGACTTATAATAATTAAGGAAGTTAATATATGTAAAATGTCCTATAGATAGTAGATACTATAACAGCCATATACATATATAGACACACATATACATATGTACATATATATCACCATATATGTGTGATACCTTTCCTCCCTATCAAAAGGGTTACAGATGACACTCCTATAACAAAAGACAGGTTAACAAGAGTAAAGCTTAACACTTATTTAATCAAAGTTTTATGTGACACTGGAACCTTCAGAAATGAAGACCTAAAGACACAGGGAAAACTGTCTATTTTTATGCTTAGATTCCATGTAGAATGGACAGCTGTGTAGAAATGTGATTAGAGAAAAAAGGGATAACCTCATGGTAATAGACTGAGTGGGAAAACTCAGCAAGGCCTGTTTGGATTCTTCTTTGCCTCTCCGTGTGGCACTCCTTCCTCCCAGGTATAGGTTAGGACCTCTTCTGGAATGAGGGCCTTCTGATCTAACTTCAGATGAGGTAGGTCAGAAAATTTCTTTATGGCCAGCTCTTACACAAAAAGGCAGGTGAAGGTCAGAATAATATTTCTGGGTTTTATGGCTGCCTTTGTGGGGAGAAGGATTCTAGTTTCTATGACCTGCCTTGGGGGAGAAAGGGGAGCAGGAAGAAGAAAGGCAGGAGAAGTTCAGAAAGACACTTTGCTTCTGAGGCCCTTCCATTTTTTTCTGTTCAAAGTACTCAGCATACCAAAGTGCCATTCTTTGGGTATCATTTTCTGAGCCCCAACAGTATGCAACAAACCATATCTATTATTGTCATTTTGCTATTATGGTTAAGCTGATTCCTATACATATTTTCATTAGGTTTGAATTTGTGGAGTCTGAATTAATGAGGCTTTATTACAATATATTGACAACTTGAGACAACCAATATTGAAACATAACTTGCTTTATTACAAAAAGGCCAGCAATGAACAAAATACTAACTTTTGGTTCTCTTATAAGAATCTTCAGCCAATCAAATCATTTCATTGTGAAAGTAAAACTTTATTTTTTTGTAACAATTTTTGAATGGCTTATCACTGAGGAGTTGACCTACCCAAAATGGTCTAAAAATATGCAGATATTGGAACTGAATTTATTATCTGTAATTTTGGCCATTAGATTTAGCAATGGCTATTATGATAATAGGCATAACTAGTTGAGCTACTCAAGAGATGTGAAAATTTCAAACTAATTGGTTACATGGAAGAATTGAGGTTTTGATACCCTGAAGAAATATAACTTCTGATGAACATAGAGTTTTCTACCATTTAGCTTATAGTTTTTGTATTTTTAGCCTCATTTCAAGTTATTTCAAATTAATATTTATATGATAGATGTAAATATTTGTTTTCAAATGAGAAATTACAGCTTTTATTGCAAAATATTTTGAAAGAGGAAAATCCAAATGTATGAGCATTTTGGTATTTTAAAATGGTATATTCATACTTATTCTGTATTTGGAATCAACTGAGTTTATAAATGGCAAACCTTGTGATGCCATAGACTTTTATATTAAAATGTTTTAGTTGAGTATTTCTCTTTTAAAATAAAATCTCTGAAGATAATAAAGCTTTAACCCAATACTACTTCTTTGAAGTTCATTTAGAACCTGTGAAAAATCTTTGGCTATTTCATTATAGGATAATAAATTAGCACATTCTAAAAATTAAAGATGTTAAAGAGCATTAGTGTTATAGCCTCTGTAAAACTTATTAGGCAATTTTCAAGTATTTTGGATTTATCAAAACCAAATCACATTTTCCAAGTCCCTTTCTTAATATTTATTTTATGTATGTTTGTGATAATTTAATGTTTCAATTCCTCATGCATTTACACCCTTAGTCATCAAAATACTTTATAAGCACTATTTTATTAATATCTCCAAAAAACTTCTAAGCCTCTAATGCCACTTTGTCTTTGAAAGTAATGAATAATTTGCTCAAAATGTAGTGAATTTTAAATTTTAGAAAATTTAAATTCATCTCTGAGTTCTTTTATCCCTAATCGCTAAGGTTATGTAGAAATTTAGTTATTATCCATTATTTCAAAGGGAACACTTAACCAGTGGAGCAAGGATGAAAACCCAGGTCAGTGTGACTTGAAAGAGAGGGTCTCCTCTCCATTGTGCTTTGCTGTCCCTCGTGTTATTTGTTTCCTTTTTCTTTTTATTTTTTTCTTAATTTCTCCTTCCATTCCAAGGACTGTGAGAAGAAAATAATGGGTACAACAATAGAACTGAAATATTACTTTTACTTTTACTGTTGGGTAAAGTGTATTTTCTCAATACTATTATATCTGAAATATATTAAGTAAGCTTTGATTTAGAGGAATTCTAAAGTGAATCATTTAATGAAGTGAATGAAACTCCTAGTTTATATATAATCTATATTTCCTATACTGTGTTGTCTTGAAACTATAGCCCTTTAGGAATACCAGATGAAGAAGATTAATTGCCAACCTTTCTTCTAAATTGCAAAAGATAGAAGTATTAATTTCTAAAGTAGTAATAGCTAAGAATTAATAGGGTGTATAGTTCAGCATTCTTTAGTAATTTAGATAATCTGCTATTATCAGAGCTCAGAGCTGGTTTTCATTTAGATATAATACACGTTTTTGGCTGTATATATTTTGAGAAGAATTTAAAAATAAAAACTCAGTATTTTTATTTTTCCTTCAATACACTTAACTATTTTTCTGAATCGTTAATATCCAGGATTGAGTGTCTTGAATAAGTAGGGTCAAACTCCTGTATTACATAACTGGTTATTATGTGTCACTTGTATTTTCATGTTCTATGTCAGTAAAATCATACAATATGAGAATGTCCTGTCTGTCAGCACTAGCTTTAGGAATTGGTTATCTAAAAAAGATAGTATGCAACTATATAGAAAATGCTCGTGAATAATATATTCAGTATTTCCTCAAATATATATATATATGGCATAATAAATGCAAATAATAGCCCTATAATTAGAAATGAGAAAGTTTGGGGTAATTTTGGGGGATAATTTTTAAAGTGAACAAAAATGTTTTTATTTAGGAAAAAAAAAGACCAGATCAGCCTTTCTTTTGACTTAGAACTTTTTGTATGCTAAAGTAACAAACAAGAATGTTATGACATCATCCTTGAGATTTCTACTTTTAGAATGCAAGTAAACTCAGTAACTTAGTAAATTTCACAATTATTTTTCCTTTTTTTAACAGTGTGTTCAAGTCTATCTATTGTAACTAATCAGCAACATTTCTATAGAAATAATACAGTATTGTGAGTGGTTAAGAAATACTTTGCCTTTTATTTACCAAAAGAATAAAAATGCTTTTAAAATTTCATTTTAAGCTTCATTTATTAGCTACACTGCACAAAATATTCTAATTACCACATTGTTACCATATTGAATTAAAATGTGTACATTTTTTATTTATTTCAAAATATGTTTACAATGGACCCTTAACATTTAGGAAGGATATGCCCAGATACAGATTTTTGATTACCTTTTTAGCATCTAATGTTTTCCCATAATATTTAATAGCATATAGCTAAAAATCTTAAGTGACATTTTCATATCCTTAATAATTCCTTAGTTATTAGCCAGTCTGCTCATTAACTTTTCTGGAATATCTTGCTTTTATCTAAAAACTATCACTTTCTTTGTTGTAGTCTCTGCTATTATCAGAACTCAGAGCTGGCTTTCATTTGGAAGTCTTTTTGTTGTTGTTGTTTAAATGAATAACAAGCTTTAGAACAAAGCAAGATTGAGGTGCAGACTCTGGGCTGTAAGCCTTATCCAATCCCTTGCCAACTTCCCATTCACCAACTCCCAGCACATATGATTACTTGGCATAGATATTGAAATGTACTACTACCACATAGTCAAAACTGAATGCTAAATCCACAGGTCCTAAAGGGCTAATTTTTAGAATTTTATCCTAGTAAATAGTCTTGACTTTCTGTATTATACTAGGAAAATAATGTTTAAAATTAGATTTGACTCTTGTAATTTGTGTTATGTACCAAAATATAGTTTTAACTCTAAAATAATTTATAAATAGATAATACTATTTAAATGATATAAATGCAGTATAAATTTAAACTAACATTTATAGTATATATAGTTCAGCTGTACTTGGAAAAGAAAAGCAGAACAGATTAGATAGATAAATAGGTAATCACTAGACTATTTCATAAGAATTTCTTATAGGACCAATCTTGGCCAAAGTGTTCTATGGGGTTTATGACTTTATATTATTTAATGTTATATTTAAAAAATTAGCATTTAAAAATATTTATATATCAAATAAGTAGTTGGTCTCTACTGCATTAGCCCACCCCTATTTGAAAAGATTCTACATCAAATTTTGAATGTTCAAAGTCTCATAATTTTTTACATATTTGCCTTAGTTTGAGAAATTAAAAGATAGAAAATTCTGAAGATGGAGAACTAAGCACACATATTTACTTTTCTTCCCTTCTGAAATCCTATTGAAATGTCAGTAAAGACATATAGAAAAGCAACCCTGAAAGAAATATTATATTCCATTGGGATGTTTCTGGAAGAGAGAAAGTAGAGAGGTTCAGACCAATAAAGAAAGTAGAAACATGGAAACTACTCCACAACATGCAAAAGAAGAAGTTTCTATGGTGTAGTAAGAGCCACTCTCTAGAGTAATGTCAACTTCAGAAGAAATTAAAGTGAAATAGGCTACAGGGTAGTCATCAAGGAGGGAAGAAGCTAAAGAAATGTTTATGAGCAGCTAAACAAGTCAGCTCCTTCTTTGTATTATGCTACAGCATTTGCTTCCTTAAAGTGTTTTCTGAACACTGAGTGTAGCATGGGTATTAATCACAGTGTGAGAGCAGAACACTGTTCAAGTTACTTCTGGATCTCTGCCAAGGCCTGAGAGGGAACAAATAGGCAGATCTACCCCAAAGTGAAAAAAAACTAAATTATTCTACTTGAGTTATAATTTACTCTTGATCACTTGTTCGAATCATCAACTATGTGCTTGCTTCACAAGTCCTAAAGAGAAGCCTACCCACAGATATATGCCATCCATTCAAGGTGTCTGAATCAACCTTCCTGGTCTGGAGGGATAGACCTTTTGGATAAAACCACTCTTGTAACAGTAGAGAAAAGCTTTGATAGATCCCAATATGTACCAACCTAGTCTTTTGTTGATAAATAAGAATGGACAACCAAGGATCATTTAGACATTTTAGGCAAATCAATAACATGAAAGAGAAGAATGGAGATTAATCAAATGAATGACAATGGCAGAAACGCTAGGTGTCTACTGGAGATTAATGATCTCCATCCATAGTGTACAGTTTTCCTGGAATCAGCTGCCTAGCCAGTGAGAGCATTTCCCAGACACTATTGCATCGAGGTAGGGTCATCTGACTAGCTCTCACCAGTGAAATATGAGCAGATGTAATAAGAATCACTTCTTGGCCACAGTAATCAAGAAACTAGTTTATTTTTTCCACTCATCTCTTCTCCCACAGCTTCTTCACTTCTTTCTTCTACTCAAGTGTCACTTCCTCAGAGAGACCTTCCTGATATTCCTAAATAAAATAGCTCACACCCTGCCCCAACTCCATCACTCTCCATTGCCCTGCTTTACTTGTCCTTATAGCATTCCTCACTAGGTGATCTTTGATAAAATACATCTGTTTATGTGTTTTTAAAATCTATCTTCCGCCCCAGAATAAAAACGCCATGAGGGCAGGGACTTCTTTCAGCTATATCCCAGCCCCTACAGCAGTGAGTGCCTGTTACCTATCGAACATTCAATTAATATGTAGAGAATGAATGAATGAATGAAGCCTCCATAGTGGAAAAATGCATAGACCTCAAGAAAGTGTAGCATATCCTTCAGTTTTCAGTCAGTTATAAATATGTTGTCAAGGGGTGCTAGAGGAACTCAAGAAAAATTTTGTCTTCTTCACATACAAATAGGCCCAGAGGGGTGAGGCATTAAAAAGTATGAGGCTACAGTTTCCAGGTCAGAGTATTGACAAGGGTAGAGTGAAGGTGTTGAATTCTTGCGGCACCCCTCTTATTCACAGTAGTCTATGTGCTTTGTGATTTCCTTTGCAGTTCTTGGTTACAGTGAGGAGTGGCAGGATGCTTAAGTACTCTCTGAGGGTTGCTGTTTTGTTCAGCTTTCAAACTATACAGAAATGTGGAAATTAGGTAATACCTCATGAAATTAAAATAACAAAACACTCCACCTCGCTTAATAATACCCTAATTCTCCCATGGCTATATTTCATTGTGCTTATAAGTGGGAATTATTATTTTTGGTTTAGTATCAAAACTTGAGGTGGATTTTTCCCTCCCTCCATTTTGGGGGAACTGACATGTTTTATTATTTATTCTTGTTCTTCAGAATGGATTGGGATGATGAATATTCCCATAATTCATTTGACCTACATTGTTTGTTAAACTCATTTCCTGGAGACTTGGAGTTCAAGCAGATCTTCAGTGACATTGATGAAAAGATTGAACAAAATGCTACAAGGTAAATATTGCTAATTATTTAAAGCAAATTTTTTTCATATTTCATTTACATGAAATTTACCTAGTCTGGTTTTAGTGTTTCCTGCTCTTAGATAATTTTAGGTTTTAATTACCAGTAACTTTCCTGAAAAATATTGATTAGATCCCTCCTTAAAATTTAACATGATTGTCTTTATCAGATTAGTAATTTTAATAAGACTAGAAAATGTAAACATTACCTTCAGTAGGCAAATTAAAGTTTATTGAATTGTTGCTAACGATTTCTTAGAGTTTGCCAAGATTGATGTCCTGGATTTTCATTAATATGTTTAGAGTTAAGCATGCTCCTTTGAAGGATAAGCACAGAAATTAAAATTTCAAAATTAAGGTATTAAAATAAAGGGTATTATAAAGCCATGATTTCTTGAGTTGCTGAAAACAGAACATTAAAAATAATTTTTTTTGCTTAATGATTGTCATTTTAATACTCCTTCTCACTTAAGTAGGAGGCCAGGGACTCCATAGAGAGTCACTTTACAGATTAGTCTTCATCACTTACCCCAAAGGGTAGTGTTTACCATATACTGGGGGAAGCAGGAACAGCTAAGTAGTTTCCCACTAATACATGTTCTTTGATAGAAAGGACTTTGTGGGCCCTATAATCAGGCAGTTCACTTATTTGAATTCTTTTGTTCAAAGGTTCTAAATCACTTCCTGTGCATTTTTACTGTGCAAAACCATAATAAAAATTTCTATTGTACAATGGTACATAGCATTTCCTTTTTTAAAATTTGAGGTATAGTTCTATTGAATTTTCAAAGAAACTGAACCAAGCAACTAAAATGTTCCTGTGATATTTTTCCTCCTGTTTTACATGAGAATAGTTAATTCTTTATTATAACAATGGGCATAAATACCTTCAAAAGATAGCATACTGTTGGGGAATTATACTTAAAGACAAAATCTTCTCCCATCCCAGAAATCCTGTCCATGAGGGTAATAAAGAAAGAAAACATTTTTATTATTGAATAAGCATTAAACCAGAATATGATATGCATCACAGGCAATCCCCTAAGAGATTGCAGAGACAGAAAGGAATCTCACCCTCATATAGCCCAGCAGATAAAACCCATTACATTACATGTTGTCAAGATAAACAATCACTGGTCCTCAAGTAAGACGACTGGACTGCACATTTTGTCACAGTTCATCCTAACTTCACCATGGTAATTAGGGAGACCACCTGTGTTAGTTAATTGGCTTTATCCCGAGGAGAAATAAACTTCTTATATCTTTTTGACAGAAGATAGTTTTGCAAATTGGAGCAAGGTGCCCACTGAAGTTAGAGAGTACTCCCACAGGAACTGGGAGATGGGGGAGTGATCTCCCTTGATGTTTGCATTTCAAAAAGATAGCTCCCAGGTTCTCTAGAAGGAAATTCCTGGGTCACAAAGCTGACAGAAGGCCTGCTGACAAAAGGCATATCTAGTCTTCCAAGGGGTACATGTCAAGAAGATGAAAAAGTCCTTATGATTACAAGTTTTCTAAGGTAAATGCTCTAGGAAAAAAAGGAGAGGAGGGCAAGCATTTCCCTCATTTTCAATAGGAAGAATTAAACCTCTTATTTTTAATTTATATTTGCCCATATATATTATGTATATTTTTAAAAGATAGCCTATATATGACTTAACCATACTGTCTGAGAATATATATTTAATATTTCATATAAATATGAAACAACCGTATAAAACCTTAATTTAATTATATATTTATGGAACTTTTATATTATATATTTATATATTGCATTACACAGTTTCTAATCCAAAGGAACTTACAAATGAAAATAGAACAAATCAAAATAGTACTCATTTTAATAGCTTAACAAGTCATTTTTCCAAATTCCAGAGATGGTTATAGTTTTAAAAATTGGATTATTTTTAAAAAGGCAAACTTTTTCCTTCACAATGGCATTTAAGCTCCATCAAAACAAAACAAGTCACTGAATGCTGATGTTTTTGTTATAGACTGCTTCAATTTTATTTACTAAACCATCTGTACTTAATTTCCTGCCCTACCTGACCAATACAGAATCATATTTAAAATAAAACAGTGATTAAAATATTGTATTTTGTATTCATAAATTATTATTAGGTCAAAACTCAGATGTCAGTATTAAAAAGGAAATATAGTATGGAACATTAGGATATAATTTTTAAATTAAAAATATTTTATTGCCCATATATTAAAAGGAACCTAGAGGAGAACCACCTCAAGTGACCATTGATCTTCACAAGGGATAAAATAAGGAAGTAACTATATGTGCTGTATGCTACATTTAGAATCAAGTCTATTTTTCATCAAATTCAATTATGTTTTTATTATACTCTAGAGAATAAACATAATAGTATAGGGTGTATATATTTTTAAAAATAAAATACTGAATAATAACTGTGGTTCAGAAGAGTATAAATCATTTATGCACTCATTTATTGCCTGCTAACAGAATAGCTTTTAGAAAATTGTATGTCATGACGAATCAGTTATGCCACACTTACACTGCAGTAGTTGAATTACCCTTGGCATTTTTGTATTCTAACAGTTCTATTTATCTCCCAATGGTGTACATTGAATAAGTAATGAACATCTGTATGGTATGGGTTTTCCTCAATACTTTTAAAAGAAAAAAAAACATTAGTAATTCATTTTTAAATATGGTATTTTCCCTTACACTTGAATTTTTAAAGTTGTATTTCTAGCAGTGACCTTGACATCTAGTGTGAATTCCTTCCCTCTTAATATCATCAGGTTTTATGAGCCACAGGGTCTGTCGCCTCCCCAAAGCAGTGATTCACCAGAATGGACCAGTGTGCCCAGAGGTCACTGAACCTTCACTTGCCCTTCAGGAGAGGCCATCATTCTCTCAGACCATTTTCACTTTTACATCCTCATTTTCATTCAAGTCAGAGCTGGGTGACTCCTAAGTCTGACAGTAGGAATCAGTGATGGTGAATCCTTTATTTTGAACACATCAAGATTGGTAATAAGAGGGTAAATAATCGGCCGAAGAGGAATGCTATGAATGTTGCACCCACAGATTTAGTTAGTTCACTAACTGCAAACGGCACATAGCATTCAAATATTTTTTGAGTTGACTAGAACTTATTATTAGTTTAATAAGATATTGAGGTATAAAAGTTCTCTTGGGCTCACAGTAAGACATAGAATGATTTTTTTTTCCTCTTTAATGTTCAGTTGGATAGATATATCTTAAGAGTTTATTTTACTTTTTTATTTTCTAATTACAGACAACTGTGTGTATGTCAGGAAGTAAGTTTTGCTGTTACTGATACAAGATGACTACTTTTTATTAATTTAAAGAAAGATCGGGAAGTGCTACTAGGGATAATACCATTTGTATTAATCCAGGAGATGTAGGGGGAGGAGGGACATTAACTTTGCACTATCAGAAAATATTGGATAAATGGTTTCTATAAATTTAACCATGCTTATTAATGAGAGGATATATATTCCATAGATTACACTTATTTTTCACATAATGCTTAACTGTTTTGAGCTTATACGTGAAACTTTTCTTTACAAAGTATCTTTTTTTTTTTTGAGACAGAGTCTCGCTCTGTTGCCCAGGCTAGAGTGAGTGCCGTGGCGTCAGCCTAGCTCACAGCAACCTCAAACTCCTGAGCTCAAGGGATCCTCCTGTCTCAGCCTCCCAAGTAGCTGGGACTACAGGCATGCACCACCATGCCCGGCTAATTTTTTCTATATATATTTTTAGCTGTCCATATAATTTCTTTCTATTTTTAGTAGAGATGGGGTCTCGCTCTTGCTCAGGCTGGTCTCGAACTCCTGAGCTCAAACGATCCGCCCACCTCGGCCTCCCAGAGTGCTAGGATTACAGGCGTGAGCCACCGCGCCCGGCCTACAAAGTATCTTTAGAGTTTTCTACATGATGGCTACATGTCTGGAAGAAGTAAACAAAAGAAATCTGTAAATAATCCATCAACCTTGGACTTCTCATGGTAGAGCCACACATCTATTGTAGATACACTCACACACACATATTAATATATTAATATTTTATAGCCATAGCAAATTATATAAAATATAAATTAGTCATTTCAAAGGCTTTGTTATGTATTATTATTTCTGGCAGTATTTGGCACTTACTTAATAATGAGAGAGTGTAAATTAATATATGCTTCTTTTTGTAATTTCCTATGTTTGTACTTCAGTTTGGGATTTGTTTACTCTTATGCTCTACCTCACAAAAATCCCTACCTCTTCTCCCATCCTACTGAGCAAGACAAGGCCACAGGGAAGGAAACCTGAAAGGGGCCACTTTCTCCATCTATTGTTAAACCCAGAGTAAGACCTAAACAGCTACTTTCCAGTTTCCTCTGACTGGGCGCCTTCCAGCACCCCCAACCTCCCTAGATTTAAAAATGCAACCCAGGTAGGCAGCATGCTGGGCCTCAGTGGCTTAGTAGCCTAAATTTTCCCCGGCTCCATTCATATTTCCTACTTTTTAAACTTCTCCAGCCTTCCCACTGAAGCTCTCAACATGAAGTCCGGCGATGCTTACAGATAGAGATGGTGGTGAGTGGGAAGAAGAAAAGTGCCTCTCTTCATAATGGTGGCCTATTGAAACACTTTCTCTTCATCGTTTTCTGTCACTATTAACTACATTATTTTGAATGTCTATGGTGGCCCTTGCTCCTTTCTCCATCATCCTGCATTGCTCAGTGCTTTCCTTAGACCTCTGCTTTAGGAGGCTGGCATGAGTAGGGTAAAATGCAGAGTCAGTAGCTCCATCAGGTGATGGTTAAGAGATTCTTTCAAGTAATATGTACACTTCAGGTGTTTGACATTTTTTAAAAGTGCAGTATAGCTTTTATTTTTAAGCATGTTAGCCTTATATACTCTACGTCAAATAAGCAGAAGGCTATAAAGAATTGTTGTTTGAGGGTATTCCTAAAGAATATTATGGTAATTATCTTTCCATGGGAAATAAGAAAAGGGAAGCAAGTGACTACCTATCTCTAAACTGTTATGATAACAAAAGTATGAATAGTATTGCACTGAAAATCTAGACCTGATAAAGAGATTGAGCCAACAATAGTTGGGCCACTATTTCCCAGAAAAGATCTTAGTTAATATGCCAGTCGGAAGTAAGCCCCTACTCCTGATGTAACAACCTGGGCTGCCCCAGGAAGGTCTGGCCTAGCTCTGAGGGCAAGAACATTTTAAGAGGACCAGAGCCCTGGTAACAGATGTGACTGCTATGGTTGGCTCATCCTTCCTGTTGGATGATGCCTGGAGATTAACATAACCCCATCAGCTTTCCCTGGAAAGGAGCCTAGACTAATTGTCTATCACTGTATTTTTCACTGTCTTAAACAGTCCTGGCACATAGTAGGCTAGAACAGCAGTCCCCAACCTTTTTGGCACCAGGGACCGGTTTCATGGAAGACAATTTTTCCATGGACCGATGAGGGTGAGGGAGGGGGATGGTTTGAGGATGATTCAAGCGCATTACATTTATTATACAGTCAAACCTCTCTGCTAATGATGATCTGTATTTGCAGCCACTCCCCAGCACTAACATCACTGCCTCAGTTCCACCTCAAATCATCAGGCATTAGATTCTCATAAGGAGCCGCAACCTAGATGCCTCGCATGTATAGTTTACTGTAGTGTTCCTGCTCCTATGAGAATCCGATGCCACCATTGATCTGACAGGAGGCGGAGCTCAGGCAGCAATGGGGAGAGTCTATAAATATAGATGAAGCTTCACTGGCTGCTTGCCGTTCACCTCCTGCTGTGTGGCCCGGTCCCTAACAGGCCACTGACCGGGACTGGTCTATGGCCCCCGGGATTGAGGACTGCAGGGCTAGAACAGTCAATAAATATGTGTTAGGCATGTTTGTTAGACACCTGTTGTGTTTGCTTTATCTTAAACTAGTGTGAAATCAGGTGAGTGGAACATAATAGGAGAAGCTGTCTTCAAATGGATTTTTCCTTTTCTTTTAGTATTTTGTATTTTTATAAAAGTAATACATACTCATGGTAAAATTTTAAATAGTAGGGAAGGGCAGAGATGAGGAAATATTCTCCCACTCCTAGTCTTATTCTTCAGAGGGAACCCATATTGGTAAATTGTATAACTTTCTAGAATTTTTCGGTACATATACATGTATGTACCACAAAATACATTTTTTTCACAAATGGGAGTTATATGTATGTTCTGTGAATAGATTTTTTTTGCTTAGTATATTTTTTTAAAGTCTCCATATAATCCTACCTTATTTTAAAAAATTTTACTTGTGTGAGTGTACAATTTGTTAAGCCAGTTCTCTCTTTGTGAGCATTTATATTGTTTGCAGTCTTTCTGCTATTACTGTACACGCAAGCATGAGTGTGTCCTTCCATCCTTATGAGGTTTTATCTATGAAATAGTTCTTAGAAGTTGTACAATTAGCTGTTACAAAATTGTTCTCCAGCAGTGCTGCAAGTGTCTTCTCTCCCATGCGCAGCATATAACGATGTATGCTGTATGACCTACCTCCTCACACCCTGAGCACAGGTTTTATTAAAACCCTCATTTTGTAACTTCTAGTCAAATCTGTGTTCCGGTTTAATGATTGGTTTTATCAGGACAATAGGTGATCAAGATGTAGACTAGATGTGTGCCCAGGTCTCTTCTGATTCTCTTTATTACATATGCTCTTGCCTCTCTTTTTTCCTATCTCTTTCTTAGGCAGAGAATCAAAGGAATTGGCACAGAGTAAATGCTGGTGCAGACCTCCCTACTTTTCTTATCCTGATTTCAGTTTGTATGGTTTTATTGGGATAAAACACATTCTGACTTTAGTAAGTTATGCTGAAATTACTGGATAAGCCTCCATGGATTAAAAAAAAAAAAAAAAAAGCAAGCACATTTACTTATTCTTTTGTCAGGGGTATTAAATTGCAAAGTCCTTATATTCCTATAGAACATTTCTGGAAAATTCTCTTGATATTATTAACATAGCCCTGTGCCACTTCTGTCGTGCTCCCATTACTACAGTTTATGAAAAGTGATCCAAGTCAGATATAAATTTAGGAGAGAAAAGAAGAGCTCTAACTGTGTGTTGGCATATAATGCCAGGCTCACTCTTGTGAGTACCAGCTCACTCTGGTCCTGCCTGTACTAGTCTGCCATTGACAGGAATTCTGGGGAGTATTTCACAATTAGTTGACTCTTTTGAAAGTGCTTTAGACTTTTTAGGTTGACACAGGCCTACGCTGGGTCTGCACTTTCTTGAAGCAATCTGGACTGTACAAGAGCCTCTCTGAACTTTTGTGGTGGGATTGGTGTTATAAAGCAACAAATCAACAGAGGGCCCTGATGCTGAAGTTTTTTTTTTTTTCACACTGTGTTCTTCAGAGTAAATTCTGAAGAGGTGATTAATATTGGGCTGGCATATTAATAATGGATGGGTTTACAATGGATAGGACGCTTAGGAGGCTATTAATATATAGTCCAAAGGAGAGATGATAAGGGCCTTAGCCAAATCTTTCACAAAAGGACTGAAAAGGAAGGGATACATATAAGAAAAATTTAAAGAGATAATGTTAACAGGATTTGGTGTCAAGGGTGTTTTTTCCTAAAAGTATAGTTACAGCTTTTTAAAGTGACTAAGCCTTCTTTGAAATAGAAAACAGTTCAGCATAAATGTTAAATTTCTTACACTTTTTAGCCAATGAAGTAGTTTTCTCAGGAATACTTTTTTTGACCTTTTAAAAAATATTATCCAGAAATGTCTTTGTCTCAGGAAAATAAGTTTTCAATTCATGGCTTATAGTTTAATTACATACTAATTTTGATACGTCAGCCATCTTCCCTATATTATTATAATTACCTGTTAATTCCAAGGAATTTTAGTAATCTAGTTAGATAAATTGGGCTTATCTAAAAACTAGAAAATTCTATGTACCTCATAACTATTTGTGCTTTTAAACACAAAAAACACAGAAATGTAAGAGAATTCAAATGTAAATGCAACAGAGTTGAAAAGACTTTTCCTTAAACCAAACTTACATTATGGGTAAAAAGTAGAAGCAAGAGCATCAAAAATATAAAAGCTTTCTAAAATTTTATTTAATGTTTCGATATCTATGGTAATATCTATTGTATCCCATACTATAAAAATAATGTTTAAACTCTGCCATGACACCTCCACCCTGATTTAGGAAATAAAAATAAAAAAAAAAAATTCTAACATTTAAAGGATGAAAGCACACGTATGTGTTTTCTACAACCTTTACATTAAAAAAGTTCTCATAATTTTTACCAATGGAACCTACCTTTTTTATTTTTAACTATTTTGTGGCTAGATAATAAAGACTGTCTTAAATCATGTAAGAGCTTTTATAATAAGCTTAAGTTTCAAGATTTCATGTCATACTTACTCTCTTTTCTTTTTCTCAATTTTTTTTCCTATCCCCAACTATACCAGCCCAGTGTTAATCAGCTCTTGGGGAGCTGTTATTACTTAATGTGGTCTATTTAATTGTAGGACATCTCAATTTTTTGTAAGTCAGATAGTACATATATACATATGCACATACACATATACATATACATACATGCATGTATGTAGTTCTGGCCATAAAAATAAATTTTTTATTATCTAAATAAATATAGTTTTAAAGTGAGATGGCAGGGAGGTTAAATGATGAGCACTGAATTCTGAGGGGTCAGGTGTCAAGGAATTTGAAGTCCAGTGATTCCATAAATTTTCTTAAGCCAACAATATCCTTGCATATAATCCCTTCTTATACAAGGAGAAGCCTTTTTACACTTCCCATAAGTACTTTTAGTGGCTTCCTCCTATGTACTCTCTTAGCACATTGTACACGCCTCTGATCAAGTCTTACTGTATTGTAGTTATTTATTTACAGGTCTATCTCTCTCACTAGACAGAATTCCTTTAGGGGTGGGATGATGTCTTATTCATGTTTGAATCCCTAGTATATATCACAGTGCCAGCCACATATTCAGTATTCAGCTAATGTTTATCAAATATAATGTCTTCATTCAATAAGCAATTTTTACAGTCAAGGAATCTAGGAGTGAATGTTGAATGAGAAAATTACCATAGATATCCTTTTAAAAAACATATTCCATATTGCATTTTAAAAATGGTTTATAAATTGATTTATACACAGCCTCTCAGTAATATACCCACTTGCACACATCATTAACTTAGATAATTTAAAGTCATTATAATTAAAGCTCCACATTGGGGTTCAAATTTATTAAGAAATGTTGAGACATATGAAAAGGCATAAAGAGTACTATGATAAATACTCGTGTGCCCACCGTCCAGTTTAAGAAATAAAATATTACTAGTACAGCTAAGCTCCCTTTACCTCTCCCCAGTCTCATCCTGCTTCCATCCCCACCCTGCTAGAGGGTGATGTTGGTCATTGTGGTGCATTTCCTTTTACTTTTACTACCTATGTTTATAATCCTGAACAATATATAGGATTATATGGCATGTTTTCAAGCTATTGTATGGATAGTATCATACTGTGTGTGTGTTCAGTTGCACCTTTTTTCCACAATATTATATTCGTTATATTCATTCATGTAGATAAATGTATTCCTACTTCATATATTTTCATGGCTCTTTTCCACCAAATGAACTATTCAATCATTTAAATATTTTCCTGTTGATGGACATTTAGGTATTTCCAATGGTTTTAATTTTACAAATAAGGCTAAGAATATGTTTTTAAAAAGTCCTTGCTAAGCCAACAACTATGGTAAATTAGGGGATTTAAACTATTTAGGGAATAAAGTCTACTACTATTTTTAGACTCTTTACATTTTGCCCTCCTGTTTGGGGCCTAACAATAAATGTGCTAATTAGATTTCCATTTGTTGAATTACCTTGGTTATTTTTTCATGACTGACTTTGCTTCTAAAGAAAATTCAAATCAACTTAAGTTAAACAGAAGATACTTAAACTAAAATAAAGACAAGTACCATGTTATTTCAGAAAACCTAGACTAACATCTCACATCATCTAATTCTAATAATACATAGAATTCTTCCAACCCCAGATTACCATCCCCGTCAGCAATATTCGAAAAATATTTGAAAATGTTACCTTTTAAATGTTGGAAATTAATTTTTAATTTAAGTTTGACCTCAACTAAAGAAGATAAATTGTCAGATTACATACCAAACTGATATCTTAAACTTTGAAAATATTTCTTTTGTATAATAATTGGACAAGAATTCTCTAGACTTTAAATGATTAAATTTTTAGAGTAAGATATATGGACAGTGGTGAACAGCAGAACAATAAGATATTTGTCCAACTAAAAACAAAATCAGATATGCATAATGAGTTATGACGTTTTAAAATTTGTGACAAAGTGATTTTAAAAGTAAACTGGACTACCTTAGTTTGTATCAATGAGGGAGGTCTCCTGAAATGCAACTCTCTGATTTCTTTGTCAGTGTTTGGACAAATTACTAAAATATCTAGCCCACTAAGGGCCTTACCCTATTTATAAATTGTAGTTATTGGCCTTGACCCAGATTCAGATGTTACAGGTTAGCCTAAAATCTGAGTCCTGATTGAAACAGATTTAGGTAGACTAACTGCTGAGACTTTCCAATTCACATTGCTGTAATCTATTTGGTTTCATTGAATGAGACACATGAGGATGCTATAATAAAAACCTTTGATAAGGATTCCCTAGAGTCAAGGTATATGCTTAGTCAGGGCATTGTATTTCTCAGTCCATAGAAGTGCTTACGTTAAGAAAATACATGCCAATCTCTTGTCAGAATTAGAACTGGTATTTCTGAATAAGACTTCAGGAAATTGAGTGGCTTGTGGCCAAAGGAGGTATTGTTTTTCTTTTAAGTTCTTTGTTTTCATGAAAAGGCTCTTTGATTCTCAGAATGTATTTGTTTCAAGGTAATTTAGTTTGAATTCACTCATGCTCAGAAGTCTGAAAAGCTTAAACTTTTATAGTGTACATTTTATAGGCAACCCACACCTGATGAATTTTGAAGAGTCTTTCATATGTCATGAATTTTAATAATCAGAGCTTGGTTTCTAAAACCTACCTGGTTCTATCATATGGAGCCTATAATTAATAGCAATTATATTTTCAAAACAGTAACTTTACCTTGTAGTAACAAATCTTTCTTAATACTATTAAGAGACAAATGTGTAGCTGTCAATTTTGGGTAAGGGGATTCAGTTTCAAAGGAATTTGCCTGTTTATAAGCTTTCTTGAAGTTTAGATATGCTGCCATCAGGTGGTAGTAATATGTCATGTCCACGTGGCTCTTCAGATGGCACTCTGCTAAAGGTCACTAGTTTACTCCACAAAGATTTATAACCATGAATGTGCAGAATTGTATATGGAAATTAAAATAACATAGTATATCTATCATTTTTATCAGAGCTAAGGTTACTTTGAATGGAATTTTTAAAACATATATAAGAGTTAATTGGACATATTTTCCTCTGTTCTTAGTTTATCTTTTTTTTTTTTTGTTAAGTAAAACATTTCATCCTATACCTTGTAAGCATTTAGAAAAATAGAAAAATAAAATTAAAAACTTAACTATTTATATCATATCACCCAAATGTAATTACTATTAACCCTTTGCTTCATTTCCTTCCAGTCTTTTTTTTTATTTGTACTTTGTAGTATGTTTTTATTTTTGTTTTTTGGAGTTGAGTTGGATAGCAGGAAAAGATATTTAGTTTTAGTAACATTGTATGTACAGCTTGTGTCCTTTACAGCTTTTAAAATTACGAGGTCTTTGTAACTGCCTTATGACTTCTTAATACTCCATTGATTGAAGTTTTCCATAATTTATATTTGCCTCTTGGTAGATAATGTATGTTTCTGATTTTTACCGTCATTGAGAGTTTTTATCTCTGCTTCCCATCTACTGCCTAACAAGAGGGCCATTATTGCATTGCATCTATGATTTTTGTTTCAACATGAAAGAATTTCTAATTCATCCCTGAGTAGCTAGATATTTTATATTTCCTCCATTGCATTTTTTACTGCCAGAAAATTTGAACTCTCAGTTTTCAACTATGACTGTAAATGTATAGACTCTTTGTTATTATTTTCATATCATATGAATGTTTTATAATTTTATAAGTTATTACCCAACCAGGTACCACATATAACCTCAGGGTCTGTGATATTATGAGATGGAGCCATTACCTACTTCCTACCAAAATAATTTTTCTTCTCTTTTTTATAGCATAGAACATTGCATTAAAGAAATACAGTCTGAAGTTAACAAACTGTGTCCAGATGTGCAGCTGCAAACAACAACTGACTGCTTTGAATGGCTAACTAACTATAATTATAATACATCTAAGTCACCTTCCATTCCCCATGGAGAGATGATGAAATTCCTCAAAACACTGGTAAAAAAAAAAAAAAAAAAAGAATCTTTGTTTTATAATGGAGTGGAATGGGTGAACAGGGAATACAATTCATTCAATTTCTATATATAAATATTTATTTTAGTAACCATATATATCTAGGAGTTTGTGGTTTTGTTTTATTTTGTTCTTATATTTTCAATAGAATCCAGTGAGCTGGTTTTATTTTTTACTATGATTTTTATCAATCAAAAGAGATTTCATATAAATGGAGATTTAAATATTATAATTTCTGGATGATTTGTGGTATGATATATTCCATATCAGTGCCACAAAATGTATTGATGTATACCACAACTGTCTACAAGAGAAGTTCATATTCATTATATTTTGTGTCCCTTCACAACCATTTTCTTTATGCTCATTATTAAGCATAGTATGTTCCCCATCGATTCTATTAAGTGGCTTTGGCTACCATTCCCTGCATTCCCAACCTGCAGTCATACTCAGTTCTTATCTGTCTCAATAGTTGTACAAGATTGATGGAAAATTATTACATTGGTCAGTCTTTGATACTAACCACCTGTATGCTAGAGAAGTTTTTGTAACCTTCAACAAGAATAGTTATTTCATTGCACTTGTATTTACAAGGTGGCTAGTTTGCAAAAACAGATTCCCAGAGAAATAGCACAATTGTTAGAAAGCAGTATCTATCTCTGTAGCTATGGTTTTAATTTAATTTAGGAAAAAAAGGCACTGTTTTTGTCTAAACATCAAACATTGACTAAGGCAGATGTGGAAAATATCTTGAGGTTGTAGATGGCTTAGGATGACAGAATCAGATGAAAATAGTTTTTGGCTGTTGTTATTATTACAGATGTCTCTTTAATGTTTACAAAGTAATAAAAAGAAGAGAAAGGAAGACTATGTGCCCTGAAGCCTTATTCTTTTAAGAAAATCCTCTCACCCATTATATCCTGAAGGTGGAGCCTTGAAGAATAAATATGGATATAGTTATTCCTTTAATTTTTATTAAGAGCCATGTGTGTTGAATTTCATTAATATTGATGTAATAATGCTTTCACATTTAATTAAAAGCAAAAGCTTTTAATTATCTTTTAATCTGTCACACATAAGTCATTCTCTATTCACTGCAGGGCAAAGGCCGCCTTAGTTTTGCTCAAATTCAGTAGACTGATAGGCTTGTTCCAGACCTAGGTTTTTTTACATAATTGATCATGTTGTTTTAAGGAAGGAACCACATTATTAAAACAGATCCAGATTAAAATGACCTTATTATCAAGTTTCTACATGCTAAAAATGTCAATCTTGATGGCATTTTTCATGTATCTATTTTTTTCATAGAAAAATTTTTATTAATTATCTAGCTATTTAAATAAGAAACAGAGGTCCTAATTATGGCAATTATACTGAAGTTATTTTCAAAATTTAAGCAATAATACTAAACACATGTTTTAAACCTCTGTAATCTATTTTTCTTTGTTTGATGAAAAATTGGCGGTTATTGACTGACTTAAAGAAACCCAAGGCTGAGGCACCAACCTGACTCATTTGCCTTATAGAATTTACCAGAATGCTGACTTGTCCTGGACTCTATCTAAGGACATTTCTTTTCCAGAAGTATCAAAAGACCTAAATAGAGGGAGAGGAGAGAGAAAGAAGCTACAGAAAGGTCACATGCACTCTGTGGCTCTCTAGAGTATAGTAGAAAGAATACAGATGAAGAGAATGAAGCCAGGGATCCATTCCTGGTTCTGTCCTTTATTGTATGTGACCTTTGGAAATTCACTGAAGCATGCTTCACTTTAGTATTTTTATCTGTAAATTGGGTCTTTAAAAATTTATGTCAAAATTTCTCATTATGAATAAACCAGACAATATATGTAAAAATGCTTTTTATATAATAAAATATTATGTCATATTGAGTATAATTATTTATTACAAATAGAACATTAAATTATACATTGCAGTATTTAGAATGACTGAGCGTAAATTCCTGGAATTTTTTTAGTAGTTGTTCATAATTCTCAATCACACATAATGTCTGTGGTATCTTTGTCAATAAGAAATTTCAAAGCCAGCCTGATTTTGTGCCACTCGGACTTTGCTTCTATATCTCTTGTAATCAGCTTGTTTCTGCTTAGAGAATATAAACTAATTTCAGTATTGGCTGAAAATGGACATAATTAGGAAAGTCAGCATGTAAGGAGACTGTGTTTGTAATTCAAAGTCCGAGAAAAAAGTAATTTTTTTGTCCCTTATTATTCGTAATTATGCCCACCGTTGTTTTTTGTCAGGACAGCAAGTGTAAAGGAATCATTTCATATCATCTTTTGGGGAATGATAGTATCTTTTTCCCTTTTGAGTTAGTTATTTCTTTGGAGAAAACTGAAATATTCTCAGATTAATTTTTAAAGTAAAATCTTTCTTCACATGGTTCTTTTTTTTTTTTGAGACAGAGTGTCGCTTTGTTGCCCTGGCTAGAGTGAGTGCCATGGCATCAGCCTAGCTCACAGCAACCTCAAACTCCTGGGCTTAAGCGATCCTACTGCCTCAGCCTCCCGAGTAGCTGGGACTACAGGCATGTGCTACCATGCCCGGCTAATTTTTTCTATATATATTTTAGTTGTCCAGATAATTTCTTTCTATTTTTAGTAGAGACGGGGTCTCGCTCTTGCTCAGGCTGGTCTCGAACTCCTGACCTTGAGGGATCCACCCGCCTCGGCCTCCCAGAGTGCTAGGATTACAGGCGTGAGCCACCGCGCCCGGCCCCACATGGTTCTTAAAAAGGAATTTAAATGAAAGTTGAAATCTTTCAATATATTAAATTTTATTTCTCAGGATGGTAGCTATTAGTAACCTCTAGGCACATACTATATTTAAAGATCTCCACTCTATTCTAGAATGATTTTAAAGCATTGTATGTTCATTTGGGGTTTTATAATAATAAGTATACTCATTCAGGCATGAAAGTTGTCTACCAGGAATTAATTAGGGTCATAATCTTGAATTTATTTCGTTTTAGGAATACATTTCAATCAATGTTTTACTATAGATTTGTATTTAGAATTTTTAAGCTGCTTCTGTCATATAGCTTGGGTTATATCTGGGCTGGATAATAATGAGAGCTAAAAGCTATATATCTAAAAATCTAATTGAAAAGGTAATCAGGTGGGCTTTACGAAATTTAACAGACCATAAAAGCTAGCATTCTAAAATGTCCGAATTAATTACATTTCAAATGCAAAAAAATCTTGAGGAGCATAATAGTATTGATTCTAAATTGAAATAAATTATTATGAAATTTTATAGAGTAGAATAGAATTTTATATAGTAGAAATCACTTTTTCCTGTTACACTTGGAGTTAACCATTTCTAATGTTATAATTTACTTTTATTAGCAAGATTTGTTGAAGAATGAACAAAATCAAGAAGAAATGATACTTGATTTACTTTGGGATCTCTCCTGCCAGAGCAGCGTTTCATTCCCATCGATGCTAAGTGGAACATCTTTCCATTTCCTCTCTAGGACTTCTCTTCATTCTGTTGAAGATCATTCCTCTATGGATGCAAAATCCATATGGGATGATATAAGACTGCATCTTCGACGCTTCTTAGTGAGGAAGTTACAAAGCTATAATGAAATAAACAATTCACAGCAAAAAATATTACTGAAAAATCAATGCTTACAACAACTCTTGTTTCTTTATCCAGAATCGGATGTTATAATCAAGTACCAAAACATACAGAATAAACTGTTGGCTAAACTTCTGCAGAACTTTTTTCCTTCTTACAGCAGAGATTCAAATTTAGACATAATAGTTCATGGATGTCAAAGCACAATGCTTAAGTTATACTCAATGCTAAAAGAGGATTTTAATGTACTCTATGAAATTTTAGCTCCATCTTCAACAGTGAAATTCATTAAAGAAACTTACCTGGATACTGTTACAGAAGAAATGGCAAAATTTCTTGAAAATTTTTGTGAGCTGCAGTTCAAAGAAAACGCCATCCGTGTGGTTAAAGCAAGCAAGAGCTCCAGCAAGCATAGAGGAGCAGTGCATGCTTTGGGTTAGTGACATTTAAAATTTTTGTTTGGTTTAACTTAAGCCTTTGATACTTTTAATTTTCTAAGCTTCTTCTATGTGAGTAAATCTTACTGCAAACTTGAAAATAAATTAGAAAATAAATGTAATGAAATTTTGCAGTATATGTTTCTCGTATGCATTCCTTTTTCTGTAAGTATAGTCATAGAAGTGTTTTCTTTCCTGTTAAATTGTTAAAGATATTGGAAACATAAGCCAAAAATATTTCAATTAGAGTTTTATTTCTCTTGATTATGTATAACAAAAAGTAAAGTATTGGGTAAAGCGCACACACATTCAGTTATATTAATATATATATATAAAATTATAAAAGCATAATTTTTAATCCATTGTGTCTTCCAACACCAAAGCATTATTAGGTAAAAAGAAGAATTGAAAATATGTTGAAATTTGCATCAAGTAAAATTGGAAGTTTAAAAATTGTAAGGTTTTAGTCAGCCAGTTCTAATAAAGAGTAACATGAAATATTATAAAATTCTATATTGTAATTGATTATGAAGGTATAGCATTTTAACTACAGCTAATTTTAAAAGTTCCTCTATTATTTTTCTATAAGAATGTATACAAATAAAAGATGATTTGAAAATTCCTATTTTATTCAAAAGATAAAGGAAAAAAGGAAAGAAATTATTGTGATATAGTAAACTTCTTTTTCATGGTTTTAATTTTCTACCAGTAGAGAAAAGTCAAGGTAAAAATATGATTGTTTAAGAAATTATCATTAGTCATGCTTCTATATAAAACTCTGAGGTATATTTCCAAATAGGTTCATAAACTATATTGTTTAAGTATTTGAAAATTATTTGGTGAATTATTATATATCTTTGAATTTGTGATCATCTTTTAAAACTTTCCATAGCTCATTATATTTTTACTTATCTTCATTAATAAAATGCCAGAAGACCAAGTTAATATGATATATGAATTTTCAAATATTATAGTTTAATGTTTTCTCTTAAAATTTTTATTTTCCTGTGGAAGAACAGAGATGCATCAGCCAAGTTTTGGTTATGGCAAAATACAAAGTCTGTTAATTTAGGAACATTACAATTTTGCTCAAAGCAAATAGACTTCCAATTTAGTTGTTAACACATAAATTTTTAAATGCATTTCATTAGTGTACTTGTTTTCTAAAATTCTTATATTCTCTAAAAAGAAAATTCCTGCTTACTTGTAAAGTGTTTTCAATATGAAAGTTTTATATGTGCTAAATATAGTTTATAACAGAAGAAAAGATCCATATGGTTGAAAATATGTGTAAGTTGCTATGGAGTCTTTAGGGCTGATATTGAAGTGTTTTCCCATTCATGAGAGAAAACTATGTGTGCCTGCTTTAAAACTAGAATTTGAAATATTTTCCAGAGTCTGGGTGCATTGATCCTTCCTAGGTTCTTTTGTCTGAACTTTGGTATAAATCACATGTCAAATGAGCATTTTCTGTATGCCAGACACTGTGCTAAGGACAACCCATTTCTTATTATTCCACTTTTACAAACAACGAAAGAAGCTTAGAAAGAAGAGCCAGGCACAGTGGCTCACACCCGTTATCCCCGGACTCCGGGAAGCCAAGGTGGGAGGACCGCTTAGGGCTAGGAGTTCAAGACCAACCCAGGCAACATAATGCGACCTTGTTCCTTACAAAAAACATTTTTAAATTATCTAGGTATGGTAGCACACACCTCTAGTCCTAGCTACTCAGGAGGCTGAGGTGTAAGCCCAGGAGTTTGAGGCTGCAGTGAGTTATGATTGGGCCACTGTACTAAGATCCTGTCTCTAAAAAAGAGAAAGAAAGAAAAAGGAAAGATTAATTTGCCCTGGATCATGTTGTATAGAGTCAGTATTTATATTCAAAATCAGGATTCATATGCAGGTCATTATGTCTCCAAGGCCCATGCTATTGGACTTTGTCTTAAAGTATAGAATTAAATAACTTCTCACCCGCAAAAGAAATTTCAAATAGCAGTCTTCAAGTGGGCTGCCTGAAAATAAATTCAGTTCGGCTTTATTGACCATCTATCTATCATAAGCAAGGCATTTAGCAGCTACCACTTTTAAGGTTCTGTGCTAGACACAGTAAGGGAAAGGAAAATAAATGAGTCACTAATGTTACTGTTGTATGAGAACTGCTAAACTAAAAGATCAATCATGTTATTTCGCTAGCATTTGACCCAATGATCCTATTTTATTTAGTAAAGACATACAACTTTGAGCTGAGCA
Source organism: Eulemur rufifrons (assembly GCF_041146395.1). Classification (NCBI taxonomy): domain Eukaryota; kingdom Metazoa; phylum Chordata; class Mammalia; order Primates; family Lemuridae; genus Eulemur; species Eulemur rufifrons. The sequence goes on along the minus strand of NC_090999.1, from coordinate 64,657,113 downwards.
ATAATAGCTTATATTCCTCGTTGAATAAAATCTAGATTGGCTTGAATGGGTTGTATATTATCTTTAGTATATATCTGTATCTTGATACTCACCAAGTCTTGATATTTTGCCTGAAATTATAGAAAGAACATTCCTTAAGTAACAACAACTAACATTTATTGATTCAGATATTGATATACATTATCTCATTTAATCCTTCGAACCACCCAACAAGATAGGTACCATTATTTATCTTCCTTATACAGTAAGGAAACTAAGATACAGAGCTGTTCAGTAATTTGCTCAAGGTCATAAAATGAAGCCAGGATTCAAACTCATGTCTCTCTGACTCCAGAGCCCTTACTCTATGACTGTGCTAAAACAATGGATGGAAATATCATATCCCATTTAGAAACACTTCTGTGAATCCTCCGTTTACTTCCTCAACTTTAGTGTAGTCATTGTGTTATTCTTTTCTAACCTATCCCACACTTTTCTCATTTGAAGACTACATAATCCCAATTTAAAAGTATTTTTGGATATAATTCCTATTTCGTGGCCTGCAGCAGGCTTTGTATGTATACTGTAGTCTTAATGAACTAATGTCATATCTGTTTATGTTTATACTTACCTTGTTCTCATTGAGCTAAGGCAATTTGGACCTGCTGAATCTTTAATTGCTTCTGATGTTGTACCTAGATTGAGGATTGGTTGTTCTTCCCTAAATGGTCTGTAAAGTATCTGTCTATCTATATTAGCTGATTATTGCTTTATTTTTACATATAAGACTTTAAAAGACTTTACGTAAGTGAGTTCGTTTAATCTTCTAAATAGCCCTTCTAATGTTCATACTTTATATATGAAAAAACTGAAACTCAAAGAGGAAAGTGTTTGCCAAGGCTACACAGCTAATAACCCAAAGAAAGGGGATTCCTCTGTTTACAATTATTTGGTATATTAACTTGATATGCCACTAAACTCTGTATCAAAAACTGTGCAAGACGCTATGATAATTAGCATTAAAAAATCCTTTATCAAACACTCTCACATTTTCTTTTTGGATTTTCACATTTCTATGTTCTTCACTCATTCAATGTTTTCTTTTTCTTTTTTATTGACAGTGATTCATAACTGAATTATGATTTGCTTGTGTTGTTAACTCAAACACTGACTAGGGGTAGTTTTTATGCTATTCCGTGTTATGCTATGCTATGCTATGCTATTCTATTCTATTCTACCAGCTGGCCTTTCTGGTGATAATGTTTACCTGGACACCCCAGAGTGAGTTCTGTCTGCAACCAATTCAGGCTCTCTTGTACACATATGTAAAATATGGTCATACTCTCTCTAGCTATTTTCCTGGGATAATGGTACCAGACAGATACTTAATTTTATTTATATGTAAGCTTATCCTTAGACTTAAATTTCATATTTTGGCCTTTTTTCTCCTTTATATTCATATGGTTCTGAATGTTTTGTTTCTTTGAGAGCATGTGCTGTTTTATGTTTTAGTATTGTGTATAGCGTGTATATTTTGTTATTTGAAGAAAATGATGAAATAATGTTAATATAAATAATTACATAATCTTTTCAGTGATCTTTTCTACAAGAGAGCCATATTATTTTTACAGATACTCTTAAAAATTTTCAAGAGTGATTTAAGAACTAAGGTTTTCTCAATCACTCTGATTTTGTTAATCAGTATTCTTATAGTTTCTATAATATTTTTTAAGAAAATTATCAATTATTTCCTAAAGGTTTATGCTACAATATTTAGGTTTTTCATTTAGATCAGAAGGCTTTAAAGTCAAAATAAACAGCTTTCAAAAAGCTAGAGATTTGCAATTAGCATTTTGATTGTAACCTGATTCATCATTATCTAGAAAGTCAGATCCCTATTTACACATATACTTGTGTCATGTACATAACAGGATGTAATAAAATGTATATTTTAACATTTTTCTATGTCTATCTTTGGGATGGTTTAAGTGATAAAATTAATTTTACTTTTAAAATTATATTTTTGGGGAGATTTAAGTAAATTTTTTTCAATGTTTTAAAAAGAGAGGATAGTTTGTGTATAATAAATTTCAGTTAAATAAATCCTCTATTTTTTCATATAAAAAGATGAAATTAGGAGATTTCAGTTCTAGGATAAATTTCATGGCTCCCTGTATATCTTATTTTGAATTTTTCTTGAGGTTATTGTTAGCTTGAATAGGACAGACTCGAGAATATAATATTAATACATGCATTTGAATATTTGGAAGATTTCCAAGAATCTACAGTAGGTGAGAAGTTGAACTGAGTGACCTCTAAGGTCCTTTCCCTTTCACAGTCCCTTACTCTTTTGTTTAAGGAAGATTAGGGTTATGGGTGACAGAATCTCTCAGGAGATGAAAGATGCTTCAAGGTAAAGAAGGTCCTCAAACCAAAGAGAAGACAGACTTCTTGACTAAGGAGACACGTGATCACTATTGTAAAGTAGGCCAGTCAAAAACCACCCTACTCTCTCCTGCTCCTCAAGGAGCTCTAACCAGTAGAATGATGATATCAAGAAAAGGTGAAGAAGTATATTGAGACCAACATCTCTAAAAAGTTGGGTATTATCCCTATTTTATAGATATAGAAACTGAGGTTTGGACAACTTAATTAGGTTGCCCAAAGTTCCACTGCTAGGAAGTTCGTCGCTACTCAAACCCATTTCTAAATTATGACAAAGCCTGTTCTCTTAACTACTGTGACTTACTGTCTCTTGAAAAATGAAATCATTTGTAAGATAATCCTTTTATAATCTGAAGAGTAATTTCCATTTTCTAGACTTGTAGCATGCATTTCTCTACATATAAAATTAAACAAACTTGTATTTTGGAACTATTATAGTAATAGAGTACAAAGCCACATCACTGGATTTTCTGTTTGAAAAGATTTTCAAAGAAAAAAATTCAAGACTTTGCATATTAATACATGAAAAGGAAAATAATACCATTAATTTTTTACTTAATATTTTTTAAAAAGTATCTAAATGGAGAATCTTATTTTTTTTCCTTCATATGCAAGTAAGCTGGTTACATTTAAGTCTTTTACCAGACTTAAGCTAAAAGTAATTAATTTACTGAAATAGTTGAGCTGATTATTGCCAAGTTTTTACCATTAATTAATAACAATACCATTAGTTAGCATTGTATTTGCAAGATACTTCCACCATTTTGGTTTGACTTTTTTTTACTGTACCACCACCCAGAAATTATACAGTGCAGCAATTCCAGTTCTTAGGTTTTATAGGTGAAAAAAATGAAAGCATTTTGGCTGGTTAACAAATCAAGTTAGCTGCAGGGTTAAGATTAGAAGAGAAGCATCTTCCCACTCTATCTGAATGCCTCCTAAGAAAACAAATGAAAAATCTAACACTAGAATTTTTTTCTACTAAGGAAGTGTTTTTGTTTTAGATTCTTACTCCTAAAGGTTGTGTCATCTGTGAAAATTATTTGATTAAAAAACATGAGAAAAACAACTGGATATGAATGGATATATGAGGGAAGAGTGTATGTTATGTGGTTGGATGGATGTGTGGTAGTATGTGTATGTGTGCATATCTTTATCTAAAACTTTGTTTTCTGCTGCGTGGACTCTATTTTCTGACCTAATTATTCTCTACTAAATGTTCTGAGGGCTCTGAATCATTATTCTGAAAACAGAGGGCAACAAAGATGGAAAGTCTAATGAGTTAGAGAGAAAGTGGATGTAATTTAATTTTAGTATATTTTTCTTTCATGTAGCAACAATTAGCAAACACTAAATTGCACTCAATTATCTGCTTCCTCCATCCTTAGAACACCTGTGTGTCTTCCTAAGGTGGAAAGAATATCTCACTTGCTACATCCTCTAATTATGACATTCAGATACTAAGGAGGGAAGTTAAAAATGACTCACTCTTTGGTTTCTCATGAGGGGTCATAGGTTAGTTTGAGATTTATGTAACTTACTAACCATTTAATAACTTTTTTTTTTTTTTTGAGGCAAGGTCTTGCTCTATTCCCTGGGCTAGACTGCAGTGTCCTCATCATAGGTCACTACAACCTCCAACTCCTGGGCCCAAGTGATCCTCCTGCCTCAGCCTCCTGAGTAGCTAGGACTACAGGCGTGTGCCACCACGCCCAGCTAATTTTTTAAAAAAATTTTTGTGGAGATGGAGACTTGCTGTTGTCCAGCTGGTCTCAAACTACTGGCCTCCGGCAACCCTCTCTTCTAGGCCTCCCAAAGTGCTAGGATTACAGATGTGAGCCACTGTGCTGGGCCTTAATAACATTTTTACAAACAGAAAAACTTTTTAAAAGATTAAAATGCTGACGTTTTAAAAACCTCATTTTTTTTTTTTACTTGGAAAAAGAAATTGTCTATTTAAAAATGTAAGTAACATTTTAGGAGCAGAATTCAAATAACTGAAAAAAATCATTGAAGTTTAGAATAAAATTATTCTAAAAGTGAATGTATTTATTTTGCAACTATTCTATATTGAGCAAAGAATATGGACAAGTATACATGAGGTTGTTGCAAGCCAGAAATTTATGTCCTACAGAAAGGGAGTTGCTTTAGTGTATGGGGCGCTAAGTTACTCTGTAACCTTCCTAAAACTTTTGTGGCTTCTGCTTTGCTCTGTTAAAATTATCTACGTTATTCTATATCTTAATTTATGAACATAATAATGTAAATGCTTAGTTCTATTGTTTTATATAAAAATATTTACAGGTAATGAATCCTTAAATAATTCTTTAACGTGGTGATTTTTCCAGTAGACTTTTATAAATGTTGAATATTATTTAACATGATTCTTCTCAGGTTGTTAGAACATGTAATATGTGACTTCTGGTTATTATACTATTCATCAGTTATTAGTACCGAACATATTTTTTTATAAAATGTTCAAGAAGAAAAGTTTAATAAGCAAACAAACATTGGTAAGTTTCATTTAAAAATGGAATCTTTTAAACTGGAGACTGAGAATTTTAATTGCTGTTTCTATAGCACAGCATTCTTTATTATAAAAGCAACTTGAAAAATGTGTTAATACTATAATATAGCATTTTAATTGCAACTATTTATGTATAAGTATAAAAATCTTTTATCATCAGTGTCACATTTAAAAAGTCAAGTATTTGGTATAAAACAAAACTTCTGCCTCAAAGTAGTTGTCATTTAACATCTTTACCTATTTATTTTTACCTTAGTCCATTATGGCTGCTATAACAGAAATACCATAGATGGGGGCTTAAGTAACAAGCATTTGTTTCTCACAGTTTTGGGGCTGGAAAGTTCAAGATCCAGGCGCTGGTAGATTTGGTGTCTGATGAAGGCTTACTTTCTGGTTCACAAATGGCACTCTTCTGTCTGTGTCCTCACATGGAAGAAGGGACAAGAGAGCTCTCTGTGGTCTCTTCTATATGGGCACTAACCCCATTCATGGGGGCTCTACTTTCATCACCTAATCACCTCCCAATGGCCCTGCCTCCAGATACCTTGGGGGTTAAGATTTCAAGGTATGAATTTTGTAGAGACACAAACATTCAGTCCACAATGGGAGATCTGTGTCTTTTACATCTGGGACCGTTAAAATTCTTTGCTTGAAATGGCATTTTCTGAGTATGGACTGATTTCTCTGCACAGGGATTTATACGGGAGAAACTGCTGGTGGCTCTGGGAGTTAAACCAGTCATTCCCCGACATGCCACATTTGGAAATGAGAAAATAATCCTCAGCTTCGGGTAAAGATGTTTAAAAGTCATTATGGATTTCAGTCAAAAATTCTTTTGCTTCTGTCATTCTTAAAATTGAATTTCTACTCCTCTGTTTATACATATATTTTTAATTTGCTTCTAGTCTTACCAAAACACTCATAAGAACTTTGATGGTTGACCTATCTAAATGGAGATCTAAAATTGCATATGTAAGGAAATGAAAAGTTATTTAAAATGAAGTAGAGTATGTTGTCTCAATCAAAAGCAAAACCTATCAGTGTTTGCTTTTGCAACTTCTTTTCAACATTGGATAAAAATAAGAAACTCTTCTCAATTATTTAGCAAAGGTAGTTTACCCAACTGCTAATTTAATCTTTTTCATAACAGAACAATAGGAAGTACCCAAGTTAGCAGGTAAGTGCAAGGCAGAGATGAGAATCTAATATGGCTTTGAAATTATAATGCCAGTGAAATATAAAATAATTTGAAGTTTTGATATTTTGAATTCGATACCATCTCTAAATGAGATCATACCGAGCTCATTTAGAACAAATGGCATTATATTGTTTGTCCTCCAAGGTAGAAATTACTTTAAGTTAAAAATTCAGTGTTAGCATTTCCATTAGCAAAAAGCAATATAGTGTAATTATTGGAGTGAATACTCAGGTTTGTGAAATAATCCACTCTGAAAAGAAGAGAAATTGCCTCCAAATTTTATGATGATCATTGTCAGACAAAGCTATATTGTAAAATTATTTTATAGTGCTTTCATATACCGTTTTTCCCCAAACTGTACTGAAATCAATTATCATCATCATTGTTAATATTCTTTTTGTAGTGCAATAAAACAGTAATCCTTCAGCTATTTGAAGAGAGTGCACTTTTAATGGGCATTATAAAAAGAATTTTTCTTAGTCATGATTACAAAAGCCATAAAGTTCACAGTTGCAGTGTGTGGATCTAGTTAGTGGTGCCTAGACCCTGAAGAGAAATAGGAGGATGCAGCAATCATGGCCCCTTTAAGATTTAATTGCTAAAACCTAATGTGGAATCAGTATATAAAAGGAGAAAACTCTTCACTTGAATTTATGGAAAAGATATTACTGCATAGATTTGGTTGAAGCTTTACATCCAGTCTCTCTAATGAGACTTGTGTTGTCTTTATTGAGCTTAAGCAGTTGGCCTTCGTATCATCATACAAATTTACACAAACTTTCTGTTTATTGTTAAGTGATAATCTCAGGTTTTGCCTTGTTTCTGTGACTTAGAGACAACAAAATGTAAAGCACAAGTCCTTTCTATTATTATGAAAGGTATTTGTAGGGATTGAGTTACAGAAAAATACATATTTTCTTTACATTTATGACTCTAACAACAAGGTTACTAAATACAAAATTTAGTGAGGGTCACTCAGGCATGAACCAGTATGAGTTTGCTTTTAAGTTTTTGTTAAATTTTGACCATGTGCCAAGCTTTCTGGGACATAAAAAGGGAACCAGAAATCAGACAAGTGTTTAGAAATACTGAACCCCCAGATGAATTTTGCATCCTTGTGGGTGTCTCTGCTGCCCTGATAGTTCTTTAAGGTTCTATCATTTTCAATCAACAGAGAGTACATGTGATCTGTATATCTGATAAACTTGTCAATGCCTCTTTAAAGCAGGATTCCCCAACCTATTGAATTCAGACCCCCCTGCTTCATTTCAAGTATCGTCTTGATAAGACAGAGCCATGTCACAGGCAGCTGTGTATAGCCAGCTCAGTCTACAACTAATTTGTGCAGGAAAAAATTAAATCAGGAGGTAAATTATTTCATGATTGCTCATTCCCAACAGAGTTGGGCATCATTCTGAAGAAAATATCAAATAATTGGTTTCAGGCCGTGTCAGACACATGCAATTCCCTTCTCTAATGGCTGTGTGTGGTAGCACCAGGCCTCAGGGGTCAGCAAGGAACTGGAAATAGCTTAGTGCCAGGCACGGCAATAGAGAGACGGAGCACATAGGAAATGAAGTGGCAATAAGTGCAATCCATAGGGGAAATGTGCTTCACTTGGAGTTTAATATATCGGTTCAGAATCTGGCAGGAAGCCATGCAACAATTGTTTACTTTTTTGTCAGCATCTGCATCTGTTCTGTTTTGTAAACAGCACTTAACTCTCAGTCGGTAAATGCTGAAATCAATAACAACTGTTAAGGGATTTCCTTACCCCCCACCCCCTTTTTTTCATATTCTATAACAAATGCATGCTGCAAACAATGTTTGCCTTAGATTAACAAGGAACAGACATTAACAGGGTCAAAGGGATTTGGTTGGGAACATTTTATAGCTTCTTGGGTCTATAGTAATTATATCTGTGTGATTTGAATGTATTTTGTAACCTATCCAAATTAAACTGTTAAAAAAATGCTAGCAAATAGTAATGAAGATGATTTTTTATAATTATCTTAAGTACTGTGTATAGAAAACTGCTGGCACTGTAATAATTTAGTTCTGTGCAATATTGTGTATTACAGCTGCTATGCAGAAATATTAAGTTGCCTTTTGCAGTTTTAGGAAATTAGTGATTATATCCAGCAGTACTAATTATTTTAAACATATAGTTAGTAAAAAAAAAAAAATTACAAACCACAGTGAGACATAAAAAAGGGTCGATCTGTGACTAGTGCGTATAAAGCTAAGTATATCATTAGTAAATGCAAAAGAAAAAATAACACTACTTTTAAGTTCACTGTCTTCAGGAGAGACCAAGTAGACAAATGCTGTCATAAATGCAGGATTGTTACAATAGTATTGGCATCACTTAAAAGTGAATATCACCCAGGTCAGAGGAACACGTTATTGCTGATGGGATTTATGCATGCATCTTTCCATGCTCTACTTTGGAAATATACTCCTTAAAATTTCCACATACATAATTGCTAAGTTGCATTGTTTTACTTTATTAAACCACTTCATATCTGACTTAACCCAAACCTCACTCTGTTTTCAGAATTCTGTTCTCTTCTGTTTTTACTTGTCTGAAAGCCTTAAATCATAGGCTTTTCCATTATTGTTTCTCAAATGTATGACTTCGTTGAAGCTTTCATTGGATTGCTATTAACCACAAGTAAAATTTGGGAATTATTTGATCGGGTCACTGAGTCAAGATTTGTATTTTGTCTTTAGTTTATATGTCTAAGTGTTTGGTGTGAAATTCCATTTTTCTTAATCATTTGTTATTTTACTTATCTAAATTATTTTGTCCACAATACTTTTGATAGTTTTCATTTTTTAATGAAATATATTTAATTAGAAATAAGAATTTGAGAATTTGGATAATAATACCTTTCCTACTCCTGTTGAGACTAGAAAGTACTTTGGCTTCATTTTCTTGGCTGTGCATAATATTCATTTATTTGGCATTTTGTCATTGTGCATGATATTAATTACTATATGGTGATATACAGGCAACCATGAATTCTATTCACATTCTAACTTCATTGTTATCACCTAGAATGTCTAGAATTTGGTGTTTTCATTATCATAAACATCGCAATCCATATTTTATAATAAACCATTCAAACTGGTCTATTTGAATGAAGGTTAGCATGTTTTCAGGCTTAGAAACTAGACAAGAGCTGCCTTTTACAAGTACATTCTATCTAAAAATGGAGAACCTACTTTATTAATACATCCATTATGACATTTACATGATTCAGTGAAAATGAAATAACACATAACACTATTACATGCTCTGATTTGTAAATATGCAGCAAAAAAGTGTATTTTATTAGAAAGTTTGTCTCCAGATTAGAGTTGGCCACTGAAAACCATAGACAAAATTTAGAAGCCAATTTTTATCTTTTGTAATTACTTCCTTTGCCAAAGTAAAAATGATCAGATGTTACTAAATATCAATCTACAAATTTAAATATTATATTGAAAGACTTTAGCTTCCATTTTTTGTGCTTTGCCTCTTTATTCAATAGGAATTAATATCTCACTTTTGTCGTCTCGTGTTAAATATTTTAAATCACACTAATAATTTAGTATGCAAGTTTAAAACTGTTATGATGGAAAATTTCATACCACAGGTCAAAATATTCAAAGTTTTATAGTTCTTAAAATAATCAAAGTGGCTGTCCTGCATTTATATTAGCATTAAAGTTAACTATCCTCTAATAGTGCTTGAAAAATTGTAGTGGTTAACAGAGTATATCCTGATAGACTATATAGGGTAGTCATGGGGGGATGGGTATTGTCTATGGATCATTAGCTAATTTTAAAAAATTGATAAAGGTAGCAGTTTGTTGTATTAGGTGAAGGCCATAATCATTATTCCCTAAGCAAAGTGAAAATTAAGTGCTAATTAGCAGGTTATGAAGTGTGCAATAGTAGTTAGAGCATAAGGAGTATTTTCCCACTGGTAGCAAATGCTATCTGGAGACAGTAGAGTTAATAAATTGATTGCTGATAGCTAACAATATTTTTCATACCCCTAAAGGTAATATTAATGGTCATGAGATTGAATTACTCAACATCATAATAAAGTTTCTGTATCAAAATCTTGTAAGAAGGTTAGGATTTTATGATAAATTATTTTTTTAGAATTTATCCAATGCTTTATTATTTACATGTAGTGCATTCATCATTAATTACACTTTTTCCTTTAAGAACTTGAAGTCTCTATTCAGTTATAGTTTTATTTCCTTGTTTTTTATTTAAGATAAATCTTTGAAAAAGAGACAGATGTGGCCATCTTTATACTAATTTCAAAAGAATTTGTAATTAGCCTTCATAGTCATCAAATGAATGTTGCTTAGTTATCTCTGCACAGTTTAAAGCATCTAATCTTTATTGGCGATGTGGTGGAGCTGACATATTTTATGCTCTTAATCATTATGCCGTAACTTTAATTTGATCTTGAAAATTGGCCTTTAAGATCTTTTAAGTTGATATCTCAATGAAATAAAGGGATGAATACTGAGATTAACTTTTTAAAATATTGCATGGACATAATTCTAAATGTTAACTTTGATTTATATTAATTAAATACAAGAGAATTCTAATAAGGCAGCCTGTCAACAAAGATTTGTGGTTACTCTGGAAAGAACATATTTCTACTTTTTTTCAATAGTTAGGACTTACGCACACTAAGATAAAATCTAGTGATCATTTTGAATCACTCACAAAAATGAGATTGTTTATGTAATATCATTTTGGAATCCCTGATGGCCACTTGGGATACAAAGAAAGGAGCACAGGCAGTTTCCCCAATTTATCGTAAGCCTTGTGGAGCCTTCTAGCCTCCAAGTGAATTCTAAGCATGTAAGTCTCACTTTGGCAAAACTAGACATCTTTACTCAACAAACAACTATCCATGGCTGCTTTCTGATCTTTTTGTTTGGTGTGAGTGACAGCAGATGCAGATGCAGGTGATGATTAACAAGCGGGACTTTACAACTCTCAGTCCAGCTTACCGTCCGTCATCTCTCTACCCATCTGAGACAAGGTCCATAGGAAAACCTTTAGCCTTATACAAAATTCCCATTTATTGCTCAATTTTGCTCCTTCTCTGTTGCTTATAACCAAAAAACTTGGAGAAGTACAATCCTATCAATAAATGCCTTATTTATTAAGGGCTTTGATAATATTCTGTTTATATGCTTTGTTGAAATTAGAGCAATTTACAAGCTGATCTTATTGAGGCCCTTTCTCTCTTAGGTCCCTTTGCATTTTAGGTACATGTCTATGATCATTATTATCCTTGATGCACAGACTCAAGTCATAGGCTTCTTCCACAGTATGCCCTTGCAGTGCCCTGCCACTTTGACCCAAAGGTGAGAAAGTCTGGCTCTGAATACTTTGAACAGATGGCCAGTTCCCTGTAAGACACCAAAGATTGGAGAATGCAGAGTGAGCTCTTCCTCCTTAGGAAGATGTGTATATTTGCTTCCCAAGTGGCAGGACTTTTCTTCTGAACCCTTAGGAGAAAATCAGAGAGGTTCTTGAATTGGTCTGCTATAAAGACAACCAAGAAGGGAAGAAAGAATGTTTAAGGCATGAAGCATGAGCATAGAAGCAGGAATGTTATTGTCAGATGATGGAGAAGTAGCGTGAGTGCTATGGGAACAGCTAGAGGTGAGGCATTCCTGTTAATAACAACAATAAATTCAGGTGAGGACATACATTCCTGATTTGTAGGACAGTGGGATCTCCATGGGGGCATTCCCAGTCGAAGAAGAACTAAGTGCTACATTCATGAGAGAGGAAATGGAACCAGAGAAGAGGTGGCCCCACTTCCAAAATGTACACCAGGAGCATTTCTGGAGCCCTGGTTTCTTTTTGTTTGCTTCAGAAATAATATAAATTTGTGAAAATGAAAGGTTTATGGAAACTTTGAATGTGTTTCTTCAGTATTAGCAAGAGGGAAAAAAAGATAAAATCAAGATTGTTTGGATTGTTCAAGGAAATGTTATGGGGAGCTCATTCATTCATCAGTTAGGAGATTATGTGAAGAGGGCCTAGATTTACATCGTGGGGTGGGAAGAAAGAGAAAAACTGAGATTTTTATATTGAAGTACTTTTCCTTTTTGTGTAGTCTTTAGTGTACTATTAAATGTGTAAAGTTATGCTAAATTATATATTTCATAAACTTTATGAATCTGAAATTTCTTCCAGGGCACATTTGTAGATTTCATGATACAGATATGTAAGAGCTGAAATAAAGTGAAAACAAAGTGATCCACTGCTAAAACTGCATTTTGTTAGGAATGTTCTTCTTACTTTAAGGAAATTTTCAGAGTAATGAATTTTTATTATAAATGTAAAGCTTTCACCATACATAATGGAAAAAGCCAAAGTCTTCACATTCCCTACCCTCCAATCTCTATCCCCAGGATCACCATTCTTATTGACACTTTGTTGAATATTTTAGAATTTTTCTTATGCACAAAAATGAATTAATATATGTATTTATAATTTTAAAAATACTGTTCTGTAATGTGCTTTTTTCATAATAGTTCATGACCTCTTCCCATGTCTGTGCAATCAGGACTGACATTCTTTTCAGCAGCGCCATGATATTCTATAATGTAGATGCAGCATAATTTATTTGCATATGGCTACATTTAAATTGATCTTATTAGATTGTTGACTCACTGGGTTTAGAAAAATACTAGTTTTTTTCCTTCTCAAAAGCAATGTATGCCCATTGTTGTGTTGTACAAATACACACACATTTATATATGTATGTGTGTATACAAGTATGTATTTAAAGTATATAAAGTAAAAAACTTTAGGTCTTTTCACCTTCCCTACCCTTACATCTACCACCCTAAAGTAATCCCTGTTAACAGTTTGGTGTGTGCCCTTCCACATTTATGCACATGCTGTGTATGTACAGTCTACAAATTCCTCTGCGGTTTCTTTTTAAATTATTATGCCATGGACCCCTTTTATCTCAATACATATAGAATGATCTACATTATTCTTTTTACAGGTTGCAAGCTATGCATTAGATGACATCATTATTCAATCATTTAATTAACCAACTCTGATTGATAGACATTAGGATTTTCCTAGTTTTTTTTCTTCATGTACTCGTGAGTATCTTTGAAAGTTTTATTCCTTGAAGTGATATTCCTGGGACACAGAGTAAGCTAATTTAAGTTTTGAGAGAGAGAGAGAGAGAGAGAGAGATATTCAAATTGCCCTCCAAATTGCCCTACTGGGTTTTAACTACAAGTATTCAGAAGCATGAACATCTAGATTGATATGTGTATTTATTGAGATATCAATTCAATAATTATGATTTTTAAAATGTGTTGAGGCCGGGCGCAGTGGCTCACGCCTGTAATCCTAGCACTCTGGGAGGCCGAGGCGGGTGGATCGCTCAAGGTCAGGAGTTTGAGACCAGCCTGAGCGAGACCCCATCTCTACTAAAAATAGAAAGACATTATATGGACAACTAAAAATCTATATAGAAAAAATTAGCCGGGCATGGTGGCGCATGCCTGTAGTCCCAGCTACTCGGGAGGCTGAGGCAGTAGGATCGCTTAAGCCGAGGAGTCTGAGGTTGCTGTGAGCTAAGCTGACGCCACGGCACTCACTCTAGCCTGGGCAACAAAATGAGATTCTGTCTCAACAAAAAAAAAAAAAAGAAAAAGAAAAAAAAAAAATGTGTTGAAATCCCTGTGCTTGCCTGCCTCCTTCTGGATTATCAAGGCTATTGCTGTTTTGCTAACTATCCTCCTGTTGCTGCAAAAGAGGCCTGTACAAAGGGATGGGAGTGAGGAAGGATGCTTAATGCTTAATGTCTTGTAGCTGTTAGGAGCTTTGGAGCCAGAAGACTTGTCTTTCATTCCAGCTTTGCCGCTTTGCAGCTATGTGACCTTGGATAGGTTGCTTTTCTTCTATGAGTGTCCCTCATTTAATCTAGAAGATGGAGATGATAATTTCCTCCTGGTGTTTGAGTATTAATATAGATATTATATATAGTATCTGGGACAAACAGTATTTTATTATCTTTATTTAAAACATATGCATATGTACACACGTGTCCATACATAGCATTGTATTGAGAAGGTGACTTACTGTCATCCCTTAATGTGTTGTTACCAAATACCAATATATGACAAGGGACTGCAGATTTGTCATTTTTAGGTCAATTGCACAACGAATACTTTGTTTTATCTTTAAAGTGCTTCATATAATGTTCTCTAGAAGTGTTATTTAATTCTTTAAATTTAAAAATAAGCAATAGTAATGAAATAAGGCTAAATTAAAATAATAAATGTATCCAGAGATCTCTTTCATTTATCCTCATGGTTCCAACCCTCACTCTGTGTGAACGTTTGCCAGGTCTAGCTCCAGCACTGATCTCACTCCATACTTCTAGAGCTTCACACTTCCAGAGCTCACTGCCTGTGAATTTGGTCCCTTGGATGTTCCACAGGCACTCCAAACAAAACAAGAATAAACTGGAACTCCTTATCATTTCCCTGATCCCTGCTCCTCTTCCCCAATCTAAGTTAATGCCACATAATCACTCAAACAGAAACTACAACTCATTCTCTCTGTCTGTCCCAATCCCTGCCATCAAAAGAATTCCCAAGATTCTTAATTTTTACTCAGATTTTGCCTCACCACCTAAATATTTCCAAATCTATCTCCTCCTCTCCATTTCTGCCATCAAGGTCTAATTTAGGTCTTTATCATCTCTCATTTGTCCTGTTAAAATTGTTTTATTTTTTAGTTGGATTCCCAGCCCTTATTCTTGTTTTTTCCTAAGACATCTGCCAAGCACACCTTACTCCCCTGTTTAATGCTCTTCAGTGGCTCCTCATCACTGTCATCATTAAGCTTTAGCTACTCAGTTTTGGAAAGCAAACCTTCCTGCACCTTGCACTTGCCTTCTTCAGCCTCATCTTGTGCCTCTCCCACCTCATATTTTTCACTCTCCAGTAACACTGAACTGACAGAAGGCCCTGCTCATGATAATGATGTGTACCATCTCCTACCCTCTTCCTCCCCTTCTTCACCTAATTCCCACTGATCCTTTATGACAGCTCATGTGTCGTTTCTTCTAGGAAGCTTTGAGCTTGAGCCCCTAATCTGTGCTCCCACAGCATCTTTACATGCCTTCTCAAAGCTCTTAGCATATTCTATTAAAATATTTAATTAGGGGTATGTCTCCCCAGTGGACTCTAAGCACCCCAAGAGCAAGTATTATTTGTTTTCCCCAACACCCAATCCACTGCCTAACACATGATAGGAGCTCAATGAATATCTTTTTAACTGAACCATTTGTTTCAATCAATATCTGGAGGTATAATACTCTATATTGGTAATAGCCAACTAATCAACTTACTAATTGAGCCCCTACTGTTTAAAAAATATTATGCTAAGAGCAATGGAGATTCCAAAAAGTATAAGATCCTTGCATCTCATCTAGATTGAGAAATACAATATGAATATATGAAAAGCTGCTGGAGTCATACAGACAAGAAGTTGCAGAGTTCTGAGAAGAAAGGGATTCCAGGAAGTAGGAGTCTCTTCTGACTTCTGTCCAGAGTGATCAAGATGAAATGGAACCATGTTGGTTGCAGGGTGGGCAGGAGCTGGAGAAACAGAAAGCAGGAATTGATGATCAACAGCATTCACTATCTGGGGCTTTCCCCTACAACGTAGGGGGAATTATTGGCTCCGAAATAAAACTTCAAAGTGAGAGATGTGCACAGAGAATTTATTTAGAAGGCACAAGACAGAAAGAAAACCTGGGCCTTGTTTCTCAGGTCTCTTGGCCTCTCCCATGTCATCACTCAACCCTGAGAGTTCCACGTGGTGCCTTATTGTGCATCTTAGTCTCACTCTCTACCATCCACTCCCAGTTCGCCCTAGAGCAACTAGTAATATTTCTTTTGAGAAAGCTACTTTCCCCCAAGCATTTTTTTCTGAAGTTTGAAATAAATTTAAAGCCTGATTTTATGTGGTGTTGTCAAGTGCCTTCAAATCCAGGAGGTAAAGATGACTAACCCCCAAAGCAGTATGGGGGCAAAAGCATAAAGACCATATTAAATTAATTAGTGATTTATATTAGACTTTAACTACGTTAGCAATTCAGGGAAGGGAGATTTTAGTGTAAAGAAAAGCAAGCTAGAAAAACTTCATAAAGATTTTTCAAATTAAAAAAAATGTTCCCGTAAACAAATCATAACAGAACAACAGAGCCCAGTATTGACCAATTATATCAAAACAGGATAACAGTCAACCGCTGACATTTTCTTCAATTAGTTTCTTATCCATGGACTTCTTTTGGCACTGAGTTTTTCTTATGTATTGAAGGTAATGTCTTTCTTATTGCCTGAACTAAAATGGTTAAAGAGAGGTAAATTTACAAGACAGAGATGGCCACAGGAGCTGATGGTAGCCGGTATGAGGCATGGCCTTGGGTAGTCACCCGACCCTGCTTTCAGATCTGACTCTGTACCTCTCTCCTGTGCTGCAAAGTGGTGCCTATCACGTGGTACCTTGTGCATTCTAGGCACAAGGCAAATCTTTATTGAATTAGCAAGTGAAACCCACTTAAAGATACTTTTTGTAAATCTTAGGCTTTTTGATGGAAAGATGATGTCTGCCACCAAGGTGCTCCAAAGTCATATTTGAAGTTTGAAGGAAATAAGACTTTACTTTTATGGCTGAATAACTATTTTTAGGTGAGGAAGGCAGCTAAAAAAGGTAAGATTAACTATAAAATTGACTCTACAAAATGCCATCACACCCCTGCAAATGTCTTCCCTACCTCTCAGGTACTCTGGTAGCTCCTGAGTACAGCTTTTCAGGTGGTTACAGGGGATTGCTATTATCACCATGGCTCTCTCTTTTCATATGAGTTTTAACATACATTTGTAGGCATTATAATTTTCCTACCTGATTTAAAAAGTGTGAATAGAATCTTACTCTTTATTTTTTGGTATAAAAGAGGAGAAATTTCCAATCTCTTTTGAAAGGTTATTATTCAATTAGAAAATATATTAGGAAGTACACTCAGCAGGTGTCTCAACTTAAATCCTTCTTTTTGATGATGGCATTATTTTTATTCCAGTGCTAAATTTTTAAAATTAATTTTAACATGTTATATTAAGAGCTGATAATGTAACTTCTCTGACATGGCATATTGCTTTAAAAAAATGAAATATCAATTTTTCAGATACAATCTGAGTCTATAGTAAAAATGAATTGTTAACTTAGTTTAAATTTTTTCTGTAATTTTTAGCAGGATAAGGGAAAGTAACACATATGATAAGAGATAGAATTAACTGAACTCTAGCAAAATTTGAGACCGAGAAGAGGATATAAGGAAGATATTTCATTAATAATATACCATTAGCATGCAATACTTAAAATTTACAACCCATTTCATTACACTCAAGATGTCTTTTTATTAAAATGTTCTCTGAAAGGTTCAGCATATCTAAGTATTTACAAATGGGATTTAAACCAGCATAAAACAAAAGTCAACTGAGAAAATATTCAGAAAATTTCTCTGGGTACAGCTCTCAATTTTGGCTGAATTCAAATGTAAGCCATTCTTTGATTAGCATCTTCAACTAACAGTGGCCACATCAGAAGTCAGATAATCCTCTCTCATGTTCTCAGTTAAAAAAAACAAAATAAGAAAGGTAGAATATAGGAGAGGGGCAAGAGTATTATTATACCCTTGGCAAAGAAACACAAAGTCAGATTTCTTGCTAATGTAATACTGACAGCTTTTGCCAGAGAAGAGGGAACAGAGTGTGGGAGAATTTTGTTATCATTTAGCAGTAAGTTTAGGTAACATCCACTGGAGCCAGTGTTGGCCTGGGAATCAGAAAAGGGTAATAATAGAAGCAGTTTCTTTTCAGTTTTTCTCATTAACCCAAATACTTTCAGGGTGACTCTGTCTTCACCCTTTTTAGCCACTTAGGTTTCTCTTGGTATGTAAAATAAGGGGATATATGCTCTATTGGCCCCTCCAAGGGGAAGAGCAAACCTCCCTCTCACATGGGGGCTTTTGGTGGGCTGGGGGAATGTATTCCAAATCTGGTGTTTCTCTCTGTCCATACATCTACCTCTCTTTAGATCATGGTTACTAATCCTGTCACTGGGTACAAAATTTAGAGTAACAGCTATCACCTAGAACAATCAGAGAAAGAAGATATAGAATATGCACATATAGCATCTATACTAGCAATTTAATTTCTTCTAATAGAGCATTTTGGTTGTCATGTTCCACTGTGAAAGCAGTTGCCACTTTGTACTAATCTGTGTGTTTGTCTATCCTGAAAAGGTAAGACCATTAGTTATTCTTCAATATATCCCATCACCTTACCCAAGGCCTATGTTGTAGTAGGGTAAGAGAGTGATCTGTGTAAATGTTTTAGGACATTTAATTTTATGACATGGGAAGAGTGATAAAGAGGTTATGAGGTAGAAGCTGGACAGGACCTATTCTTGCAAAAGGAAGTAGAAACCTCTAGGGACTACAGGTCTTCTTAATGGGAAGGAGATCTAAAGGGTCTACTTCTGATAAAGTCAGATGGATCAGGCAGAGGGCTGTAACCAGATGATCAATAGAAACCTAAGGCTTGAGAACCTCTTAGAATTATATGCAAAGCATTGCTTCCATGAACACAGATGCATCACGTGTGTTAGATTCTGAGAGATAATGATCACTCCCTCCCCCACCACACACACACACACACACACACACACACACACACGTACACACACACGCAAACCATGGTTTTGAAGGGTTGACACAGTAAAGATGCAGTGGAAGGTCTTGGAGTGGAGCTGCCATTCAACTTTATGAACATTTAACCTTAGAGATGGAGTCCATTAAATAACAATAATAATATTTAAACTAGTTTATAGTGAAACAGGTCTCTGATAAGGTGTTTAGGGTTATTTCTCCCCAAAATATTTTTTGTTAAAATTAGCATACAGTAATTGTTGTGAAACTCATTTAATTACTTTACTAAAAGAAGCACGTTTATGGTAGGAAAAAAAGCCAAATAAAAAATGAGTTAAAGAAGTTGGTTTTGTCACTGACACTTGCCAATATGTTTCATTTTGAAATCATTCATTCACACAGGCGCTATGATGGACAGTGGGAATGCAATAATGAGGGGAAAAGATCTCTGCCTATGAGAAGCTTAAAGTTTCAGGAGACAACTCCCAAACTAACAGTTATGATGTGACATAGTAAATGCTAAAGGAAAGTATGTGTGAGGTGAAATATTAATAGGCAGGAGAATGGAGAGTGGGGGCCTAACGTGGCCTGGGGTCTGCGAGCAGGCTTCTCAGAGGAGATGGAAATAATATCTAAAATTTGCATAGTGCCTACTGCCTCCCAGGTACTGTTCTAATGTGTTAACTCAGTTAAACCTCACACACTATTGAGGCATGAAGAGACAAAATAACTTGTCCAAAGAGCAATGCGTCACGTAATAAAACTTGGCATGGAGGCAGCCAGAAGTGAGGAAAGACAGACAGGAAGGAGTCCACATTCCAGCTTCTAAGTGTTAACTTTTCTGAATTAATATTCAGATTTATTAACATTTATGAGGCTCAGTTTCCCTAATAGTTTTTTCTCCATTCTTTCAGCATTTAGAAGAGGGGTCTGACACTTATCTGTGAGTAATCTAAGTTTCCATATACTCAGCTCGTGTTGGGTTATATTTTCACTCAAATTCATGGATATTCACTTTCTCCTTTTAATCATTTATTCACTCGTTCATTTACTCAATGTATTTTAAAGTTTTACCCTGTCTATTCTGTATGGTGCACAGGGAAGCCTCCTCAAATGAGGTGAGAAGAAACAAATGTCAGTTCTGAAAACTAAGGTGGAAATATTCTTTGTCTCAGTTTTACCCCCAATACTTTCCTAGTCATATCAATTTGCAAAATAAATAAAAGTTACAAAAATAGTGGTCAAGAAAAGGGGAAAAACGGTTTCAATTTCATTTTCGTGTCTGTGATAAAAACAATGCCTGCAGATCGATCCTCCGTGATTTTCCAGCTGCTTGTTAGGCTTGCCTGACAAAGAAGGTTTTTTACAAACTCAGGAGCATGATGTGTGCTCTCTGCTTCTCCTCCTGCTGTGGCTTCATGGGACCTCCCTGGCATAAAAGCAGGCCAGTGCTTCCTCAGGCCACTGGTATTCACTTAGTGGGCTCCAAAGTCCCACCTGCTCTCAGGAAAGGGACTTGCGTACTGGGAAAAGTAAAGCTTATTGTTTGTTCCTATGTGGTCCTAGCTGACTTCATATTATAATATTGTTTAAAAAGTTTTCTTTACTGGAACAAATATATTCCATTTGGATTATGTCATGAATTGCATCTGGAATCATGAGACTTTCAATAGAGTTTGTGTATCCCCTCTTTTTACATCACTTGTCTTGTGGCTCTGAGAATACCTCTCCACTGAAAATGGATCCATTTACAGTCAATAATAGGGTGGCTAATGTTCGTTTTTCTTTGGGAAACTGAAATGGGCACCTTTTATCCTATTATACAGATCCACCAGCTTCAGATTATCTGATTTCGTAGCTTCTCATTTTCTCTTGTATCTTACTGCTATTATTAACAAGAATTCTGTTGCTAATGGTTTTGGAAAATAATATGTGTGCTTTCAGCCATTACCTGTATTTTTATGGTTTGTCTGATTTAGCTGGACTTTGATATTTATTCCGAATGCTGCTTTGTTGCAGATCAAATGTGAGGAACACTAATGTCCCTCTAGATTTATTTTCAGTGTCCTAAATTTTTCTAGAAGAGAATGAGGTTAATAGTTTAACTATTAGTCACTAGATATAACTAATAGTTAACATCTTTAACTGTATAGTCTATAGTCTATATTCTTTATGAGTGATATATCTATATATATGTGTGTATTCATATATACAGAGAGAGAGAGAGACTTTTTAAATTTTAGGACAACAGCTTTGAAAATATCTGTGTACACTTTTATAGTGAAATTGTTTTTCTAAAACATAATTTTTGGCCAGGCATGGTGGCTCATGCCTGTAATCCCAGTACTTTAGGAGACTGAGGCAGGAGGATCACTTGAGGCCAGGAGTTTGAGTCTAGCCTGGGCAACACAGTGAGACACTGCCTCTACAAAAAAAAAAAAAAAAAAAAAAGAAAGTATAATTTTATTTTTTAAACACACAACACAAAAATCACATTTTAGAATGAACTGTATCAATATGTTCTATCAAGTTCCCAGCCCATTATTGTTTTTATATCCTTTTGCACACATTTTCTATATTAGAAGTAACCTTGAAATCTATTTTGTCAAACAGAATGCTGTAAAAAATGTTTATAGAACACTAAATATTTATTTATTTATGAGCTTACATCTATAAATATTTATTGTTTTGAAGAATATATTTTAGATTTGGGTATAAAATCTTTCTTTTTTCTGGGCCAAATGTAGCTGTTTCTAGGACTCATGGAGGTTCGTTCATTCATTTTGTTTTTTAATCAGTTTTCTTGAATCCATCCTTTGTGTAAGAGATTATGGCGGGTTCTGAGATACTGTGGTGAATAAGCTGAATATAGTCTCTGGCCTCATGGAAATCATTATACATTTGTGAGGAATGTGTCTAAAGAACTTCAACTATTGTTCAGGTTTTTTTTTTCCTAACAGCGGTTCTTCTTTTGCCCACAGCAAATACATAGGATATGCTCTGAGAAATTTCCTACAGGTGTTCCATATTTCTTCCAGAAATAAAAAAGTCATAAATTTCTTGACCACGGAAACAGTGGAGTTTCGTTTTGTTTTTAAAGTCATTGATGTTTTACACAATTCCATCCTTCTGGTTGACTTTTGAAGATCAAACCCCAGGTTTTCTGTTGCCTAGAGAGTGATTTTTGACTACAAGAGTTTTTGACTAGCGATTATGGACCCCCCAGACAGGGGTCTCAAACCTAGTGTACAGAAAACTCACTTGGGCCACTTAAAACGAATATTTTTGGGCCTCATCCCACAGAGATGCTGATTCACTAGATCTAGAAATGACCCAGGAATTTGCATTTTTAATATTAATAATAACAAGATCCTGGACCATACTGTTCTATGAGAGCACCGATGGACTTCAGGTGATTCCATTTAGCCCTCAAACTGTGACTACATGGAATTTTTTCAATGAGAAGATCTAGGAAGATTTGAAAGACTTCCATTAGTTTCTCAAAGGGGTCTGCAAAAATACTATGATGATATTAGAAGCAGCATTTTGCAAGTAGAAGAGGGTACTGGTAAAATCAGCCACACAACCAGTAACAAGAACCCACAGTGCAAGGTCTAACAATGGAAGGAAAACCTACAAAGCAGGTATAAATACCCACGTTGTGCAGTAATCCAGAGCAGTATTCCCCAAAACAGTTGTTTCTGAGAATATATCAGAAGTGAATAGATGTGCTGGTAAACTGGTATTTGTTGATCAAAAAAGTATGAGAAACATTACGTTTCAAAGAATCTTTATTATAGAAGTAAATAGAGACTTTAATATGATAATTTGCATTATAAATCACTGTACAGAGAATTAGCATGTAGTATTTCCCAAATTTATTTGATCATAGAGCCCTTTTCAAATGATTATCAGTTTGAGAAATACCCTTTAACAGAGGGACAAACATTAGGCCCTGAGTGCAGCATAGAAATAAGTAACTTTCATCATGACTCTGTCATGAAGAAAAATTTAAATTGTGTTCTAACTATAAATAATAGGAAAGCAAAGTATTTTATATTGTGTTGTAGAGAAATTCTTATTAAAATTATACAGAACTGCAACTATTTAATTATTTACATGGACTTATTCATTAGTAGTTGATGGTAAATTAAATAAGGTCTTGCTCTAAAATGGAAATTTAATTTTTTTTTGTAATACTGGGATTTAGGATAAATTTATATTTCCTAGGAATCACAGAGCTCATCCTATAACCAAGCAGCAGTCATTATTTCAGGTATTTTACAGCAGTGATTGGTGGCAGGCCAAAAATAATTGCCTGTATATAAACATTTATGTCCAAGATTTCTTTGAAGAAAGACAGGTCTATAGTGATTTCAATCAATCAATCAATCAATAAAGGCCAGATTGCCTTAGAGGGGAAAGGAGAACTCCTGGGTTGATTGTAGCCAGATAAAGTTTTCTGGAGAGGTGACTAGGAGAAGAGAAACAAACAGAAGTAATACTGACAAAAGAGGGAAAGATTACTTTAAAGAAGGAAAACATATAGGGAATTTCTTTCTGGGAGAAACTCTTTTCTAATTTGGTTAACAGTGAAGAGTCTAAGGACAGAAAAATAGTTAGGCTTTGCAGGTAGAAATCATGAGCTAAGTTGTGATGATTAGGACACTAGTCCTGTGAGATCCTGTAGGGAAAATAAGCCAAATAAGTTTGGGAAATGCTACTCCATCCTTTGTGTTTAATTTTTCTTTAATTGGCCTTTCACAAAATGAATTTATCACAGAATTATTTTTCCCATAAATTAAGAACCCTCACAATACCCCTTGGGAGAACACTGAGCTAATAGTGATAGGAAATAAGGACTACTAATTAATGGGCCTCCACCATGATCATTGCTTCTTTGGGACAAAAATTATTAGATTTAGGTCATACATATTATTGTGTCCTTTTTCATTAGTTATAAGGATTCACTGAATTAAAATGGATTTACCTTATAATATTGTTATATTTCTGGAATACAAGATTCTTTTAAATCCAGGTCATGAAAGTAAGACCTCTTCACGAAGAATCCTCAGACCCTACATAATTTTAAATGAGTAGCACTCTTAGGTAATAGTGTTTGGATTCTTAAAGGTTTTTCTTGGGGGGGGGGGCTTCTTCGCTTACCTTATAAATATTCACAATGCTTCCAATTTAGAATTGAGGCAAATGAAGCCTCTTAAATATGCTTCTAATCAAACTATTGAGTGGCCTTTCCTAATAATTAGGAAGGATTCTTAAAGTCTTTGAAAATTTGGTTTATAAACATTTTAGGTCCAAAAGGAACTTTAAGGTGTAGAAGATTAAACTAGCCTCTCAGCTACATGAGCAAAGCTTAAAAGAAATCAAACAGACCAAATGGGAATCAAGCAACAACTAAAAAACGTAATGTATTATATTCTCTTTTTATTTTTGAGGCATGATTTTTCTGGAAAAAACTAAGTTATATATGCTGCTTACACATGCTTGTCCTCTGGCATGCCGATACACGAGTGATAGATGTGAGTAAGGCTGTTTAGAGATAGGTTTTTATGTATATGGGGCTAATGTAAATGTAGAGATAAAATAGTGCTTTTGTAGGCACTTGCAGATTTTTAAGTGTCTTTTTTACTCTTCCAGAACAGGGCTAAATTCTACAGTTTAAGTTGGTAGTCAGCTTTTTCTCATATTATCTACAAAGATACCACGACAGTTTTGGTCCTCAGTGAAGAACTGTATTGTATGGCTACGAGTTTGATGCTAACATTTTAAAATTTCGCCGAAGTGAAGTGGATTAAATATAAAATTGTTACATTTCTGGAATCTTCCTTCTAAATCCATGTGAAGTTATCTTTTTTAACATGGAATCATTAGACCCTACGCAATTTCTGAATCACACTGTCAGTATTTTCTCTTCAAAGGCACTTTATGTTTACTTTGCAGGAGTTTACACATTTTCCAATTTATAGTAAAGCTTCAAGATACTTGTTAAATATATGTTTTAAGAAATGGCATTAATAAAACAAGGATATTTTAAATTCTTGAAAACTTAGCCAAAAGTGCTATTTGGTGATATCAATCTAAAAGGAAAGCAACAAATTTGAAGTTGTTTGAGAATATGTAATCAGTGAATTATTTTCCATACTGTGAAAAGTATAAGATAGGTTTTTTTTTTTTTACCATATTAAAATGGCAGTGTGACTTGACTAGTAGAAGAATTATAAAAGCAAAAAAGATCAACCTTTGTGTAGGTAGTATTGTTTCTTTGCAAACAGTAGCTATATCAAAATTATTTAGACAGAAGTTATTTTTAAACATGATTTCATGAATTATGCAGTCAAGATCCAACAGCTAAATGAATTTGCTTCTTTTTAATGATAGGAACACTTTTAAGGTCTTGAGGAGTATATCTTTTATGTAGTCTTTTTTTCTTTAGAATTTTATTTTAATTTCAGACTTACAAAAAAGTTGCCAGAATAATACAAAGAATTCCTAAATTTCCTTCATATTCATATTCCTCAATTGTTAATATTTTACCACATTTCCAATTTTGCTTTCTCTCTCTCCTTTCTTCTCAAAACTTTTTTTTGTGAACTGAGAACAGGTTGCAGACATTTAACCTTATATACTTCAATGTGTATTTCCTAAAAACAAGAACATTCTTTTTCATAATCATAATATAGTTATCTAAATCAGGAAATTAACAGTCATACATTAATAGCATTGGATTGTAGACTTCACTCAGATTTCACCAAATTACCCCAATACTGTCCTTTATAGCAAAATAAAATACTGATCATGTATTGATTTCAGTTGTGCATAATGTCTTTTTAGAGTCCTTTCGACTGGAACATTTCCTAGTCTTCGTGTTTTCTGACATGACACTTTTGAAAAGTACGGACCAGCTGTTTTATAGAATGTTCCTCCATTTGGGTTTGTTTGATGTTTCCTCCCTGTTAGATTCAAGTTATCCCCAGACTAAAAAAGAAAGATAGAATTATATAAGATGTGATTTTAAAACAACAAATTATATTCCTGTTTATAACTCTGAGAATCAATATAGTTATTTAATTGCCATATTTGCATTGAACAGAATATTCACCTCCAGTTTTCTAAAAGAAAAGATGCTCCTAGGAGATTTCATATGTTTCTTAATGAACAAACTTGGTTGAATTATGGAGAATCTTGTTAGTTTTGATGGTTTATGGAATCACATAGATAGTTCTAATATTTACTGAGAAAACAAATAAAATGTACAGCAGTGTTGATCTTCTCTTTTCACAGTTACTCCTGAAAGCCCACAGAAAGGAGGAAACTTCTCCCTCTCCTTAGAGGAACTCAAATTCTTATCACAGCTCATACAATCCTTTTTGAAACTGGAAAAAAATGTTCAAGAATTGTTTGAAGAAATGTTTTTATCACTCAAGATACCGAGGAATACTTCAGGTAATATGTTCTTTGGTTTAAGTTTGTAAAGCTATGATTTCTCTCTGTTTCTGTTTCCTGCCTCTTTGAATCCCTTACTTGAAAAAAACTACATGATAGAATTCTTTAAATAAGCAATCAGTATAATACACACCATGAATTACATTTTTATCCTTTGTTCTTGGCAAATTCCTTAATTTTAATTGGCAAAGCATGATATGTCGATTTGGGATAATAGTCTTTAGCTACAATCAGATCAATTTTTTTTTTTTTCAAATAAACACAGCCTGTCCTATGGACACAATAAGCAGACTGGATGATCAAGTAGCCCTCTTCTGCCACTCGCAGCCAGACCATCTTTAGCAAAACATCTAGTCTCCCCAGACCTGAATGTTTTCATACTCAAAATAATAATGTGGGACTAGAATAATTTTCTCCTTGTTTTCTTTCAGAATAAGATGCTTCAGAGTCTAACATGTTATATAGCATTGTGAGAGTTAAATGATTTAGTGTATATACAGTACTTAAAAGAACATCTAGCTTATCATAAACTATCAATAAATACGAGTTAAAACATAATTATAATGATATAGTATGTTATTTTAAATTTAGTTAGTCTTAACAAAATCCCTTTGAAGAAAGCTATGCCATATGTATTGACATAATAATATTGCTAACATTAATGATAGAATTTAAAGGCACAATGATTAAGGTATGTTCTCTGTTGTCATATGTATATTTATAAAGATTTTCCTCTTTATCAGGATGAAATGCACAAAGTTCTCTTTTACATAATACCATATATCATTCTAAGGAAAATAAATATATACAGTGGCTGTATCTGCAAAACCAAGTGAGGGAAGCAAGTGATTAATAATCAATTTGAAAATTTCAACCCCCAAACATGATTTCTTGGTAAAAATTACATTTATTTCACTCAATATGTTTACCCTGGTATTTCTTTATTTACTTTGCCTGTGAAAATGATGTCAAAAAAGTTGTAGGGTTGGAGTGTGTTTTATCTCAAGCATAATTTAGTGGCCTTCTATATTTCAGGTTAAATGCACTATTAAATTATAAGGTAAATAGTATAGATCGCTCTTCCAAATTTGGAGATAATTTGAAGAAAAATGGAAGTGGATTATAGATTTCTGAAGCTGACAAAAAAAAAAAAAACTCCAAGGCGAAAATAATAAAAATATAAGACAGAAAATATGAATATTAATTAAAATACAGAATAAAAAAGTAAATTTAATTAAGAGATAATGTGAGCCCTGAAGAGTCTTTTAGATAGAGTTGACTGGGTGGTCAAAGAGAGATCTGACTAGAGAAATATGACATCCTAATTATTGATTGACATGTTCGTGTCTCGAGCAGTTGACATTTGGTGTTGGTACTCATCCATCATGCCTGGCTAACATTTGGCATCTCTCATCCACATCTCTAGTAGATCTCTTCTAAGGTATGGATCAAGAAACAGAATGAACTCCAAAACATCTAGGCCCCTAGCCATTTGTATTGGTCCTAGGCCAGGCCCTTGGAAAATTAGGTCAGTTCTGAGAACTTTATTCTTCTTAAGGACAGCATAAATTCAAAACCAGAATTGTTTTAGAGATCTATTGTAAAGATATAAAGCCGAAATGGCCAAAATTGAATTAAAGATTTGATATGCTGATTTCAGGAAAAATTTTGAAAAAGCTGGTTCAACTCCATCAGATTAAGATCAAACAATGTGGAGAGTTGCACGCACTGTATATTTGAGGGCAATGGTTACCATTCTTGAATAAAATCAACAGAGCAAACATATAATTATGACACAATATCATGTCTTATCCCAAATTTGTTATCATATAAGCAGTAAGGCAGACAAAAGCAACTTCAGTATCACATTAATAATGGTGTACTATATAAACACCTTTGTGTGTAATTAAACACAGGCTATAGAAGGAATTTGGAAGGGCAAGTATAAGAAATATATGAGTACTAGATCATCCTCTTGTGATTTATGTACTCGTCATTGTTGAAATTCATATTTTTTTAGTAACAAAGCTAAGATTGATTTAATATGACACAACTTTATGTAAATGACTCCCTGAGAAGAATGATTTTGAGGGAGATTGTCAAGAAAAATCTTAAATGTTTTATTCAGTGTATCCAAGTTAATCAATTCTTATCAAAAGCATTGGTTTCTTAAATCAGGAAGGAAAAGATTTCTTGAAAGATGATTAAGGAAACCAAATGTATCATAAGTTAACAATTGGGTGTTCCTGATAGTTAATGTTTTGCTTAGAATCCTGTGCGGGAGAGAATGGAAAAAAAAAAGGAGCAAATCATTTGGTTTCCTGTGTATTTATTTTGATTGGAGCATATTTTGCTAATAAAGGTCTTGGAAAGAGTTGCCTACTATGTCTATGTAACCCAAACAATCTGATGAAAAGTGAGGGTTGTTTTTCATTGTGCAGATGTTTTTAAAATATCCAAGTGCTTAACATCACATAGAGAAAATATAAAGATGATTAACCAAATATTTTACTTTTTACTTTGATGTTTAATATTGTAGACTTAGCCAAATTGGCAGTTCTCTTAGTAATTTGAACGTGGACAAGAGATTTTGTAGAGACACAAGAAATATTTTCTGAGAAAGAAAAGATATTTACTCATTATATTTATTTACTTTTGTTTGGTCACAATTTGATGGTATTCTATTTTTGTCACTTCAGAAAATGATAGGACATTGTTTGACTATTATGATGCCTTACTATATTAGGTGATGATATCTATGGAGTGGTCTCCGGTTTGATTTATGGGGCATTTCTAATGCTCCTTCAGAATAAAGTTGTTCTTTGGGCAGTTCCTCAATTTTTCCAAAGGTGGCATCTGAGATTTATCTAAACCAGGAGGTTTCTTGGCCCTCATTTTTCTTTAGCCCCAGCAATGACAAAGAGCAATGGCTGCTTCAATTGGATGTAAGAAGAACACTTAGGGTTTGTCTCAGAAGAATCAAAGATTTCAGATCTTCTGAAAGATTGTTTGTACTCTTAGGGGGTCTTAAGAGGGGTCAAATGGCTTCTAAGAGTTCCTTAGCTAGATGGTTAAGGGATTGTATTAGGGAGGCGTATGTAGTTAAGGTAAAGAGGCTCCTAGGGTTTGTAAAGCTCATTACACTAGGACTTTAGCTGTTTCTTGGGCAGAGAGGTCGAAGGCTTCCACATTGGAAATTTGCAAGGTGGCCACCTGGGCTTCTCTTCATACTTTTTCATGGTATTATCTCTTGGATGTAGTCTCTTCTACAGATCCAGCTTTTGGTGGGAGGTTGCTTGTGAGCCAGAAAAAGAACAGTGAAGAAAAGAAAGACTTGTAGTTCCCATTTAGAGCTGCCAACAAGGCACATTGCTTTGTAGTGCACACAATGGGAACCTATGAAGACCAATTTGGGTGTGAAAGTGGATGTCACAGGGAAGTACTGCCAACCTCTACTCTCTATGAAAGAAAGTGGCAGTGTGGAAACTAACCAGAAGTGAAAATGAACCACAGAGAACTCTGTAGGGGAAGCTGTTGAGCAGCTAGCATTCTTGTGACCCTCTGCACTCTTCTGAGGTTCTTAATCTAGGCATGCTCTTAAAGGAACCAATGTTGATGGCATGCAAATAACCATATTTTAGAGCAATGAGCCAAAAATGGGCTAGTTTGTCTAGACAATGACAATAAAGGTATAGAATTTTCAGTGTATTTTAAATATGTGAACTAATTCTCTACATGTTCACAGAGCTCATAAAGTTTTACCTTGCCAAATTTTGAAATTGACCATTTTGAATTCCAAACAAATATAAAAATGCCACCATTCGTTAAAACCACAAGATATCTTATTAATGTGGATTCTGTGTTACTAGTCCTACCTAAAAAAAAAGATCCCTCTTGCTTCTCTATATAGAATTCAGGTTTTTAAAAAATCTTTTCAATTTTGGGGAGTAATTATATTTTAAAGATTATAATCCATGATAATTCACTTTCTATCTTACTATAGAATTGCTCACCAGCAAGAAAAAGAAGTCTTGGAAGCTTCTTTTTTTCTTACTCATCTTGAATATAGGCAGATGGTTTGTATAAACATCTGAGCACATTACTTTGAGTGAATAAACATAATGTATTTGGGAGTGAAATGATAAATACAAGATAATTAACTTTTCCCATAAGTCTTAAACTATAGTGGCACAATGGCAGATAGTTATTTCCAGAAACAGATCTACAAAGCTTATACTTCAAACTAGTGCCATTTTTCTGGGGTAAATGCCTTTTAAATTAGCTAGTTTTATGAGTGATCTAAAGAAAGTAAAGTGACATTAAGAATCCAAATGTTGTTACCTCATGTCATTAAAAACTTGATCTTTATTATTTTTTCTTCTTCAAAAATTGTTTTTGAATAGTACCACATTCACATAGTAAAATTTTTGTACAGGACAAATAACTAGTTCTGTTTATATCCCGATATTAAAATAACTCAAAATCCTGTCATACTGTATAGATGGTCTCTTTTATTAAAAATTCAGAAAATGTAGAAACACATTCTTTCTAACAGCTGAATAGTTTTTCATTGGTGCCTGTATCATAATTTAACCAGCTATTCATTGATGGAAATTTAGGGATTTTTATTTCCTCTTCATTTGCTACCACAAACAATGATAAGGCAAATTTCCTTGAACTATTTTTATATAGTTATATATTATAGTTTATAATAGTGCACAACTATATCTGGAGGGTAAATTTCTGAAGTGGAATTGCCAAGTAAAAGGATATGGTCATAAAAAGGATGAAAAGATAAGCCACAGACTAACAAAAAAATATTTGCAAAACACATATATGATAAAGGACTTGTATCCAAAATATACAAAGAACTCTTAAAATTCAACAAGAAAACAAACAACCCAGTTTAAAAACGCATAAAAGATCTGAACAGGCACCTCACCAAAGAGGATATACAGATGGCAAATAAGCATATGAAAAGATGCTCAACATCATGTCATTAAGGAAATGCAAATTAAAACAAGATGCCACCACACACCTATTAGAATGGCTAAAATCCAAAACACAAACAACACCAAATTCTGTCAAGGATGTGGAGCAACTCTCATTCATTGCTGTTAGGAATGCAAAATGGTACAGGCTCTTTGGAAGACAGTTTGGCAGTGTTTTACAAAGCTAAACATAGTTTTACCATACGATCCAGCAATTGCACTTACTAGGTATTTATCCAAATGAGTTGAAAACTTACATCCACACAAAAACCTGCACACAAATGTTTATAGCAGCCTTATTGGTAATTGCCAAAACTTGGAAGCAACTAAGTGTTCTTCAGTAGGTGAGTAGATAAACAAACTGTGGTACATCAATACAATGGAATATTATCCATCAATAAAAAGAAATGAGATGTTAAACCATGAAAAGACATGGAGGAACCTTAAATGCATATACTGTTAGTGAGAGAAGCCAATGTGAAGAGGCTACACACTGTATGATTCCAACTATATGACATTATGGAAAAGGCAAAACTGTAAAGACAGTAAAAAGATGAGTGGTCGCCAGGAGGAAGGGGGAGGGAAGGAGGAACGCATAGGTGGTACAAAGGGGATTTTTAAGACAGTGAAGATATTCTGTGTGATACAGTAATGGTGGATACATGACATCATGGATTTCACAAAACCCATAAAATTGCACAACACAAAGAGTGAACCCTAATGTAAACTGTTCATTAATAATAATATTTCAATATTTGTCCATCAATTGTAACAAATGTATCACGTCATTGCAAGATGTTAACAACAGGGGAAACATGGCAGGGAGGAAGTGTGTGGGAACTTTCTGCACTTTAAGTCTGCTCAATTTTTCTGTAAACCTAAAACTTTTCTAAAACATAAAGTCTATTAATTTTTAAAAAGTGGATATTTCAAGAAAGATTTCCAAGTCAGTTTGTCATACCTATTTTGACTGTTAATGATATTTTTGTTGCGTGGAATTATTTTATGGTTTCTGCATTTTGTGTCCTAAAAAGTCTTCTCTGTATGAATCCTTTAATGGGATTTTTTTTTTTTTTTTTTTTTGAGACAGGGTCTTGCTCTTTTCCCAGGATAGAGTGCAGTGGCATCATCATAGCTCACTGCAACGTCAAACTCCTGGGCACACCACCACACCTGACTAATTTTTCTATTTTTTTGTAGAGAAGGGATCATACTCTTGC
Organism: Eulemur rufifrons; assembly: GCF_041146395.1. Lineage (NCBI taxonomy): Eukaryota > Metazoa > Chordata > Mammalia > Primates > Lemuridae > Eulemur > Eulemur rufifrons. The sequence continues at coordinate 64,624,508 of NC_090999.1, read as the reverse complement.
TCAGGCTGGTCTCCAGCTCCTGTCCTCAGGCCATCCTCCCACCTCAGCCTCTCAAAGTGCTAGGATTATAGGTGTGAGCCACTGTGCCTGGCTTTTTATAGATTTGTAGTTTCAATTCTCTTTATTTAAAAATCTTTGATTAATCTGTATTTTATTTCAATTAGAATTGATCCTTATTTAGAACACCATCTTCTTAAAAAGACATCATAAAATACAAACCATAGAAAAAGCATTTTAGGTTAAATGGTATAACACTGAGTCTAAAACCTTTTCTATGTTGTGATGTGTCTTGATAAATGGAACAGAATTCTTAAACTGCAGTCATAGGCCCATGGAGGTCATGAATGAGTTTTACAAGAGGGCCTGGGAATCCCCAATTGTGTGTGTGTGTGTGTGTGTGTGTGTGAGTGATGCACACATGGCTGCCATACGGTCATATTGTGTACTTCCGTATGCAGTGTTTGTCACTTTAATCAAGTTATCGGAAATGTTCACAAATCCAAAAATTACAAAACACTAGAACTGATGAAAACTTTTCATCAGAATAAACTCTGATAAAAATTTCCCAAAAGGGTGGTGCTATTGCCTACCAAATGGAATATTTGCTTTTAGTGTACTTTCTGTACAAGAACGTTGGTTTTGAAATTTGCTTTACCCAGGACATAAGAAGTAACTAATTCTTACAATTCTTGGGAAATTAGAAAAAAAAGAAAAATTAGACTATCGATATAATTCATCATCATATACCAAGTCTGAGAGGGGAAAAAAGGTAATTGCTGAATTATTCATATTGAATCAAACTATCATTAATATAACCTTAATGGAAATGTGGAAAGATTTCTTTTTGGAGTGTTATTCATTACATTTTTGTAGATCTATTTTTTTCCCATCAAAAAGAGTTTTTTTAATTGTAAAAAATAAAAATAAAGGAAATATTTTTATTTTAGGAGCTAGGGATGATTTTATATCTGCCCCAATGTTTGTGTTTTTCAAATGAATCATTGATATGCTTACGAGTATAATTTTTCTTTTTCTTTTTTTATGTTTTTGAGACAGGCTCTCGCTCTGTTGCCTGGGCTAGACTGCAGTGGCATCATCATAGCTCACTGCAACCTCAAACTCCTGGGCTCAAGTGATCCTCCTGCCTCAGCCTCCTAAGTAGCTGGCATGACAGGTGCACACCACCATACTGGCTAATTTTTAATTTTTAGAATTTTTTTTATAGAAACAGATCTCACTATATTGCTCAGGCTGGTCTCGAACTACTGGGCTCAAACAATCCTCCTGCCTTGGCCTCCCAAAGTGATGTTTATCTATGTATTTTTGTTCTTTGTTTCAAGAAGGGAAGTGTTAATGTGCTAGGAAACACCACCAGTTTTTAAGTATATTACCTTAGAATTGTTTTTTTTTTTTAGAGACAGAGTCTCTGTTGCCCGGGCTAGAGTGCCATGGTATCAGCCTAGCTCACAGCAACCTCAAACTCCTGGGCTCAAGCAATCCTCCTACCTCAGCCTCCCGAGTAGCTGGGACTACAGGCATATGCCACCATGCCCGGCTAATTTTTTCTGTATATTTTTAGTTGTCCAGCTAATTTCTTTCTATTTTTAGTAGAGATGGGGTCTCGCTCTTTCTCAGGCTGGTCTCAGACTCCTGAGCTCAAACAATCCACCCGCCTCGGCCTCCCAGAGTGCTAGGATTACAGGCCTGAGCCACCGCGCCTAGAATTGTTTTTTATATGAACAAGAAAGTTAATATTTACTCTGTACTCCTAACTTACTCTACATTATCATCATGAGAATGGATTAATGACAAGTGGGTTTTTATTTTACAGATTATATATTCATGTACACTAAATATGAATATATCTAGCATATAGATTTCATCAAGCTGTATATGGAAAAGGACTCTAAATATCTTGATTCTGCCATTCTTGTAATGGTGACATCGCCCTACATCTTGCTGACTGTGTATGTGTGTATGTGCATGTGTATGTATATACTGTGGATAGAGCTTTTCTACATAATTAATTTTAACCTGAATCTATTAATCACATCCAGTATGTTTTTCTTGCAAATGTATGTGTGTTTCTTTTCTATTTCTTAGGAATTTTGGAGAAATCCAATAGAGGAGTAATAGAGAAACCTAGAGCAAATGAAACCAGTATTTATTCAGAGCAGTTGCTACCATTAAAAGAGGTGAGTGAGGAAAAAAGCGTGGTTTTTTAAAAGCCATATATAATATAATCATCATCTGTCCGTGAGTCCATTATGAATCAAAATGCCTAGAGTTTTTTCCTTTGCCACTAAAAAAATAATTTCTGATTGAAAATTGGCTTGTAAGTTTTTGGGAAAATTCAATTTAGTGGGGACATGTTCTCTTGTACAATCTGCTCCATGGGAGGAGCAGGGAGGTGGAAGTCAAGAGATCTTTGTTCTCATCCTGACTCAGGGTCTGCACTTTGAGAATATAGGCTGGAGTTGATTGTTGAAAAGTGAGGAAATGGAGATTAAAAAGGGAAAGGAAAGGACAGTTTGAACTGGCCTCATGTCTTTGTGTGCCCAACCTGTGCTTGTTTGCTCTCAAGATCCATCACCATGCTTCTGCTCTGCTCTATATTGTGGAGAATTACGTCTTCTAGGCTCCCTTGCTTTCGGGGTGCTGGGAAGATTTGGCCAGTTGAAGGCATTGATGGAAGACTGGAGTGTAGGAGTTACAGAGAATCCAGGGTATTTCTTCTGCTCTCTCTGCTTTAGGGAGCAGGTTGTGACTCCTTTGTGTCCCCCATGAGCCCTGGTGCCACCACACAGCCCCCCCTGCATGAGTCCAGTTCCACCTGGCAGGTCTGCCTTTATCTTCAACTGGTGGGAGCTGGTCTCCCATACTCAGTCCCCTTTGTTTGTTCCTCCAGCCCAAGGGTTGGTTGTGGCTTCCTGTTCTGTTAATATCTGTCTTGCTTCACAGCCTATCCATATTTGACTCCTCAAATCTTCTATCATCTGAGTAACCAGCTCACTATGTTAAAGTTCTTCCTTTTGAAATACCTTGAATGATTTCTGTTTTCTGAATGGATCCTTACTTATATACTAGGTAAATATTTAAAAAATATAATAACACATCATTTTAGCCTAGAAAGCAAGCAAAATAATCAGGAAGTTCAAAGTTATATATTATGCTTTAACTAAAAATCAAAATCAGTACTAAGAAATTAGATAATTACTTTGTGCACAGAACAGAAAACCACGTTTCCCTTTTCTCTTGGATTAACTAGTAAATGTTCTCTATTCTAACTGGAATATGTATGATGACAAATATCAGCTGGGAAGTAAGCAAACTATATATCATAAGAATAATAGACTTTTAGAAGGAGGTTTGAGTAAGTAAAGGTTTTCAGTTTTATTTTCTTTCTTTTTTTTTTTTTTTTTTTTTTTGAGACAGGGTCTTATTCTGTCACCTAGGCTGGATGGAATGCAGTGGCCTGATCATTGCTCACTGCAACCTCAAACTCTCAGGCTCAAGGGATCCTCCTGCCTCAGCCTCCCAAGGTGCTAGGACTACATGCGTGTACCACCACACCCAGCTAATTTTCTTTTGTAGAGTTGGGATCTTGCTATGTTGCTCAGGCTGATCTCAAACTCCTGGCCTAAAGCGATCCTCCTGCCTTGGCCTCCCAAAGTGCTGGGATTACAAGCATGAGTCACCACGCCTGGCCCAGTTTTCTTTTTAAGAGGAACTATTTCTGTGCTTGTTTTCCAATATTTTGAAAAGAGAACTCAGATAGGCCAATGTATTATAATTACATATAAATTATCATGGGAAAGGGTAACTGTCACTGCACACACAAAATTTTGTTTTCACTACAGCCATGGCAATTAATGGCAGTTTTTACCAGAACATATTTTCTTGATGAATAAATAAATGAATGATTTTAATGAATAGACATGCCTTGATAGGCAGGACAAAAATCAGGATTTTGTTTTTGTTTTAATTTTCATGGGGGTAGAGTCCCTTTTCCATTTCTATCATCAATATGTCCCAAGGAATTACTATTACAGCACAGGGCTATAACTATGCCACTTCTAAAGTTTCATTTATAAGAAAGAAGATTATATGAGCTGAGTAGATTCAATTATTGATTAATTTTATGCAAATTTAAGAGAGATGTGTTTCAGGCCCTATGATGCTAAAGGTCCAAATAAACTTTGAAAGGAAAGTTCAGTTGCAACTTAATTATGAGTGTAATGAGCATAGCAGCCACTTTTTCTGATTATAGAATCTTGGAATCATAGAATTTTAGCTTTAGAAAATGAATCACCTTTATTACTTTGTACGGGTATATATAAAAAGCAGTAAATTAATGCTGAATGAGGTGTCCATCCAAGCAAATCAGGCTTATCCATAATCTCAGTCATTTTAGACTGAAAGGGACCATAGAAATCATCCAATTCAGCTCCATTATTTTTCTAACTAGCCTACTACCCATGATGTCTTTAGTACTTTAGAGAAAGTTAGGGAACTTGGGGGAAATATACGTTCATAACAATATTGCCATATGAGCCATAGACCAAAAGAAAAAAGAAAACAAGACAACATCAGCCTCTACCCCAACCCATTCTACTCCCCCCTACACACAGAACAATGCAGATCTTTTAAATTCTTCATTCTTGGAACAAAAGTAGTACTTCTTACCACTTTGTAGTGGAGAAACTAAATAAAATCCTAAGCAAGTAAAAATCTAGAAAGGTACCACGGTGTGTTTTCTGAGAAATTTATTTCTTATTGCTATTTTTTGGCTTGTCTGGATTTCTGAGAGTGAAAAAGAAATAAAAGATTGAATATTAAATGCTGTCTTATGTTGCAATACTTGTTAACAATAAACTATAAAAAAGACTATAAAAATCTAATTTAGACTTTATTAAATATATTGAATTTAAAGGTTGCTTTATGCGATAAATAGTAAGTATATCTTTCTGCTCTCGTAAAGATGGCTTTATTGAACTATATTTAAGAGATTAAATTTTGAAAAAAGTTTTTTATTAAATCCACTGATGAATTAAAATGAAATGTCAGCATATTACTGTGTGTAAAGAATGCACATGTTTTTGTATATTGCTTTATTCACTAGGTAATATTGTTCAGGTTGCAAGAATGGCTTTTATAGTATATCAAAGAATATCTATATTCAATGTTGAATGAAAGTAATAATTTTATATCTATAACAATAGGAACATTTGTTGCTAAGATTAATATGACTTTATATAAATTTATATTTCAGGCTACTTTACTAGATTTTGGCTGGAGAAGTGCATTTAAAGAAGTGTTTCTTCCCATGGCACGTAGCATAACAATTGCAATTGAAGATTTTTCCACAAAAGTTCTCCAACAAGAACAGAATGAAAGGTCTTCAGCTGTGAGCTATGCTATGAACCTTGTAAATGTCCAGCAAGTTTGGCAAGACAGCCATGTGTTTCCCGAGGAGGAACAACCAAAGAAAATTGCAAAGGCAAGTATCAAATGAAATCCTTTCAAACTGCTGACTGGTATGATGGGGTTTTTAAAAAACATAAGGCATTGCAAAAGGAACCCACAGATAAAATAGTGGAGTCACTTGGAAAATACTTGATACGTGACCCAGAACCAGTTTTCTTCTCTGGTATCCTTGGGCTATTGCTACAAAAAAGGACTTACACCTGTTGCTATAATAGCTTGCTGCTCCATAAATCTGAGGCAACCAAAAGGGACCTCTGCGACTTAATGGGGAGCTGGGAAAACTATTTTGGTTTTACCTTTAAATGACTCTAGGAGAAATTTAGGAGGTTGAAGGGAGTATCTTTTTATGGTTTGAGCAATTTTAAAATCTTTATTTACACCTTAATGAACATCCCATTTCATTAGCATCAGTCTTACACCTTTATATGTGTTTTGAAAATCACAGAACTAGGCCGGGCGCGGTGGCTCACGCCTGTAATCCTAGCACTCTGGGAGGCTGAGGCGGGTGGATCGTTTGAGCTCAGGAGTTCGAGACCAGCCTGAGCAAGAGCAAGACCCTGTCTCTACTAAAAATAGAAAGAAATTATATGGACAACTAAAAATATATATATAAAAAATTAGCCTGGCATGGTGGCGCATGCCTATAGTCCCAGCTACTTGGGAGGCTGAGGCAGGAGGATCGCTTGAGCCCAGGAGTTTGAGGTTGCTGTAAGCTAGGCTGATGCCACGGCACTGTAGCCTGGGCAACAGAGTGAGACTCTGTCTCAAAAAAAAACAAAAAAAAAACAAACAAAAGAAAATCACAGAACATACTGACAAAATAGGAAGTAAATACAGTTACTTGGCATGTGAGCTCAGCAACCTATGGTTGGGATGTTTTAGAAAGAGAATCCTTGGAGATGACCTCCTTATTCTGCTACTGTCACCCTGAGGCTCCAGAACATTCCCTAGGGAACTCCGTTGACCCGTCTGATGTGGAGGCAGCCTTCACCTTCACATCTACCATACCTCCCTCTGCCATCACAAAAGAACAGATACATGATAAATCGTGAAGAACTAAACATATTACTTCTGAAAGTTGCTGTCACCTTACCAATAAGAAGATGCCACGAGATCATTTCTAATACTTCTAGATTATTTAAACTGGCATTTATATGTGGTGTTTAATTCTAAGAAACCTTTTTATAGAAATTTAGCAAAAGAAAGTCAGAATAAATTCAAAAATAATGCAACCATTATTTCAAGGATAAGTATTTTCTGAATTCTATTAACTATAAATAAAGATATTGTCATGTAAAGCTGGTTCATGAGTTTTTCATCATGCCTGTCTGGTAAGCATCAGGTTTGAAGGTTATATATAGAGAAGCATCATTTTGGTATTTCCTTATTTGACATAAAACATTTAACTTTCTACAACTGAGAAATCGATTATTATAAAGCTGCGTCATTATATTTATGTCTAATGCCAAATTCATTATTTAGGAATTTGGCTCCACTGTACATAAATTACTTGGTGCTGTCAGAGTACAAATAACTCAGTGCCACATTTATTTCTCCCTAGTTTTGTTCTGACATCATGGAAAAACTTGACACAATGCTTCCACTGGCTCTGGCATGCAGAGATGATTCTTTTCAGGAAATTAGAGCAAACTTGGTGGAAGCCTTTTGTAAAGTGGCAACAGCTGTCCTGGAGAGACTGCAAGAGAGAGGCAAGGAGGTTCCTTCCAGAGCACCCCTGAAAAACTTGCACACACTCCTCTCCACAGCAGTGTATGTCTTCCAGCATTTCACGCAGTATGAGAATTTGATGAAAGAAACTACTAAAAAGTGAGTGTCATTTAGATTAAGGTGATGGCCATGCTTAAAGAAAGGTGTAATCTTTGGGTATCACAGGAGTTGGATTTTGATAAGGTTTGAGAAAGAGAAAATCTTAATTTACATGGTGAATTATTTTCGTTTGTCTTGACTAGGAAATGTCAAAAAGGTGGAGCATAGGATTTATTAAACTAGATATGTACATAAACAGTAGCAAAGGTACTGTCTCTAAAGACATCCTCGGAAGACACTTGCATTTTCTATACCCTAATCTGAAGCGTCTATTTTCTTCCTGTTGTTATGACATGACTAAATTTACCCTTCCATTTTATAAGGCACATTATACAGACCGCATTTAAAAGGAAAAATAAACTTGTTTTTGTCTCGCATATACACATTTGTGAAATAGTCTCTTTTCTCTTTTGTTTCTAAGCCAACAGGCTGTTAGAAGCTGACAGGGAGAATAAATGCATTTAATGTATTCTAATGACCAACGTAAACATATTTCAGGACATCCATTTAGTAATAAACTATCCATAATATAATATTAGAAGAGGAAGCATCAGGCAGTCTTAATTGTCATATATTTGTAGCCTAAAAAGAAAATATGTTTTCTGTATAGAGATAAAAATGACCACAGGTATTAATTACCACATGGTCTTTCTGGTTGCCCTTGTACCCTCCAGACATAGCTTGGCTCCTTGCAAAGGGAAAACGTGAAGTTAGCAGTCCAGTGTGACCCTAAGAATCTAGTCTATATTCCTTATTCAGCCTTAGCAATGCCTTAGTCATGAAAGAAAGCAGTGTTATATAAATAGCTACAGATAAAAGTAAGATGAATTTGGCTGAGGTAGAATATAACTACGATATTTCTTTAATTCTCACAAGTAGTCAGATGATGTGATTCATACTTGAATTTATAAACTAAATGTGTCAGAAATCATTTTGTTTCTACAGAATATTTTAAAACAGTTTATGAGATAATTGACATCTACAAAATTACAATATTTTAAAAATAAAAAGCGTGTGTTTGTGGGACATGTGATAGCTTTGTAAAAGTTGGTTCTGACAAGTGCATGTTGTTCTCTAATAATAACGATAACCTAATGCCTAAATAATGCACTGATCTCTAATAATAGGCTTACAAAGAATACTTTTATTTTTGAATGATGTATTGACAATGCAGTTTGTCTCAAGTTGAAGTGCATATTTGTAAAACAGCAGATGTACATTTTCAAAGGACTTGCGAAACAAAGACCAGCTTTTTTTTTTTTTTTTTCTTTTTGGAAAGTGAATGTGGATGTAGACTTCAGCATTAAGAGGAAATGAATGATTGATATCTAATAATCAAAACCATTTGTAGTACTGGAGATTGTTACCTCCTACTGCACAGGCCTTAAATCTCTGTCTCTTTGATCATTCTCTCTGAACAGACCCATGTTCCTGGTGCCTGTCCAACGATATCAGGAATTCATCAACACTCTACAGTTTCAGGTTACGAACTACTGCGTCAGAGTTTGTGCTACAAGCATTTTACAGGATGCTGAGAGCCACCACTGGGATGACTACAAAGCTTTTTATGAGGTGTGAAGTTAAGTTTACTATCCCTCCTTTTTACACAAATATGTTTTACTGCCTACCTGCTTTCTGGCTAATTAGAAACATGAGCTTGGCATTACTAACACACGAAGGCTGTTAGGATAATATTTTTTAAATATTGAATTCGTACTTAGGAAAAACACTGTTTTTCAAAACCTGAAATAAATTAGACATCAGAACTCTCCTTCTGCTTAAAAGTAAAAATAACTTAATTTGAGCTGCAGTGTTGCAGTGCTAAATAAATTGGAGTATAATGGGATACTATGAAAACTCAAAGACATAGCAATGCCAAAATGCTACAACCTTGTATTTTTTCCCAAAAGCTACCAAGTGATGGTTATCCTTGAATTTTTTTCTTGTTATATATTTCCATCTGTGTTTGATAAATACTTTTTATTAAGCAGCTTTATTCTTTATAGTTATTTTTTTCCTTCTCATTGTATGTTCTTATGAGTACACTTGAAGACCTATCTGATCATTTATAGCTTACCTATTTTCATTTAGCCTGCGTTTTGAAATCCCAAATTTCTAGCGAATTAAAGCCTAATGATTCCCAATGCAAGCATACCCAGTATCAATTAAAATTATTCATCATCAGATTTCTAGTTTCCCTTCCCCTAAACCTCACTGATTATACACAGACCACAGTATCTGAAATTCCTTGAAGTTGATTCCAGGGCAGGGTGAAACATTTATAACATCTCAATAAAAGATAATCAGGGTTTTAAAAATTTCCACAGCCAAGCCCAGCTTCATTAGCTTTTTGATTTCACCCTTTCCCCTGGATTAGATTGTGTGACTTTCATTTCTTAATGGTCTTAATCACTATAGAGTATTGAGAAAAGCAGAGTGGAGTTCTATTCAATAGAGTCACTCCTGTCACTCTCCTGGCACTCAAGGTTCCTGTGGTTCCATTTATGCCTGAGATATTATAATAAATGTTGCCACAACACAGAGGAGCAGCTAATAAGAAGCTCTCATAAAGGACTTTCTACTTTTTCTAAGGCCATTTCATCTCTCCTTTAGAGGCCCTTCCCAGCTAGTTTTTCTTTTTGCAAGAGCATTCATATAGGGTTTTCCAAACCTGACATACTTCAAACAGTAGTGGTAGCAGTGAGCAGAATGAGAAAAAGAAAGTGGTACGGTGCAGCTGGTAGCCTGAGATAAGAATGAAAGTATTGGTCTTCCTCTCTCCTGGCAGCCTCTCAGCTTCCTTATTTACCTTGAGGTAAACAGAGAGGTTGAAAATGAATCCATCTCATGTTTCAAACTATTTCAATATGTCAGTGTACTAATGAGCAATTTTATATGATGTTTTCAGTGAAGAACAGGTATCGTCTCACTATATGTTCAACACAGGGGTATTATGTTTCCTCTTATGCAAATTGGGAGCTAGAATAGTTGTATAGTATAAATAATAAGTGGATGCATTGAGAACCTGTTATTGAAGTTACCAAGTATTTTTTAAAGAAACACCAAATTACCATGTAACATGCAGCTCTTAGATCTTATGACAAGGCTTTAGCTTCAAAGACAGAAATAACGAGATAGTTACCCTGTGATTACATGGTACTGTAGCTTCCATATACTTACATGGTCAGTAGTTACAATTTAATTGCAGAGTTACTAGTGGTTATTTATGCTTAAAAAAATAAAGTGATACTGCTTTTCTATTTACCAAAAATAAGAACCTTCTAAAAATAGCACATATTTAAAACTGTTTTGACAACTGAAGTACCTGACATGGTTTTATCTCACTTACTGCACCCCTTTCTTCTGCTCTCCCCATTATTCCAGCGGATTTGTGAAACACAACTAGAATGTTTATCAGGCCTGTTTTGAGAGGAAGGAGATGGTATCTGCCTGACCAGAGGCGAAGGGTAGGCTAGAGATCTCCAGGTAACCGATCGCCATGTACAGAGCACAGTAAAGAAATAGTAAAAGAATTTACAAGATACGGAGCAATATTTGCTCATATTTTGTGATAGCAAGTGAGCCCTAGATACATTATTTCCATTTTCTAAACTGTCAGGTTGAGAGTCAAAGAGTTCTGTATCTCTCTGATGAGGTGCTGGTCAGATGGCACAGTGGGTGTTCAGATTACATGTTTAAAATTAAGCTTTTAGTATAGTTGACATCTGCTCAATTTTAGAAACTTGTGTTTTCCAATAGTCAAAGAATAAAGAATTGTCTGTTCAAAGATAATATTGAGTGGCTTCTATAATAAAGCCCAGCTGCTTGTTTCCTGATATATAATCTAAATAAAAGCTCACATCTGTTTACATTATAGTGGGTCTGCAAAAATAACAGATGTTTACTAGCAGAATACTTTTGAAATGACAACAAATAGGGAAACAGGTCAGAACAATAAAGGAATCACATTTAGTTTAATGAAAACCCTTGCATACATTGAAGTTGTATGAATTTTTAAAAGAATTTTTAGAGCAAAGACCAGTTTGGAATATTTTCAAGTAAACATGAAGTTTATATTTTCAAAAGTCTTAAAAATGAGGTTCTTTTACTTTTAAGAAAAGAAATCTGTATGCCTAAATTTTCTCATTTATTGATAAAGGGTAGCTATTAAGGAAATTGGTTTTTCATATTTTGAAAAATATGAGAAATCATGTTAATCACATTATAATTAGCACCCAGCCATTGCCATGGGGAAAGTTTGTATAAACATTCATACTATTCACTGCATCAGCTTGGGTCAGTTTTGCTTTAATTTACATGCAACATGGAAAGCATGAGAGAATGAAGCTTTAAAACTCCTTTCTTAGTTTAATAAGCATTCATAGAACACACAACAAAGAAACCATAAGGACTATAATTCTGCTACTTCAGCATCAATTTTATAATTTCTTTTTCTTAAACAGTTTAGATGCATATCTAATTAGGAAGTCAGAAGCCAGTAGCCAAAGTCCCCTCCAGTTTGAACTTGACTCTGACATTTTGGTAACGAAGTTTCCTACCCAAGGAATAACAATTCTACTCATTTATAAATTCCATGTGAAAGTCAATATAATAACTATAAATTATTATTGTTACAGCAACTGCAAAAGATTTTAGTAATCAAAGGAACTATCAGTAAAGTAATATGTAAAGAAAATTCTAATAGGAGTATCTGCATAAGAAACTATCAACTTTTGGCAAAAAGAACAGCAGATTTTTTTTTAGCTGACATTTGTTTGAGAAATATAAATAGTGAGCAAAGCAGAAATTTTAAGTCAAAGAGAATTACTTAGAGATATGATAGGAAATTTTACTAGTTTAACTTTTGATATATTAGCATAATCAGGATAATGGTTGAAGAGTGCATTCTCTTCTTCCTATTTCAAATAATCTTTTGATCTAGTTTGAAGACAATGAGGTCACACTACCAGCGTACCTCTGGGATTGCATGTTACCTCAAGTGCTTGTAAATCACTTGAGGCTACCTTCTCCTTTCTACCTGTTCCCCTTGGCCTTGGCCATTGTGTGTTAGGTCTCCCTCTGCAGTCAGGGAAAACTTGGCACACAGGAGAGATCTCTGTGAAGGGGTAGAAAAGAATGAGAATATGGCCCTTGGAAGTATGAAGTACCATAAAAATACTAAGAAATGATGATACGTTCATTATTCATTACAAAATCTTGTAAAATTAGACTATTGTAGTATCTGTTGCTAGTATTGTTATTAAACAAATTTCACCATAGGCAAAATAGCCTAATGTGATAATCTTCAATAGTTACCAATCTCCCTTGGTTTCAAAAATGTTCATAAGAATATAGTATGCAAGTTTATTTTTGTTCCTGTCATTTCATTATAATGTGAAATCTGAAGCACTTATAAAATTATCTCAATGATGTTAATAGAAAAATGTATCTACTAAAACAATTTAAAACAGATTTTAACTTTAGAAGAATCAGTCCACTATCTTAAACTAGTTAGTATGACTTGTTCAGCAACTACAAAGCTGATTGTTTAAAAGTAAATATTAAACCCTAGGCTAGGAGTAGGTAAATCAAAAATATACTAGGTTAAATGGCTTTGCATTAGAATATCTACTCTTGTAATTGAAATAAAACATATGTTCCTTTGTCAATAAGGATGTTTTACATCTTGTCAAAAATCTTTCTTGGTCATCTAGTGTGTCAAACTCTCCAGCTATTTCCTTTCAGCCTAAACTAATTAGGTTGATAGGAAGCAAATAGACATTTAGGAAGATGTGATTCTATTGTTTAACGTGTGATGGTTTTGCCAGGGCGAAAGATGCTCCTTCTCAATCCAGATGTGGCATTATTTCTGCTGGGCTCTTCATCACGATCTCTGGACCATTCTGTCCTCTCAGTTAGCCCAGGAGATTCTAGCAGAAGTGCTGGAGAAATCTTTGGGTCTACTGGCCTCCAGATATGCTCGGGCCCATCCCAGTTACAAGAGAACTCCACAGATAAGGTAACTGAAGTTCTGAAAAATATTGTTCCTCAAGAAAACTTTTTCATCAGTTGGTATAAAGCAGAATGTTATTCTGAATCTCATGACATTACTCCTTGTATATTTAACATGTTTCTAACATCTGAAAGGAAATCATATTCAATTCTCCTGAGGTACTTCAGCGGAAATGTGGAACCTGAATCAAAATAAATTTGCTCTTTTTTCGTCTTAAAATTGCATATAGAACCTACTTGTTTCTAAAAAACGATTCAAGATGTCTTGTAATCTAGGACATATATATACAAAGCTTAATGAGATAAAGAGAGAAAATTAAGGCCCTGAAATGGAGAAAAAAGCAGCTGTGCTATGCTGGAGCAATGTGTCAGTGAAACCAGGGGCTTGTAGTTGTTTTCTTAAAATCTATATATAGAAGGTTATCTTCATTAGGGAAACTGTTTTGTCTAATCATTTTTCTCCTTAATATATTCTAATTAATTCTTTCCTTTTTTCCTTCATTTTTTCTTTTCTTTTCTTTTCACTGTGTATTACTAAAAGTCAGTTCAACAAAGTGTGAAATCACAGAAAATGAGGAGCAAAGTTACTGAGCATTAAATAAAAGACTGAATTATAGTGCAATTCTGTGAGTTACCTAGGCAATGGATATTATACAGATGTGCTTACATGACAACAATGGTCTATATGAAGAGGAGGCTTTTTGTTAAATAAATATCCTATCTAATGTGATTAAGACATGTCTTTTAGGTATACAAGATTTTTTTTCAGATATATTTGAGGAGGAACCTACAGACATCAGAGGATTTTTTTTTTTTTTTTTTTTTTTTTTTGCAAGAGGAATCATTTCCTGATCATGTTCTTGTAAAGCATGCTGCAATTTTAAGGGCGCTTAGGTCCTGCTACAGTGTTTCATAAATATGGTATTTTACACAGGCTGTTTTGAATTACAGACCAAGATTTAAAAAAAAAAAAAAAAAAAGATTGAGCTCTGAAGAATAGATGGAAAATTCCTTTTGAGAGCAAAGAATACCTTCATTCTTTTCCTTATGTAGTGTAAATCACTTTTGACTATGAGCTGGCAAGTCATTATGAGATATTTGTGAAATCAGATTTACTGTTAGCTCATGAAATAGGTAGTATAATTAATTAACTGTACTGTAGAGACTTTTGGGTTTTATTTTCTGGGTGGTTGCATAAAAATACAATGCTAGAATTATTGCTTCTAGTTTTTGTAAGTAAAATATATAAATATTTTTATTTGAATGGTCATTCCTAAACCATCATTATTTTAGAAATCAGATTATGTATATGTGTGTGTGCATATTACATATATCTTGGACTAGTAATTGTTTATTTAGCAATTAGAGAAAGTGTATGCAAAGTACAATAAAACCTTCCTAAAGGTTATTGCTGATGCTTTTAGTATTCCAGTTGCCTCTAAGTATTATATAATCCAACCATATATACAACTTATATGTATGTTATATATTATTAATATATATAAATTTAGTATATGCATAATAAATTTGAGGCCAAAATGTCATTTTAGAAGATGCTCAAACTTATTTTTCTTCTTATGGTTTCAAAATTTCCATCTTCTATTTCTTCAATTCTGAGTTTAAAAGAAAAAAAAAGGGAAATTAACTGAGGTATGTTCAATTTATTCATATACCAAAATAATCTTAAAACAGATCTTTGAGTCCCTATTAAAACTCAAGAAAGATGGAAACAAAGAAATAAGTCCATGAATAAGATAAATAATACAGCATATTTTTCACAACTTTATTTAATATTAGAAATTTCTGAAACTATAGGCTTCTGCATTTGAGCTTCTGTTGTCATTTCTTCTCATTTTCCACTTACAGGGACAACATGTTACCAACTGTGTAAATTTTTTTTTTGACAGCGTACACATGGCTGAGAGAACTGTTTGCTACCAGATTTCTACCTATCATATTTATGTGGATAATAGCAAATTTTTCTTTTCATCTAGCTTCTTTTTGCCCAGTGTAATTTCAAGGACAGTCTCTTGAGTTTCTTGAACAGAATCCTGATAATGCAAAATAAACTTTCTTTTTTTTTAAAAAAAGCACTCTTAGAACATTATTATACACCTCACCATCCTTAAGGATAATGGTATTGAGTCATCTAACACCTGGAAACTCAAAAGGTATCTTTGATGCTTTCCATCTGTTTTTGATCTCTGAATCAAACCAATGGTATCTGGTATCTAACCAATTCTTTCAGTTATTACATATGCATAGTACAACAGATATGGATAGAAGTCTATATACCAAGCAAAGGGATTATTTTGTTTAACATGATTTTATTATTTTTCTTTCCTTTAGACTTGATGTCACAACAATTTTAATATGCACTGAGAACATGTTATGGTCCGTTTGTACATCTGTACAGAAACTTCTGAAACCTCATGAATATACAGATGATAAAATTTTAAAAATTCATACCCATTGTAATAATCTATTTACAACATTAGTCATTTTGACTTCACCATTAACAGAATTATATAAGTAAGTATCAAATATATTTTAACTATCATGATATATAATATAATGTGATTTAACAAAGTTATTTTCATATACTGAGTGGAAATTTCTTGATATGCATTTTTAATATTGTAAGTGGGGCTATTTTATAAAATTAACACAAACCAATAGCGGTTTCTTAATTCTCAAAGCAATTTAACCAAAATGTGTTATATCTCTATTGGTCAATTCCATTCAGTTAAGTTCCAATACAATCAGGGACATTTTGAGCTTCACTATTTGAGTTGTTTAAATGATCAAATTATATTAATGGGTTGATTATTTCAGTCATTTTTTGATACTCTATGAAAAAGAAAATCATATCTGGTTGGTTTTTGCGCTTTTAAAAATATACTTTAGTTTCTAATTTTATATAAAGTGATTTATACTTTAATAAAAATAAATTTTTTAAGATGGTTCTAAAATATGCCCAAATCTTAAAGAGATCTAATGGCTCCACACTTTCAGTTAATGTGCCATAGATTTGCATTTTTGATATTAGGCTTTAATGTCTTACCTAGTAATGGCAAATTGAAATAGAAATAATTAATTACATTGAAAAAAAGTTGAAATATTTTATTTAGCTCAACAAAAAAAATTAGAGAAATATAAAAATTTTGACCTACTTTTGATTTCTGGTTAATTTGATTCAAATTTGTAATGATATAGAAGAAGTTGAAATAGATTTTTTTTTCTTTTTTTTTTTTTTTTGAGATAGACTGTCACTCTGTCACTTGGGCTAGAGTGCAGTGGCATCATCATAGCTCACTGCAACCTCAAACTTCCAGGCTCAAGTGATCCTCTTGCCTCAGCCTCCCGAGTAGCTGGGACTACAGGTGTACACCACCATCCCTGGCTAATTTTTCTATTTTTAGTAGATACGGGTCTCACTCTTGCTCAGGCTGGTCTGGAACTCCTGAGCTCAAGCAATCCTCCCACTTTAGCCACCCAGAGTGCTGGGTTTACATGTGTGAGCCACTATACCCGGCCTTGAAATAAATCTTATGATAAAACATTAATACCATTTTGTTTAAATCCTCCTCTAAAATTGTCACTTTTATCTTAAAAGACTAAATAATTGTATGTTTTTCATTTCTTGGATAGTAAAAAATTCACATAATATTTCTATTTCTTAGGATAAATAGGTAAAGTGTTCCTTTTTATAACATTCTAGTAAGAGGATATATAAATCTTGATTTTCAATGAATTTGAGACTTTTGTGTTAGATATTCTGAGAATAATTAACAGCCTTGATTTCAATTTTCCTATAATTTTCACCTACTCTGACTTTCAATAAACCCATTGTTTACAGATTGTTCTTTTTAGCAACCCAAGTTAAAAACTACTTTTAGAAAACTGCTTTCATAAAGGGGAAAAAACAGTGAGATAAATCACCATACGGTTGAGATCATATACATAGTGGTTCATAATCATAAAAAGCTCAAGTCTAAAGCCTGTAATAAATCCTAGGAAACTAAACTGATTTACCATAGATGAAAAAATTGCTATGCTCTCAGTTCAATGGGTCATTTCATCTAAGAGGAAGGCCCTGTGAAAATCAGGAACAAAGTTGACAAATTTCATGGATTGGTCATGGTGAGCAATATTGAATTTCATGCTTTGTCACAGATGAATTGAAAAATTTTAACCCCCCAATGCATTTGTAAAACAAATAAATTATTATCAAAGATTGCATATTTTAATAATAATAATATAGCATACATTCATTATTGTTAACCTATGACCTTTTGATACATTTTTTAACAACTATGCAAGTACTCAAATCTCTATGATTTGTGCATTAGATATTGCACTGTAACCTCATTCAGCAAATTTAAATTGCTAATTTTAACCAGGATTACAGAACATTTTACACCAAGCACTGCCTCTGGTTTTTCTTAATATAAAACATAGATAGCTATATTGATTTGAAACATGAACAAAAGTCTAGGCACACTTTAATTCTTTCTTAACATTTCTCAGTTCAAAAAAATTTCACAAATTTTATCAATTCATGTTGATTTAAATTTTATGATTTTTTTCCTAGACTGTAAATCTAATCTTTGAAATACATTTTTTTCCTATTGACAAAGGAAATCTACAGGGCAGCATGTTTTTCACCAACTAGGGAGAAATATATGTGTTGCAAGAATGTTATTATTGACTTACTGAGCTTCTTTTTACAGCCAGGATATGAAGTTGTCATAGTATTAGTATTTTAGAAAAACTTGTTTCTCTATCTCACATTAAAATATTAAACCATAGAGTTTGAGGAATTGGTGAAAAGTAGCAATCAGATATTTATACTATTGAATTTTTATAAATCGTACCTGACATTTGTCACTCTGTGTGATATGCCCTTTTAAAAGGTGACTGCCTTTATTTCAAGTAGTTCTGACAGTTAAACTGAATGTATTTTTCTTTCTAAGCTTAGCGTAGGACCACCAAATCCCAGGGCAGGCGTATATGATTTTAAAGTCTTTTCAGGAAGAATGAAACCTGTTTGCAAAAATGTGTGTTCTTTTTTAACTTGCCTTTGTAGATTTCTGTTAGAAATGTTGTAAAAGGAGTACTTTAGGTTTGTTCTCCAGGGAAAAAAAGCTGCTGAAACATAAAATATTCATCATGTATTTTCCAAAATGCTTATCACTTGTAGTCCTTTTGTAAAGGCAGTTAAACTGTACATTCAGAAACATATTCACATGCATGTTCATACATATATCCACACAAAAATTTCATATGTTGCATTTTGTGTGCCTAGACTATTAGTTTTTGTTTGTGTATAGCAAGTTAAAAATTATGTGCTGGAATCTTGGATAAAAGCAATTTAGTTTCAATTCAACAAATGTGGTTGCCTCCCTAACCCCTATCATAAAACACTAGGGATATAACCTAATATCTACCCACAAGCAATTTAAGAAAGTCTGATAAAATTTTTAATGTTAAAATTAAATAATAAATTTATATATAGCCAGATGTTTTGATACGTTATATCAAAACTAAAAATAGAAACTTTTTTAAGGTTGACTGTTCCCAACATTTAATAAGATGAAAGAATGGGATTTCAGTACAAGTGCCAACATAGCAAGCAAAGGTGGGGGGTCATCAGAAAAAAGCCAGAATGTTGGTTACTAAGCCAAGGAATAGCAGATTTATCTTGGGGTACACTTGGTGTCACGCATGAGGCTTTTGAATCACAAAATTCCAAGGTATTCCAGTGTTGTGTCTGTAGTTCTATTTCAAACTGTTAGGTCTTTTGAGGTTATGGTCTTACCTGTTCTTTGTTTGTTTGGTTGGTTTTTAAACTATTTCACTGTCCCTCACAAAACAGAATATGTTGAACTAAAACATTGATACCTCCAGAGTGGCTGGCACACTTTGGAAAACAGTTAGGCAGTTCCTCAAAATGTTAAGCACAGAATATGCTTATGTAAAATGTTGAGCGTATGGTCATATGACCCAGCATGAAAACATATGTCCACACAAATATTGGTATAGCAATGTTCATGGCAGCATTTTTCATAATAACACATAGTAGAAGCAACCCAATGTCCATCAACTGGGGAATGGATAAAGAAAATGTGTCATATCCATACAGTGGAATATTATTTAGCAGTTGCAGCAAGTCCTGCCATGTGCTACAACAGGGATGAACCCTCAAAAACATTATGCTAAGTGAAAAAAGCTATACACAAGGGACCATGTAATAATTTATTTATTAGAAATGTCCAGAATAGGCAAATCCATAGAGACAGAAAGTAGATCAGTGGTTGCCAGGGCTGAGGGGAGGGAGGAATGAGGAGAGACTGCTAATGGGTACAAGGTTTCATTGGAGGATAAAATGTTCTAAAATTAGCTAGTGACAAAGGTTACACAACTCTGTGAATATAGTAGAAACCACTTACTTGTATGCTTTAAATGGGTAAATTTTGTGGTATATGAGTTTTATAAAACATTAAAAATGAATAGAGACTGAATGGAAATAACTTAAAATATTTAAAATGTAAAAAAAAAAAGTGTCTGGCAGAATGCAAAATGATCTAGAAAGTGAAGTGTCTTGTCTCAGCCATTTTGTTTATATTCAATGATTCCCTTTGTCCACCTTCCTCTATTTTTAAGGGGAAATCTCTTTTTAAAAAAATGCAAAATTAAGCAGCATTATGTGTGGTCCTAGTAAGGTAAAACACTGCAAAAGAGCCAGTCATTAACTTTGGAGAAGCCTGTGCCCTGACTCTCACTGTCTGGCTGCTGCTGTACCCCAGGGTCCAGTCTTGTTCTCTCTCCACCATATGCCCTGTTCTCAGCCTGCCCTTTGGCTGTGCACCACCCACGATTGCTCTTCACACATGGTCCTTTCAACTAAGCAACTTCTGACAATATCTTCCATTCATTCATTCTTTTTTCTTTTGTAAACTATGTACCTACTATGGGCCAAGCATTGTGCCAGTCATTTTCTAACCTCAAAGAGTTATTTGCATCATGAGAAATTCAAGCCAGGGGGCAGGAAAAATGTGGGGAGCCATATTTTACTCCGAATGTCTTACCTTGATCGCTCTCAGTGACATTTAGGCAACTTCTTACAGCCTCAGGGATAATGCTTGTTTTTGAAAGCAAAGCAGTGACTTATAAAATCTGTTTAAAATCTTGAATTTTGTTATTTCTACATATTCATAGTTAGTTGTCTATAATTTTAGAAAGGCTAAACATGTCCTCCGTTATCCTAAGGTTTCCAGTGCTGTCTCAAGAGTTGAGTTTCACACTAATTCTGCTTTTCCTAAGATTGTGGTCTTCTTTTGGTATTTTTGTTTATTGAGTACTTCTCATGGCCCAGGCACCATGGTAGGCATAGATGATGCAAGAAGTCTGACCTGACTGCTTCACCCCCATAAAGCTTACATCCTTGGGATACTTTAATTCCGCCATGGAGGCTTAGCCCATTAGTGTCTTATTATGAGACCTAGTTCTCCTGGGTGTCACAAGAGAAGCATCAAACCCACTAATTCTTTTTAGCTTATCAATTGTTCTCACTTTTGATGTGCATTGGGTCTATCTCATTCCAGCAGCTGGCTACAGAAGCCCAAGGAGCCAACGAGTTTTGTTAAAGAAAAAGGAAAGAGGCAGCATAAATGTAGATCAGAAAACCAGGAGAAAATAAATTTAGGACAGAGTGCTGGCATGGTCAGCCCAGTGGCAGTGTGATGCTAAAGAAAGGGAAGGGGCATGGGCTGGTTGATGGAAGGGCAAAGGCAAGGAATTTTCCCAAATTCATGTTTTTCCCCAATTTACTTTTTTCCCCTTAAGCAAAGCCATCTTTACACTCTGTTAACTTGGGAATGTGAAGAAATGCATTCTGCTTCAACCTATAGACAATTATTTATTTTCAAAGGAGTATTTAAATTCGCTTGGTGTAGTAAATTCTTTTATGTCTTGTGGAAAATATTATTCTATGGCTTATACGATTATCTTTTACTCTCCACTATGAATTATTTAGAGCATCCTCCCTTTTAACTGTATACCAAAACATCATTAGAGGTTATCTAATAGCTAGCTCATCATTTCATTCTCCCATTGAGGCTTGTGGGCCAATTTTCACCCTGTTATACTCTCCAGAATAATGAAACTAATTTGGGATCTTGCTGTGGAATTAAATGCTCGCACAGATCCCACTCCCTTTGAGACCATAAACATCTGCCATAATAGCTCTTGTAGTCAAATAACCTCACTATAACCAGTATGACTGAGAAACTGTCAGTGGAATAAAAGAGTTTAGGTACCGGCAGAAATGTTCTGGTAAATACTGTATTGCCAGTGGCTTGTAGTCTAAGAAATTTTGGCACCAAATAGCCATTCCATTATTATTAGATCCTCCATTATTTTTTCTAGTCTTGAGGATCAAACTGTAGCTAGGAAACCATTTAGACTATTAGAATTTCATGTCAGTTTTGAAATAAGCGTAGACCTTCTTAAGAACTATTTGCAGCTGTTGTCATCATATTGACATCATATGTATGTTGAGCTCTTATTGTCCGTGAGGTGCTTTGCTAAGTTTTTTATATAATTATTTCACTGAATCTTCACGCTGACCTTGTGAAGGGATTATTTTAATCCACATTTTACAAATGAGAAAACTGAGGCTAAATAAATTGCCAAACAGCATTACCTATCTAATAACAGCACATCCCAGATACAAACCCAGGCTGTCTGGCTCTGGTGCTCCTGCATGCAGCCATACACTGCCTCTAAATAACCATCAGTGACCTTACCTTTGGGGTATGGAGCAAATAAAAAAAAAATAAATAAATGTAAAAAGATTGGAGGTAGAGTTAAGTCCTGTGAAGAAACGAAGGAAAATAAGGACATAGAGAGGGGAGAGGGTGGTGAAAGGGATGTATTTCAGACGAGTAGTCAGAGAAGACATTGTGGAGAAGGTTCTGGGGTAGAGGTCATTCCAGGTAAGGTATTCATTCTTGGAGAACTGAGGTAGCCCCCAGATAAGTGGACAAATGGGGATTTATACTCAAAGAAGTAGGTGGAAAAGTAGGCATAGGCTCTGACACTACATCTCTTTGTCCACATCCTCCAATCTCCCCTACTTGCCCATCAAGCCCTCCTTGTCTGTCCCATCCTCTTCCCCAGGCTGTCTCTTTTTTGAGACTGCCTTTCTCTCCAAACCCCTTGCTGCATCCCCTCATCACATTACACCAGCACCTTCCCCTTCCTGGCTCCCTTGCTGATGCGTATCCCTGCCCCATAACCTCCCTTTCTTGACCTCTCTATCCAGACTCTGGTACGTTGCTGGAGAACATCACTCGGCTCTCCTTTTGTACCTTTTGGAAATCTCACTATTTGTCCAATCTGGGCAGCTTCTTCTTCCATCCTTCTTCACTTTGGTCAACCCCTGACCTTGCCCCATCACATTGATAGCAGATGGCCTTGAGCCTCTACTTCTCTGCGAAAGTCCAGACCATCATGGATGCACTTTACCTTATTATCTCCATCCTTAATAGGTCTTTGGTCCTTACTCACCTCCACATCCTTTGATTGGTCTCTGATCAATGTGTGTCTTTTACCAACTAAAGCAAGTATTTTCACCTGACCTCTTGATCACATTTACCTCCTACTCCATGGCCTTTTCTATCTCCTGGCTTCTTCCTCCAAGCATATGTATTAAAAATTATTCCTCCTTTACTATTGTGTTTCCTTCCTAAAACAGTTTGCACTCATTGTTTCCACTTTTATGCCTACCATTCACTCAATGCACTGCAATTGGACTTCTACTCTCATGCAGGGGTGGGGAACCTTGGGGCCACATGTGGCCTTCTGGCTCCTTGAGTGCAGGCTTTTGACTGAATTAAAATTTTGGATTCAGACGAGGAGCTGCACTTAGGTATCTGGAGGGCCACATGTGGCCTTGAGGCTGTAGGTTCCACAACCCTGAACGGATTCTTTTTCTCTTATCTTCTTTGCAGCTTTTAACATGATTGGCCATTTTCTCTTCTCTTGGCTTCCCTCATATCACCTTCTCCTGTCTCTTTGCCTACTTTGGTTATCCCTTGTTGGTTTCATTTGAGTGTTTCTTTTTCTCACCCTTCCTCTAAATGTTGGTGTGTTCCAGAGTTTTGTCCTTGACCATTTTTTTCATCTTATACTTTGTCTGAGTGAAGTCATTCATTCCTATGGCTTCACCATTATGCTGATGACTTTGACATTGATATCTTCAAACCAGATATCACTTGTGTGTACTAGATCAGTAAATCTAAATGCCTATTGTATGCCTCTCTTTGGATGTACTTCGTATATCTGCAGTCCCTTCAACATACTTAAAACTAAGTAAAATACCTGCAATTCATCCTAGGATTTTTCCCTTTTCCTTAACTTTCTGCTTCTATCTTCCCCTTCATGCCATCACCAAGCCCCTGTCATTAGAAGATGAATATTGTTAGTTCTGTTAATTTAACATTTTTTTATATTTGTCGTCTAATTATATCCTCTTCTGACTGGTCTACTGCAATGTCATTTTCATTATCTCCCTTCTTCCTGCCTTCATCTCCTCCAATCTGCTCTCCTCACTACTGCTGAGGTGATCTCTATAAGATATAAAACTTACGGTATTATTCACATGCTGTAAACTCTTCAGTGATTCCTTATGGCTGCTACAAAGTCTGGACTCCTTAGAAAACCATATCTGACCTAGCTTCTGCCTACCTCTCTAGCTCACACAGTGGAATGCAAGGAGTGGAAATAACACAGCCTGACTTTGAAGCCTATTTAAGGAATTTTTTTTGTTTTGATCTAGAATTTAGTGAGAAAAAAATGGCTTTCAATGAAGACATGATATATTAAAAGTCTAAAAAATTTCCAAGTATGTTTAATTAGACAATGATCTGCTCAGCAGGACAACCAGGGGAGAGAAGGGTGAAATTTGGAAAGTGTGAGGATACAAGAAGCAAGATGTGGAGTGAAAAGATAGGGGTGGGTTTTCAAAATCAAATTCTATGTATCATTTAGTATCAAAAGACACTATTTCCTCTGTATTATATGTAAAGAGAGATAGTGCCACTTCAAACAATTGCATTTCTAAAATGTTCCCAGTCATCGCTTTTAACTCTATGTAGGCATATATAGTCTCCTGTTACTATAAAACTTTTATTAGCTAAACTATCTGCTAAAGATTTTATGTAACAAATCCTTCTTAATGTCAAGGTTTAGAGTTGAATTTGATCTAACCTAGAAAAATATCATGGTTACTTCCCAAAGACAGTTGTAGATCAGGTATTCTAGCCAAATTATTCTAATTTTGAAATCATAATAATATATTTTACAATTAAGTTCTTCTTTCCAAGTCCTCTCTACACCCTTAGGAGCATACCAAATTAATTTTAACTTTTCATTTGTTTAGTATTTATAAATCACCTTAAAGATTAAAAAGAGGTACCTTCAGCCAAACATTTTTGTATTAATGAAGCAAATATGATAAAATATTGGCATTTATTGGATCCAAGTTGAGGGGTATACAATGGGATATCTAAATACTACTTATGGGGTTATAAGTATTAGTAGTATTCATTGTACTATTCCTTATGCATTTCACTGATGAATTTTATAATGTGAGATTTAAAAAAATAAATGATAATGGTATTGTTACACTTTCCCAAAGTGTAAAGATTGTTATATGGAGGCTCCTAAAGATCCTTAGTCTTAGCTGATGGTTTTTCATGGCTATACTGACTTGCCTACCTGGCCCCTGAGTCACCTATTAATATAAATCTCAAGTGGATGAAGTGGGTGCAATGTCCTGTCTAGCACAATATCATTTGTGTAAAAATCATTAACTGAGGCTGAGCACAGTGGCTCATGTCTATAATCCTAGCACTTTGGGAGGCCAAGGCGGGAGGATTGCTTGAGGCCAGGAATTTGAGGCCACCGTAATCAAGAGCAAGACCCCATCTCTACCAAAAATAAAAAAAAAATCAGCTGAGCGTTTTGGTATACACCTGTAGTCCCGGCTCCTCGGGAGGCTGAGACAGGAAGATCGCTTGAGCCCAGGAATTTGAGGTTGCAGTGAGCTATGACGACGCCACTGCACTCTACCAGGGGTGACACAGTGCGACTGTCTCAAAAAAAAAAAAAAAAAAAATCATTAACTGAATACTAAGTAAAAATAAAAAGTTATTTCAGTGGTCTTCGTAGTTACTATGTCTTGTATAATTATTTGTTTCCCTAGGACTTTTCAGCATGGCATGCATGAGTCTGCTTCAGATTCCTTAAAATCATGTTTTAAGCAACCATTACACTGGATTTCTTGCATATCACATTTCTACCCCACTTTACTCAGGTGAGTAAATGCCTCTAAATGCCATACTATCTATAATTCTATGATTCCTTTTAAAGTTTAATAGAAACTTTTATCTGTGAATGTAAATGCATCTTACAAAAAGAACTTATAACTTATTCACAATAGGCAGATAAGTAAAGAGTATATTTCTCTTTTTTAAGCTCAAGAATTTAAGGCACAGTCCTCATAATCATTCTCCTGGCTTATAACTTTAGTGATATAAATTTTAAAAATTTGGTTCTATTTTAAAACACATTCTTGATCCATGAGTGGGGATTTGACAATTCTTTGGCTAATTATCAAACATAGACAGCCAAACTGGATAATTCATGTAACTAACAGAGCCTTAGGTAGAAGCTGAGAGAGAAATAACTTTTAAAATTATGAATAGGATCTTTCACTTATATTATTTAATTAGCAGTGTTTAAAAAGAAGAAAAATCATTTAAAGTAGGAAACGTACTTCCAGAGTAATCTGATGACATTTTGTGGCATTATGTGAAATGGCAGTTTGATTCTTTGCTAAATATATCATTGGAAAATACCTTTCCTTGGTTGGTATCTGAGAATAAAAATATCATGTATAGCTAAAGGAGATATAGTTAATCCCCATACATTCTTGATTCATCATGGAAATACACTATCAGCTATTTCACCAACTAAGTTGACTATGTCACACTGTTGAGGAACAAGAGTGCCACCCATAAATAGAGAGTATGAAAACCTCATACACAAATTTCTCTACAGACACAACAATCATATACTGCTTGCCTACTGTGTGCTTATCCCCATGTGGGTAATGAAGAATCCAAGATTAATAAGACAGAGACCCCTTCAAGGACCTCAGTATATTGTTACTTCACTTGCATATAAAACTTTGTCAATATCTCTGATTAATTCCTTATGATTGATTCCTAGAAATGGAATACTCAATACTCTGTCATCTTGCATATAAATGTATCTTATATCATTAATACAATTATATTAATATAATATAATCCCTTATATCATTAGGGATTAAATAGCCAACTCTTTAACGTTCATTATTGCAAAAATAACAAATTAAACAGCTGGATCTCTTACAACATGAGTTAAACAAACAAGCTGTATCATTCACTTAGTATAATGGCCTCCAGTTCCATCCAAGTTGCTGCAAAAGACATTATTTTATTCCTCTTTATGGCTGATTAGTATTCCATGGTGTGTTTATGTATGTGTGTATACACACACACACACACACACACATCACATTTTCTTTATCCACTCATCAGTTGATGGGCACTTAGGCTGATTCCATTTCTTTGCAATTGTGACTTGTGCTATGATAAACACTTGGGTGTAGGTGTCTTTTTGATATAATGACTTCTTCTCCTTTGGGTAGGTATCCAGTAGTGGAATTGCTATATCAAATGGTAGGTCTACTTTTAGTTCTTTGAGGAATCTCCATACTGTTTTCCATAGAGGTTGTACTAGTTTACATTCCCACCAACAGTGTATGAACATTCCCTTTTCACCACATCTGCGTTAACATCTATTCTTTTTTGACTTATTAATAATGGCCATTCTGATGGGTGAGGAGGTATCTCACTGTAGTTTTAATTTATATTTCCCTGATGATTAGTGATGTTGAGCATTTTTTCATATGTTTGTTCACCATTTTTACATCTTCTTTTGGAAAAAAGTCTGTTCATGTCTTTTGCCCATTTTTGGTGGGGTTATTTGTTTTCTTCTTGCTGATTTGTTTCAGTTCTTTATAGATTTTGGACATTAGTCCTTTGTCAGATGCTTTAACTGATTTTTATTGCCTGCCTATCTTATATCTGGAACCTTTGGAGTTATCCCCCTTTTAGGCATAGCTGTGTAAGACTTCTGCCTCCAGGCCTGCTCAGTTTAACTCAGCTAGGGGCATGGGAAGTCAGCATGAAAATGAGTTTGTCTTTCAAATAGCTAATTCTTGTATTTAGCTTTTTTTCTCCTTTCTATATCTAAAGCAAGTGAAAATGCAAAAGAAATTTCTTTCTTTCTGCTTCTTTTAGTAACCAATCTCCACTATTATCCTAACACAAAAATTAGAACATGGGATGACTATTTAGCCCACAGTGGAAATGCAATTTGATACATGCTTTCTGGAGGGCAGTTTAGTATAATAATATGTATCAAAAACTTAAAAATATTTTTGCTCCTTTGTCTAGGAATTTCATTTCTAGGGATCAACTATAAGGAATTAATCAGAGAATCTGACAAAGTTTTATATGTGAAGATATCCATCAAAGCATTATTTAAAAGAAAAAAATGGATATAAACTTTCTATAGTAGAGTATTAGATAAACCAGTTATGGGATAGCCATATGACAGACTACTGTGGAGTCACTAAAAGGGTGGATTTTGAAAAATATTTAATGACATAGGGAAATAATTATAATTTATAGTTAATGGGAAAATACAGGTTAGTAATTGTGAAATCATCAAAGTCAGCCCAATTTTTAGACTAGTACATACACACAATGCCAAGTGCTTTACATAACTATCTCTTTTCAACCTCACACACCAGTTCCAGAGGTAAGTATTCACGTGCTTCTTTCATGGAAAGCAAAGTGCTATGTAGGTAGCAACTTTCTGGAGAGACCAAAACTGGAAAGCCAGGCTCTGAACCCAGGCCTGTTCCATTCTAAAGCTCAAGCTCTAGACAACTATACCTCCACCTTTCAAAGGGAAAGCAGTTCAGGGTGATTTTAACAGGTGTGCATGAAAAATCATTCCCTGCACAAATAAAATTGTCCGTTATTCATTATGTAAAGTTTCTTTTTTATGGTTTAACTTTCCAGGGCCTCTGATATGCTAATATATAATGTTTATCTCTGCTATGGTTTGAATGTGTCCCCCGAAGTTCATGTGTTTGAAACTTTTTTTTTTTTTTTTTTTTTTTTTTTGAGACAGAGTCTCACTCTGTTGCCCAGGCTAGAGTGAGTGCCGTGGCGTCAGCCTAGCTCACAGCAACCTCAAACTCCTGAGCTCAAGGGATCCTCCTGTCTCAGCCTCCCGAGTAGCTGGGACTACAGGCATGCACCACCATGCCCGGCTAATTTTTTCTATATATATTTTTAGCTGTCCATATAATTTCTTTCTATTTTTAGTAGAGATGGGGTCTCGCTCTTGCTCAGGCTGGTCTCGAACTCCTGAGCTCAAACGATCCGCCCACCTCAGCCTCCCAGAGTGCTAGGATTACAGGCGTGAGCCACCACGCCCGGCCCGTGTTTGAAACTTAATCCCCAAGGCAACAGTGTTGCGAGGTAAAGTCTAATGGGTCTGTGTCACGTGGGCTCTGCTCTTGTGAATGGATTAACGTCGCTATAAAAAGGGCTTGGAGGAATAGGTCCACCTTCTCTTGTCCTTCCAACTTCTGCCACGTGAGGATGCAGCAAGAAGGCCCTCACCAGATACTGGCACCTTAATTTTGGACTTCCAGCTTCTAGAACTGTGAGAAATAAATTTTTGTTCTTAATAAATTACCCAGTTTGTGTTATTTTATGATAGCAGCACAAAATAGACTAAGACAGTCTCCAAGGGAGGAATCTAGTATGCAGATTCTCCAAACTTGCTGGATAAGAGAACTCTTGTTTCCCAGGGAATGAACAGTTATAGGAAGGTGGGACGTAATTTGGAGGTGCTGAACTATGTTATACCACCATACAGAGAGCATAAAAAAAGTGTGTCTAGAAAAACAAATATTGAAAGGATATGTACTGGATGGTTTATAGTTTTATCTCTGGGTGGTTTGCAAGTAATTGCAAAGTGATTTTAATTTTCATTTGTATAGTTGTCTATACTTTCCAAATTCTCTATAATTTAACTTTAAAATAAAAACCTTTTAAAAAAGAAAATCCATTTTCTTTGATTGCTTTTTTGTTTTCATGGCTTAATCTGTAAAGATGATTTCTAGCTCTGTGTCTCTAGCTCTGAGTGCTTATCTGTATCCCAAAATTATATGTCCAGCCATTCATATTTTTTGAAAGACTCACTGTACTACTGGAGACCCAATACGATGTCCTCAACTGATCTTTTCTTCTCCTCTTCCCTCATCCTCCACACAGGGAGCCTTTTCTTTTAGGAGTGACATTGTTCTTAAATGCTTGCAGAATAGAATCTTGATCATGATTTCCATGTTAAGCTTTTTCTTCCTCTATTCTTAGTCTATTATCATAGACTAAGTTGATTCTTCCTCCAAAGTTCTCTTAGGACCACCCCTTCTCTCCACCCTATTATAACAACCTTAGTCCATCTTACTACTTTTTAACATGTTTAAAAGACTGTTTTCATTATGTTTCTCTCTGGCTCATAAACCCATAGTAGCTTCTGCTTCACCCACACTGTCACTTTTGGCTTATTTCCTAGAGCACCCAACAGTTTTTTCTGCTCCAGTTAAATCAGGCTCATACTGACACTCATGTGTCTTTAAGACTCAGTTATTTCATACTTCTTAATTTTTAATTTGTTGCTTATTCTTGGCTTCAGGCCTTTATTTATGTAGTTTTCTCTCTTACAATACCTTTGGTTCTCTCCTGTGCCTTTCTCAATTCTCCAGGTAAGGTATGGTATGATCACTCCCCCCCCCACCACCACCACTAAGTGTCATATTTTCTGACAATTATTCTTTACTAGGCCCGTATAATCTGCTTAGAAAGATCCGACCCATGTGATTTATTATCCAAAGTGCTCAGAGCAGTGGTACAATCAGAGGAACCCATGGCCGCAATAAAAGTACTTTCAAAATTACTTGAGTTACTGATTTGCATTTGTTAGACATTACAATGGGGATTCCTAGACCACCATCATATGACCTTAAAAATGTCGTCTTTCCCTCCATTTCTCTTACCCGTATCAGCTGTCTCTGTGAGTCTTTCACCTCCAAGTTACCCTTCAAAACTCGATTTTTCATCTTAGCAACTAAAATGAACTATTCAGGGAAATACAGGGGTTGGATGATGGCAAACTAAAAATATATTAGAGAGGGGGAAGGCTGAGAGGAGAAGTGACTGAAATAGTTAAAATTATAGAGGATCTTAGTAGTTTATTAATCTATTTGCTTACTTATTTATACCTATACATTGTTTCAAAAACAATTTGTCAGCTTTTAGCAATATTAAATAAAGATAATTAATTAAAAGTAGATGAGAAGGGAAAAAAGAGCAAAGAGAAGGATATGAAATTAAGACTTAAAATAAGAATTAAGGCCAGACACGGTGGCTTATAGCTGTAATGCCAGTGACTTGGGAGCCCGAGGTGGGAGATAATTTGAGGCCAGAAGTTTGAGACCAGCCTGGGCAACATAGCAAGACCCTACCTCTACAAAAAAAAATTATACAGGCATGGTGGCATGTATCTGTAGTCCTAGCTACTTGGGAGACTGAGGAGGGAGAAACTCTTAAGCTCAGGAGTTTGAAATTGCAGTGAGCTATGATCATGCCATTGTACTCTAGCCTGAGCAACACAGGGAGACCCTCTCTCAAAAAAAAAAAAAAAAAAAAAAGAGTTAAAATGCATAAATAGCAGTATGGACTATAAATCTGTCTATAAGCTTACTAGAGAAAACCATGAAATATATAAATAAATAAACCATGAATTCTTCACTTTCTCCTAGAACCCTGGGAATAGAGTTTAAAAGAGTTTATTTTAGGGAAAATAAATGTATTTTCAAAGCAGTAAGTAAAACGTACTGTATTCATTGTCCCTAGCAGTGGTATAGGCTAACAATGTGAGTTGACTTAGAAAGGGTAGTTTCATAACAGATTAAACTAAGGCACCTAGAAAATATATTAATCTCAAGGTTAATACTATGACACATAGAGAATATATCAATCTCAAGGTTAACACTATGATACCATACTGTGCTTTAATATAAATTTTTAAGAAAGAATGTTATCTTGGTCAATTATAGTACATTGCATTATAATACTTTTTATAATTTTCTAAACTTTTATCTTCACGAGGTTTAAAAGTTTTTTTCTTCCCTTTATGAGCAAACGTGGTTTTTAAAATATTTCTAAATATTTTTCACATCTTCCTTAGCTAAATAGGTCATAACTGTCCACTGAATCCAAGCTGCATAATCAGTGTGAGTAAACAGTCCATTCATTTTAACTGCTCATTTTCTTTTATGATGACAACATGATGTTTTGATTCGTGGCCAGTCCATCCTGAGCTGTAGATATTTCATTCTACTGTGCTTTTGTTTTGACTAAGCTTTTATTCAATGCAATACTGTTTTGAATTTATACTAAATAGATTGAGCTACTTTGGCTTTGTTCTATTATATGCTACGTGGGTCTTTCCTTTTATTCAGTTCAGCAAGAGGTATTCATTCATTCCTTCAATAAATGCATTTATAAAACTTTCTCCATGTAAGGCATTGTCCTAGGTGCTAATGGTAAGAGAAGAGGCAGGCAATGAAGTTTGAGACAAAGTCCCTTTCCGCCTATTGTTACATGTTGGTGAGGAATACAGCTAAGCTTGTGTACAATAACATACAATACCATTGACCACTTCCTCCATCTTGAGATAGTCTCCTGATTTCCTCCTGAGATACTCACTCACTTTCCCACTGTCTTCCCTGTTTGCACTGCAGGTTCATCTACTTCATCATGGCCATTAAATATTGAATATCTTTGGTGTTCTATCATATAACCATTTTTCAGGTGATGTTACCATTCCATGGCTTCCTGTACTCCCTACGTGCACCACCACCACCCCCTCCCCCTGCCAAATTCTTATCTCTAATTTCAACCTCTCCTAAAACTACAAACCTGTGTATTTGTGGGTGCCAACTATACATGAATACCTTCTTGGGGTTTATACCTGGAGATCACAAAGACACTCCAAACTCAACATGACCAAAACTGAACTTAGGATATTCCCTCCAAACTGATGCTCTTCTATTTTTTTCTATCTCAGCGAATGGTACATCCATCCAATTGTGCAAGACAGAGCCTTGGGAGGCAACTTGAACACCCCCTTTTTTCTCTCCTACATATCCAATCCATTACTAAGTCTCATTAATTTTAACTTCTAATATCTACTATTCATGGTACCACTTTCACCTTAGTCCAAAACACCATCATCTCTATCCTAACTACTGCAATGGCCTCCTAGCATTCTTTTTATGTATATTTTGATTTCTATTTCCCATATTCTCCAAACTGTAGCCAGTGTCTTCTCAAACCCAAACCTATTTTTAAAACTCAGATTTTATCATGTCACACTTATGGCTTAAAAACCTTCCATGAATTCCCCTTTATCCTTAAATATATTAAAAAATAGCATAGCCTATAAGATCTACATAGATATGGCTCCTACCCACTTCTGCAACTCTTGTCATACCCACTACCCTATGAACTCTTCTTGCTATGCCATTTCGTTGCTATGCTATGCTCCTTTCTGCCACAGGATCTTTGCACATGCTTTTCCCTTTCTGTGAAATATCTTCCTCCTTTATATAGGTAATGCCAACTAATCTTCATATCTCAGCTCAAATGTGACTTCTGCAGGGAAGCCTTTCATTAACCCCAAAGACTAGTTCACTTCTTTTTACTATAACTTCTAATAGCAATTTTTTGCTTTTCCTTCATTGAGCTTTCACAATTGTCATTTTATTATTTGTATGATCATCGAAACTATATATGTATCCTCTACTAAATTCCATAAGAATAGGGAATGTCTGTCTTTTTGCTTACTGTTGTGTTTCCATGATGTAGCACATAGAAGCCAGCCAATAAATGCTAGTTGAATGAATGAATGAATGGACAAATGAATTCAAAGTTGTATTGTATCAGGTAAGTGCCATATTAAATAGTACAAACATTTGATCTGAGTGGGAAAGCTCAGGCATGAGCAGCACAGTCTTGATGAGGAGGTGACTTCTAGCACCCTTAGGGGAGAACATCTGGAGAGAAGGACAAAAGGAATTTTTGTCTCCCAGCTGCTGCTGACAAGCTGCTCCACTGGATTCAGGAAAAAAGCTTAGAGAGTTTGTGATCTGATGAGGTGCCAAGCATTGCCCTAGAGCCAATAGCCGGAGGAGAAGTAATGAGAGCTTTTTAACACCACGGCTCTTAAATGGCTGTTCCAGACTATGCATGGACAAGCAGCTGGATCTTTGCAAAAATCTTCAGAGGGAAAGTCAGTGTCCATGGAGCAATTATTGAAAGAAGTGAAAATGTCAGCTGAACTAGATATTTAATATTTTAGATATCTTAAGATTTTTATATTTCCTTTCTACAATGGCTTAAAGGTATTATATAAATAAGAATATAAAAATGAAGCCAGCAATGTGATACTAGAAAACAACTATAGGTTTTCATATTTGTTTGTACCCTTGCCTGGTTTTGTGATCTTAGAAAATTAGTTAGCCTATGCAAGCTTCAGTTTCCCAGTGAAACGGTTTATATTTTGATGAGGAAGTTGAAGCATAAATACAATACAGTCTTAATGATCTTCTTGAAGACAGCATGCAATACTACGATCTACTTCCTCTGTCTTGAAACATCTTCTTCCCTTGACTTCTGAGATACTCTCATGGGAGAGTCATGGGGATTCAATGAGAGCAAGTGCTTCCGTGGCACTCATCACATAAGTACTTACTATACAATCATTCATAACTGCCATGTTAGTAAAGAGCTATATGTTTCAGAAAGTGGCAGGTTTTATCAATTACCTAAACATGTTAAAAGAACCTACTACACGTGTGATAAAGTGGAAGGAAGATTGAACTACCTCCTCTCTGTGTCTCTGCACTTACCAGGAATGTGATACTAAGTGAGGCCTTTCTGGACCTCCCTCTAACAGGGACTGATGATAGTCAGTGGCTCCACACAGATAACTGTTGCTCCTCAAAGGGGACAGCTGAGTGATTTAGTGTCTCAGAGACCCAGGTGCTAGATTATTACCTTTGGAAAGAGTCCAAAACTGATGATTGAAATGTAATAGTATTTTTAAAATTAAAATTAGATTTATATATATTTTGTAAATGGGATGTGGCTAACTTGTTAGCATTAAAGCATGGATCTAGGCCATGAATTTTGAGTACTGTTTAGGTGATTTTTAGAAAATGAGATCATCCAAAGTGAAAAGGTTAATTTGCTAAACTCAGGAAATAAGCAGAGGTCCTCATAAGTTGAATACCTACTCCCAAGTTGTACACCAGGTAGTGTAGATATAAACAACCTTGAAAAAATGAGACTCCCTAAGAATGTCAGTGTACATTAGTAGACAAAGTTATTTAAAGATCAAGGCAAATTCTATATATAAATGTGCAGGTGAACTCTGACTTCTACTTATTAAATCATCTTTAATTATAAAGATCATAAGACTTGACTATACCGATTATAGTGATTAAAATATATGCAAACATTTTCAATGCTTTACTACGTATCATTTATACACTTCTGGTTAAAATGATGATGAAAATATTTTGGGTTTTTTTCCTCCTCAACTTTTTTCTCAGGTACTGAAATTATTAATATCATCCTAGAGAAAGATGACAAAATTTCTTTAGATATTTGTCTTTACTTCTTTTCCTAGAAAGGTTTTGAAGGATAAATTATGGAAAAAAAAGAGTAATGTAGTAATATGAAGACCTCCCCTCTGCTTTTTTTTTTTTTTTTTTTTTTTGAGACAGAGTCTCACTCTGTTGCCCAGGCTAGAGTGAGTGCCGTGGCATCAGCCTAGCTCACAGCAACCTCAAACTCCTGAGCTCAAGCGATCCTCCTGTCTCAGCCTCCCGAGTAGCTGGGACTACAGGTATGCGCCACCATGCCCGGCTAATTTTTTCTATATATATTTTTAGCTGTCCATATAATTTCTTTCTATTTTTAGTAGAGGTGGGGTCTCGCTCTTGCTCAGGCTGGTCTCGAACTCCTGAGCTCAAACGATCCGCCCACCTCGGCCTCCCAGAGTGCTAGGATTACAGGCGTGAGCCACCGCGCCCGGCCCCCTCTGCTTTTGTTTTCCCACATTATGGCATTTACCTTCAGTTTCTCTTTAGTTATGTCCTTGCCTTTGTTCTCTGAATCATGTAACTTATGGTCTCTGGTATAAATTTGGCCCAGTAACCCATGCCAGGAATCATCTGGTCGAAATCAATCCCTAGATACCTTGAATAACATGACTCCAATTTGGGAATCAGCCCTGAGACCACAAACCTGATTTCAGGTAAAAAACATGGTATCCTCAATCAGGAGGTTGAATGGAGCCCAAACATCCTCAATGCTGGCAAATACAGCTCACCCTCCAAATATCAATCAGGTTGAATGGGGAAAAAAAAAAACAAAAAAACCATGAAGTAATGGAACGAGCATGGGTTTTGAAGTCAGAGAGACCTGGTTCAAAGTCCAGCAGCTGCATTTATTAGATTTAATGACCTTGGAGTAGTTTCTCAATATTCCTGAAACAAGGATTAAGTGAGATGAACACTAAGTACCTTCATGCATGTCCTATTTTGGATTTCTCCAAGAAGCAGACCCCGCGGCAAGGATTCAAGTGAAAGGCATTTATTTTCTAGGTGGAGCAAACACTGGAAGGGAAGTGGGGAAGTGAGACAAAGAAAGGAAGATAACAAATAAAGATTTGTGTAATCAAGCCAACTACTATAGGGACTGGGACTTAATCCTCCTGGGGAAATTCTGAGAACCAGCATGAAATATACATTTCAGAATCATCCCACCAAAGGAGCAAAGACACTAGGTATTTGTACACAAACTCTCATCAGTCATTGGTTGAGGGCTGCTCTGGGAGTATTAATTCCTGGTACTTACAGTCTGTCTTGCTGAAAGGTAGAGAAATGCAGTCTCTAACAGATGTAAATAAGACAAGTGTGAGCTGAGAGTTAAGGACAAGAGGATGTGGGGTCATTGACAACATCTGCTAGGGTCTACCCCTTGCACCACAGAGATCTGCTCAGTCTCCATGTTACGTTCTCCAAGGTGATGGCTGATCACAATTTATTTAGTGTTTTTTTTTTTAGTTTAATTATAGTAGAGTTAGTGGAACAAGGTAGAACATCACCTGCTGCAGTTATTCCTGAATCTGGAAGTGATATTCATCATTACATTCTTCTACCACCTATTCCATCTTCCCCTCATCATTGGCCATCATATCTGCTGATCTATGTTACTTGCCCAGTGGAGTCACCCAAGATATTGAACCCCTGGATACCATTCCAGAATGTGGTTGGTGAAGTCTCCTGTGTGTAGTTATTATCAGTCATGAAAGCATCAAGAGATGCCTTGATGAATCCCTTGCATTAAAGGTACTTCCCCTCTCACCAGGCATAGGGACTCGTGCCTGTAATCCAAGCACTTTGGGAGGCGAAGCTGGGCGGATCACTTGAATCCAGGAGTTCAAGACCAGCCTGGGCAACATAGAGAAACCGTGTCTCTACAAAAAGTTAAAAAATTTAGCCGGCCATGGTGGCACATACCTGTAGTCCCAGCTACTCAGGAACTGAGGCAGGAGGATCGCTTGAGCCCAGGAGTTCAAGACCACAATGAGCTATGATCATACCACTGCACTCCAGCCTGGGCAACAGAGCAAGACACTGTCTCTAAAAAAAGGAAAAGAAAAAATAAAAAAATAAAGATACTCCTCCCTGCTTTTCTTAGGCAGTAGTTACGCCGCAGCAACCCTAGCGCCTCATGACAATTAAGGTTAATCACCCTTTTCAGTATAGCAACTCCTTTCTTTGCCTGATAGAATGCTGGCATGGGGAGCCAAAAATGGCCAGATGGCAGCTGTAACTTTAGGTTTAGGGGAATCCTAAATGGTCCCCTGTAGAGGTGTCCACACCCCACCCCACCCTGCCACGGAAAACGGACCTCTACTCTCACAGAGCTTATAGTCTTGGGATGGAAAGAACAAGTTTGCTAAGTGGATCATCAGGAGCTTTGGTGGGAAGGGCCCTTCTTACCTTTCACAATGATTTTGTAAGAATAATTTTTAGTTTCATAAACCAATAAATGATTGAATCTCATTACAACCTGGATTTGAAAAATTCTTTACACCAATTTGTGTCTTGGAAATACAGCACTTATTAGAGTATAAACCTAATACAACCCAGCCATGAATTCATCCTGTTTCCCCACGCAATATTGATGAGTTCTATGGGATTTATAAATTTTTATTCTCTTCTTTGTATTATAGTGGAATTCAACATGTACATATTATATATATATATATTTATATATATATTCCCCTTTCTATCATTTTTTGTGAAGCTAATCTCACTTTCACAGCTCCACCAGCTCAAAGGATGAGGGAACATATGCTTCTCCATATGCCCAACACAGACTCCTCAATGCATTTATTACTCAGAGCTTGGTGATTGAGGAATGTTTGTACTATTTTATTTTTCCTCTTAGTGAGTCATTCTACTGTACATTTCAAAATCTGTGATAAGTTGAAAGATCCAAGAATTAAGGTACATGTCAACAAACAGTTTTCCATCTGGTAAATGAGAGATTTATTTATAACCAGGTATTCAGATAGAGTGGTATAACATAACATTCAAATTATTTTATTACGTGACTGAAGAGCTGAGCAAAAACACTAACCACCTCCAGTCCATTCTCCACGCTGCAACCAGATCAGGAAGCTCTTCTGCCTTAAACTCATCAGTGGATCTAAAATCCCAACCTTGGGATATAGTGAGGCCCTCCATGATCTGGCTCTTGTCTCCTTCTTCAGAATCACTCAAAGATCCCCCTTTCTTTCTATACTCCAGCCAAACTGGATCTTTCAGTTCATCAAATGCATCCTTAAACCAGCACTCAAGTCAAGTATAATATATAGGTAGGAAATGTTCAAAAACCAAGCCAATTTTAATACAGAACTTAGTACCAACTAGCTACTTTCATCTTTTGAATCTCAAGAGAGCTTCTAGAAACCAACATGTGGGGTTTAGGATGGAAGTAGGGACGACCACTGTAAGGATCTGCTTTAGTTTCAGTCCAAAGGGCTCACCTCATTCTTCCTTTGGCACCATATTTGGAACTACTGCAAAAGCCAGACCAATCTGGGAAAGTAATTCAGAACTCCTGGGATACCCAGAACTGGTAGACCTGATTCCTCTAGCTCAAGAGTTAAGTAACATCCTTCTTCTCTCTTCACCACCCACCCAAGGCAGGAGTTTTCCTAGCTAACACTGCCCCATCAACTACTCAATGAGTTACTGTTTTGAGATATGTTAGAATTTCACATGGGAAGCCTGAGTTGGTCCAAAGTTCAAGCAACAGGCTGAAGAAGTTTATGCATCATAAGGTTATGAGATATTCCAAACACCAAGCCAAGCCAAGGAGGAGGTGCTTTGAAACTTCTTCAGTTTATATCTTTGAATCCTCTTTTTCTTAAGCCAGACTTTTGGCAAAGCATCTTAAAAAAAAAAAAAGAAAGAGTTTTCCTATCCATTTATGAGCAGACAAGTCAATCAGTTAACATTTACAGAGCCTTTAAATGTGCTTAGTTCACTGGTAGAAGTTTTGAGGGTATAAAACAAGTGTCCTCATGAGGCTTAAATCTGGATGGAGAGATGAAACTTTAATTTATGAAATAATAAAGTGCTAAAATGTGTGTACGTGCCCTAAGTGCTTTAATTCAGAATAAGAGAGACCACTGTAAAGAGAAAATTTTAGTAAAGACTTTACAGAGAAAGTGAAATTTTTGCTGCACATTAAGGGTTGAATAGGATTAAGATAAAGGTAAAGGATTATATAGGGAGTTCATTGCATGGGTGGTGTCTTGGTCAGCTCAGGCTGCTGTAACAAATATACCATGGACTGGGTGGCTTAAACAACAAACATTTATTTCTCAGTTTTAGAGGCTGAAAGTCTGAGATGAAGGTACCAACACAGCTGAGTTCTGAAGAGGGCCTTCTTCCAGCTTGCCCACCACCAGCTTTTTCTATCCTCGTGGCAAAAAAAGGTTGAGCTAGCTGTCTGGCCTCTTCTTATAAGGACATTAATCTCACCCTCGTGAATCAATTACCTCCCAAAGTCCCCATCTCCACATACCATCACATTGGGATTAGGGTTTCAACATATGCATTGTGGGGGGACACAAACATTTAGACCATTGCGGGTGGACCTGAATGGCACAAAGGGACAGAGGCAGGAAAGATGATGCTAACTGGTCCTGTCCCTACTACCTGTGCTTTAGAAAGCACTTCTACAATGGTGGTTCTCAAGCCTTAGCATGCATCAGAATCTCCTGGAGAGGGCTTCCTAAAACACACATTTCTGGAGCCCACCCCCAGAATTTCTGATGGGACGAGGCTTGAGAATTCACATTTTTAACAAGTACGTAGGTGATGTTGATGCTCTTGGTCTGAGGCCCAAGCTTTGAAAACCACTGATCTAGACTGTGTTGACATCTGGATGGTTCACCACTTAATGGCATCTGCTAACGATAATGCTTCATAGAGTCTCTCTTGTTAATCCCCCTTGCTCTGTGTTGTCCACACGGAAGCATATGATCCTCTCAGTCACAGCTCTCCATTGCTCAGTCACACTTTCCCTTTCTAATGCCACCCTATTTCCACATCCTTATGGCTGCCACCGATTGAGTTCCATCTTTTCCTGCCTTTTGTTGTTGTTGTTCTT
Organism: Eulemur rufifrons; assembly: GCF_041146395.1. Lineage (NCBI taxonomy): Eukaryota > Metazoa > Chordata > Mammalia > Primates > Lemuridae > Eulemur > Eulemur rufifrons. The sequence goes on along the minus strand of NC_090999.1, from coordinate 64,584,159 downwards.
GTTGTAAATTGATTTCTCATGGTGTGACCTTTAGTCCATCTAAATTTTGCGATTTTAGAAGGAAAAGGTGAATAATGTTATCAGTTTTCAGTTCCTACTTTACTTGCCGATCTCCCACTGATTCATTGGTGAATGAAAGTGGTGACGTAGGGGACCTGACTTCGATTTTCTGTTCAACACTGATGATAATTTTGCAAGTAGAAAATTATTTGCCTTGGAATTATTTCCCTTTGATGAAATGATTACCCAAGTAGGTAGCAGTGTAACTGCAGCAGTTCTGATAACTGCATGTTGATTTAAGGCTTTACATATTAAATAATTAGATTACAGTTGACCCTTGACAGAAGCTTTGAATTCCTTTCATTTTATCAGCAATCATAGTATATAGCAAATTACAAAGTAGCAAAATCATTAGAATTTCTTTCCATTAATAATAAAAGGAGTTAATAATAGCACATAGTAGGCACTCATTATATATTGGTAAATGAACAAATGAATGCATTCAAAATAAAAGCATGAATAATTTGTCTTTTCTCCACGAAACAAAAATGGACATAGTTCCATGAAATATAGGCATGGTGATTTTGTATCAGTTTTAAATTTGGCAGGCTACCAAATGTTAATTTGCTTTTAGCTAGTTGAGATTAAATGTAATTCCTTCCCAGGGCAACCCTAAAGTAAGTAAGCATGAAAGCATTTTGAGAGTAATCTGCGAGGAATTGACATTTAAAGGAGTTAGCATTACATCTGTACTTTAAGGCTATTAATTTCACAGATAAATTAACTTCATTACTCCACCTTTATCTTGCATTTTGAAAGGGCTCCATCAGCTGGAGGACTGAAAGCCGAGGGTCAGTTGAAACTGCTCTTATCCCAGCCAGGTTGTAATTGGAACCTGCTTCTGGAAACCCTGCTGCATCATGAAGGTCTTTTACCGAGAATCTTGCTGAAGAGCTCAAGTGAGTATTTGCAGTTACAAGAATGTCCTCGAAAAACCTAGTCGTTGCTCTAGTTGAATAATTTTTTTTTCCTAGTCCAGTATTGGCAGAAGGGTGTATCAGCAGTCAGTGGGATTAGCAGCAGGCAAAACATTGAATCACTTTCCCACCTCTTTGAAAGAGTTTATTTTCAGGGATTCTGCATAAGAGAAAACAATATTTTTATGACACTGTTCTATCACAACTACCATTATATAGAAATGTATTAATATGCAGCATTTGAAATGCCTAAGAAAATTGTAGGAATGTAGTTATATTTCCAAAACATAAGTCTGAATTAGACCTGAAAGAGAGAGAAAGAGAGAGAGAGAGAAGAGATTGCATTAGAGCAACACTAGAACTTGAGTGTATCATGACGAGTGCTTAGGCAACGTTTAAATGAGCAAGCTGTGGCTTACAGCCATATCCATTGGGACATGGAGAAGTAATCATGAGAAAATTATGAATGGAAATTGAGGAGTAGTAGAAGACCATACTTCTCTTAGACTTTCTTTTAGTCCCTGTAAATGCTATTTCAGAAAATGGTAAGTAATGTTATGTTAGTATAATATACCCCATTGTGCTCCTGCTTCATCTGTGGAAAGTCTCCTAACCATTTTCACATACTGCATATGCATCTCTCCTATTCTGTACCACGTGAAGCCAGATTCATCTTATTCATTACTAGTTTCACTATGGGTTTCCCAAACCAAAATATTTTTTCTCTAGTTCTCTGTCACCTGCAGGAACAAATCCAGGCCCTCCAGCCATTCAAATATGACCTCAGATTAGTTTTCTAACCTTTTCCCCACGATTAACTTCCACAAACCACCCACCCACACCTATTTCAGTCATTGTCCCCAGAGCCCCATGCATGTGCTCCCTCCACACCTAGGCTCACTGTTTTTCCTGCTTAAAAGACCCTCTGTAGGTAACTCAGCCCTCACCAGTCTGTAAGGGCCAGGTGATGTTCCAGATCTTTGGATGCTCTAGCTCACACTGATCTCTTCTTCCCTTGATTCACAGTGTCTGTCATATTGGCTACTTTATTTGTCCTTAGCATGGTCTGCCTTCTATTGTTATTATATTGTATTTGTGTGTGAGTGAGGCAGCTGTCACCAGGCCCTACCAGCCTCTTGGTATACGAATGAGAGGTTCATAGCATTCCCTTGTCCAAATTGCTCCAGTCATTTCTGATCATTTTTGGTTTCTCACGTCTGCTCCTTATTCTTCTTTCTCATCTGCCTTGACGTTTGCTTCCCAAAAGCCACTTAGAGGAGATGCGTCTTGTCTTGTGAGGACATTGCTTCTCCCCTGGTGCTCTCAAAACCATAAAGCCATGTGGTGCCAAAGGTCACCGCAACTCCTCAGCCTCACTGTGTTTCAAGCAGAAGGGCAGAGATCGCCCCCTCCCAAGCCCTGAATCTGATTGCATTCCCTTAGTCCTCCAAGCAGTACTGTTTGGGCCTCAAACCTCACAAAGTTCACCTGAAAGCAATTGCTGTTGCTTCAGGCTATAACTCCACTCTCCCAGAGAGAAAACTGGCACTAGGGAAGCTACTTCCTCAGCTAAACCAACATTTATTATTTCCTTACTAGGAATTAGGCACTATGCTAAGCACTCTACATTTGTTATCTAATTTGATTCTTCCTATAACCTGGTAAAGTATATACTACTGTTATCCTCATGTTAAAAATAAAGACATTGGGGTTTAAGATAAATAGTACTTACCCAGAGATGCACACAGCTGATAAATAGTGAGTAGACCTGAATTCTGAACCAAACCAGAGCATTCAGCCCCTGCCCTGATACTCATACACCAATACACAAATTGAACCCATATGTCAAGTAGTGGTGGCATTGGGAAGAACTATTATCTGTCCACTCTCAGGTTGGATCAACCAGGACATCCTGATGCACATGCATTTAACATCTTTCTAGCTAGGTAGGTAGTCAGGGCTGTCTTGTAGATTTTTATATTCCTCCTCACGCTTGCATAGTGCTTTTACACAAAGCATCTAGTAAATAGTGCTCAGCCAATCAGTTACCAGTTGGGATATAAAATATAGAGCTTCCCTTAAATATTATAATCTGAGATTTCAGGCAAGGTGGCTACATGACATAGATAATATCTGACATAGCTGGGAGAGTTACTCTGGTATAATCATTGAGACTCGGGGGCATGGTCGCATAAGAGAAATTGTCTCCTATTGATAGAATTATGTAAAACAGCCTGGAAAATCAATTGATATAAAAAACTTTTTACTATTTTGATATAGCCACTAAGTACAGGGAGAGCAATGGTAGTTATGAATATAGAACTTTTTTTTTTTTTTTTTACAAATTTACTTACTGCATTTACTTAAAAATAATATTCACCTTCTGGTATATATAACATGATGTTGGTTTTAAGAGATGTAGAGTTATCAAAAGTATCATATTGTGTCACCTTTAATTGTGGTTCCTATGGAGTTTCACAGTGTTCATTTTTTACCAAGCCTATTAGGTTATGTGGCTGCTCTGGTATTGTATTGAAGTTTACTAATGATTTCAAATACCATGAGGAGGAAGTGGCAGAATTTACTAATCAATTGATTGACTTACTTATTAAGCTCCAGTAGAATTCTTGTCACTTCAAGTTAGAAACAATGTACTCATTGAATCTTATCAGTTATACTAAGATGGAAATTATTATGCACATAAAACTTAATTTGTAATATTTTTTATAGAGATTTTCTTTTTATTTGGTTAAAGCTTTCACAGTATTTCAGAACACCATTTGGTAATTTAGAAGTTTGGTCATATTTTTATGAAAGCAAAATTTTAGAGTTAAATACCCCAATTTAGGGATTTCAAACAACATAATTATCAGCTTTTTAGAAGAGAGTTTTTCTTTATAATAGTGTCTTTTTGGTTTAATTAATAAAATTTAACTTTGTGTTAAATTGGCTCAGGAATAAAAATGCAAGATATGAAGTACATATTTTTACTATTATGTATACTTGAAAACAAAATTCTCTTTGTTTAGTAAGCAATTATTGAATTCTATTAGGTATGGCATTTTTCTTGATAAAGAATTGCTATGGCTTAAATATCCTTTCCAAAACTCAAGTTGAAATTTAATTGCCATTGCAAAAGTATTGAGAAGTGGAACCTTTAAGAGGTGATTAGGGCATTTGTTCTGCGCTCATGAGCGAATTAATGCCGTTATCACTGGAGTGGGTTAGTTATCACTCAAGTAGGTTCCTAATAAAAAGGATAAGTTCGTCACACTTCCCTTTCTGTTTTGCGTGCTCACTTCTGCATTCCACCCTTCTGCCATGGGACGACCCTTGGCAGATGCTGGCACAATGCTTTTGGATTTCCCAGCTTCCCAAACTGTGAGCCAAATAGACTTCTGTTCTTGTAAAATTATGTGGTCTGTGGTATTGTGTTATAGCAGCAAAAATGAAGTAAGACAACAACCGTCTACTACACAGATTAAAATACATGAGGTTTATCTCATAGTGAGAATGATGCCTGTAGCTTTTGGTTTTGCTGTGTGAAAATGATTTATCAGAATTTGTATTTGTTTTAAAAGAATCAGTAGAGCCTATAGGGAAATGGGCTATGTTGTCATCTGACGATGCAACTTCACTGTCAGAAAATAGCAAAATTAAATCAATGAATGATAAAATTTGTAATATATGATTCATAGGATGTAAGCCTCTAGGAAGTAGAATCATATTTTTGCAATAAAAAATAATTCCTCCTGTATAAAAATATGTAGCATTTTGAGGGAATGATTACATTGCTAAAACCTGATAAAAATAAATTGACTTCATATGGTAGGTAGTTGTTAACACTCTTTGGGTACAATTCAGTTGGCATGAGAAGGTAATGTTTGTTGGTTTTGTTTTAACTTAGGCCATCTAAAATCCAAAAGAAAATAACTCTCAACTACAAATGTTTATAGAAGATTTTAAAACTGTGAGACACTATTTTGGATTATTGACTTTAAAAACCTAGGGCATTTGTTCTGGTAATTACCTTGCTGAGGCCACATGGCCTTACTTCTTACGTGTGACATCAAAGGAATTAACATTTGGCAATTTCCCAAGTGCTAACAGGTAACCTTTCCTGCTAGTGACATTTGTATGAACTGTGACTAATATTGTTTCCTGTGCCTATTGTCCCGAGTATGATTCCCAGTGAGACTTCTTGGTTTCTGATGATAGTCATTTGTAATGTAACAACAGCAAACTAGCAAATACATAATACTTAACAGATTCCAGACATTGTTTCTAAGTGCTTTAAACGTGTTCACTGATTGAATTCTTATAACAGCTCTATGTGGTAAGTATAATTATCATCTCTATTTTACAGATGAGGAAACTGAGACACAGAGAAATTTAAGTCACACACCTAGTAAGTGGCAAAGCAGGATTTGATCCTGACAGCTGGCTTCCAAAGTCTGTGCTTCCGCCCACCACATTGCATGGCATCCACGCAGGGCCACAGAGCATTTACCAGACAGCAGCAGTGTTGCACAGTTCTTGAGAGCCATCAGAAACCTCAATAAGGGATCATTTTGAAAATACCTTTTGTACTTTTCAACCATGTAACAAAGTGCCTAAAGATAATCAAGAAACAGATCTAGAGAAAATTCTAGCTAAAGGGCTACTAACACAAGCAAGTAACAGTTGACTTGAATTCCTTAATTCAAATGATCTTATAGTTCATATTTTCCTGATCTCTTAGGTAATATAAGGCATATTACAACAGAAGCGTGGTATTTTGTTATGCACGGTGTGGTGGGGGGTGTGTGTGTATGTGTGTGTGTGTGTGTGTGTGTGTGTTTTGTTTTATTTCATAAGGGCGACCAAAGTGCAGTTTAATGACTGTCTTGAAGGAGGTGACCTAAAGTAAAAATATGCTTCCTCTTAGTATTCTTAGCTCACTTAACATTGATGTCACAGGCTGCGTTTGCTAGTTGTGACATCTGCACTGCAGGACCCTGACTTGTTCGATCTTGTTTCTTCACTGGATTTGGACCTTGTTCTTAGTAAGAACAATAGAATTACATTTGTGTGGTTTAGCCCTAGTCCTTTCCAACTCAGGATCCTATGCAAGAATGATGAGGGACTAGCTTAGAGTTATCAGTGGGCTCCACAGAATTATTTGAGTCCCAGAAAGAGTTAGCACTTAGGTTCTGCTGAGTCTCCATGAGGCTGGGGTGGGGTGTGATTATGTAAAATAAGTCTTCCTGTCTCTAAAGTGCAAACACATCACCTGGGGATCTTGTTAAAACTGAAGATTCTGATTCAGTAGGTCTTGGGTGTGGCATGAAATTACATATTTCTCTAACAAGCTCCTAGGTGACATTGCTTCTCCTGCTGGCGGTCCCTGGACAACTCTTTGGGTAACAAAGATATCAAATGTGGTATCTGTTGCTATAGACGGCAAAAGAATTTGAGTACTTGGCTTGTCCTTGTACCATATTACAGGCTCATAAAGAGACATATTTACAAACCATTTTATCAGGAAATTCACCGCAGTCAGCAAGCATGATCTTATTCAAATACAGAACTGATTATTTCACTCCCCTGCTAAAAACTGTTGGTGGCTGCCCAGTGCTTATAGGACCTTAATCCTTGCAACACCAGCAGTGCCCGGTATGCTCTGGCTGTGGCCAATTGTCCAGCTCATGTTGTCCTATTCGTCCCCAGTTTAGCATGCTCCAACACAGGGTCACATATGCTCTGGCCTAGGCTGTGCATCATAGATTAGTATATTTATAACAGCAATCTCCCTGCAGAGGTTACTTGAAGAAAGGGACAGCTGCTCCAACCCCAGTGACCTTTCAATTGTCTCCTATGTCAAATTCTATCCTGCTACAGAGCCTGTAAAATATTGTTTTTTTTTCTGCCCACAACCTTCCTCCTCTCCATTTGCCTGGCAACTCTGAGTCATCTTTTGCTGAAATATTACTTTCTAGGAAGTCATCCCTGATCCTCCTGGCTAGGTATAGTTCCACCGTACTTCTTTTTGTCACAATTTTAAGTGAAATGTTAACTGACATCATTGCGTGTCTAATGTCGATCTCAGCCATCGTGGGATCCAGGAGGGCAGGGATAGCTCACCACTTTATCACCAGTGCCTGGCCTGGTTCATGACACTCAGACTGGTGCCGAGCACACAGAACGTGCTTAAAATGTACTTGTTGAATGAATGGAGGCCAATTCAATTTCCATGACAATTCTGTTTCATTCATTAGCTTTGCATACTCTAAGTTTCAGTTTCCTCATTTCTAAATGGAGTACTAATATTGATCATATTCATTTTGTGCTTTAAAAGGGTAAATAAACATAAAGGACCTAGTACATTGCTTGGCACTTAGTAGGAACTTGATTTAGGTTAGATTCTTTCTATTCTTTTATATTGAATGCCTGGAAAAATATGCCTGATGCATTTTTTTTTTCTTCTCTTATTAGTCCTGTGCTATCCATGCAATGGTTTCTCCCTCTGTCTCTCAGTAACTCTCCCCTTCATCTAAGCACAAATTTAAGTGTCTACTAGGAAATGAGGTTCTCCCTTTTGGATGTCTGTGTGCCTGGGAACGGTGTTGCCTTAGCAGCTGTCATGCACTTAAAGATGAGAAACTGGCCAAATAAATGTTCTCAAGTTCTATATATCTAGCACTCCTTGGGAACTTTTGCGTACAACTTGGGAGATTGGCAGTATGAATTTTACTATGATGCTTCACCTGCATAGAATCAGATCCAATCTGGCTTGGCAGTGGCTGAAATATTTTATGTTCTGTCTCTTCATGACACTTAGAAACTGTCTAATATGACTGTAGAAACGTGTCTTCTGTAGTAGTTAATGTGATTCTAGTATGAGTATATAAAATGAGTGGGTGTTATATTACAAATGATACTATTATCATGAATTTTTGTGGCATCTTTTCCTAAGCAACTCAAATGATTTAACATGTTATTTCATTTATGACCTTGGATTATTAGGACCATTCTGCAAATGAGGAAACTTAGATACAGAGAAATTGAGTAAATTGCCCACTTGATGTTTCAAGTGGTTCTTGTGAGAAGAAATAATAGCCATTGTTTCCTGAAAGTCTTTTGTTTTTAAATGAATTCTTTTTTTTTTTTTTTTTTTGAGACAGAGTCTCACTCTGTTGCCCAGGCTAGAGTGAGTGCCGTGGCGTCAGCCTAGCTCACAGCAACCTCAAACTCCTGAGCTCAAGCGATCCTCCTGTCTCAGCCTCCCGAGTAGCTGGGACTACAGGCATGTGCCACCATGCCCGGCTAATTTTTTCTATATATATTTTTAGCTGTCCATATAATTTCTTTCTATTTTTAGTAGAGGTGGGGTCTCGCTCTTGCTCAGGCTGGTCTCGAACTCCTGAGCTCAAACGATCCGCCCACCTCGGCCTCCCAGAGTGCTAGGATTACAGGCGTGAGCCACCGCGCCCGGCCTAAATGAATTCTAAAATGAAAACATGAGACTTTGTGGAGAGGATTCTTCTTCACAATAAGAAATAATATTCTTCTGAGTTAATTTCTGAGAATGTTGTCACCCGATTTTATAAATAAGCTCTCTGTTCACCTAACATTTAGTGGGCATCAATTCTGTATCAGGCATTGTTCTGGGCTGGAAATGCAGTGCTAAACATGACATGCCAAATTGCTTTCATAAAGCTTATATTCCAGGGAATTGACTATTGGGGGTGGGGGGGAAGTGGGGAGGACAAAGCTTATAAAGTAAACAAATACAAAAATTAGATAAGTTCAGCTACTATTAAGTACCATGAAGTGGTTTTCTAAAACAGTGTGACTGAGAGAGATTGACAGATTGGGTGATAAGGAAAGACTGCTCTGACAAGCTGACACCTACTTTTACTTATGCATGATTTGGGAGTAGATGGATGATGTCCTTATTTAGTAATAGATATTTGGAACATATGTACACTTTCTTTCAATATTCCAGAACAGAGGCTGGCAAACTTTTTCTATAAAGGACCAGATAGTAAATATTAAATATTTTGTAGGCATTGTAGACCATACAATCATTATTACAACTACTGAACTGAAGTGAGAAAAAGTACTATCTTCTGTTCACCCATTGCAAGGCTCTTGTCTGACACTCCTCTAATAAAAAAAAAAAAAAAAAAAAAAACAGATTAACAAGAGAAAAGTATAACAAATTTATTTAATATAAGTATCTTTTTTTTTACCATTTTTGTCATTATATAAAATTGATACATAGTATTTTACACATTAATGGGGTACATAAGAGTATTTGTTACATGTATAGGATGTACAATGACTAAGTTAGGGTATTGGGGTATCCATCACCTGGAATATTTATCTATTTTTTTGAGTATTTATCATTTCTATGTGTTGGGAACATTTCCAGTCCTCTCTTCTAGCTACTTTGAAATATGCAATACATTGTTGCTAACTTTAGTCACTCTGCTCTTGAACATTAGAACTTATTTCTTCTAACTGTATGTTTGCACCCATTAAGGAGCCTCTCTTCGTCACCCCTCCGACCTGTACACCCTTCCCAGCCTGTGGTATCTATCATTCTATTCTCTGCCTCCATGAGATCAACTTCTTTAGCTCCAGCGTATGAGTGAGAACATGCGATGTCTTTCTGTGCCTGGTTTGTTTCACTTATCATAATGACCTCCGGTTCCATCCATGTTGCTGCAAATGACATCATTTCATTTTTTTAATGGCCAAACAGTATCCCATTGTGTATATATACCACATTTTCTTTACCCACTCATCCACTGATGGGCATTTAGGTTGATTCTATATATACATATATATATATATTTTTTTTTTTTTTGAGACAGACTCTCTCTCTGTTGCCTCGACTGGAGTTCAGTGGCCTCATCATAGCTCACTGCAACCTGAAATTCGTGGGCTCAAGCAGTCCTCCTGCCTCAGCTTCCCAAGTAGCTGGGACTACAGGGATGGGCCATGACGCCTAGCTAATTTTGTCTATTTTTTGTAGAGACAGGGTCTCACTCTTGCTCAGGCTGATCTCAAACTCCTGACCTCAAGTGATCCTCCCACCTCTACCTCCCAGAATGCTAGGATTACAGGCGTGAGCCACCGCACCAGGCCTGATTCCGTATCTTGGCTATTGGGAATAGTACTGCGATAAACATGCGAGTGCAGGTATCTCTTTGATATACCTGACACCTTTTCCTTTGGATAAATACCCAGTAGTGGGATTGCTGGATTGTATGGTAGTTCTATTTTTAGTTTTTTGATAAATCTCCATGCTGTTGTCCGTAGTGGTTGTACTAATTTACATTCTCACCAGCAGTGCCTAAAAGTTCCCCTTTCTCTGTGTCCTCACCTCATCTGTTATTTTTTTGTCTTTTTAATTGCAGTTTTAACAGGGTAAGATAATATCTCATTGTGCTTTTGATTTGCATTTCTCTGATGATTAGTGATGTTGAGCATTTTTTCATATACTTATTGGCCATTTATATGTCTTCTTTTGAGAAATGTCTATTCAGATCATTTACCCCCCTTTTTAATTGGATTGCTTGGTTTTTTTGTTTGTTTGTTTGTTTTTCTATTGAGATGTTTCAGTTCCCTGTACATTCTGGGTATAAATCCCATGTCAGATAAGTAGTTTGCAATATTTTCTCCCATTCAACAGATTGTTTCTTCACTCTGTTGATTGTTTTCTTTGCTGTGCAGAAGCTTCTTAGTTTAATATAGTCCCATTTGTCTATTTTTTAGTTGTCTGTACTTTTGAGGTCTTAGCCATAAAATCTTTGCTTAGACCAATGTCCTGAAGTATTTTCCCTGTGTTTTCTTCCAGTAATTTTATAGGTTTGGGTCTTAGTTTTAAGACTTTAATCAATCTTGTGTTGATTTTTGTATATGGTGAGAGATAGGGATCCTGTTTCATTCTCCTGCAAATGGATATCCAATTTTCCCAGTACCATTTATTGAAGATACTATCCTTTCCCTAATGGGTGTTTTTGGTGCCTTCATCAAAAATCAGTTGGCTGTAATTACATGGATTTGTTTCTGGATTGTCTAATCAGTTCTGTTGGTCTATGTGTCCGTATTTACACCAATACATGCACATACTAATACATGCATATAGTGACTGTTTTGTTTACTATAGCCTTGTAACGTATTTTGAAGTCAGGTAGTGTGATGCTGCCAGGTTTCTTCTTTTTGCTCCTCTTTGCTTTGACCACTCAAGCTCTTTGGTTCCATACAAATTTTAGGATTGTTTTTCTCATTCTGTGAAAATTGACCTTGGTATTTTGATAGGGATTGCATTGAGTCTGTGGAGTGCTTTTTGCATATGATCATTTTAACAATATCCGATCTGTGAGCATGGGATGGCTTGTCATTTGCTTGTGTCTTTTTCAGTTTCTTTCACCAGTGCTTTGCAGTATTCCTTGCAGAGATCTTTCACTGCTCTCATTAAATGTATTCTCAGGTATTTTATATTTTTTGTAGCTATTGTAAATGAGATTTCCTTCTTGATATCTTTCTTAGCTGGCTTATTATTAGTGTATGGAAATGCTACTGATTTTTGTCTATTGATTTTGTGTTCTGCAACTTCACCTTTTTTTTTTTTTTTTATTAAATCTAAGGGTTTTTTTGGTGGAATATTTAGGTTTTTCTAGATATAAGACCATATCATCAACAAAGAGAGACAGTTTGACTTATATTTTCCAATTTGGTTGCCTTTTATTTTTTTCCCTTGCCTGATTGCTGTGGCCAGGACTACCAGTACTATGTTAAATACAAGTGTTGAAAGTGGGCATCCTTGTCTTTTTCCAGTTCTTAAAGGAAAGGGTTTCCAGCTTTTCCCCATTCAGTATGATGTTAGCTGTGGGTTGGTCATACCTGACCTTCATTATGTTGAGGTATGTTTCTTCAGTGCCTAATTTGTTGAGAGTTTTTATCACAAAGGGATGTTGAATTTTATCAAATGCTTTTTCTGTATCTATTGAGATATCACATGGATGGTTTTTCTCCTTTATTCTGTTGATGTCATGTGTCATGTTTATTGATTTGCATATGTTGAACCATCCTTGCATACCTGGAACAAATCTTACTTGATCATGGTGTTTGTGGGGTTTTTTGTTTGTTTGTTTGATGTGCTGTTGGATTTGATTTGCTGGTACTTTGTTGAAAATTTTTGTGTCTACGTTCATCAGGGATGAACTACATTGATCTGTAGTTTTTTGTAGTTACAGTGTCCTTGTCTGGTCTTGGTATAAGTGTAATGCTGGCCTTGTAGAATGAGTTAGGGAGAATTCCATCCTCTTCAATTTTGTGGAATAGTTTAAGGATAATTTGATGTTATTTCTTCTCAGAAAGTTTGATAGAATTCAGCAGTGAAGCCATTTGGTCCTGGACTTTTCTTTCTGGGGAGACTTTTTATTACTACTTTGATTTTGTTACTTGTTATTGATCTGTTCAAGTTTTTCATTTCTTCCTGACTCAATCTTGGTAGGTTGTATGTTTCTAGGAATTTATCTATTTCCTCTAGGTTTTCAGTTTGTTTGAGTATAGTTGTTCATAATAGTCTTTGATGATCTCTTGTATTTCTGTGCTATCAGTTGCAATGTCTTCTTTTTTCATTTCTAATTTTATTCAAGTCATTTCTCTTTTTCTTTTTTGGTTAGTCTAACAAGTAGTTTATCAATTTTATTTTTTCAAAACACCAGCTTTTCATGTTGTTAATTCTTAGTATTACTTTTTAAGACTCTGTTTCATTTAGTTCTGCTCTGATTTTTATCATTCCTTTCTCCTAATTTTGAGTTTTGTTTGTTCTTGCTTTTCTAGTTCTTAAGGTACATTAATAGATTATTTATTTGAAATCTTTATACTTTTTGGATGCAGGTGATTATTGCTATACACTACCCTCTTAACACTGCTTTCTGCATCCATAGATTTTGGTATATTGTGTTTCAATTTTCATTTGTTTCAAAAATTTTTTTTAATTCTTCTATAAGTTCTTCCTTGACTGAATGGTCATTCAGGAGCATGTTGTTTCATTTCCATGTATTTTTACAGTTTTCAAAGTTCCTCTTGTTATTGATTTCTAGTTTTACTCCATTGTGGTCTGAGAAGATACTTGATATGATTTTGATTTTTAAGAATTTATTGAAACTTGTTTTGTGTCCTAACATATATAACATATGGTCTATCCTGGAGAATGTTCCATGTGCTGAAGAAAAGAATGTGTATATTTAATGTAAGTTTTATGTGACACAGGAGCCTTCAGAAATGGAGACACAAAGACACAGCAAAAACTGTGTGTTTTTATGGAAAATCATGTGGAAGTATGATTGGAAGAGAAAAGGGTATAATCTAATAGTAATAAATTGCAGGGAACTTAGCAAGGCCTGTTCGTTGACATTCATCTTGGCCTCTCTATGTGACATCAAATCATATCAGTAATGGAAAGTTTGTAAGTAAATGGCAGGTCTTTCTATTTATTGTTAGCCTTTTCTATGACAAAGTACAATATTATTAAACTAATTTTCAAATCAGGTTTCAATTTTATTTTTATGAATTTTCATAGTGAACCAGACTGTGACATTCAAATTTAGTGTTTCCTTGAAATAATTTTCATGTGACACTCTACCTTTTTTTCTAGAATTTTAATTTATTGGCCTGGTGCTTTAGGTTTTGAGTTATTTTGTATGCTATATTTTCTATTCTTGTACTTTTTATGTAATACCTATGTTGAAAGTGAGGCTTTCAGCCTCTTCCCTTTAGTGAGGGATGGTCGTTAGTGGCTGGTTACTTCAGAGTCCCCGAGCTCCTGGCACACTCTTCTAGAGCATGGCTGCCAAACCCACTTTAATGACTCAGCAGGAGCTTGTCATTAACAACATTCTCATAGAAAGCAGAAAGTAAAAATTAAGCAGGCTGGGAAAGCAGTGCTAGTGCACCATGTGTGTGTATATCTTTAGTAGCAGTAGATGCTACTGGTTGGTAGCTGAGTTCCTTGTCTGACACAACCCTTCTTTGGAAGCATCAGCAAGTTCAAATTCTCAAAAGAAGTTTAAAATAATATCTCAGTGAAAAGGACCCTTCAGTGTTATGAAAAGACAATCTGTTTTCAAATCTTATATTTGTTTACATAATATATAATATAAAACATTTGTTAAAGGAAAAGGCAAATGAAATTTAAAGTAGCAGGTTTACTCGTATTTTTACTGGTAAAACCTGGATCAGAGAATATGGCTTTAAGTACGTAGCTTGCCAACACTGTTCTCCAGAATTAAGCTGATCTCCCCATCCCTCCAACCCCCACCCCAGGTCCCCACTTAACACTCCCCAAGCCACCAGACAGGTGAAAACCACAGGACGCTTACAGTGGCAGAGCATGCCCTAATAGACCTCAATAGAGAGGAGGTCAGGCCAGAATGCAACCCCTTGCAGTCAGGCAAACCCCAAAAGGAGAAAAGATAAACTGGGCTAAGCCAAGCATGTCTAGTTCCTCTCCCCAAACTCACCCCTCAGATGAGTCATTTCTTATTGCAAGGAGAATGAGGAATGGGGAGACACCAGAAATGTGACTCATATTAATAAGGAGGACAGTAAGAGAGTCCAGGGGTCAGTTAGATGTTGCTCTAATAGGAAAATACCCATTGGGTAAAATTATTGATTGAGGAAAGCAAAGTGGATGACGTTTGTTTGAATAATGGCTACTTTAGGCGGATCTAGAACTCATTGATTTTTAACTCTTTCACTACTAAAGACCTCAAAAAGATACATCTGAAGGATTTTATATTGGAAAAACAAATGTCTGGTCCAGAAGGCAGAAGGAAAGGAAAAGGAAAAGGCTAGATCTACATTTGGAGGAGAAGGGAAGGGACCGTAGGGGAGAAGAAATAATATCCTTCTTCACCCATCACAAGGTTCATGGCTGAGGCACCTATAATAAAAGATAGCTTAACAAGAGAAAAGCACACAAATGTATTTCACAAATTCTATATGACATGAAAGCCTTTGAAAATAAAGACCCAAAGAAACAGAGAAACCTCTGTATTTTTATGCTTAGGTTTGATGGAGAGTGGACAGTTGTGCAGAAGTATGATGGGGCAAAGGGGGTGTGATCTAATGGCAATAAACTGGAGGGAACTTTGCAAGGCCTATGTGTTCAAATTCTTCTGTGTCCCTGTGTCTTCAGGGATAAGGGCATTACTTTCCTCCAGGTGTTGGGAGGGCACCTCTGGAATGAGGGTCTTATGAGCTACTTTAGAGGAAAGTCAGAGAATTCTTTTTTGGCCTGCTTCAGGGGAAAAGGGAGGGAGAAGGTCGGAGAGACCTTGCTGCTTCTGCTGTTTTCTCAAATGCCAAGGTGCCACACTTTGTGATAGTGTGTCCTGAACCCCATCAGGACTTAAAAAGCAGGTTGAAATAATAAAACTGTATCTGAGTCTTCTTTAAAGAAATAAGGGAGTATCAGAATGAAAGAGAGCACAAGAAGAATATCCCAATAGTGTAAGAAATTAAAAAACTAAGGAAAAACAATGTGTGGATAAGCACTTGGTGAAGGTATTGGTTTTCAACAGGTGTGTAGGGCACAGACCTTAGAAACATCTGGAATCTGCTGAGGGTAGCTCTCTAGCCAGGCCTTGTTAGATGATGAATGAGGTTCAAAGTAGAAATTATCTTGGAATCTTAGGGGTAAGAGAAAATAGTAAGTCTGGTTATGTAAGGCATATGGAGGACTTTAAAAGGCAGCCAGCGTTTAGATTTCATGTATGTTCTGGGAAGTGTTTTGGTTAAAATAAGAGGTAAAGAAAACCTCAACTGTATACATACTGTTAGAAACAGAGAAGGGGCAAAAATGAACATTTGATTCAAGACAGAAAGGGGGTAAGCGCAGGGGATATATTTATTACATCTAACAATTCAAAGAAGGAATAAATATTGCCAAAGCATTGAACCTGGAGATGAGCAGAAAATGGTCATATTCTAGATTGAAATGGGGAACACAGCAAGGAGCTGAAAGAGAAAGGTCAGAGCCAGAGATGGATAATTTGGAAACTTCTGCATAAAAGGGATCTTTGACATCAAAGGATAAGGAAATTGCTAAGCCAAGTGTAAAGCAGTGAGGCTGGAAAAAGGCTAAGGCCAAGGTTCTGGGGGAGCCCCCGTGAGCCAAATGCCCTTCTCCTTCCTCCCGCCGGTTTTATTTTTTTTAATACAGTTTTATTCCAGCATAGTCTTACTCTTCATTTAGATATTGTCTATGGCTGCTTTTGTGCTCCCAGGGCAGAGTTGAATAGTTTGAGACAAGACCAAATGGCTTGTGCAACATACAGTATTTACCATCTGGCCCTTTATAGCAAAAAATTGCCAACCCCTGTAAGATGATAAGAGAGAAAGAGCTACCAGAAAAGATATGCCAAAAAGGGACTCTGAAACCAAGAGAGCACAGTCATGAGAAAGTCAAGAGAGAAGACGGTTTCAAATGAGTAGATGTAAAGAAAGGCTATAGTGGGTATAGGGAGGATGAGGCTTGGGAGGAAAAATCTTGGAATGTTGTAACTAGGAGGTAATTAAGCGCCATTCCAAAAAAATCAATTTCTAGGCGGACCAAAACCTAACAAAAAATACTCAAGAGATCTATTTCTTTCTCCCTTACTCCCTTCTTTAGTAGTAAAACATTCGTTAAACATGTAGCACTGTGCCAGGTGCTGTTGGGAGATACCTGAAGTTAAGATGCACATCCATAGAAAGTCATGTCATAGAATAGTACTAGAGATGCAATGAGACCATGTATGAGAAAATGCATTAAATAGAATGCTACGTGAAATTAAAGAATTTTGCCGTAAGGCAATACATCACCATGTCCCAAATACCTGGTTTGGACTGAGTGCTTGGCATTCAGAGATCAACCGTCAATAAAATGTCAAAGCAGGCTTTGAGGAATTCGGGATTATAGTGTAATGCAAACAGCACAGACAAATTCTTACTGTCTTTGTGACCTTGGGACAAGTTACTTAATTTCTATTAATTTTATTTTGTAATCTGTAAAACTGGGATAATCAGCACCTGTTCCATAGAGTATTTTGAAGATGAAATGAGACATAAAGCAGCCTATGTGCTGCTTGGCATATAGTAAGTACTTTATTTTTATGGAGCTTGTATAAATCTCAGTACATAAATTCAGATGTATAAGAAATATCAAAATCATTTATTGTCTTCAAATCAACATTATGAGGATTCTGAGACCCATCCCATTTGGTTTGTAGGACGCTTAACCCTAGATATTCTTGGGGCTCCTACCTTCATCCCCAGGGTGATACAGAGGTCCCTGGGAGGCTTTATTGATCAGCAGTCAGCTGGCCACCCTAGTTACTGCAGAGATACCCTTTCTCTCTGTCCAAGTGGTCCCTCCAAGTGCAGCAGTCGGGTGTGGCTTACATGAGCCTGTGTCAGGGATCTAACTTCCCTTGTGCCTCACCCAGACAAGCCTCCCTGAGCACTGCCAGAGAGCGGATGCAGGTGTTCTGCCTTGCAGATCCAGAGGTTTCTCTCCCTGGGCCCAGAGCATTTCCTCTCGCTCTCTTTCTCTCTCTCTCATCCCTGTCGTCCTGCCCAAACAATTATGATTCCACTGGGAATCATATGGTACTGCCAATATATTACCTTTTCTGGCCTATAAAGAATGACTATTTTAAGTAGTTCAAGCTAATAACAATTCAATAGGTTTAGCTTTTCTTCTTCTTTTTATGTTTAAGTCTAGGAGGGCAACTGACTTCAGTCTATTTGTGCTGTTCAAACAGCAGAAATCCCTGAGGCAAGTAAATAGAAATAAACTAGTCTGTGACAGAGGAAAATAGAAACAAAAACAAAAAAATAAAATTTTATTGAAGTATCTTGACACATTTCTATAGTAGTAGAAATACTAATAGTCAATATTTTTGTTCTAACCATTCCTCCTATCCATCCCTTCTTCCCCACCTGCGTTGCCACGACACAATTCAGAGAGCTCTAGACTACTCATTCTCTCTTATTGTCTAGCTTCACCTCCCATCTCCCTCACTTTAGCCACATCACACCAGCAGCTGCCTGTCTTCTCACCATTACACCAACTCTTCTGTCTTCCTGGAAAGTACTCCCCGCCTCAACCTTGCCATGCTGATAAATTCCTACTCCTCCTTAAAGACTTAAGACTTTAAAGACTTTGCTGAGACATGATCTCTGTGTTCCCTCAAAAAATATGAAGCGTCATCCTCTGAATGTCCACAGTGCCTTAAGTATCATAATAAGCAAAAGTATGTATGGAACTAAAAGATAGCAACAACTCATATCTTGCCTTTCATATTTTAATTATCTTCAATAAATATAATCTAGAGTATTTTCAAATGAATACATTTCTTTATTCTTGCTCATTTAGAAGCTTATCAATTTTATGTTTCCTCTGGATAATTTCATTTCTGTGATTTGATTTTCATGATCTAGGTGATCAAATAATTTATCATCCAAACGGGGACATTTTTAAGAGTGAAAGAGGCTACTGCTCCTAATTGCTCCAGGACAACAGACATAAACCAGGACTGCCCCAGGAAAAACAGGATGCATGGTCTGCTCTGTTTATCCTTACATCGCTGTGATGATTACTTGTCTGTCATCCCCTCCCCCAACAAACATACATACACACGTATACACAGTCAGTAAATCCCTGGAAAGCGAAGGCCTCAGCATCTGGTGCAATGACTGACACATAGTAAGCAGTCCATTAATCAGTTGATTGATCGACTGATTACATCATGGGAATTTTATTCGAGGAGAACATTCTAGTTTGATGAAATGCCATAGACAAAGAAAAGGAGAAGGTTGGGCACCTTAACAAGGAACAGCAAATAAACTCTTCCGGGTAAAACAGATGTTTGGGAATTAGAACATAATTTGGGAAAAGATTGTGGAAACTCTTGATTATCAATCAGGCTAAGGAACTTTTAACAAAGTGGAGAAACAGGGGAAGGATTAAACATGGGGATGACATGAAAGATAACTGATAATTGCACACAAGATGAATTGGAAGGAGGGGAAGGAAGAAAACTGCAGAGACTCTTTGGATTTAAAAAAATGAAATTATGAATGCCTAGATTAAGAATGTTTGCCATTTAACGTTCATTTTATGCTTGATGGAAAAGTCAAGACCCTTTAGATCATAAGTGAAGAAATCCAAATTAGCCTGGTTTAACCCAAAAGGGAAATTTATCAGACCAGCTGATATAAATATAAATGCATTGATGGATCTGGGTCCTCAAACAGGGTCATCCATCAGGAATCTTCTTTTCATCTCTGGGTTCTTGCTTCTTACTGTATCAAATTCATTCTTATTCAAATTCTCCCCAAAATGGCCCTCAGCAATTTTCAGCCTAGTCCTTACCAGTTTAGTAATCCCAGTGGAAAGAGAACACTGCTTTACCAATAGTTCCAGCAAAAATCCTGAGGAAGGTTCTCAGGATTTTACCTGCCCATTCCTGAACTAATCACTGTTGATGGGAGGTATCATGCTCTGATTGGCCAGGCCTTGGTCATGTGCCTACCCTAGATGATGGAGTCAGCTTCACTCAACCCAAATAAATTAAATGTGTGTGTTGAGGGGGGCAAGGGATACAGATAGGAGCAAAGATAGCTTGCTAAAGGAAAATTAACTTGTTTAAAAAAGAAAGAAAATGGATAGTAACAAGCAAACCCAATAAATGCTTTCTGCATAAAGTCTATGTTGCTATTTCTTAGTTTGCAGATAACAATGAGCTCTTCTAGATGATGAAAATAAAATCACAGAAATGAAATTATCAAGAGGAAACATAAAATTGATGAGCTTCTAAATGAGCAAGAATAAAGCAATGTGTTCATTCGAAAATACTCTAGATTACATTTATTGAAGATAATTAAAATATGAAAGGCAATATATGAGTTGTTATCTTTAATTCAATAAATAATTTTGCTTATTATGATGCTAGATATATCATGCTTATTATGCAAATAGAAGTTATTATTTTACTTTTCCATCCAATCATAAATGCACTAGTACAGACACTTCTGATTACTAATCTTTGAGGAAGCCATAATGGAGCCAGAAGAGGGTTGAAAAGGGCAATTGAAATGGCCCCATTTTTGTGGAATTCCTTATATGATTTTATCAGGGAACCAACTGATAAACCTCTTCCTCTGAAATGACAAGGTCTATGGTTTTAAGAAACATTCATCAATTTATTTATAAAATTGATAGCATAATTCTGAGAACACTATAAATGTGAATTTTCCTATGGCATAATTTTAGTTTGCTTGGTTGTCTGGATTTTGTTTTACAATTTTTAGAATGAATGTGTATGATTTTTAAATGTGAAAAAGAAACAAAAACATTTTCCTTAAGAGAAAGAAGAATTCTGACATACAAGGAAACTAGCATTGCCCTTTGAAGGAATATCATTGTGGTCCTTCTCACATTTTTTTTTCCCCATAAATATCCACAGGTATCTCAGAAACAATATTGAGTTAGATGGACCATTGATCTGAAAGACTGTGGTATTTCTTTTATTATGCAAATATTAATCAAATACATTTTCATAATGTTATGGTGGGGTAAGTGATAAGAATTTAATCACATTCACTGATACTTACCTTACTAAATCTTGATTCTTTTCGAGAACATACCTTTCAAGAACAAGTTTCTGATACAGAAAATAATCTGAACCAAGGAACCAGCTTGATGGAAGCCATCTTTAAAGTACTGTCCCATTGCAATTTTTTTCCACAAATATTTGGAAATATTTTTGTGAGCTACGTGGAAGAAGAAAACTTATGGGACTTTTTATATAACATTCCAGGTATGAGAAAGTTACTATTTGTAAAAGATGTATTTTATAGATACTTAAATATGCCTTTAAAGATATTTTAGAATTTTTATTGCTATCAGTTTTGCTGAATTTGTTGTTTGTAAAAGTTTACCTGACATTCTTTCAGTATAAAAGCTTCTGAAGGGAATTACGAGCGATTAGTTCCTGTCAAATTGAATATACTTTGGGACAAGGTGAGGAGGAGGTTGAGGAGAAAGGATTTGCTTTTTTTTACATTAATTATTAGGGAATGTTCTATCATAAAAAATTTAATTTAATATTTAGCACAGATTATGTTTTGCTAGTTAGCATATAAAACGTTGGCAAAATGTGAAAAGTATTTTGCTACGCTTGGGTGCATTTATTCAACAAATTGACGGACAAAACTATTGGTCGATTTTCTTCAAATATATATGCATTTATTATCATGATCATAGTGCCTCTCTGTATACGGCAAGCATGTCCTTTTATTCCTTGGGGGGTAATATGTTTTCCCCATTTGTATTTGCCTCTGCCTTCACCTACAGAGGATGTTAAAGACAGTGCAGGTTGTATATTTGAACAGGAGGTTTTGATGGATTGTCCCATCTTCAGGCCAGTGTAAAGATTCTTACATTGTTTTATCCTTTATATCCTGCCTTTATGTCCCTAAACTTAATGTCTTAGGAAAACAAAGGATGAGAACTTAGACAATAATTATTATCATTATCCTATTTTTCCATTAGTCATTTACATCATTTCCATCATTTCCATTTAGCTTTCACCTTATAAACTTTCTTGTACACTGCTATGGGAGCAGCATTTTCATAAAATATTTCCTAGGCTCCATAGAAAAGATCTATATGGCTCAAAATCATGGTTTCTTTCCTTCTGGATTTTTTGACTATCCTCTAGATATTATTTGAATATCAATTTAGCTGTTTTAAAGTCATTATGTTTCATCTTCTCTTGGTCATTATCCCTGCAAAATAGCAATAGATAACTTTATGTAATGATTTCAAAAATCTAAAACTATTACTTAAAGTTTCTGTAATAATTATCTTCATTTAAAATGTTATCTCCTAGTTTCCATGCATTCCCTCATTGCTCCCTGTTTTCCCAAAGGAGGGACAGATTTATAGATAAAAAGACTAAATTAGAAGCTGCCTATGCTTCTGATATAGTCTTTATTGAATTCAAAGAAAAAAAACTTCGAAAGCCCCGCCACTCTCTGCAATTGTAAGTTGTTTCTGGGGAAGAAAGAGCAGTATTCTCTCATAAGATTACAAAGAATCAGCGACACTCAGGCTCCAACCGCTATTTATCCTTCAATGCTTAAGTTCTTGAACCATTCAGCACAAAACTGTACTGAAAATAACCTAGAAGATATCAATGGGCTGCTGGCAAGAGAAAGTAGAATAGTTGTTTGCTCCTCCTAATTTGTCCTCTCTTCCTGTATACCTGGAGCAAACCCTTCTCCACAAGGTCAAAAGAGTCTCTAAAAACAGGTATTATGCATATGCATAGAGCCTGAATTATGTGGGAGGCTCAAAGGGGCAGAACTTCAAATGAGTTGGCCTTTGTACTAGTGGTTTCTCCATAAACATTAACAGTTATTGTCTGGATCTCAAATATTCTCTGGAATCTGAGACCTGCAGTGGTCATGAGAGTCTTTACCTTTGTCTTTTCTCTCCCATTTAGCTCTTTCCAAAAGTTTTTTTTTTTTTCTTCTGTTAGCAATCATGGTTATTTAAAAAGCCCTGATAAGAAAATACAATGTATTAATTCATAACAAATGACTTTTATTTAACTTGAAAATATAATATGCTTAAAAGAAATATAGCTGAAACACATAATCATAATCCCACAATATTTGCATTTTACCACTATAGAATTATGCTTCAGTAAATATAATTAACCTATCCCAAATCAAGAGGAGTACATTATTTATAAACCTCACTGGTATAGTTTCCTCCTGCTGAATCACTGTTAATGATCTTAGTATATAGCCTATGCATAAAATATCACAGTCTTATCATTTTAGATAGATAGGCAAAGATGAAATAGTCAGTATCCTCATGTTATTGCTGAGTAAACCAAGGCTGGAGATGTTAGGAGACTTGCTAAGATTGTCCACCAATTAAGTTGCACACAGAACAAGAAATCAGATCTCCTGACTCATGGGCCATGTTATTTCTCTTCATTTATTTATTTATTTTTTCTATTAGGCTAAATTTTTTGAGAAAATTTAGTCTTGTGGGAAAACGAGAATGAAAATACTCATTAAAAAAGATCACTACAAAAGATAGAAATACCAAAAATAATTAAGTTAGGGATCTAACGTGGGCGTTTCAAAGGCCAATGTACCCTATGAGAAATAGACTTGGTAACGATCATTGCAGGCTCATGTCTTCAAAGTAGATCCAACAGTCTTCAGCTGGGTAAATGAAAACATCAAAGCATAAATTACCTCAGCTGGTCTTTAAGACAATCCCAAAACAGGCTTATAAATGAGGAAGATATTCTCAAAAGTGCCCCATTTAATATTATATTAATAGTAATATACCCCAACAAGTATCGTACACTTGGATTCTTGATAGGGCATTGGGCTTACTTTTGTTTTCTGAATCAGTTTTATTAACTCTCACTGCCTTTGGGAAGAAAGTTTTCAACGACTTAGCACAATTACCCAATGAAACGTTGAGATCCAAAGTTTCCACTTTGGTTCTCTACTCATCCTCCTCAGCCTCATAAAGGGCTTTAAAGAAGAGCTCTTGAGAATGCATATATGTGCTGCATTGGTTTATTGTTGCTAAAATTAGTTTACAGTGGTTTACCTTTACATTGGGCACAGTGATTTTTCTCTATAACCTACATAAAATACCTGCAGAATAATGTGGATAGATTTAAAATGTAAACTTTCAAAAGTTGGAAGATTGTTCTACATTGTAACCATTTCTAAGCCTTTTATAATATTAGGTTGGTGCAAAAGTAATTGCAGTTCTGGACTTTGAATTTTAAATCATTATAACTAGGCTCAAACACATCTTTATTAATCAAAATAGGAACCATTACAATCAACACATTTTTGGCAATGAGAAATATGTTTGTTTGTTCCTGTGGCTTAAAAATCTATGCTTTATAAGAATGTATTCCAATATCAAATGGCAAATTTCAACAATGCTAAAACTGCAATTACTTTTATACCAACCTAATATTTAGTCATCCATCTAGTCTTTTTATTTGTAATCCACTTAAAAAAACTTTAAAAAAATTTATTGAGGTATAATATACATATAATAAAGTCCACTCATTTTTAAGTGAAGAGTTCAGTATGTTTGAGCAACATAAAAACCTGTATGACAACCATCCCAATAAAGATGTAGAACATTTCCATCATCTCCAGAGGTTCTTTCTTCCCTTTTGCAGTCAATTCTCCTATCCCTCTGCATCCACACCCAAATTTTTTGTTTTGGGACTTTTTGATAAAAGCCATTTTCACTGGAAATAAGTGATATCTCATTGTGGTTCTGATTTGCATTTCCCTGATGATTAGAGTTCTTGAGCATTTTCTCATGTTTCTTGGCCATTAGTCTACCTTCTTTTGAAAAGTTTCTGTTCATGTCTTTTGTACAATTTTTAATAGAGTTGTTTGATTTTTTTTTCTTGCTGATTTTCTTGAGTTCTTTATAGATTCTAGTTATCAGCCCTTTATTGTATGTATAGCATGCAAATATTTTCTCCCATTCTGTAGGTTGTCTGTTTGCTCTAATGATTGTTTCCTTGGCAGTGCAGAAGCTTTTTAACAGACATAGACTAATGGAACAGAACTGAGAACCCAGATACAAAACCATCCTCATATAGCCATCTAATCTTTGACAAAGCAGACCAAAACATACACTGGGGAAAAGAATCCCTATTCAATAAATGGTGATGAGAAAATTGGATAGCCACAAGATTGAAACAGGATCTGTACCTCTCACCTCTCACAATAATCAACTCACCATGGATAACAGATTTAAAGCTAAGGCATAAAATCATAAGAATTCTAGAAGAATTTTTTTACTTTTGACTCCCCAGTTATTTATAATTTATTGGAAAACCTTATTTCCATTGACTCCTGATTATTCAATGTATTAATAGAACAGTTATTTAAACCAAAACTTTTTTACGTAGAAACACATTCAGATGTAATTTCCATTGCTTTTATAAAGCCCAGTTAGGTTATTCTTTATTGGATATAATAGCTTTCTTAAAGATAGCCTGAAAAACTCCCACTAAATTGTCTTTGTTCTGATTCTTCTAAATTATAGAAATTTAAAAATAAAAGTAATGAATTTTTTTAAGTCCTGCCACAACTGTTATTATCAAACTTCAAAAGATTATACTGGTAAAAAGGATAAACAATTAGTATCTTAACCAAGATGCAAATATATATAAACTTGTTTGTATCATTCTTAGAGTTGCTGCTGGAGACCTAAAGCTCATTCTTGACTTAGGATCATAATTCACCCTCTTTCTAAGGGCTCCTGATTACTGTGTTATAAAAGAAATGTGTAGAATCACAGCTCTTATCAACTTTGTATAAACTTGGTTATGAAATATCAGTTGTTTTCTTCTTAGGAGCCTTAAATAGAGTCATGGAAGGTGCAAATTAACCAAGACCATAAATATCATCTTGTCCAGTCCGCCTTGTCCTCTCCACTCACCATTCTGTAAATGAGGACACTGGGACCCTTCCTAGATTAAAGTTTCCATATTTTTCATGTTGATTTGAAATATTAGAAAATTAATTAGGTAATGGTACATGGATTCTTTTTTAAATTATATGATTTAACCTGAATTTTATGTATCTTTCATTTCAGTTAATTTAATATGAAAAACTGAAATAAGTTGTATATGACAGAAAAATCAATGATAAAAATTACTATCATTTTGAATGATCCTTTCTCTTGATTCTCTCCTTTGTGCTGATAATCAAGAATTAATATTTTGGGCTTATAGCAGCTAGACTTTAGGGCTACCATTGTACCGTTGTATTCTTTCTTTGCTATGTGTTTTGGCAATCTAGGGACCCACTCTAACATTTGGCTGATAAAAGAAACTCTTGTTATGATTCTAACACTGCACTGCTTGACCATTTGTACCTTCACTTACTATCTCCCCTTTCTCATTTTCTTCCTTCTCTGTCTGTATCCTATCCATACCATAGACATCTGTGGATATTGCTTAATCCTTCCTATAGTATCTAGTGCTCAAGATGTTTTAGGCTCCTGAATCAAATGAATATTGGCCAATCCTACACTGTAACATTGGAATTTTTCTAAAAAACTCTTACCTTAGGTAATAATAATAACAGCTAATACTTACATAGTGTCTACTATGTACCAGTTACTGTTGCAAATACTTTCATAAATTAATTCATTTAATTTTTAAATAATCCTTTGAGGTAGATTTTTATTTTCTCTATCATTTCAATTTCTTGATTTTATTTTAAAAGGAATAAACATACCATTTTAACACAAAGAAACAGAGCATTATCTGGCTTCTTAGAATTTTCAGGTAACTGAGATATATTTAACCCATAGCTCCAGAGTTCAGCCAAAAATGCATATTAATTGCTGATACAAGAAAAAGGCTTTTTTGTGCCTTTCAAGAAATTCAAGTTTTGAAATATCATCAAAAAAACAGACAACCATATCCTCTACCATTCCCATAAAGAGCAACAATTTGCCTAACTGATGGTGGTGCTGTGTTAAAAAATACGACTTTTAATATTTGATATCACCAAGATCTTCTTTACCAGGGCTGTTTTAACAGTAAATCATTGTTAGAGGAATGAGTCATTTGAGAAATATCACCTGGGAATTTGATGAGGGAAAAAGCACATAGGTGTTTTCCTGTGTTGATTCAAGTGATGGTCCCAGGACTTTCTTGTCATATTAAAAAAAACAATAAAACCCTTTTATTGCATTTATCACATACCTAATAATACACATTCATTGTAGGTAATAATATAATCAGAAAGACAACAGGGAGGCAGGATAGCAGGAGGGAAGAAAGTAAGTTAAAAAAAAGAAGGAAAAAAAGAAAGAGAGAAGGAAGAAAAAAGAAGGAAAGAAAAAAATTACCCAACTTCCCGTCAGTCGTTGATAATCACCATTGACATCCTAGAGTACATCTTTTAATTATTTTATATGTGCGTAGATATGTATTTTTTCATAAAACTAATATACTCTTTTCTAACTTTTTTTTACTGTAAATATATGGCTTTATTGTATAGACAGATATACCAGAGCTAATTAAACAAGTCACCTATTATTGGACATTTAGATTGCTTCTAAGTTTTCCTTATATTTTTTGCATATTCATAATTTTTTTAGGATTAAATCCTACAGAAAAGAATGAGTCAACAGATAAATAAAATGTTAAAGCTTTTGATATTATTGCAATGTTTTCACCTAAGAAGTTCACACAATTCATGTTCCCACCAGCAGAGTCCAAAACTACCAGTAAATACTATTATTTACTGTTATTTTGATTGCCATTCCTCATATTACTAATAAGAAAAAGAAACATTTTTCCCCAAATGTTTTATGGGCTGATTATCAATTATATGATTTCTTGGTGAAAAGCAACTTTCCTTTCCTTTCCTATAGCTTTAAACTAGATTATTGTAAAACTGAATTTCCAGTTGAACAAGGCACAACTGATTTCAAGATTTTGCTAACCATAATATGCCATCTGATTTTAAAGTCTCAAGGTGCACGAGGTCTGAGCCCGAGTTCATCCGATGCTTGAGGTTGGCACTGACCGACGCCGTCAAGGACATCGTACAGCAGATAGTGTCTGTGCTGACCTGTGGGAGAAACTGCGAGACAAACCTACACAAGCACAGTGTTCCTGATTGTTTGCTTGAGAGCATTCCAAAAGAATGGAATTATATTCCAAAAGAAAGCAAAAGGAAAGAATCAAGCAAAGGTAAGTACACTTGTTTTTCTTTAAGAAAACACCCCAAAAGAAACAATTTTCTAGGCTAATACCATCAAGTAAAATCCTAAAAATTATAAGATTGGTGAACTATATTAATCTTCCTTCCACCAAATATTCTTTAGGACCCTTAATATTTTTTACTATGAGCCACATGATCAAGGAAACTAAAAATGAAAATTATTCACATAGTCGTCTTTATTTAACTATCAGTTTAGAATTTTCTGTGGCATTTTGTGTTCATGTTAGTATTCACGGATTAGTCACATGATTTTGACTAATTTCCTTTAAACC
The DNA here is from genome assembly GCF_041146395.1 of Eulemur rufifrons. Classification (NCBI taxonomy): domain Eukaryota; kingdom Metazoa; phylum Chordata; class Mammalia; order Primates; family Lemuridae; genus Eulemur; species Eulemur rufifrons. Next base: position 64,556,042 of record NC_090999.1, on the reverse strand, counting down.
TATCAAGTAATCTAAAATTCATAGTCTCAGGAAGATTGCTCTGATATCCTGTTTAATTATTCTTTCTTTTAAGTTTTCCCCCTGCAACCACAAATTATTACTTTCTTTTCTCTTGTTAAAACACCTGCTTGTGTAGGTTTTAGGTCAAAAGTAACACCCAGTTTGGTAACTACATGTATTTTTCTGACAGGGTATTTTTTCCTCAATCCCTAGGGTTCTGAATTGAGTGCATTGCTCCTATTCAGGGCAGTGTATCTACTAAGTGTATTTAAGAACCATCAGTTACCTGCATTATTCATTTATTTTATTAATCAAGTCCTCTCTTCTTAGTTTCTTCCTACCTAGATATTTTCAGTTTTCCTTTGAATGTATATTACCTATTCGTATTCATAAATCTTCTTTTGGTTTTTCAAAATAAAACTTTCCCTTTCGTATTCATTCTTAAAGAAGAATATTTTTTCACTAACTCTAAGGAAACTTTCAACACTAAAATACTCCAGCTGAACTCACTAAAGTCAATGAAGGGACTAGCCTTTCTCTTTCATTCTTCTCCGAGGAGATCCTAAATAATGTGGCTCTTATCCAGCGACCTTATATTACAAACTCAAATCAATTATCTATCTGTGACCTTTCATAGTAACGCTTTAATTCTGTCCAAGCCCTATTAAACTCCCTTTGAATCTAGTAAAGTCATTTAATTGAAATTGGAAAATGTCACCTTTTCATTACGTAAGTTCTTCCTTGTCTAAGAGTTGTTGCCATCTCTCCTTTGTCCTAGCTTTTGAATATTTCATACATTTTGAGAAATTCAGGAGGCATGGTCTGTAAGTTAACATATCATGCCATGTAAAAGTAACACTGTGTTACTTGTGACTTTCAGGTCATTCTATTCACAAGCAGTTTTGCTTTCTACAAGCATTTTGGAATCCTCCATTCCATTTCAAACAGCCACTGGTTCCAAGAATGCCTGTACTGTAGAGATACTTTGTTAAGGTTTTCCTTACTAAATAATATTTTTCATGAAATTCTCACTAGGAGTAGAAGTACAAAGTACAGGCAGCCATGAAGGGGTGTCAGGTCATCTGAATATATTTTTTAAAAAGGCCTTTAACATATTCCTGTAAATCAACAAATCAATTTCAGTTTAAAAGTAATACTGGAAATACAATGAAGAGCAAACAATGACAAAGTGAAAAGGCTCACATTTATTCCTATTCTTAATATGTAATCTTTCTCAATCATATTATAAGATAAAACAATGATGACCTGATCAGATTTAGTTAAAAAAAATGTGTGGGAAAACATTTGAAATATGGCTTCTCATTCATTTTGTTAAGTGTGAATCCCCCCTAAGTGACTATTGTGCCTTGAGATATTAGCTAAAAATAGTTTAGAGTCATCTTGATTAGCAAAAGATATCAAAATGAAGCATCCAAAACATGAAGCCAAACCTCTATAATTTTTCCAACAGTGTTTTAAGTCAAGTGATATATAGTCATGTTCTTTGCAAAATTACTACCTTAGAGAATATTTGTCCTTCCTGACATAGTATAAATGACAGAGCATGGAAGCCACTATGGTAACAAACTAAAATGCATTTCTTTATTTTTTTGTCAGCAAATACATAAAAACACTGAAGATTTAAAGAAATAAATATTAGAATAAATTATACAGTACAGAAGATTTACCCTACAGTTGCATAAAAGTTCAGATGGTTCTGACATAGCTCACTCAGATTTTAGGTACTTGCTCCATTATGTTTCAAAGAGCAAATACACGAAGAATTAGTTGTTTTATTTTGTTCTGTTTCTTTGACAACAATTAAATGAAAGATATACCTGAGAAGATATTTTCTCAACAGTAAAGTGCTTTTTTAATGAATAGAATGCTTTATGGGAAAACTATTGGAGTAATTGTTTTAATGGAAACAATGGATTCTGGAGAGAAGAAACAGAGGAAGCACTGTAAGAAACTGTATCCATGCTGTTGTTCACCTGCAGATTGTTGAGAAAGAAATGGATGGCAGAAATACACAAAGTGCTTTCAGAAGTCATTAATATAGTTAACTTTATAAAAACCAAAGATATTAGTTTTTTTTTAATAAACCAGTATCACCTATAAAAACATTGTATCTGTACACTTAAAAACTTAGAAATAGAATTTTCTAACATGATTTAAAATATTCCAAATGAAGAGTTTCAGTTATTCTTGGACTCTTTTCTTAAAAATATGAAAATAAAATATTTTTGAATTTGTTTACACAAACAACTAATTGATATCCTGGATGATGGATATTTATTAGTCAAATTTCAACAACAGTCTTTGCCTATTTGGCAGTTAAGACTGAAAAATAAATGCTGTGATTTTGTAAGCACAGCTGATGATATACTCGTTCCATGTGGATCTATGTGTGTTTGTGTAGTGCCTCTTTAACCTGTGACAGCCATTAAACTCTGGAATTGAAACAAACTGAACTTAGAACCTGACCTTTGTATTGTGAAGGGTTAAGCCCATTTATTATTTTTTAAAAAATATTAAAGCATATAAAATCACATGATCCTCATTCAACAAATTGTTATTGATACTTTTTAGCATTCATAAAATTTTAAAAATTAATTTTAAGACATTTTTTACCTCATTTATTTTAAATTTCCTTTTTACATTTTATAAACCACAAATGTTATTATAGTAGTCCATATATAGAAAGGAAGACATGATAAATATATAAATATACATAGCATATTGCATTCATCCTAAAACAATCTTTTTCACACTTCAGCTATGAAATTGGGATGGCTCTTACAACATATTTTTAATACATATATATAGCTTAGAAGTCAATGTATTTAAACAAAGACAGAAAAATGAGTGTGTGGCAGTCTTAAAAGATCCTTCCCTGGTGTATTGTTAATATCATCATAGATTCAGAGTCCTTGTGATTAGTAGAATGGATTTATTAATTTGTCATCAGCCTAAAGGTTCTGATTGGAATTTGCCTTAAGTTTTAATGAAGTAGTTAGGGATTTGAGTACCTGGAGTCCTCAGAGTTTATAAAATATCAATAGAGTGCAGGTGTGAAGGAGAAAATTGGTAATCTTTACCTAATATCTACTTACATTGTCAAATATTTGCTTAGCATGTGTGGTTAAACCCTCTTTAGGATAGAGGGAATATAAGACATAATCTTTTAGGTCAAATAGCTGACATAATAGGGAGTATGATTCACAAACTCATAAAGAATTATAAGACATTTAAAATAATTTAAGAACACAAAGAATAAGGGTCACAAGGGAGTTTCTTAATTTGCTTTATCTATATTTTAAGTCTCACCTAAGCATATTTATTTGAATAAAAGGAAAACATTTATTAAGGAACTATTTTCTACCAGGTACTCAACTAGGTAGGTACTTTCCCATTTATTATCTTATTTAAGAGTCTTATGAGATTATTCAAATATGTGTTGGACCCAATTTTTACAAACTTATAAAGATTGCTCCAATTAATTTTTAAATTTGGTTCTTACATTGTCATGAATATCAAAAGAATCACTAGATTAGACATATTTTCCAAGAGCTTTGTACTTTTTTTGGAGCAGAATGACTTCTTTAAATGTTACATGTATCTTGGAAAAATGTTCACACTGTTTTGTTATTATTTTTGTTCAGTAAAAACAATAAAGAATGTTTTACTTGAGCTATCTTCTTCTGGCTTCTCATTCAGTTTCAATGCTCAAATTTAATTATGTATATCATGGATTAAAACACTGGCTTTATGGAATACTAAAGGAACTAAGAGATTTTTTTCCCATGCTTTTAAGCTTTTAGTCTAGCTGTAAAGACAACTCATGAAGTACAGATAACATAATACAAATGATAATAGGTGATACTACAAAAGATGACACAACATTGCCCATTGTGGACCTAACTACCAAAATGGTCATATAGATAACGTATTCAAATAAATTCATTAACAGGGGAGAGGACTTTGAACTAAGAGTTAAAGAATATGGGTGAACCATGACAAGAGGGGACATTCCACTGGGAGTAATGAGATATTCAGAAGCCTAAAAACAAAGAGGATAAAGCATGTGGAAAGTCTTAAAGAAAAGGTTCATAGAAATAGGCTGATGCTGGACTGTGGAGTGTTTTGCCAGCAAGGCTCAAGAGGCTGATCTCGTAACAGTGGAAAGTAGCTAAAACAACTGTAGCAGAGAAATTGGATAATAAAATTCACAGCATATGAATTTGGTTGTACAGTATAGGGGAGGGACTAGACATAGCCTGGAGCAGGGAGATGAGTTAGGGGAATACTTGGATAGTCCAGGTACCATTTATGAGGAACGGCTTGAACTAGGGCAGTAACCTAGGTTGGTCCCAGCAAAGAGAAACTGTATGTCAGAGATGAGGCAGTAGGAAGATTTATCCATGCCGATCACTGGGTGGGTATGAAGGATCAATAGGAACATTTAAAAGAAAGGGAGGAAGAAAAGAAGAAAGGGAGGGAGGGAGAGCGGAAGGAAGGAGTACCAAGCCATTTTGGAAGACAGTGAATTTGGTTTTAGTTATATTGAGTTAATGGTGACAAGGACAGAGAAGTGGAATGCCCAATAGGGGGCTGGAGTTGTAGGACTGCAACCAAGACTTAAGATTCTTGAACCACTTGAGTGGTTCTCAACCACAGATAATTTTGCTCCCAGGGACATTTGGCAATGCCTGACATTTTTAGTTGTTACAACTGAGGGGAATGCTCTTGGCATCTAGTGAGTCGAGGTCAGAGATGCTACTAAACATCCTACAGTGCACAGGACAGCTCCTCACAACATAGAATTTTCCAGCCCAAATGGCAATAGTGCTGAAGTTGAGAAACCCGGATGTAGAGAAGGAGAATCAATACATTTTTTCAGAGAAATAGCAGCAAGGGAGAACATGTAGAATCATCAGCCTAAAGGCCAAGGACTTCTTAGCAAATACCCACATTTAAGAGGTGTTAGTAGAAAGTGGAACTAGCATGGGACACAAAGGAGCAAAGAGTAGTAATAGAGGTAACCACGGAACAATTCATTGACTCATTTACTCAACAAGTATTGAACTGTTACATATGAGGTAGTAAGTGTGGGGGATACAGAAATGCCCTCACGAAGCTTATATTCTATGGGAGGGTGACAGATAATGAACAGATAAAGGAGATAATCAGTAGGTGATGGGAAGTGCTATAACAAAGTCAACAAAATCTGGATCCCCTGACAGAGAGGGACTTGGAGCTGTGACAGGAAGGGCGTGAAGGGACTAGTGTAGATGGGATGGTGAGGAAAGGCTCTCTGAGGAAGTGACCCTTAGGCTAAGAACTAGAAGAAAAGTAGCCAGTCCTAGGAAGAGCTGGGATGATTCTGTCATGGATTCCAAGGGAGGAGGAGAAAGGCTTCAGGGGGAATCAGGAGGATCAAAGGCTACTAAGAGGCCCCGCAGGGGGTGCCTGTGCATTTGTCAGTCAGGAGGCCATCTGGATCCTTCAGAGCTGCCATCTTAAAAGATAAAAACATAAATTATAATTCTGAATTTTCTAACCTTCATTTATGGAAGGGAAAAAAAAAAAAACCCAGATTGGTGATTTGGGGAATTTTAGAATAGTGCTGCAGGAGACTCCGGCAGAGTTCTGTTGGAATATGTCAAGCACTTAACTCTTCACAACAATTTTCTCCACAAAAATTAGACATCCCCACACAACACAAAACCGCACAGTGATGGCACGCAAATGCTAATATTAATCATACCTTTTCTTTCTTTTCTTCCCCAGGCTTCACAAGGCTTGCTGCTCAGGCATTATCTATTGTAATCAGCAAGTTACCTACGGTGATTGCATGTTTGCCTCCCCCAATTAAATACTTCTTTTTTCTGTCTGAGAGAAAAATGTCAAAAAACTTTGTTGAATTGAAGAAAGCTGGCCTGCTTGTCTGGAACTTGATTGTAATTATATGTCGGATATTTGAGGATGGAAACACCGTGGAACTTTTAACAGGTGCCTCCCTTGACAGATGGAGTAAAGAAAAACTCGGTTTAATGCGTGTGTGTTTGGAAAGCGTCATGGGAGACTGGGCGAGTAGCCCTAATCAAGTGATCCGAAAGGTCACGCAGAGCATCGAGCAGCAAAAGCCCAACTGGATCGAAGGCCAATTGTTGAAAGCAAGGAAATTGAGCACTGAATGGTAAGGTGATGTTTTACTTTGACTGCACTTCATCAGATACTTTCACAATAACAAAATCACCAGTAAACAACAACGAAATATTGTCAGATGGGCAGCAGTAGTATTTTGCTAAATTCGTGGGAACTTTGATGAATATAGAAAAAGATAAGTATCCCATTAAAAATTGGATTGTTAGGCATTCCTTGTCTTACAATTTGAACCCCATTGATACACTAGAACATTATACTGTACTTGTTTAGTCACCGTCTTAAGGTTTCTGATTAAAAGGGTGGTAGTTAAACCCAGGAGAATTTAGTTTCACTCCTTTTCAGTGTGCAAACAGGTATCTAGTGGATAGCCTGGAGCGTTTTGTAAATGGATTGGGCATGGAGATTAAATTAAGAAGGAATTAATGGATATAAAAGGCTTTTTATTGCTTTCTGTGTACCTGATTGTCAAAAAGGTACACATTTTTCATCTGGTAATGTAAGAATCCCAGAGGGCAACAGGGGTATATCACACTTCAGCTATAAACACACCCAGCTGTTTCTGTATGAAAATGTCAGCCTTCTCATAGGTTTGTCACCAAGAGCTAAGTGATTTGTGTTACTGCAAAGATTTTTAAGGGTCCCTGATGAATTTAAATATGTACATAGAGTCCTGCTATCTTAAAATTAGTCTTCAGGTATAGAATTACATGATATTGATAAAGGAATTCTGGCTCAGATGGTCTATAGATCATTAAGTCAGCCTTTTTTTTTTTTTAAAGCACCCAGGCACACTGTTTCCCATTCTTTTAACATATATTCATGCTGCTAGCAGATACTATTATAACTTTCTTCCTGAAACGACTAAAAGTCTCTTGAAACACGGTAACTCTTACAAGTACATGGAAGTGGTAAAGAGGACAGGCTTTAGAATCAGACAGACAAGTACAAATCCCTTGTAATTTGGTCATCTTGTGAAAGTTATTGAATCTTTCAAAGCCTTGGTTTCCGTGATGATATGAAGCTGATAGAATTGTTTTGAAAAATTAAATATTCGTAACATTTGTAAAGTTCTTAGCGTCAAGCTTGGAACTATTAATAGTAAGCATCTGTTATTTATAAACTCTATTCACTGGTTAGTATTATGGTAACTAAGAGTCTTTACATATCTATGTTAATCTACAAGATTATATATCTATAAGATTTTATAGTAATCCAAATGGGGAAAAGTAAGTAATCATAATTTTCCCCATCTTGTCATACTGACTTCTAGAAATTTACTTCTGGAGTATCCCATGGGTGGGACTAACAATAGCAGTCAGGCAAATGCTTACTAACGTTGACAGTAACCTTCTTTATATTTGCATTCAGTGCCAATTTACAGGCTTTAATCCGATGACTAAAAACATTAAGGCCAGATGCTGTTATCCATGGCAGTGATTATAAAGGGAAGAGAAAAAATAGGAGTAAAAATAAAAGATCTGATTATAGTAACGACATTAAATTTATGATACTGTTGATTTCGGAGTTCCTCCATCAAATAAGATCCATTTAAAGCAATGGGTACTATACCTAGGGCTACATAGAGGGATCCATAAGTTAAGTTTTTTCCTTAAAAACTGATTTTAATTTAAGTTTTCTAAACAGCGCCAACGCATTTGGTATCTCCCATAGTGGGAGTTGTCTAGCTAATATTTGGCTGATTACCAGTGAGCCAAAAGATTACTTAGCTATCTCTTACAACATGCACCAAAAATGAAGAGTTACTGATTTTATTTATTTATTTATTTTTTTTTTTTGAGACAGAGTCTCGCTCTGCTGCCTGGGCTAGAGTGAGTGCCGTGGCGTCAGCCTAGCTCACAGCAACCTCAAACTCCTGGGCTCAAGCGATCCTCCTGTCTCAGCCTCCCGAGTAGCTGGGACTACAGGCATGCACCACCATGCCCGGCTAATTTTTTCTATATACATTTTTAGCTGTCCATATAATTTCTTTCTATTTTTAGTTGAGATAGGGTCTCGCTCTTGCTCAGGCTGGTCTCGAACTCCTGAGCTCAAACGATCCTCCCGCCTCGGCCTCCCAGAGTGCTAGGATTACAGGCGTGAGCCACTGCGCCCAGCCAAGAGTTACTGATTTTAAAAATGTGCTATAGCCCTTGAAGATTCTGAATAATTATGTAATTAGTACAATGCTATGCCTTTCTCAATTTTCTCAAATGGTATCCACATACAGAAATGCAAATTTAAAGTTATTTATTGCATTTATTTGAAAAAGAGATTAAATTTGACTTACTTTAGGTAACAATCTCTTATAGAGTTTGGGTGCCATAGGAATGTTTCTTTTAGACTTTGATTGCAAATTGATTATCTGATATAGAAGTGAACTTCCACTTCTAAGTATTTCTCACAAATCAATGATCATTTAGCTCATGGATCTACACTATGAGAAAAATGTATTTCAAACCATGATGTCTATATTAGGTAGAGGGTTACCTTGGCTCTACCATATTTTAAAAATATATACATATAGTTATTTAAGCATTTAAACTAAAGTATTGATGGTTCTTCTGTTAAGATAAATTAAATCTTAATTCCTCATAAAGATTATCTGGGAACTACCTGATATCATTTAGCTAGATTTCTTCCACTTGTATCCAGATTTAACTTTGATTTTATGGAAAGGGTGAAAATAACTACAGTGGAAAAGGTGGCAGCTGTAAGTGTTGCCTGTCTTGCATACTGCCTGAAAGCATTACTATTCATTAAAATAACCTTCACTTTGTAGTAACACTCAAGCTGTAAACAGTCAACTTAGATTCTGGAGAACACACAGCCCAAAAAGTAAAGAGATGTCTGTCTTTGCAAAGTAATTTGTCGAGTTGAAGATTATTGTTTTTCATCATGGTGACCCTGACTTGGCTGGCTGGGTGCATATACAGATTAAGATTAATGCAGTTATTCCTTGGCTAAGGTCTGCCTCTTTCAGGGCACATTCTCCCTAATGACATGATTGATAGGCAGTCCCAAATCCAGAGAGGAACTCATTAATCATAGCATTGACTGAATCCAATCATTTGCTTCACCTGCACAGTGATGGACAGGAAAGGATACAATTCAGGGGCTGACACTGAGATACTCCTTTGTCAGAGGGCCTCAACGTTTTCAATGTCAGCCTCTACAAAACCTGACAAGAAATTTTGCTTGCAACCTGTATGCAGCTTCAAAAATATTTGCAAACTTATTTTATTGTAACAAGATCTTAAAAATAAAAAAAAAAAAACACTGACTCTAGCTAATGAATATCTCTAAGTCAGAGTAGGAATTACTTTATTTTTTAGCAAGGCTTATATGATCTTAAAGTTCCTTTTTTTTTTTTTTGAGACGGATGTTTTGAAGCTACATGTGGAAGCAATAGCCAAGTTAATGTCCAGCAGCTGGGTATCATTTGGTTCAGTCTTCAGGTCAGCAGCACTGACTCTTAGCAGAACTAATTTTATAATCATGGCAAAATCTCAGTAATGAACTGTAGTATACAGCTGATTACACCACAGTAAATTGCATTTAGTCTGGGAAACAGTGGAAAACCATGAGTTTTCTTAACAGTGCTTACGTTGCAAAGCCCAACGTGATCCTAATGGCAATTGTAACAAGAAAATTAGTGTGGAGCATATATGATGTAAGTTGAATATCATAATTATTTTTTGCATTGGTATAGCTTGAGATGTTTAAAATGTTTTTTATGTCATCAATTATTGCCATGTAAATAATGTTCAAAATCAACAAGTAAGTGGATTCTTCTAAAAGAATTGTTTCAGAACTGCATCTTGCATATTCCTGGTGTGGGTATAGTAGACCCTTGGAGAATAATCAGAGTAGTGACTATTTTGCTAAGTATAATACCTGCTACAGAAAGAAACACGAGTAGGGGGTCTATATTTTTAAAACGCAACAAGTGTCAAAGGCCAATTTAAAATACCCAGTGGTAAGCACACCTGCCACGAAGCTCTCAGTTTATATTTAGCATAATAGACTCCCCCTTTTGACACTTTAATTAGTCTTTAATGTGTTCTACGACAGGTGTAAAGAGGAATCTACAAAAGACAAAATACCAAAGCTATTTCTGGCTTCAAAGATACTTTTTTATCCTCAAAGAGAAAATACAAATTATTTCTTACATGTTCTTAAAAAGAAATGTTTTGTTTTCATCCCAAGATTATAGCAATTTCAACAATTGCAGTAATGGGAAAATGTTTCATAGAGAGGAGTATAAAGGCAATAAAGAAATGTTTTAAAAGAAATGATTCAATTTTTTAAAATGCTTTCAGGTGCTTAATTCTAAGGTGCTGTGTGTCTGATCAGCAGCGATTTGGGAAGGCTTATCTATAGGAGTGAAGTCTCTACAGGTGCTTTGAATATGAGATTTACATCGACTGTTCACGCTCAATCTCGGTGATTATTTTCCGTCTTTACGATCTTTTATCACTGATATGTATATGCTTTCTTTGTATTTAGTGCATTTGTGACAATAAAGAAAAGCACAGCCTTAGAAGAAGGAGATATTGCTCTTGAACTGACTGAGCAGAAAATCAACACGATGGTCCTGGATCTCTGCCACAAACCAGGTGGCAGCGAGTACCTGAGGCAAATTTATCACATCATGCGGCTCAATGAGGTAGGGAAACAGCCTTTTTACCGAGCAATTAGGTGTGTACTGGCCTGAGGCAGCGTCTGCTGGCAGCTAAGGGTTAGTCAAGGAGGTGATAATACTTCTTAAAGTCAATACCAAACTCAATATCGCGTTATTAATAGAACCTATTCAGCCCCGGCTGTTCTGCATTTGTACAGAAAAAGCTTCATCGAAACAATGTAGATTTTATTTATATGGTTTAAACAATAACACGGCTCATAGACTCAGTTCAGTTCTGAATTGTAGAGACTAGAGGTGTAGTTTGGGAATTGTGTGTTTGTGACTGTTAAGCTGATGTTAAAATCCGGTATTTGTAAAATGAAGAATTTTCCAAAGAGAGACGTAGCTCTTTTCCTGAAGACATCATATTTGTGTTGGGGAAGTTGGATATTTCTTACATAATGAAAAAACTTCTGAAGAATATTGAACTATATTGGGGAGCAACCAGATTAACCCAAGAAAATTCATTAATGCATGGACACTGTTTAGAACCAATATTATGCTCATCGATCTCTTTGCTCAGTTAAGCCTCTGACCTTGCACGTTTTTTGGCTGTTTTAGCGAAAATGTAAATAGCAGGTTATCTCAGCTATTAATATTTACTTGAAACAATACAAATTTCCTAACTTAATCAGGTTTTTAATTTGAACATGTGTATCTGAATTAGAGGGTAGCATCTATAATTATGTTTATATTTGCAAACATGAATGTATTCTTTGGAATAGTAAAAATTGTATAATTTGAATAATGTGAATATGTAGTTTTATGTCAATAATATAGTTCTTAAAAACCATACATTTCCAAGAAGTGAATTAAATTCTATGACAGCATTTTACATCTCAGTTGTGTAAGTGTTCTGCCCACCATTATCTACCTAAATGTTACTTCAAGTTAATCTTATTTCCTGGGTTTCATACCGCTAATGAACCAGTCAATAAACTGGTGCCATAACAATGTATTCAATGATAACCTGAGAGGGATGTGAGAAATTTGTAGCTATGAGAAATGACCTTGTCCTTAAGGCATCTGAGCTTAGTATGGAATTGTCACAAAGTGACACAACATATTCACCCTTGTTAATGATCCCTCATAGCTTGCTTAGGGTTTCTATTGGGGGAACTCTGGAACCTCTCACCTTGGCTAACTGAAAGACCTCTATTGCGAAGTCATGTTCCTCATTGGTACATACACCTGGCCACCCAGATTGGCCCAAGTAATTGCAGTGAGTCCTGAGGAAGAGATGTTGCAGTATGGTCACCCTCACATCCTTAGTAAAGTGGTGTTACAATAGCTCTGAGGATGGTAATGGCTCGCATAGATTGCCAAACTGATAGAATAGTCCTATTTTTAAAAGGCCCACCACAATACTAAAAAAGGTCAACAATTTCCAATAAGCAAAACCATCAAAAATTAAGTTGGATAATTATTGGCTGTCAATCATCTGATATATTCTGGAAAGCCAAAGGCTGTTCTTCCCTCATAGAACCCATGTAACTCTGAGGCAGGGCTTCTGAGCAGGTGTGCTATGAGATCTACACTGAGGTGTCACCACATTTTGATACCCCAGCTCAAAGTTCTGATTTTTCTTTTGTTACAACTGAATATATTTACTATTGTGGCAGTGTGTACCAGGTGGGATGTAGGGCTAAGTATTTGGCAGTTTGCTGTGCCAAATGAGGCAAGAGGCTGCTGCAAGGCAAGAGGCATGATGTTAGGTGAGGCTAGAGACAGAGGAAATAAGAGACCTTTGCCTTGTGACTAATATAAAAACACAGGCAATAAGCCCAAACAACACAAGGGAGACTAAGTGACTAATATAGTACTTATGACTGCTTTTATCAGCGAGGTATTGCGATGCCGTAGGTGAAATTGCAATGTGATGTTTGTTCCCTTGATGAGTAGTGCTATGAGACTTTAGCACCTTCAGATGTGCTGCTAAATGTTACTCGAAAATGTAGTGTAAATACTGAAGCATTTATGGGTACAGGCCTAGGTGAGGGGAAGAATGGGTGTGCCATTGATAAAAACAGAAGTTATGAGGGAAAATGGGTTTAATGACGCTTTGTTTTTGAGATAAAGGTAAGATGTCCAAGCAAAAAAGTCCGATTGTAATTAAGGTCCTGGCCGTGAGCACAAGTGACAGAGGCCGTGCCTGTGGATTTGGTGGTCTTCAGTGGGTGTGGGAGCTGAGGTCATCAGACCGGCAGAGCACTTCAGTGAAGAGAAGCAGAGAAATGATGGATAGAGAAATAAGCTTTGATGTAACTGCACAAGGAAGGTGTTCAAGAAAGAATGGAAATCTAAAGAAATATCCTGATTAGTGGTAAACCTGATAAAAGCAATGTCACAGTAAAAGAATCTAAGGTTTTTAAGAAGAGGTAGTGACAAGTGTCAATATAGCAGAGATTAACAAGAGAGAAAAAGGCCATTTTGTTCACAATTTGCAACAGATAGCACTTTCTCTTTTTTGAATAGTGGAAACAAAAAAAGCCAAAATATAGTTATGTAGGGGAAATCAGTTAAGAAAGATTGTTATTAGCCAAATAAAGCATTTTTTTCCCAACAGAATATTCCTTTTTAAAATTTTACTCGAATAAATCATGATGGAGAAAAAATTTGTTTCTATTCAATGATCTAAGTCTAGGCCTAAAATTCTTTTCTGGTGGCTTTATCATTATTTAATAATATTTAGTAAGAGTCCGTGTGTCACTTTCAGACTCTATAGAATTAATCTTTCTAAAGAGGTATGCTTTATAACAAGCAAGTTTAATAAATGACTATTATTATTAAGTGTGGTTTCTTTAGATTTTCAGGGTTTTAGGACCTAAAATTTGCCTTCCACAATCACAGTGGGCATTCATAAAGTTACAGGGGCATAGAAATAAGTGCAGTGAACTGAAACCAGATATGTGGCTTCTTGCCCCAACTCTACCACTCACCCGTGTGTGACCTCAGGCTTGTCCCCTGACCTTTCAGAGCCAACCATTGAGGGTGGTGTTGGGCTAGAGTTCACAAACTTTCACTGCCTTCCATTTTCCTGGGAGTCCTGGTTAACAGGCAGACTCTGATTTTATGAGGCTTGAGAATCTGCTTTTCTAACAAGCTGCCAGGTGAGTCTAATTCTGCGGGTCTGTTCAGCAGACTTTGAGTAGCACGAGTTTTCTAGATGACCTCTGATTTCCTTTTCAGCTCTAACATTCTTCATCCTAACTCTAACCTTAAAGAAAAACATTATATTGTGACACACTAAAGATGAAGAGAACATTTATATTTTACTTATTAAATGACTTATTTATTAATAGTAAGCATTTATTAGTTGATGGGAGACTTTTAGTCATTTTAATTTGTTGTCTTCCAGAAAAAGTCTCATAGAATACTTTAGCATTGTTCACCTTATTTATTTATGGGTAGAAAATAAAATAAATAGATTGACAAATATAGGTATAAAGCAATAGATTGACTTTTTTGTGCAGGCCTGCACTGGTAGTTGGGGGATTAGAATGACAAATTTTGAGCTTCTATCGAATCTTGATATTATTCAGTTCATAGAATGAAAATAGAATTTAGGAGCTTGCATTATAATTAATTCTGCATAGAATGAGACTGCTTGTAGTAAAATATCAGAGTGCTCACTGCTCTGCTGAGCCCAGAGTAGGTAGCAACTACACTTAATAAATGAGCAATTTGTACTGTTGCATGATCATGCATCTGAGTTAAGTTTTGGTAACCAGAATGTTAATACATGAACCAATGACTAGACAATGCCTGTTAAAAAGATCTTGATATATCAATCATACATTTATTATATGAGAGTTTGTTAAATGGTTTTCTAATCTATACTGTATAGTAGGTAAACCTGTTTTTGATGAGTTTATTGCATTGCTGACTGGTACTCTGCTATGTATCCTCTGAAAATGTATTCTTCCTAAGGCAAGTAATAAACTGTAATCTAGCAAATGCGCTGAAAGGGTAAATTTGGATATCGATCGGTTTATTTTTAAAGAGAATGTATGCTTCTCACCATCATGACTTGTAATTTTCTTTCCTTGAAGGAATATTTAAAAGAACAGCTGCTTTGTATGAATGGTTCAGAGGAAAAGCCATTACCCATCCGACCTTTACAGACGACCTTGAGAAGTGTGGAAGATCAGCCTTCTGCCTTTAACCCTTTCCATGTGTATAAGGTGTTTAGTGAAAACATGCTAGATCAGGTATGTGGAAATTAAATGGTAAATTTAATTTAAATGTGTCATTTCTTTACACAAGTGAGAGAAAATGCTTTGTGTTTGAATATTTACTCAAAAGCTTTTTTGGCTAGGAAGCAAAAGGCCTTGTTCTTATTTACATGGTCTGTACAAATTGACTTTTAAAAGTTATTTTATCTTCTTTCTATTTGTCAAACTGATTCATATGTTTGGTCTGTAAAACTTAACTTGACCAGGTCAGTTTACCATGGGCAGAGGGAACATCTGTTAGGCTGTGTCTACAGAAGGCCGAAGAACCAGGCATTTTGTAACATTTTCCCCCTCCCTTGCCACCCTCTCTCCCCAGTACACACGCTCAGAAAACTCCTTGCAATCTTTACAAAAGTATCAGGCAAATTGGGAAATAGTTTGAAATTCATTATAAATGGAGCATTGAGCTCCTATTTTTAGTGGCATGAGGTAAATTTGCTTTTTATAACCCTAGACACATTCCCAAATTTGAAATGAATTTGTTAATGATCTTAAAGCCAGGCTATTTGGAATAAAGTCAATGTGATAAACACCACATATTTTTTAACGTCAGATTGTGCCATTGCTTAAGCTGCATTTTCAGTAGTTACATTAAAAAGATCATCTTTCTGCCAAAGTATTTGAAATCTCAAGTTGCTTTTGCTTTGTTCATTCTTCTGGTGTCTTTTCCCAGAAATTTCTTGACAGTCGATTTGAACTAACAGGGCAGAAGAGAAGGATTGCTTGACCTAGAGCTCTGATGAAAATAAGAATTAAAACAATGGCCTAATTCAGCATGCAGATAATATTTTTACCATGCCTGTTACAGCTCTAGTCTACATTCATCAATACTGTAGTAGAGTAAGACCTTCAAATGCTGACAACCCAGGGCAGAATTCTCCTGCTCTGCGACAGGATAGTAGTGCTCGATTAATCAGCAGGTGACAGGGGGATAGCTCTCCTTAGACTTTAAACGTCAACTTGGACTCTTATTATAAAAACTATTTTGTTTTAAGGGACATAAGCATCTATAATACTTTAAAACCAAATATATTGTATAAATTTGAGTTTGCTGGCTGCTTTCCTGTGTTGTACATTAGATTGCTCCAAACCATAAATAATATAATGGCTGTTAAATTTTCCTTACTTCATTTAAATAAAATGGCATGTTTTATTGAGTTTCTGAGTTATGAGATTCTTTTTCACAGTAATTTTTCTCCTCATTCTGTTATGAAATTATCTATTAATGGGGGGAAAAAAAGAATCATTTATGTTATTTACACTTACAGGTCCTTATAATCTTCCCTTTAAAGCATTTTCTTAACCAAAAGAGTAACATTAATAACACACTATAAATAAGCTGTGTCTTATAATTTGAGTCTAAGTTTTTTTTTTAATTAAACTTTTAGGTGCTAAAAAACCCCAACTATAAATTGATATGATATATGAAAAAGTCGCCGATTATTTTGGTTTGGTTTTCAAAGAGTCAGCCTTTCGGAGAAACTTGTTGGGCAAATGCCATTAACACTTGGAAGAATAACGACTCAAGAAATTGATTTATATTTTTATAAATAATGACTACATCCTCAAATGGATCTATAAATTAATTGCTGTCTTATTGGAATAAAAACCTTCTTCTGTGGACATGATTGATGTTATCTGTCTAAGTCCTTGTTCTGGACCCCCCTCCTTCTTGGTTAGTCTATCACAGCTGGAGCTTTAATTTACTGATCATATTAACTCTGATTAATAACTAACAATAGTGTCTTCTCATTTATCAACAGTCAGCCATCACAAAATGGAACTGGAATTGGGCAAATTTGCTGCCAAATTATCTGGGACTAGATAAGATGACCTTCAGTGTACTGTTCAAAAACAGGTAATGAAATTGGGGATCTGGTTGGGGAAAAAGTTGCTGGGGATGGGGGTTGGAGGTATGTACACACACACACACACAAACACATTTTACCAGTATACTTTTGGGAAAAGTAAAACATTTTATCAGCAAGAGAATCTTTTATTTTCTTTCTCTTCAGTCTCTCATCTTTAAAAAAATATGGCTAAAATTATACGAGTACACTTTCTAAACGCTGCTTTCTGTTGTGAACATTTGCAAAAGGCAGTCAAATTTGTTTCTGAGATGAAATTAGTTGATTTCGATCTGAATTTTAAATAGTTTTTACTTTGTGTATTTAATAATTCACTATTGTAAACACCACAAGTTATTGACTTGAATGTCATTATAATACTATACCTTTGTTTACAACAATTTAATGAATGCATATAAAATGCCAAGGCAAATCAACTAGTCTAATCAGGGAAACATATAAATAAAACTGGCATGATTAAATTTTTCACTGTTTGGCCAGTTATTTTGGCACTGTCTTTCTACAGTCTCGGTTGCACATCATTTTACACACACGCCAGCACAACTCAGTAATGTGATTTCAGCCTAGGAATCTACACATGTAATTTATTTTGCACAAAAATATAAACATTGTCTTTCTATTTCGGATCAATTAACATTTTTTATACCTTTAAAGTTTCAGTGAGAACTATAAATAAAGAACCTTTAAAATTAGATTTTTCTATCAAATACCACATTTTCAAATAAGATATATTTGTATGAGACTCCTTTTATTATTTAAGTGTTATCTGTGTGCTAATAGCTAAGTGTGAGAATGATTTTATATATGATCTTTGTGATATAGAATATATTTCCATATCT
Source organism: Eulemur rufifrons (assembly GCF_041146395.1). Lineage (NCBI taxonomy): Eukaryota > Metazoa > Chordata > Mammalia > Primates > Lemuridae > Eulemur > Eulemur rufifrons. The sequence goes on along the minus strand of NC_090999.1, from coordinate 64,538,248 downwards.
TTATGCAAAAATATTGAGTATCATTTTTACTGAAAGAAAATAATGACATTGACATAGTAGAACTGTTAAATCAGTCTTGAGAAATCTGGGTGCATATAAGAAAATATCTTAAGAGAGAGATTGCAGTATTTCCCAGAAGAAGATTTTTTTTTTTTTTTAAAAAAAGGCAGCTTTATTGTGAATAAAAGCTATAGCTTTTGTGTGGTCACAATGGTGTTTCTACTATTTCACCCTTGAATTAAGCTCACTCACCCATCAAAGTTAAACAACCCAGAAGCTTTTCAATCAAGGACAGAACCTTCTCCCAGCAAGCTTACTACCTGGCAGGCAGTAGTCCAGAACGCACCCTATTGGTGCACAAGCCCCCAAAGGTGCTCCTATACTGTCCTGAAGGTGTTTGGAGGGGTGACAGGTGGGGTTGGTGGAGAAGGGGCCAGGTCCTCTGCTGAACCTTCAGTTCTATTATGTTTACACAATATTAAATGTCTGCCTGGAAACAAACTAGGAAAGGTAAGTAATTTTTTTGCTTATTTTGAAAGTTTTGAGTTTATATAGATTAACTGTATTATATTTTGCTAATTTTTTTCAACTGTGAATTGCTGCTTCTAATCCACTAAATAGGTACTCTAGGGACAACACATCTTTCAAAACTTACTGTAATTGCTTTGTATATATAATATGTTCTTCTAGGTGAATTTGTGTTTTAACCAGAATTGCATATTGTATTTTTATTTAACAACTTTAGATATACTCAATTAGGTCACTGTCTATTTAAGTGCATTTCTCTGAGATATGTGCAGGAGTAGGTGGGAGAAAAGAACTCCCACAAATTTAGCCAGAAATAACAGGTCAAATAGTTCTCTTGGAAAAGAGTCATGAATGTTTAAAAGAAACAGCTCGAGTCTCATCTTAATAAGAACCTTAGGTTTTTAAAGAATGGTATGAAAAGTATTCTACTGCAAACTACCACACAGCACAAGCTACAATGAACCTAACTGAGCTACTTTAGAAGGATAAAAAGACACCTGAGAGTTTTTAATCTCTTGCATCACTTTCCCATTTATTTTAAGAATGTTATTTATGAGTTTTGATTAATATTGAACCAATAAGAATAGTGTTTCTTCTATTCATATTTTCTCTAAGACACTCTTTTGTTTGGACATATCCGAAAATGATGATTTTTAAAAAAATAGTGCATTGAATTTTTGATAACATGGTTATCTGAAAGATACACATTTGAAAATGAGAACACAGAACATTGAGCTTTTAGAATGAGGGTTATATATGCCGTCCAACATCTAAAAACTATGGTATTTGGGGTTAGGTAAAACCAAAGGAAAGAATTCAGAGCAGCTTAGTTTTTTCTCCCAAATTCACCAATTAGGTAAGTCACTTGTTCTCTTTTTGCTCCCTTTGTTTTGGTAATACATTTGTACTAGTCTATCTCTACACTATGGTCTGGTGTATCTATGAGGCTGCAAAAGTTGTTTGAGGACATAATGTTACAAAGAAAAGTGAACCAAAATACACCAGTATGAACAAATTCAAGAGAAGGGAAGGGAATCCTTTCTATCGACCTCTTAAATTCCTTTGTGCCTCGTCTTCAACTTCAATGTAATAAGCCGACCATCTGTGGACTTACTCTTCCAAGATGCCTAGAGTGCACCAGACCTCTCTCACCTGCCAAACAAGATGGAGATGGGGAAGCAGGATTCCTGGGTTCTCAGGAGCTTATCTTTGACTTTAGATTTCCTTTAAAATGGAATAATGAAAATTATATAGCCATTTCATGGAGATTATTGACACAATCAAGAGTCCTAAAGTATATGGAAGTGTTTTTGAAAGTTGAACATACAATACGGCCATCGCTTGGTATTTGTGGGGGTTCCAGGACACCACAGATGCTAACATCTGTGCATCCTTAATTCTCTCATATAAAATAGTATAATATTTGCATATAACCTATGCATATCCTCCTGTATACTTTAAATCCTCTCTAGATTACTTACAATGCCTAATAAAATTCCCACACATCACTTCATTTGCATGGATTCAGCATAGTAGTTGGTGCATGGCAATTCAAGTTGTGCTCTTTGGACCTTTATGGAATTATTTTTTCCAAATATTTTCCGTCCATGGTTGGTCGGATCCACTGATGCGGGACCCAGGGATACAGAGGGCCAGCTGTACATATTCAGAAATGTAGTAACATAGCAGCAGTGTTGGTGTCTGGTCAGACAAGGAAACAGTAAAATTCATTAAGGATTAGTGGGGAGCTGGTGATGTGAGATTAAGCACTCAAACCACCATGGTTATATAGACTCCAGTCCTAAACCAATAGTGAAAGCCAGAACAAATACCAGGTCAGAGACCAGGCAGCTGGCTGGAGGTCTGAAAGACAAACAGTGAGAAAATGAGCAAGGAGGAGGGGTCAAAAGGTCAAGTGAACCACTCAGGAGATAAAGTCTCAAGAGATGTAGGCTTGAGGGACAGTTCAGCCACATGAAAGAGGAAATCTGTGGTGCCAAGGATATCTGTATCAGAGGCAACACTGGCCTTTGCTTCACAAACTGGTTCTGGGTTGTGAAACTCCAAAGGCAGAACAAATCTTGAAGTAGTTACCCGAGTCCTTGGCAGAGATGTGCCCTCTGCTCACCGCGTGACCTCATCTCAGAACACCTCCATACCATTCTAGATGCTCTAAGTAGATTGCCTTCTTCACATTCTTTGGATTCTCTAACCTCTTTCTCACTTTAGGGTCTTAGTACTTGCAGTTCCCTAAAGCTGGTGCCATCTTGTCCATTTGGGGCAAATGTTACCTCCTGAGAGAAGTCTTTCCTTATCACCCACCTAACGTAGTCCTCCAGGACACTCTAGCATTCTACTCTACTGTGTTTTCATAAAGGAGTTAGCACTATCTGAAATCTTCCTTTCTGTTTATTGTCTATCAATCTTACCCTCTACAGTAGAGTGTAAACCCCATGAGAATAGCACAATTATTTGCTTTCCAGCTGTGTCTTCAGTAGCTAGAACAGCTCTTGGGCACATAGTAGGCTATAAGTAATATTTGTTGAATTACTTAACAAGCAAATGAGGAATAAGAATGCAGAGAAAAAGTCAACTCCTGACGGATAACTGTAGAGTAGATATTCTCTAAATGTGAGGTTTGATTAATAGTCATGTAGGTACAAGAAGTATACTCTGGAAAATCTCAAGTAAAAAATTATCTACCTGCATATTGATTCTCTTCATTTTCCAAATTTGGATGAAAATCAGATTATTTAAGCTCCACATGTTTAAAATGCCTGCCATTATTATTATTGTTATGTGAAATTTGTTTGGCTCAGATTAAAAGAACAGAAAACTAGTCTTTATTTTTAATTAATTGATCCAATTCAAGTCATAACCTCTTCTGCAACAAAGTCTGTTCTTTATTCCGTGACTCATAAATCTTTTGACATTTGGATGATACGGTTTACATTTGTTAAATGACACTAAAAATGCAAGATGTAAATTTTAAGGTAGAGTTAGCTGACAAAAGTATCCAACCAAGCCTTTGTAAATTAATTGTGAGTGATTTTTGGGGCATTTGAAGAAATATATAGCAGCTGACACATCAGAAAAGAGATCCTGAACATATATTAATGACATATGTGTTTCGACTTAGAAAGTTTGCCATTGCAGAAAATAAAGACTCTCTAGCGGTTCAGAAAATCAACATATATATCAGTTCTACACCTTTACCTTTAATGCTATATAAGAATAAGTACAGTGATTTTACATTGATCTTTTGAAATAATAAGGGTACTTTTCACAGTTTCTTACTATTAGTTTCTTGCTTTTGTCCTCAGCCACTTTAAAATAAATCCAGACTAGCGAATGAGACGGTGATTGCATTTGCAGGAGAGTGCACCAAAAGGAACACTCTATTCCTTCATTCATGGCGAATCTCCAGATTGCCATTTTGATATTGTTTTCTTTGTCACTGGCACAAATTTATGTTGCTTCTTTTCTCTTTACCTTATTTATTCCAAACTAATTCCCAAGAATTGTGGTGTTGAAAATAATCTGTGAATACAGTTGAGTGCTATGCTGTTTTAACCATCTAAATATACTGCATATGAGTTTGGCTTCGAGTTGAGCAAACACAATTAAATATGATGGCAGGAACAGCAGAAGGGGTGGTGGTGGCAGATTTCTGGCTGTCACTTTGGGGCCTTTCCAGGTGGACAATAACCATACATCTGAGAGGAAACAGAGATTAGAAAACATGTTTTAAAAGAGCCATTGATCTGTGGAGTCGATTGTTTGCTTTTAATAATAATAATTATTAAAGTACTTTTACCCTATATCAGATTACAGTGTGTGCCCTGTGGTGTGTAGTGAGTAAAAAATATCGTCTCTGGCCTCAAACTGCATACACTGCACTCTCCAATGACCGTTCTTGGGCCGTGCTACCATTAGCACAATGTTTATAGTTGCTCACAGCAGTAAATTCCTGGTGCAGCAGCAGGCTGCTTGGTTATGGAGAGGTGGGTCTAACAAAAAGGAGACGCTGATTTTATGAGTGTACACCTCTGAGCCGTTATACACATTTAAATTTGGGATTTTCTTCATGCTCCAGCTCCCTAGAAAACACTTTTCTTCTCTCCTACACCCAAAGGCCTTGGACTAGTGACTCTCTACCCATCATCACTATATCTTCTCAAACAAGAGAAGGCTTTCCTCCTATCCTAAAATCCCACAGCAACATGGTTTTTGCACAGAGATCATCTAGTATGTATTTAGGATGTATAAATTTAACACTCTGGTCCTCAGAATGTCTAGGCTAAAGGATTTGGTACATGAACCAAACAAACTCATAAATGTGTATTATTTCCTGATGGGCAGCTTGTATATGTCTTTCGTCCTTTCTGGTGTATAAGGCACCTTCACACAAATCTCCTATGTCCTTACTGCAACCATGTAACAAGAGACAGGCACTAGCAAAGTTATGAAACATTAAGTAACAGGCCCAAGGTCACAGATATTGCATGGCAGCTAAAAAAAAAAAAAGAAAAAAACTCAAAATCAAGGCTTCTGACTTTTTTGTCTGGTGCTTTATCTGCTACACTATACTTCCGGCCAATTTTTTTGTATTAGTTATATATTCACTGCAATAATACTGATGATAATGAAAATAGCAAACAGGGCACTTGCCACATGGCTGGCATCATTTAAGTGATTTACATACACACAATTAACTACAAATTCATACAAAAACTTCATAACATAGGTCCCACATTATCATCATTTTGCTGATAAGGTGACTAAGGCACAGAGGTACAGAGCTCTAAGTGACGGTGCTGAGATTTTGCCGTAAGTCCTCATTCTTAACCACGTCTCTCTAGTGCTTCTGTGGAGTTTCTATAGAGCTTAGCTTACTTGACTCATTCAGCAAACATTTTTGAGCATCTGCTATGTGAAAGGCATTTATTTAGAATATAGTAACAGTTTACTAGTGAATGTTATATCCTTCAAAGGGCCCTTTGTGCTACTTTACAAAATTTTTAATCCACTTTGAATTTTCTCTTTGGTTATCCCGCTCTTCAAATTCCTATATCTCTCTCAGCAACTGACTTGCCACCACCTTCCTCACCAGGAAGATGAAAACCATCTAATGGGAATCTCCCAACTCTCTTTCCTAAACTTAAATTTTGTTTTTATCATCTCTAATCCTTTGCTTTTTGTCTCTAGCCTTGGAGAAAGAGCCTTCTTCTAGTTAAAACCTGAGAGGTAAGGTCACTATAGGATTGTGGAGGGCCTGAAGACTAAGATGTTTGGACTTTAACCAGTAGACTTGAGGGAATCATCAAATCCTTTAAGGAAAGGGGTAACGGAACAGAGAGCTACTTTAGGACGTTAATAATACCTGGAGTGGAGGGACGGGCTAACTGAAAGGAGGGAAGGCAGGTTAGAGACTCTGGTAGAGACTGAGGAAGAGATTACACATTACAGATGTAAAAGACATTCCAAAGGAAGTTTAGGGGTTGGAAAAATCTATGCTTAATTTGCACAAAAGGAGGTGTAATACTTCTTTGGAGACAGTGTGGCCCAGGTATTCTTAATTTAAATAGATGCCATGATGACCTTTTCTTCAGAGAGTGAATGTGTCAGTTCAGATCCTACAAGAAGCAGATGTCAAAATGGGATTAGAGGTGCAAGAGGTTGTTTTTGAGAGAAATGCACATGAAGGGTGAAGGGAAGGAAGCAGGAATAGGCAGGGAAGAGATCTTCAGACTGAGTTGCTGATCTGATACCTGTAAAAGGAGAGGGGGAAGGAGAATTGGGTAGGAAGAGTCTTAGACAGCAGGGTAGTTCTAAGACAGTTTTGACGAGGTCAAGGGGGACCCCTCGAGCTAAAACCACCCACTAGAAAAGTCCCATGCCTTGTAGGAATGGGCTGGCACTAGTACCTCCACCTTGCTCAGGCACTGCCTGGAAACAGCGTGGGAGAAGCACAGCCTCAGCACAGATACCGTGGTAGGTGCAGAGGAATGAGAACTGGGACCATTAGTCAACCATGCTAACTGTGGAAGGAGATTTGAGTGATGCAATTCTGTGGCCACCATAGCAGGAACAGAAAGATTCTCTTACATATGGAGAGATTATATATAAATTAACAGGGCTGCAATTTAAATAAATGTCTCCATTACTTTAGTGCAGTAGAAAACAGACAACCTAAAGAAATACGGTAAATGCTATTGACAAAAATGCAGAAGTGGCAACATTTTGATGAAAGGAAGGTATAATAATTTTCTCAAAAGCAGCCATGGGAGAATTTTTGCCTGTCAAACTGAGCCAAAATTCACTTTGTTATGAATTTTCTTCTATCTAATTATGCATTCACATACTGGCACTTTTGGGTTCTTGCAGTGGATCAAAAACTATTTAAAAACTTGATTGTGTAGAATACATTCTTTTTTCAATGACTATTCTTTAAGTCTTTCCCTTGTCAAATACCGTTCAGACCTAAAAGCCTCTGTGATGTTTTTCTGCAAAAAGTTTTAGCATAGGTTCCACCAGGAATAGCTGTCATAGGCCCATTGATTCAGTCTGACTGAAGATAAAAAGAGTATTGACTACTTTAGGGCTTATTGATCATCGTTGAATATCTCAGTTTGTTTATGTTGCTATATCAACATAAGAAGAGGAAATTATTTCTTTGAAGATCTTTTTACTTTGACATAATTAGGAGACATTTAAATATCTAGTAAATACCATTAAATATTATAATAACGAATCTGAGCAACAAATAATGTTCACTTTATATAGTAACATTCATAATATTATTAATATTTATTATAGCACTTTTGTGATGTGCCGTATATGAAATTAGTTAGGATACCTGTAGTACTTTCTTATGCTATAAGTGAAACTCTTCCTTTGATGTACCTTGGGGGAACAGCTCTGAATCTGACCTCTTTTTTTAAATAATATGAGATCTGGTAAAAAATTTTAAAAATCAAGGTGTTTTTGTTTCCAGAATATTTGTATTAATATAATTTTAAAATTTGTCTTATAATAAACTACAAGCAATATATACATGTGTATTACTCAATTGGTACGGGAAGATAAGATATGAAATATAAAAGATCCCTCCCCAGCCCCTCAATCACACAAGTCCAACTCCAGTTGTAACCATATGAAGCATTTCTGTTTATATTTATTTTGGTTGATAAGTCTAAGGGGTATGCTACACCATTATTTTTTTTTTTAATTTTTTATTGATACATAATAGTTGTACATATTCATAGAGTACATGTTATATTTTGATACAAGCATATACCATATAATGATCAAATCAGGGTAATTGGGACATGATTCACCTGAAACATTTATCATTGCTTTATGTTGGGAACATTTGAAAACTTCTGGATATTCTGAAATATAATAAATTATTGTTAACTATCTTTGCCCTGTTGCACTATTGAACACTAGAACTTTTTCCTTCTATTTAACGGAATTACCCCTTCACCAACACCTCTTCATTACCCCTTCCCACCACTCTTACCAATCTCTAGTAGCCACCATTCTATTTACTACCTCCTTGACATCAGTTTTTTTTAGGTCCCATATATGAGTGTGAAAATGCAATATTTGTCTTTCTGTGCCTGGTTTATTTCACTTAAAATAATGTCCTCCAGATCCATCCATGTTTCTGCAAATGACAAAATTTCGTTCTTTTTCATGGCTAAATAATATTCCATTGTGTACATACACCACATCTTTTTTATCCATTCGTCCCTTGATAAACATTTAAGCTGATTCCACATTTTAGCCATTGTGAATAATACGGCAATAAACACTGAAGTGCAAATATCTTCTGGTTACATTTTATGTCTTTGCCTCACCCAAGCCAGGTTTAGCGGCATGCCCTTCCCCTACACCATTATTTTTTAAATTTAACAACTTAAAATCATATTATTGACTCCTTACAATGAAAAATACAGAATTTAATTCCCATTACTACATCCTTTCCCCTTCCCTTTAAGCTCTGCTAATAAAAATTTTAATTTTAGGTCTTCTATTGGTCACCTTTATGTAACATGTTATAACCTCTATTTTTAAATCACTTTTCATTTATATTTTATCTTTTAAAGAATTGCATAAAGTGAAAGTCTTCTGGGTGTTCAGTTCTGAGTTATGATGAATAAATAAAGTTATTTAACAATCATCACAATCAAAATACAGAAAGTTTTATCACCCAAAAAATGCCCTGTCCTTACTCTTTGTCAGTTCCTCTCCTACCCCAACCGCTGATCTGTTCTCTGTCCCTGTGGGTTTGTCTTTTCAGGACTGTCATGGCAATGGATTCCACCATTCATTTATTCTTTTTATTGTAGACTAGTAGTCCAGTGTATGGATGTACTGCAGTTTATTGATCCATTCCCCTGTTAAAGGACATTTCGGTTGTTTCCAGTATTTGGTGATAGTGAATAAAGCCTCTTATAAACATTTGTATACAGGTTTTGCATGAAGAAACCATACATTTTTATTTCACTTGGAAATACCTAGGAGTGGGAATGTAGGGTTATACGGCACACTTGTGTACGTTTACAAAGAAACTATATCTTCTTGGGTTTTTTTCTGCCTGTGTGAAATCTGATGCCAGACTTCTTCCCCCTATCATCGCCCTGGATGCTCTTAGTAACTTTTTCCCCTGGTCGTTGTGAAAGGAGTTTGGGTTTATGTGTGGGTCTTTTATTTCTCTTGGCAGTAATGGGAGAAGTAGGCCCATCAATATTGTGATTTTCTTCAGATTCTGGGTTTTTTTTTTTTTTTTCCCATTATTGATTATGCTCCTTGGCCCAGTCTCATATCTCTCTTCCCTTCTGGATTCTGGAGACAGATGTTCTGAATTCTTCTTTCCTCAGATACTGCCCAAGGCTTCAGAGCTCCTGTCTTCTCTGCATCCTTTCCAATTCTTTTCCCGCGGCCACCTCGCTCACTTATGTGGCCTCAGGTGATTATCCCAGGTATCAAAACCAAATGCCTTCAAAGGCTGGGCAAGTAATATAAATATGTGAAGGGGAGGTATAATGCATTAGGGGAAGGCGAGTGCATTAAAATTCTCTTTTTAAAAATCCTCCGCTAGCTAAATAATGCTCACCATCAGAATGGAGTAGGCACATCAATATGAACTCTAAATCTCTGCCCCTGAGTCTTGAATCTCTATCTCTAGTCCTAACTGTTCAATAAGACCTCCAGTGGGCATCTACCCAAAAGAACATAAGTCATTCTATGACAAAGACACCTGTACCCGAATGTTTATAGCAGCACAATTCACAATCGCAAAGATGTGGAAACAACCCAAATGCCCATCAATTCATGAATGGATTAGTAAACTGTGGTATATGTATACCATGGAGTATTACTCAGCTATAAGATATAACAGTGATACGACATCTCTTTGGTTCTCCTGGAGAGAGTTGGAACCCATTATATTAAGTGAAGTATCCCAAGAATGGAAAAACAAGCATCACATGTACTCACCAGAAAATTGGTTTCCCTAATCATCACCTAAATTCACATCTGGGAACGATACCAATCGGATATCAGACTGAGGTGGGGGGGGAGGAGATGGGTGTATGCCTACATGATGAGTGCATTGCGCACCGTTTGGGGAATGGTCACGCTTGAAGGTGCTGACTCGGGGGAGGGGGCAGGTGAGGAGGGGATGGGTATATACCTACATGATGAGTGCAACGCGCACTGTCTGGGGAACGGACACACCTGGAGCTTTGACTTGGGGAGACAGGCGGTACATGGGCAACGTATGTAACCTGAACTTTTGTACCCCCCATAATAAGCTGAAATAAAAAAAAAAAAAAAAGACCTCCAGATTCTATACAGTGGAATTTTTTCCTGTAATAGTATTTTAATGTAATAACTTACATCTCAAATAGAAGTCCTACCATCATAATTACCTTCATCTGGAAACTGCCTCCTCTTTAGAGTTGTGTGATTTCTATTCATGGCACTAACATTTTCCTGGCCTAAGCCTAGAAACCTTGAAGTACTTTGCAAAGTTTCCATCTCCAATCGTCTATATTATGTTAGATGCCAAATGCCTCTGAGTTTTTCCTCTAAGCGTTGCTCATGGCCGTCTCTTTTTCCCCAGGTGCTTCCAGTCTCCAAATCCACTCGTGCCTGCATATCCGGTCCTGCCCAGCCTAAATTCCTCTAATCCATGTATCTCTGCTCAATTAATGTAGTTTCTCTACTTACATTTTTCCTTTATTATAAACCAGTTACAAATAACATTAAGTAACGTTTTAAAGCAAAGAAATAGTATACATATAATCTCATCCTACCACCCTGACTCAGCTCTTTTCTCCTCATTCTCTTTATATTTACACAGCACACACCTCTTTTTGCATAATCACAATGAGGAGGTCTATATTTACAATTTATAATATGGTTCTACATTTTCTGCAAACCTAGTCATTCATGTGAAGACGTAGTTTTTATTTTTAATGGCTTCGCATTGTACCGAACTAATGTAGCACAATTTACCTAGCTATTTGTCTATTACTGTACATTTAGGCTGCTTCCAGATTTCTGCTTTGTTTTGTTTTTATATATTACATTGCCACGAATACATAGATTACTTCCTAATGCGGATAGAAAAAGGGTGAAACATAAAAGGACACAGGCAAGCCTGTTTTACAAATTACAAGATATTCGAAGGGACAAGAGTTGGAGTGAGATACAGAGATTTCTAAATACCATTTTTTTTTCCTGCCACTCTTTTGCTTCAAACCTTGCAGTGGCTCCACATTACCTGTTGCAACAAATCCAAACTCTTCAGCCCCAATTTTTGTGGTTTTTTTTTTTTTTTTTTTTTTTTTGTGAGACAGGGTCTCACTCTGTCACCCAGGCTGGAAATACAGTGGCACAGTCATAGCTAACTACAACCTCAAACTCCTGAGATCAAGTGATCCTCCCGACTCAGCCTCCCAAGTAGCCGGGGACTACAGGTGCATGGCACCATGCCCAGCTAACTTGTGCTTTTTTCTGTAGAGATGGGGATGCACTATGTTGCCCAGGCTGGTCTCAAACTCCTGACCTCAAGTGATCCTCCTGCTTTGGCCTCCCAAAGTGCTAGGATTACAGGTGTGAGCCACCACACCTGGCCCTCAGCCCAGATTTGAAAGCTTCCTTCATCTGACCCTCCCGCTCACCAGATGCCTCCTCTATGATGTGACACACCATCCCTTTGCCTACTCTGGAGTGCAATACCATGTAAGCCTCCTTTTTCTTACCTGTAAGGTAATAGCAGCACCTTTTTTATTGAGTGGCTGGGTGGGTCAAAAAACAGCCTTCAGCAAGAATTTAGCACAAGGCCTGGAACATAGGAAATGCTCTATAAATATTAGTTATCAATATAATTATTTCTAGCTATTATTTGGTCCTCCTCTTTGAGCAGGCCAGAGCAAGTTACAAGGGTAAATGTGGGGCCAGGGACAAAATAGTAAGGCACAACTCAAGCCTCCAAGTAATTGCAAAATGAGGAAGGGGGTGGGGAGGACCAAGGAGATAAAGCAGAAATGAGAGAAGACGTAGCCAGAGCACTCGTTATTAGGTTCCACCTGTGTGATGTGTATCTGGGCTCAAGGTGAGCTCAGGAAGCTGATGTCTAGTTATTCGTGAGCCAAAGGCAGGAAGTCATGGCCACAAAGGGCCAATATTTGGCATTTTTCCAATGATCTACTTTGCACCAGGTCCTGGGTCCAGCTGTGGATTTTGATTTACTTAGAAATCAGGACCTAGACATGGAATCTGAGTAGAGGGCACCAGCATCCAGGATGAAACTTGATCTAGGTATCTACTCCCAGAGATAGGGATTACTCATCATTTCCTGGCCAGGACTAAGGTACACCTCAGATAAGACAGTAGAGGTTATAGATTTGAGGACTGACCAGCTAAAGTAGGAGAATGACCTTGCGGAAGTTCAGCACTTCCTGATCTCTGAAATGCAAGCTCCGTGCTAATGATCCCCATACCAGTGCCCAGGTTCATCCCCTCTGCTTGCCTGACTGTCATCTCCCAACTCTGCCCCTCCAAGACCTGCTCAGGCCCTCTATACCAAGCCCCTTTCCAGTCCTATAGCTCTCAAAAATCTCCCATTTTCCAAATTCTCAGGACATTTATAGACTAAGTTATACATGTTAATGTCCAGCATGTGTTACCTGTGATGTTCACAAATGGTTTTTGGTCTCTATGTAAATAGACTAAAAGCCCCTGGAGAACAAGGGTCTTGGGCTCTTCTTGCTTGCAACTTGTACTGTAGAGCACCATAGTGAAAGCATGGGGCCATTCCGTTTATGCTTTTGGCTCCCAGTCTAAATTTATTGTTTTGGGATGTCTTTCTTTTGCTGTAGAGCTTTCTGAGGTAAGGAAAGGATCACCAAGAGAAAGAGGCCTTGTTAATTCATTTATGAAAAACTTTTAAAAACTATTTTAAATCCCATACATGCCCACTAGAGGTTGAGCAATACAGACATTGTGTAAAGTAAAAGTTGCTAGTCTCATGCCCTGTCTCACCACCTACCTTACAATCCCACCCACCTCAGGTACAAATCTGTCCTTTTCTTTATTTCTCATTTTAAACCTTGACATATCCTTCTGACATTAAGTCATCATTCTAAATAGAGTTTTAAAAGAAATAAAATAGGATAAGTGCTGTGATTTAGAAAAATAACAGATAAAAATAGAATATTCTAGTTTTCTTTACAATGAAACTTTTCTAAACTTGAAAAGAAATATGAGATTTAGCTATTGAGCTGGAAGCTTGTGGATCTCCTCTTGTCAAATAATTGATTATTCCAAGTTAATACATTAAACCTAACAACAGAATCCTAGAGTAAGAAAATTGGTCTGGATTGGCCAGATTTGGAAAAAAGTCAGTAACCTGATTAAGGCTTTGTTTACCTGTCTGACTTGCCCAGAAGGCTCTTCTTGTCAGCATTATGTCTGCCATATTTGTTCATCTGGTTCAGCCCAAAGTGGAATGTGAAATGGACACCTATTTGTCCCTTTCAGCAAGTCAGAGCTGTAAAGAGCTTGAAGACAGGACTCTCTGGAAATAGATAACTTTGTATAAAGAACAGTCCAGGTTCTTGTTCTTTTATTATACAGAGAATACATGTACTAGCAGACAAGAGTATTAGAAAACCCACAAAATATACTGTGTTGATGATTATAAGAATGCTTCCAGCCCATTATTCAGTCCAGCAAGACTTTGTGTAAATGGATAGACCTGTGACTGTTCATTCGTCAATCCATCAAACATTTATTAGACATAGAAAATAAAGAAATGAGCCAGACACAGCCCCTGTTGTCAAGGAACTCAGAATCTAGTGGAGGAAATAGACTAAAAAATTATAAGAGTGTAGCCAGAATAGAGGTTCGTGCAAGTTACCATAGAAGTAAAGTGGAAGATCATAGAGAAGGGAAAGCTATCTCAAACTGAATGCAGGGGGAGTCAGGAAATATGCCCAAGATGGTGATGCTGGAGCTATGAGTCAGCCTGGTAACCACGGTGAGAGGTAGGCTAGACAAAGGGTTCAACACAAGTTCAACACAACATGAGAGTGAGAGAGGGAGAGTATGTTGCATCCAGATTATTTTGGACAGTGGGATGGTTTCTTGACTGCATTTTTCACTTTTAAATCAGTTCTATTTGCAACATGCAGGCACAGTGAATGAATGTGAGGTTGCTCAGGGCAAAGTCAGATGCTGAATTCTGTGAGGGCTAGTGGAGTAGGAGGGGGTAACTGCCCTATTTAGGCCTATAGCTGGAGAATATTGAAAAAGTTACAGATTCTTTCTTTCTAATCCTTGGCCTCATGTGACCCTGTAAGCAATTGCAGGGCCTATGTAATTCACAGATCAATTGGCCTCATAGTCTGTCACTAAAATTCTACTTGCCTTATATTTACACAACTTGGATGGGATGTACCTTCATGAGGGTGCTCCTGGTATGTGATTGACAGCTCTTCAGACACAATGCACTAGCTTAATACTGGCCTTGGTCAAGCAGGAGAAGTGTACCTGATTTGTCTTGCTCTTAATATCTCAGTGTTCTTGCAGTTGTTCTAGAGTTTCGCAATCTGTTCTTCAGTGCTTAAGTTTGTCTCTGAATGGTAAGAGTTATGACAGCAGTAAGAATGCCTGAGAGAGGTAGTGATCCTTCCAAGTCGGTGTGTTTATATATTTGTTGCTCTGAATGGGCTGGTCTGAGATGGCCTCAGATTAAATTTATAGACCCCAAGGGGTTTCTGAAGAAGAAACTAAGTGGAATTATTTGTTAATTAATTGTTCATTTTTTCTCTTTTAGTTCATAATCTAACAAGGATTTTAGGACTGAAATTTGATTTCAGCAAAAGTCTGTACATATAGATGCTTGTTCATAACAACTCTGAAAATGTGGATTATATGTGTGATTTTAATGCATTCGTTGGAAATAATGTTATTTTTCACAAAGTAAAAGCATCCGTAATTTTGCTACAAGGAAGAATATTTGCTTCCTCTCACACATTTTATTTAATAATTTTACTTCTTTCAAAGCAAAACAGCACACAATTTGAAAATGAAATTTCCCCAAAGTGTTCAGTTTGCTAATATGTTTTTCATTTTCTTCATTATGCTATAATGGAAAGTTGCCATACTTTGAAATGTGCAATTTATCTCCCTGGAGGCAGCAGATGGTGTGACTAATCTGTCTGTTGGTACAGGATTTAGCATGAGATGGCATCTAGGACTGCACGAAATGGGAGCCCTGCCCTCAAAAAGCACCGACTCTCCTGCCCTAATTGTATCATTACAACATTTATGTAAATTTTATCATTTTAAATATGAAAAAGCCTGTAAAAATGAAAAGGTTTTGGCACTGTTTTTTAAAAACCTTTCTTTTTCTTAGTTTATATAAGAAAATATTTTAGGTAAAACTATTTGAGTTATTTTAATTATATTTGCAAGTGTTTTCTTCACTGAATGCCTCCTTGCTAGCTGACCTCTTGGGCAGGACATGATTTTATTGGGATTTCTGGTCCTCAGCTTTGAAAGTCTGGCAATTTGTCTTTATATGGGAATATTCACTCACGCTAACCAAACTCACAAGGCTATTGTAAAACCAGAGTTCTATTTTACTAATTTACAGTCACAAATACAACTTCATGTAGATCTGGTAATTCTCTCCCTCAAGTTGAATTGACACCAGAGGCTAGATTATGGTCAAAAGTTTGTTTGGTTAGTAGGGATAGACCCTTCTTCTATGGGGCTGTGCCTGCCATTTGGACGGGATTCACATGTTGTGATCATGGTGTTCTTGTTCCTGAACTGTGCTAATAATTTTTTATTCTCTGAACATTTTTAGTCCCCTTCTGACTACTCTGTTACATCATCTCTTTAAATAGAACAGCTAATAAGCACGTAACTTCCAAATAAAAAAAAAGTTTTATCTTGAGTGCAAACTCCAGGACAGTAGTGATTTTTCTGTAGTGCTGTGATTAATTAGCAATGTCTGCCACAGACAGGAGAGGAGAATGGTGGCTTAAGTGCTACACATTTGCTGACGCTGGTTTATATCACACCATTAGTATATGGGATCAAATAAGTACTCTGCTTATATTTAAGAACTGCACTCTGCCCTCTTGCAAATTGAGAACTTGCTTTTAAAGCTGGAAGAAATCTTAATTTTCTCATTTTATGGTTTAGAAAATCTTTGTCTTGTGGGACTTACTGAAATCAGAGCTAATAGTTAGTTGAGCAATGACTCAAACCCAGGGTTTCTGACTCATAGTCTAACATAGTTTCTTATAAACCATAGTAATAGATCTAAGAATTCCAAAGACTGGTTGTTTCATTTTCCAACTTAATTTGTGATATCACTCTTGGCTGTAGGATTAATAATTTTATTCTTTTAGGCCAGCAAAATAAGCATGAGGATAATTATGTAAACCAATGATATTTAACCTTGGTTGCAGATTAGAATAATTTGGGAAGAATGTTTAAAAAAAAATGTTCAGGCCTCCCGCTGACCAATTAAATCAGAATCTCTGGGGTGGAGCAACAATCATTGTTACTTTTAAAAAATTTCGCGTATGATTCAGATTTGCAGCCTAGATTGAAATCATTGATATAACAATCTGAAAGTTGTTGAAATGATTGAACACTTTGATTATGCTTAAATAGTCATTGCTGACATTGTTCAGTTAAATCTTGAAGGCATCAATGTTTTTATCAGCTAAAATCAATCCTTCCAAATAAATATCACAGAATACAAATTAACATTAGTAAATTACTAAGTATTTTTCATTTCATAATTTGTAGTACAGACATCAAATAGGAAATTGGAAAAATAGCGATGATAGTGATGATAAAGAATTATCCTTAGTTTATGGCATGATAAAGAAAAACATTTCTTTTAATAGTCTTGGTAAGCATATAAAAATAGTATTCACTCTTTATTCAGTCAATTTCAATTTCAGATGACTAAAAATATGTGGTAGAAATCTGAATAGATGCACCAGCATATCATGCAAGTACCCTTCCAATTCAGGGGACTGCTCAATGGTAATGCATACAATGATACAAAAGTTGTCTTAATATCATGAATCAGAAAATGAAAACTGCTAGAATCAAAATTTTTGGTTCTTTGTTACTTATTTATTGATAGTACTCAGTGTTGTGATTCTCTCTGCCATTAAAATATAGCTAAACTTTGTACTATATACATAGCCAGTGGAAGGCAATGCTGTCCTAAAGCCAGAGTAAAGAATAATAGGTATTTACCTTTAAAATTAATTTTAGTATTTATTTAAATGTTACTGATATTTTGGAAACATTTCAGAAATGTAGCTAAAGTATAAGGCCCTGCAGGGAAAGAGATTCCTATTTTCCATGGTTCCTTAATTTCCTACCACGTTGTCCTGTACTAGACTGTTTTAGCAGGAGACTTCCAGTTCCTCTCTTTCAGTTCTCTGTCTCTCCCTTCTCACCTTCTCTAGTTCACTCTTTATTTTAAGAGGCCAGGGAGGGAATTAAGTGCTTAAGTTTTAAAAAGTTTTTCAGTCTCCAGAGCAGCACTGGGGAAAAGACATTTGCAGTGGTGCCTTGCATTCAAGAAAAAGTTATTAGAATGTAACTAGCCACACTTCAAGTGGACCAACTAAAGGTGAAGAACTTGAAACAAGGCTTAAAAATCCCCCAGTTGGATTAACACTTTATAGATAATTAAAGCTAAGTGACTATCTCATCATGAACTAGGACCTTCCTAGTTCTGATGAAAATAGGTATTATATATGGCAAAAGAACGGGCATTGCCGAAGTCCTCTTACAACGCAGAGAATTCAGAATTACCACCCTAAAAGTTGGCACTATGAAACATGTCATTGAGGAAAGCCTTTTTTTTTTAATGTTGCTCATTGGATTGGCAGGTTATGACAAAACTACATTCATGTTGCTTGAATACATCTTTTGTCTAGTTTTACATGCTTTTTGACTTGTCTAGAAAATGACATATTGAGGTTTTCATTAGCCAGGTGTGATTTTCTTCTGGAAGATACCTTGGCAGGACTGCAGGTTAAGGGGAATAAACCAGTGAAGCTCAGAGAGGCCGTAGCCCTTCTTCACATGGTAGCAATGAGCTGAAAGACTCATTAATCAACCACAGAGTCACAGGTGTGATGGCTTGCCTACAAACTGCCAACAGACTGTGAAAGTCACATCCGACAGGCTAAATTGTCAAACTAGACCCATCCATAAATATTTTCATGCAGCAAAATCCCAACTCTTTTTCTTTAAGGTGTAATTTTGAGGTGTTTAATTTTCTACAAACCTTCTATGAAATATTGTTTATTTCATAAAATCCAAATTTCTTGAAAAATAATCAGATTCAGCATTATTTTCTTCCATAAAAATTTTTAGTAGTGTCTTGATTTCTTCTATTATTTTTTTCTAATGCTTATTTACTCTCCTTTATTTTGAAAACTTACTCTCCTGTACTACATGAAAGGTTGGAGGATGGGATTTGTCTCTGTCCGAGCCGATGTAGGGAAAACCCACTTTTAGCATGTGTGCTAGCTTGAGTTGTACCACTCAGAAAAATTACATTCATAAGGAAATGTCTGTGGATATGTTTTGATGGAAGGATGATGTTGTAATGTACATTTTTTTAACTAAAAGAAATTCTCTACTTCAAGTTAACCGTGTGGCTCTTTGTATTTCTCTTTCCTTTGAGCTCTCTGAGGAATCAAAATTTTTGTTTATTTTTTAAAAAATGGTACATCACTAAAGAAGTCATGGTCAACCTTAAGTTTGTGTGGTTTTGTCTGGAGTATTGTAACAAAGTGACAATAAGTTTTCAAATGAAAATGTAGTTTATGTTTTATGGAAAGTTTCAATGAAATCTAGTAAAATAATGTGATGGCCTTAAATAAGTCTGACAGTTCCAGATCTACTACTGTAACTCCTGCAGTAACTTGTATTTTTGCCTTTTGCATTCATGGAAGCTAATACATAAGACCAAATGATTTATCTATTTTTTCTCACTGCAGTTTCATTTTGTCAATTTTAAACCATTGAATGGTATGTTGGTACTCATCAACAAGAGGAAATAGAATTAAGCATGGTGCAATTATAAATTGTGTGGGTTCTCTAGGACCTTGCCCCTCAAAGCTTCTTCCATTGGAAATGCAGAATTGTGGGCCCCATCCAAGACCTACTGAATGAAAATCTGCATTCCAGCAAGATACTCAAGTGATTCCTATGCATATTAAAAAATTTAAGAAGCATTGAGTTAAGGTTATTAGTTTTTACCTGCCATTTAAATGCCATCCCAACAAATAATGTTATGAGAGTTCCCATATAAAAAATATACCTAAACCCTATTTAATGTCTAGATATTTTAAGCAATATACAATAAATACCAACTAGACAATAGAATTAAAACACCCTAATAAAATTGAAGTGAGATGTTATCTCTTAAACATATATAAGTGAACATTAAATATCCAAAGGCAATGATATTCCAAAGCATCTATTTGTTAAGTCTAGACATATGACACAAGTATAGGAAAAGATAGTGTACAAAAAATTGTAAGGCACATGCTTGTTCATAAAAAAAACTTACAAACCATATTTTTATACACTGTATGGCAGGGTCTCATTTTATTTTTTCATGTTTTAATATCGAAGAAGACAGGAACATTCTTCAAAATAACAGGACTTTACAATGTCCCTTATGAAATTTATTACCTGAATTAAATGTTTGTCTTTATAGCCAATTCTGATTACAAAAGACTGAATAAAGTAAGTCATTTTTTTCTTGTTTTTTGTGTTGTTTCTTTGTCCCTTGGAAAAAATACTAATACATATTTAGACTAAATAGACTCTGGAGCATCAAAAAGGAGACAAATCACAATTTATATCCTTAAGGAAGTAGTCATACTTTCATTTCCATTCCTTATCAATCTCTGTTCTGCCAAAATATTATTAGAGTATATAAAATAAATTTCATAAAATTACTCTGATTACTACTCTGTATTGACCTTAGGTTGATATTGAAGCACTACTTTAAAGGAATTGGGGAGAGAAGGGTTTTTACAGCTAGAAATTAATAAGAAGCTATTTAATAATTTGTGGCCCATTTCATGGTAGCTAAATAAAGTTGAGCAAACTCTGTTAATTCTATAATCTTATGTACACCCAATATTCTCCTGGGAATTGTTGGTAGGGAGGCATCAAGTTGATATATTTACACAGAGGAAACCCTCAATAACTACTTGGGTTGATTTGAAAACAATTAGAGTATCAATAGCAACATATGAATGCAACAAAAAGGGAATGGGAAGGATGAAAATTGTATACTGAGAATTTGCTAAATTACTAAAATTCTATTTCTGTAGTCCTGTTTAACTGAAAAAGTTGGATAAAGAACAGCAGATAACACTATGTGATAGACTAGAAATTATAATGATAAAGGTTAAAAATTTAAGAAACGTATATTTGAAATTTTCATTTTCATACAGTAGTCTGTACTTATATTAGTCTCAAAATGTTTGTCTAGACCATCCTCAAGAATACCATACCCTGCTTTTTGCTATATGTCAATGCATAACTTTTAGCAACTATTCTCTTGTTGGCAAAGACTAGAAGAAAGAGCTGTCACTTCATAGTCTTAATTTCAGGTAGAATATTTTAATGAAAATATGTATAAAAATATGTTGTTATTGGAATCATTGGAAAGTATGCCTTAAAGTAAGTTTAATGGGTATTTATTTTTTATCTATATAGCTAGTGACTAATAATTTTACTTTATATGTTAACTTAGTAATTATATACCCCCACCCCCCAAAATAATATAGACATGTTCGCTTTCTCATAACAAAAACTCTGAGAACCACATTTAAATATATACAGACTCTTTCCACTAAAGTGTTAATGAAATTAACAATAAAAAGGTATAGTAATTTCTACCGAGATAATTACATGGATAATTTAACAGTAGATTTGGATAAAACTGGAAGCATTTATATGATATACAGTTAAACCTCTGTAAATGGTATGTAGAAAACCAAAGACTGTCTCATTGTCTTTTGGATACAAAGGGAATCTTTAAAAATGTTAAGTAGAAGCAATTCTTAAAAGGTAAATTTTCTCTTTCATTATTCTGATAAATAGCTCTTTAAAAATACTTGACTAATTGTTGTTTCATGAAGTTATTGTCTTTTTTGCATTTTAAAAATATAGTGTTTGACATAACTTTATACCCTCACGGCAATTATAAATTCAGTCTGCTTGTTTTCTAATTTGATCAATTAAGATTAGAGAATGAACTACAACTTTTCTCAAATAATTTGGGGCAGTTTCAACTTGATCTGTATTTGGGGGCTGGTTTCTACACAAGAATATTCTCAACTACCCAATGAATAACACATTAAAAAATTTGAAGAAATTTATTTTCTAAAAGGAAGAAAATATATTTAGAGCACTTGTTATTTTCCTGGCAATATGCTGTATATTTTGACATAGACTTTTAATCTTTAAAATTATTCTATAAAACACTTGTCATATTCTCAATTATAAAGGTGAAAAAATCAATTCAAAGAAAGAATTTTCAAGGTCACACAGTTTGGACATGGCCAAGCTGAGATTCAAGTCCAAGGCTGGCAGTTGAACCCAAGCCCACATCCTTTTCACACAGACTGCTGGCAAAATACATGGTATAATGACACATGACATGGATACTTTCTGTGAGAGTGCATGTAGCACATGTTATTTTAAAAGGTTTTATTGTTAAGTGTAACAGATGATGACACAAAACATAAATGTGAAGCTTCATAAAGTATCATAAAGCAAACATTCATTTAACTACCCCTGATAACTTATGCCCAGGAATAGAATATTGCCAGCACGCTTGAAGTTCTCCATCCTCACCCCGCTTTCTTCCAAACACCATCCTCTCCCTTCTCATGAGAGATAACCACTATCTTTACTTCTAATACTATAGTCCAGGTTTTTTTTTGTTGTGGTGGTGGTAAAATGGACATAGCATAAAATGTGCCATTTAACCATTTTTAAGGGTGCATTTCATTGACATTAAATACATTCCCCTTGTTATACAGCCATTACCATGATCCGTCTCCAGAATTTCTCATCTTCTCAAACTGAAACTCTGTACCCATTAACAGCCCCTGGCAACCACCGTTCTATTTTCTGTCACTATGAATTTGACCACTCATTACCTCATATAAAGGGAAATCATACAGTATCTATCCCTCTGTGACTGTCTTATTTCACTTAGCATGATATCTTCAAGGTACATACATGTCATAGCATGTGTCAGAATTTCCTTCCTTTTGAAGGCCAAGCAATATTCCACTCTATGTATGTACTACATTTTGTTTATCTATGTATCCATCAATGTACAACTTGTAACTTGGGTTGCTTCTACCCTTTATCTATTATGAATAATATTGCTGTGAACATGGGTATACAAAAATCTGTTTCTGTCTGTGTTTTCAGTCCTTTGGGGTATATATCTAGAAGTAGAATTGCTAGATTATATGCTTAATTTGGGGGGGAACTACCATATTGTTTTCCACAATAGCTGTACATTTTATATTCCTATCAGCAGTGCACAAGCATTCCAATTTCTCCATATCCTTGCCAAAAATTGATATTTTTGTGTTTTCTTTATAGATTTGTTCTTTCTGAAACTTTACATGAACTAAATATTATGTATTTTCTTTTCATTCTAGTTTCTCTTGCTCAGTTTGTGAGATTCATCCATACAGTTGAATGTTACTGAAGTAGTACATTTTTATTGCTGTATAGTATTCCATTTTATGACTACATCCAATTTATTCATTACACTGTTGATGAATATTTGGATTGTTTCTAGTTACTAGTTATTATGAGCACTGCTGCTGGGAACATCCATGTAAATAAATCTTGGTGTTTGTGTGGGCAACTTGTGTTTCATATACATGGAAGTATGTAAAACTTCTGGATCATAGGGTATGTGTATGTTCAGCTTTACATTGTGTCAAGCTATTTTTCCAAAGTTGTACTTGTTTGCAAGTCTGCCAGAAATGTACAGAATTTCTCACTGAATCATGTCCCCACCAGTACAAATATGTTTTTTTCCATTCTGATATGTAATTATAGATGATGCTAAATATTTTTCTATATATGTATTAAGCATTTAGATTGCCTCTTTGGCAAATGCCTTTGAGCCTCCTGCCTATTTTTCTATTGTTTTTTGTCTTTATTTATTTGCATGAAAAAATACAGAAAAAAGGATGGATGGATAATGGATAGATGGATAGACACAGGGATATAAACCCTTTATTGCAAATGTCTTCTCCTATTCCTTGGCTTGCCTTTTCACTTTCTTAATGATGTCTTTTGGTAAATAGAAGTTTTTAATGTCAATGTAGTAAAGAGTTATAAAATAATTTTCCTTTCTAGATAGTGGTTCTTTTGCCCTTTTAAATAAATCTTTTTCTACCCCAGAGTCATGAAGCTGTTTTAAATTAGCTATCAATATATTTTAAAAGGTGGAGGGCTGCTGAAAATGTCATTCAGTTTGCATTATATCTATAAATGAATTTGGAGATAATTGATATGTTCATAATACTAAGTCTTCCAAGCCATAAACATGGAATATTCCTCCATGGGTGCACTGAATTGTGAAAAATATAAAATACATATGAATGTTCATATGAACATTTTTATATGTGGACCAAAATTTGGCTTTAGTCATTTTATATAGATAACTGAGGTAGCATAACCATTGAATTACAGTCAGCCCTCGGTATCCATGGATTTTGCATCTGTGGATTCAATCTTGGATCGAAAATATTCAGAAAAAAACATGGATGGTTGCATCTGTCCTGAACGTGTACAAACTGTTTTCTTTTCATTATTCCCTAAACAATATATATAAACTCTTTAAATAGCATTTACATTGTACTTGGTACCATAAGAAATCTAGAGATGACTTAAGGTGTGTGGGAAGATGTGTGTAGGTTATAGACAAATACTACATTATTTTACATACGGGACTTGAGTATCCACGTATTTTGGTATCTGAGAGAGTTCTGGAACCAACCCTCCATGGATACTGAGGGACAACTGAATAGGCTAAGAACATATCATATGTTAATTGGGCCAAACATTTTATTTGTTATATGAAAAATCTGTATAACATTTTTCAGCATACATGGGCAAACTCCTAGACATTCTTTCAAAACGGCATTCTTTTAAGAGGAATGTGTTCTTTAAGAAATGCTGGAAGAAAGTAAGATGGTACTTTCAGAGCTCACTGATAAAAACAGGGGTTGTGGGGAAAGGTTGCTTTTTAGAATTTATCAGGTTGGTTTTGTAATTCTAAATAAATAGTAGACCTACTTTTTAAAGAACAGGACAAGTCTTATTCTGAATACCATGCTAAATGAGATTCAATACATGCCCTAATTTCCTAAGATTTATGTTTGGACACAAGAAAAACTTGGGCCAAGCTTAGTGAGCTGGTGGGTAATTTTAAGTCTGTATGAAAAATGCAATTGCAAGTAGTTCCATGGAGTTGGGAACCGTGCCTTTCTCACATTGTCTCCCAAGTGCCTGGTGAGACATCAGGCTTGGTGGTGGTGGAGAAGAAATACGTGTTGAATGAATGTATGAGAGGAAGCATTTAGAATAAAAATACACTGATGCTACAGGAAATAAGACATAAGATATTCAATATGGTTCACCATCGAGTTCTTGAAAAAACTGTTTTGACGCTTTGGTTTTTAAAAGAACCACAACCCCCAAGTCAATGAGAAAAAGCTGCTGTAAATCATCCACTAAAGTCTTATTAAATTACAAATACTAAGATGTAAAAATCTACCTCCAGTTTTTAGCAGCTTGTCATACTAAAACTCACCTGGGGAGAAAATATTTGTAGGAATTTAGGTGCTTTATTTATAAGAGGCACAATTAAGATGCTCAGTCATTTTTCATGATTAGTACATTACTCCCTAATTAATAGAATTCTCTAGCTTTCCTCAGCAGATGATGGTGAAGCTACTGAGTTTAGAAGGAAATACTACATATCTGCATCTATAAAAAATTTATTTTCCAGGATAATATAAAACAAGATCAATTTTAGTATGTAAAAAAGCATTATTAATGTTTTTTAAAAAATAAATACATGAAAAATATGATTACAAATATCTGTTAAATTATATGACTTGACATCTTTATATATAAGGCAACATGTGGCAATTTGAATAGCATTTATTTATTTAGTAATTTGTCAAAAATGAATAGGCCATTATAGTCTTATTTATTATTATAATAGAGGACAAGACTTCTATATCATATTTTTCTGTATGTAATAAACCTATTCAATCTTTAAACGTATATACACACACACGCATACAGTCACTTGTCACTTAAGGACAACAAGGATATATTCTAAGAAATTCATAGACGATTTTCTTATGCAAACATCATAGAGTATACTTATACAAATCTGGGTGGTGTATAGTCTACTAGGTTATATGGTGTAGCCTATTGTTCCTAGGCTACAAATGTGTACAGCATGTGATTGTACTGCATACTGTAGGCAATTTTAACACAATAAGTATCTGTGCGTCTAAACACAGGTAAACATAGAAAGGTACAGTAAAAATACACTATTATAATTTTATGGGGCCACTGTCGTATACGCAGTCTGTTGTTGACTGAGACGTCATTATGAGGTACGTGACACACTCTCTCTCTCTTATATACATGTATATACACATATATTGTATATAATATATAAAAGTATTTATTAATGTATATACACATGCATAAAGTAAATGAAGAGGAAAAATTAGAAGCTGACAATTCATCTTCTAAGCACTCAAAATAAAATTAAAACAACTACAATTTACTTAAAATAGAATTTTTTCTACATAATTAACATTTATCTATCTATCCTGACTAAAGGAGATACAGTCATGAAAAGCCCAAATACTGTAGTGTATGTACTACAGGGTTCTCCTTCAGTGGCTCCCAACTTTGTGAAACAAATCATCACTCATCTGGTTGAATAAGCCAGAAACCTGAGTGTTTCACTGAAATTCTTTCATCCATGTTCCCCGTTTCCAGTCCATCACATATCTATTTAGTTTTCTCTCTCAAACCATTCCACTTCTGTTTTCTTTTTCACCACCTTAGTCTAAGGAACCCTTATAGCTGCTAACTAGCCTCTGTTCATCCACCTACCCCCCTCCTATCCAGTGCCAGCAAGACAAAATATGATTATGTTACCCTCTTGCTTTACAATTCTTTAAAAACACTTAGAATAAAATTCCAATCCTCAGCCTGGCCTACAACTCCTCCATGAGCTCCCCTGCCTGTGGCTGTAGTCTTACCTCATTCCTCACTCACTCACTTATTACGCCCCAGACTATCATGGCCTTCTTTCAGTCCTGGGAATGTTCTATTCTCTTTCCCACTTGTGGGCCTGTGTATGTGCCTGGTCTCTGGAATATTCCTCATATACACCAACCTTTATTAACTTCCGATCAATTTTAATAATAATTGAATGCTGAATTAAAAACCATATGATAAAGAGAAAAATGGACTCATCTCTAATTTAAATGATAATTATAAATTATAGGACTAACTTGATAAGCTCTCCAAAAATGTCAA
The DNA here is from genome assembly GCF_041146395.1 of Eulemur rufifrons. Lineage (NCBI taxonomy): Eukaryota > Metazoa > Chordata > Mammalia > Primates > Lemuridae > Eulemur > Eulemur rufifrons. The sequence goes on along the minus strand of NC_090999.1, from coordinate 64,511,509 downwards.
AGGATAATAAATGTAAACAATAAAGAAAGGATAGTGTATGTAAATGGAGAATTAACCTAGGATACAGGTGATGGAGCAGAAAATTTTAAAATCAGAAACTTTAAAAAGTGACTCTTCATGCACAGGGAAACAATACTATGATTATGGCTGACTTACATCAGAAACAACAGAGGCCAGAAGGAAGTGAAATGACATACTCACTGAAAGAAGTATGTGCTGAAAGAAGAAAACTATGAACTAAGAATTCTATATATAGCAAAACTATCTCTCAAAAATTAATGCAAAATAAAGCCATTTCCAGATAAACAAAGAGAAATGGTTGTTAGCACATCTGCTTTACAGGAAATACTAAAAGAAGCCCTTCAGGCTGAAAGAAAATTCTTTCTTTTTCCTCCCTCCCTCCCTCCCTCTCTCTCTTTCTTTCTTTCTTCTTTCTTTCAGCCAGCCAGCCTGCCTGCCTTCCTTCCTTCCTTCCTTTCTTCCTTCCTTCACTTCTAGGATACCAGATAGTATCAGGTCATTAAATATGAAATGTCTGATTTCGAATCAAAAGTGTAGTTTATTATTTCTCAAACAAGAAGCAATATAATTAATCAAAGTATACGTCTAAACTATTGACACAGTTTTGCCATCTTAATGGTAGCTTGTTTATGCCAGCAGCAAAGAAGCCGGGAGTGCAAGTGGTGATAAAATCACAAAGGCGTTTTCTACAGTTTGTTGCGAATTGAATATTTTTCCTTGCAAGAAGTGCCCAAAGCCTGAAGAAGTGGTAGTCAGTTGGTGCAAGGTCTGGTGAATACATGGCTGACAGAGAGTTTCCAAATGTAGCTTCTGTAGTTTGAGCAGTGTTGTTTGTGAGACATGTGGTTGAAAGTTGTCTTGCAAGAGGACTAGCCTATCTCTATTGACCAATCTCAGCTGCTTAATCTCAAGCATTCTCATTCAATTGGCTGCAGCAGACATCTGCTGTAATCGACTGACCAAGTTTTACAAAGTGTAGTGGATAAGACCAGCCCTGGACCAACAGACAGACACCATTAGCCTTTTTTGATGAATATTCATTTTTGGACTGTGTTTCTGCACTTCATCTTTATCCAATCATTGTGCCGAATGCTTGTGATTGTCAAAAAGAATCCAGTTTTCATCACACATAACAATATGGTGTAGAAATGGTTCTTCTCTATGTCGTGACAGCAAAGAAAAGCAAGCTTTGAGATTATTACTTTTCTGATGCTCCTTTAATTCATGGGGAACCCATCTATCCAGCTTCTTTACCTTGCCAATTTGTTTCAAATGGTCCAATATTGTTGGAATAGTAACATCAAACCTTGCTGCTAATTCACGCGTAGGTTGAGATGGATTTGCTTCCACTATAGCTTTCAGCTCATCATTATCCATATTGGTCTCAGGTCGCCCACGTGGCTCATTTTCAAGATTAGAATCACCAGAATGGAACTTCTAAAACCATTGAGGTACTGTGCATTCATTAGCAACGTCATTCCCGAACACTTCAGTGATATTTCCAGCTGTCTGGGGTGCATTGGTTCCATGACAGAACTCATATTTGCAAATAACACAAAGTTTTGACTTAATCCATGATTTCACAAAAATTGCTCTAAAAAAAAATTTGAAAGATAATCACAAGCCAAAACAAATGTTTAAAAGACTGAGAATGTACCTTCACAATAAAAATGAAATAAGAAGTGCCAAAGTGAAATGTCAGAGATATCAACTGTCAAACTTAGTACTTAAGGAAATTGGACATTGCATACTTAATAACCTAATAACAACAGTCCACAGAAAGAAATAAACAGCACTAGAAAAGGTAAATATGTGGGAAAATATAAAACACTGAATAAATATATTTTAACTCTTTTATCAACTTGTTTAAAAGATGTAAGATTGCATAAAGCAATGATTTAAACTGTACCATTGGGTTTAAAACATACATAGATTTGATATGCATGGCAATGATAGTATAAAAGAGGAGGAAGGGAATGGAGCAATACAGGACCAAAGTTCCCTTCTATCTTGCCGAATGAATCGCCCAGTCATCTTCTCCTTCTCTCTGAATGTCCTCCATGACTTCTCCACAATTATAGTGTTTTTCCCAAGAAGAGCCCTTTGTAGGTAGGCATCCACCTACAACTTTCAGTCCTCTACTTGAGAGCAGCATGTGCGGGCTGCTTCAGGTCTGCCGTCTTCTACTTGGTAGATTAGTCTTTATTCAAGTTTTGACTTCCCTCCCTAATTTGCCTATTATTTACTTTTCATAGTCCTTGAATAGTTTTGTTTGACTTATTTTATCTAGTGTTCTTAGTTGTATCAGTGTGAGAAATCAGCTTCAGCAGACTTATTCCTTTTTCCCCCAAACCAGAACTGTACATTTCAAAATATACTACATTTTAAAATAATGTGGACACTGTCAACAAAGCACTCTATCAGTTGCTAATATAAAGGTGGGATTGACTGGGCTTCATTTGGTTAACTCCAAGTTTTGAAATAACCTGATCATTATACAACCATTTCTTCATTGCTGTTCAAAGTTCAGTAATTCAACAAATGGTTATAGTATGCCTAATATCGATCAGAAACTTAAAAAGCCCAAGATATATAATAGAATTTGCTATATTTTATGATATGTGATTCATAGCAAATAAAGTCATTATTTAAAATCATATTCAAAATCATTATTGCATTACCAGGATGAAACCCAGCCTACTTGTCTTGCATCATCTCTTTAGTAGTCTATTGAATTTGATTTAGTCATATTTTGCTCAGTTCTTCAAAAGTCTTTGCTTTCCCTTGCTTCTAGGCTTTTCCCCTTGCATTACACTTGCTTAATGCTCTCCTGTTCTACACAGGAATGTAGCTCCTTCAACCAGCTACATTCCATTCATTCTCCAGGTCTCACCTTAAGCATTACTCTCTATGGGAAAAGCTAATTTACTCTATATTAATTAACTCCACAGTGCACCCTACTCATCCATACTGAACTGAAATTGGTTGTTTAATGGACTCTGCATAGCAGAGGTAAGGCCTAGTGACAGGAGGATGTAAAGGACTTTTAAGGGACTAAAAAGAGCCCAGAATGGCAGGAATAAAACATGCATAGTGGAGAGCAGTCTGCTATGAGGTCAGAGGGAAGCAGTTGCAGGTTGTGAGGTGCTCTAAGGTTTTGAAACCTTAAATGAAGAATGCCTTAGTAGGTGAGCATGGGTGGGAGGAACCAATGTGGTCAGCTTTGTATTTTGTCGTTGAGAATCATGTTGAAGGTATCTGGATACTTTCAACTTCTAAAAATTATTTCTCTTACATAAGTGAAGCCATACATGTAGTGTAAAAATCAAAAGTAACAAAGAGATGAATAATAAAAGGTAAGGTTCCCTCCCATGTCCTCTAGCCACTCAAATTCCCCTCACAAGTATTAATAGTTGGTTCTTGTAGTTAGTTCTTCTAATGACTACCCTATACAACTATAACTTTGTAGTATAACACACTTCATCACATTTCTTTGGTCTTATCTATTGACTCCCCACAATGAGCAATGATAAAATCAGTATCTTCAATTTCCTCCCACCTTTCCTTTCTAACCTACCTCCGTTGTACTAGTAATTTTAACTGAATATGTTATTTATTTTGGTTCTTCTATCATTTACATTTATAACTTTAAATATGCTTGTGCTTAAATATCTTTTGACCTCTCACATAGAAGATAAGGAAATTAATGTACCCACTGTAAGTTCCACCTTTTCACCCAGTTCTTGTCTAAAAATTTTTTAAATTATATTATTTATCAATTGCTCTGCTTTTAAACATTTACATTCTGCTCCTTAACCATAATTCCCATAGTTATTTTAATTTTAGTTCCATATTTAAATGGATTCAATTCTCACTGTCATCTTTTTACCATGGTTTCTTCTTTTATCTCTCAGTTAGCTGAAGTTCAGTTTTTTGTGTAGTTTATTCTAGATGAGATCATGGCAGTTTTCTTCCTTGAATATTACACATTTAAAATTTTTTGTCTCTTATCTTTATTCTTGAATGACAGCTTGACTGGGTATATACTTATTGGGTAATACTTTGTTTCCCAGAAGATGTTGTAGCCTTAGCTCCATTGTTTCTGTAGACAGCTTTAGAGTTAGACTATTTTTCCTCCATGAGTTACTTAATATTTTTACCTAAAAGGCCAAAGAATTTTCATCATCTTTGAAGATCAATTATTTCACCATCATGTTTCTTGGTCTTTTTGTCATTCTGTGTCAGTTTTCCTAAGGAAATGCTATGTCCTTTCCTTCTGTATATTCAAGTCTTATATTATTTCTGGAAAGTTTTCTTAAATTATATCTTTGGATATTTTTCCCATTCCATTTGTTTAGTTCTTTTCTTTAGGTACACCAATTATGCTTATGTTGTATCACCTTCAGTGCTTTCCATATCTTATATCTTTTATCTTTAGTTGTTTACTTCTTATTTTCTCAATTTTTTAAATCCTTCTATGTCTGTTCTTCCTTTTTCTGCTCCCAACATGATCTTCATAAAACAAAACAATTTTAATAAATACTTGGATAATGTGGCAAAATTTTCATTTCTTTGGATTCAAAGTTGAGAGTAGGGTATATTTTGACAATTCTTAGTGTGGCCCCTGGAAGTTGCTTAGTATTTCTCCATAACACCCAGTAAATATGCTTCTAAAACACAGACCCAATAAAACAATGAAATTTACTTTAGGAATATGACTTAACTTCTTTATATCTACACGTGCAGTCATATTTGAAATATGTTTTAATTTAAAACCTTATTATAGATAGGAGGACTATATATTTGGTATTATCCTTAATAAAAATGATTGCTTTAACATTTGAAAAGATTTAAGTCTTATATTATTGCAAAGGTATACCTGTGGTTATTTTTTTCTATCTTTCATTGTAATGTTTATTTTATTATACAACATGCATTTGGTGTAAAGGAATGGTATTTGACTAGATGCCATTTTTTTAATCAATACATCTCATTATAATGTGTACTTTATTATTTATCAAAACATCTCTTACAGTCTAAAATATTTGCAAATAATATAATGATAATGGATTATTTCACTTTATTCCTCTTATTTCTTTTTAAAAATAATACAGGCTGAAATTTTTTGTATCACACCATGTTGTCAGTTAATCAAGATTCTTTTAAACAATGATAAGAGAATGCAATATCAATCTCTATTCACTTTATTTTTCTCTATGATCATGTATTATTAAAGGAGAGAAAATGGAATAATTTTAAAATATAAGTGCCTATATTTATTTCAAATTTTAGTCTATAAATACTATCATGGAATTTATTGCCACCATAAGAGCAATATGTAACTAATGGAAGATACCTGAGAACTTTATATTAGTAATATACATAAAATTTTTATAATTGCATATAAATTAGAACCCATTTCTGCAGGGTTACTTTTTATATGTTCTTTATATATGATAATAAATTGATTCAATTATGAAACATAAAAATACCTCTGAATGCAACTCAGTAATGTATGCTTAAATACAACACATCTTGGTACTGTTTCAGAAGAGGTGAATCTATAACTTATTACAGTGACTGCTGTAAACTATTGATCGCTTGAAAAATCAGAAATGATATACATATTAAATATTGATTATAAAAGTTAAATCTAGAAAACATGAATTCTTTTCTCTAAATAAACCTCTTGAAAGTATTAATTTATATCTAAAATAGTTTAGATTTTCAGGCAAATATTTGAAAAGAGAGTTGAAAATAGGGAATCAACGCAGTACATTTGAATTTGATTTTATTGCTGTCAAGTGTGCCACTTCACCAAGACGCAGAATAAATGAAAGATCAGCTGTATAGTACAGGTAATTTCCTCCTACTTAGCAAAAAATTAGAAAAGTCATGATTTCTCAATGTGGACAACAATTATTCTTGTAGAGAGGATGATGGAGAGATTGAAATGGGTTTTTATTCCTTCTTACTCATACCGAATTGCCTAGAAAATAAGAATAAATCCAAAGGGCAGTGTTTTCTTCTGCATAAAGTAATATTGAGGTTCTATGCTTTCTTGAAAATATAAATAATGGCAGAAGCATGTAGAACAAGCTTTAGTATGGCTGGATTAATAATTTAAAAAGGAACTGACGAGTACATAGAAATATGCACCCTGTGATTCAGCCACTTCTCGCCCCTTATTAACATTTGCTGAGCATCAACTTATAACATAAAAAACCAGAGCTTTTAGATCATTTAAAGTGATCTTGCTGTAAATCCTCGTGTAGTATTCCTTAAGTGTGAGAACTATAGGTACCCTCAAACACCAGTGTTCAGCTTCTGCATAGACCACTTAGCATAATTCTTTTTTCTCTATAGTTTTAAATGTGTGGGAACATGTGATCAGAGTCCTTTTTATATTCAAAATGGGTCAGCTTCTGTCTGGAAAGTGTCTTATTGTCATGATGTCACCACATCTCAAGATTTGTGACCTTTTGCACTATATGGATTCATGGTAGGCCACATCCTAGTTTACAGGCCAGAGTGCTTTTGTGCCCCCGCTAGGGGGTATCAAAGGCTTTTGGACTGGAATTTCAAGTACCGATAGATTTGGAAAAACAAAAAGTAATTTTTATATATCCTAAGGACCGCCAGATGTCGCAAAGACATCATTGATGAAGCGGGTTTTATCCAAAATGTGGCACTTATATAAGGAATACTAGTATTGTGTTTGAGAGTAGCAGAGGCCATAACAGGTCAGTGAAATGTCCTTCAAACATCTGATTTTTACATTCAAGAATGGGCCAAGATGAAAAGATAACCACATATCTGACATTGCCGTTACTACCATTTAGACAACCGATTCAATTGCCTTAGTCAGTGGGATCAATCAGGCCTTTATTACTTTGTAAAACCACAGAAACGATATAGTTTTTCTTTTTAAAAAAAATGATGGTTAGGGACTACATCTTACCACTACACTTTAGCCATAACATTAAATGCTTCGTAGAAGCACAAGTAAACTTTCGTAACTCCCCCTACCCTCCAAGTTTAAAGCATTTTATGAGATGTACAAAATTATAATAATGAAAGAAATGCTGCTGAGTGAATTTCTGCTGAGCGAAACTGTATGCATAAATTGGCAGTTTAACAAGTAAAACTTGGAAGCAAGCATTTGATGATTGATTTTTTATTGAGACAGAACAAGCATGATAGTGGGTAAAGTGATTTTCCTTATTGAGAGAAAATATAGTGTTTTTCAACACGTCTCTAGTATGAATGGAAGCCTTGTCAAAAAAACGGAGCAACACATAATATCTTTAAAAAGGTGAATTAACATAAGTATATCACTTATTTTATGGATCAAATTTTATACTTGTCAGTTTTATTCATAATGTCATAAAGTTTATATCATAAAGGTAGTATTATTACCTTTACATCCTGGGGAAAAAAACACCTCTGATATTAACTGCTTTGTAAGTAGATTATAAAATATATTCAGTTGAGGAAATACAGTAATGAAAATTAAGGCCAAAATATGTATTCACATGTAGATCTTAGGCAACTCCCCAGTAATTTTAAGTACTTGAAATACATTATTCAACAAGTAACCTGCTGTATATTTGTGTGTAATGGGCTCTGCTTGAGAATACAAGAACTGTCAAGATAAAAATAAGAAACATGTATCATTCTAATTTAATTATTACTCATCAAAATTCCTCTATTGTATGTATTACAGGGAGATATATAAACTTCATTATAAATATAATCATATACTAAAGTTAATTGAGATTTGCTGTTAGAATTTTTGTATATAGTTTTCTATTGCTTACAGAATATATGCATACATATATATACATCAACATGTATGTGTACATGCTGAATATTTGATTTATATGTATTCTTTCTGCACCTATTTTATAGTCACATCCATAGGAGAATTTAAATGATAAATATGAATTTGTTTCTAGAGTGTTATTTTCAAGTTTGTGAATGTACGTTTATTTCCCAATGTGTTTTCTAGCTATAATTTGTAATTCTATTTAGCTGTGGATATATTATTCCCTTTGGAATAAAATGTGTAACAATATAAGAAGGACATCTCATGCTCTTTTTCTGGATTTAATTAGTAGACAACCTATGAATCCCTGGTTTCTATTACATTTGAGTATGTATATCGTGGGTCCATATTCTGTGTGAAAGATTATCTGTATTTTATTCTAAGACTTTATGTACATTTAACCTTTAATTTGACTAGCAGGTTGTATGATTTACATAAAAAATAGATCAGCTTTGAATTCACCGAATGTTATTGGTATAACATAATCAATCATCTCTAAATGTTAATGGTGTTAAAGAGCAACGAGAGCATATGTCTTATATTTGTAATCCTGTGGATTTATGAAATTATTTGGGATATCTAAGAACATGAGATCATGGCATTTCTCTGTAATTAGGGATTGGAATTTTTTGAATGGTAGGTATCATTCTAATAAATTTGGGGAATCAGCCAAATATGAGTATTTTTTTAAACCATGAATTACCTGACATGTACCTTTTTTTCCTGTAAATTATCTAATAGGTGCCTTGATGACTAGAACATGTTTATGAAGAAAGGTATAGGTAGACTACAATACATTGCTGAAAATGCTGTGCATTTGTCTCATTTTCTTTTCATTATCTTTTAATAAAATATGACTTTCATTGGTGTTATCCTAATTATATCATGCACACAATTTCTCAATGAAATAAAAAGTCAATATATGAATGACAGTAGTAAGGGAAAAAATAGGATTTCAAATGGTAAAAAGTCCGTTTTGGTAACAAAGACTGAATCAATTTCTGTGTTGTGTAGCAGCTTGATCATATCTTTAAAACTGATAGTAACAAAGAATATTTATTTGTTGCCATGCTATTGTAGGATTTATTTTTAAATTCAAATCGCAATTATTAGGAAAATTGCATCCTCTTTATCTCACAGAAGGGCATACTGAATCATAGCATATTTGGTTATTGGAACTATAATATTGTTACCTTGCTTGAAACACATGGTCTCTCTTGATATACAAGAAAAAAACTGAATCCATTTCAATAAATTAATAGGGATGAGAATCCCAATCCATCCTTCTTTTCAGAGGTTCGCATACATTGTAATGAAATGCATTAGGAGTTTTCTTCACTTGAAATCCAAATGAGACCCATTTTGGCTCACACCCTTGACAGTCTCTTTTATAAGCGTTGCTGTCTCCTGTTCTTGTGTGGGCCTAGTAAAATGCTTCCTTTGTAAGATGCACAGAGACAATATAATGCCACGAAAGACGAAGGTGTCAAAACACAAAGTTAGAGGCAATCTAATCAATGCCTCCTGATTTAGCCTTTGAAGGCTCTCTTCATTAAAACTCTTTAATGGTGAGGCTTATCTTGAGGTAGAGCTGTTACTTAATATTTTTCAGTGTCATTCTTTGGACAGTCATTTGTACCTTTTAAATGTATTTTCAGTATTCATTGTTTAGTAAATTGGATGTCTTGTTAGCGTGGTGGTGGTATGAATGACTTGCATCAAAATGATTGAAGGTAATAGTGTATAAATTCTTCGTACATTTTTTTCCTATCCCCTAATCCCCGTCTTTCCCTCCAACAAGAAATCTTAATTTATTTTCTTTCTAAATATCAGGTGTAGGTTGTCATTAGATGTTTTCCAAAAACAGATATTTAGACATTTTTCCATATCCAAGAATCTGATTGGAAATCTAAAATTAACTCAAAGCAATTAAAGTTTTGATTTAAAAGGAGCTTCTTGCCATTGCTATCCTTTTACTAAATACACTTTTCAAGTTAATTTTTTTTTGGGTGGGGGTCGAGAGCTTTTGGGAAAAGCAGTCCGAATCTCACTGAAGTGATGTCTGTCTAAGACATTCCTTTAAAAGGTTTTATTTTCTTAGGTGTGAATGAAAGAATATAAAATGTTTTTGAATATTCAGTTTGCTAGTCCCACCCCCCAGTAATTTGTTCGAATTTAATAAATGAAAAACTTACAAATTTTGTATTTTTCTTTTGTACATGGACCAGATGGCATCATGATTTGAAAAAAATATATAGAGAGGATACATTGAAGAATATTTTCTTAATGATGTATGCGTGTGTCTATATTTAGTCTCATATATTGTACACACACAATGTGTGTTGGAAAGCCATACATATAGAACAGAAAATAGGCTTTAATTTTGTTTGTTTATTCACAGAGTATGTAATCCTTCCCATCAACAAATTTAACAAATACATATGCTTTTAGATTGGCACATTCACGTAAGGCATTTAAAAAACCTGAGAAATCATGAGCTTCAATTCTTTTAACATGCCTAACTTTAAAAAGTTCACAAGCTGCCCTTGCTACTCTTTCTACTCCAAACTCTGATTATCAATAAAAATAAATATTTTACAAAATGTGGAAAATAGAAAAGGGTAAACATCACAGAATTTATGTGCAGGATATCTTGAAAATGGAAAAGAACTCGAGCAACTTTGACCTGATTTTTAAATGACTACTGTGGTGACTACAGCTGCTGTAGCTTAGTAATTATTTGTGATAGGTTGTTTTTGAGTCCCATATGTATAGGAGCTCCAGGCCTAGCTACCTCATTTGCTGGCACACAAACAGATTCTTCCAGGTGCTGAAAATTAAATTTTAATATATTATTTAAATATTAAGAGAATTACCATTTCAGTAATTTTACTGCTACAGCTGGAGTGCAAAGCATGCCTGTAGAATGCAGAGTGTTGGACAGTATAGGAAGTTTATAGTGATTTTAAAAACTATTAGCTTAATGGATAATGGCCCTATTTGACAGTTAGATTATATATGGGTAACCTTGATTTAGATTCTAGTAGTCTTGGCACCCTTTAAATTATTGCAAACTATTATGTATTTGTCTTTTTAGGTTATCTACATCAAAAGAAGAACATACTCATGAGACAGAATTTTAAGATATTAAAGTATATGGATAAGAAATAAGTTCCTAATGTGGCTTAGTACATCTGTATCATTCCATGCTAAAAAGAGTTTTAAAGTGTGAACAATTTTTTTTATTTCTTTGGTTTCTACTTTCCAATGAGGATGATCTCAAAGTAGCTGAATGGCACAACAAAGGTTAACAAACTTTTAGTGTAAGAGAAACCAAAGGCAGGACTCATCATTAACATACCTCTTGAGACTTTTGTGTAGCCTTTGCCCTGCCAAAATTGTATAAAAACTGATTTAAAATAATATCTGTGTGGTAAGATGCCCCTAGTTTGTCTGGAATTCAGAGTAGGAAATAAATTTAATAATGAAATAAGTTATGATAATTTGTAACAATTTTCTATGAAAGTCTTCCTCTTCTAGGAATTTTACACCTTTGGAATCACTAATTAAAATTTATTTCCTGTTAAATATGATTTTAACAGACACACTTTTAAAGAATTGAAGACAACTAGAAGATGTGCAATGTGTTAATAAATTGTTTCCCATGACAAACATTTTCAGAGCAAAGGGTGATTAGCTGCCTTCGAAGTACAGTATTAAGAAAGCATTTCCTATCGCTGATAATCTGTTACATATAAAAACTCTGTTTTGCTAATTGAAGTACATTTTGCTCACAGAATTATAGAACAAAGTATATGTGGTATAGCTCCATAGTGGTTAAGTTTACATGTTCTGGAGCCAGATTGCTTAGATTGAAATCTCAGCTCTACCACCTTCTCACTCTGTGACCTTGGACAGTCAACATTTCAATGCCTCAGCTTTCTGATATGTAAAATGGAACTATTTTGGAAGGTTGCTTGAAGGGTTAGATGAATTGATCAAATAAAGGACTTCAAATAGTACCTGCACAAAGTAAGCACTCTATAGATATTTGTTATTTTATTAGTATTATTTGTATATTAAAAAATATTTTTGTTAATAGCCACTAACTTTGAGTACATTTTATAAATAAATGCCATGTAAAAAAATCAAATATTCAATTTTGCAACTCTTAAAAGGCTTTAGCATTTATGCAAAAATACTTCTCCTAGATAGCCAATTACCTTGGAGTATTTGACCCATTAAAATAAATAAACTCCTTACCCTTGGAATTTTTTCTTTAGATCATAGTAGTAGGCCATTTATAGTTTGGTTCATAACTCCAGATATAGTGTGAAAAACTGTGACACAAACTGTCAAATAGTAAAATATTTAACAAAATCTCACTAGGAAGAGTTACATAATTACTTAAGTCTCAGAACACATTTTAAAAATATAAGAGTGAAGAATTTGTCAGCCTTTTCATTTTTCCCTCTCATAGAGTGCAATTCTAGAAAGTATTAACTTTTAAAAGTCTTAACTGCTTTTGAAAAATCCAGCTGGTTTAGAAAATCACTATAAGAAAAATAATCCTGTAAATTATATTCTGAAAGAAGGCTGAAAGTCCATGTAACATAACATCTTTCCTTTGTAAAACATGATTTTTTTATGTGTCAGTATGAGTAACCAATATTTTTTCATTGTAAAACATGAAAGATTTGGGCTGTCAAAATGAGCAATTAACATACACATACTGAGTACCTACTGCAGGTCAGGACTATTTTAGGCTAGGGACACATGGAGAGTGAGTTGGATAAAATCCTTACCTTCATAAAATTTACATTCTAGAGAGAGCAGGCAATAAACTAATGAATAACTGATGATATGTAACGTAATATTGATCTCATGGAGGTAGAGAGTGGAATGCTAGATACCAGAGGCTAGGAAGGATGTGTGTTTGGGGGGATGTGATAAAGAGAGATTGGTTAATGGATATGAACATACAGTAAGAAGGCGTAAGTTCTAGTATTCAATAGCTGAGCAGGGCAACTATAGTTAACAACAATGTATTGTACTGATATATTTCAAAATAGCTAGAAGAAAGAACTTTAAATGTCCGCAACACATAAAAACTCAAAGTGATGGCTACCCTAAATGCCCTGACTTCATCATTATATATGTCTATGCATGGGACAAAATATCACACATACCCCATAAATATGTACAAATATTATATATCAACAAAAAGGTAACATAATGTCAGGTAATAATAACGGCTATAAAGTAACGTAAAGCACATAAAGGTATAAGGGTAGGTGCTTTTTTAGGTAGGGTAGCCAGGGAAGGCATCTATGAGAAAATGGTATTTGTGTGATCTGAGGGATCAAGCCATGGATATTTCTAGGGACAGACACATCGGGCAGAGGGAATAGCACAAGCTAGTCTGTTCAGAGAGAGAAACAAGCTTCACATAGTCCAGGAAGAATATGAAGACCATGTGACTGGAGCTAAATAAGTAAGGGAAGAGAGGAAGAAGAGGTGTCTAGAGGCCAGATCACACAGTGAGATTGATTTTGTGTGACAGCAAGTTTGGAGGAGGTTGAACTTGAAGGGACGCAGTCTGACTTACACCTTTAAAACACTGTCCGACTGCTATGAGAAGTGTAGACTCTAAGGGTAGAAAGAGTGGAAATAGAAACATTAGGGAGCTGCAACAGTAGGCCCAGCTAGAATTAGGTTGATGGAGGTGGTAAGAAGTTGTTGGACTTCGGCATCTATTTTGAAGACACTAAGTGGACCAGTATGAAAAGTAGAACTCGAAGGATTGCCCATGGATTGAGTATGAGTTGTGAGAGACACAAATCAAGGATGTCAGCCAGGCTATTGGCCTGAGCAACTGTATAAATGAGGGTGTGATTTTTTGAGATGGGGAACCTGGGAGGGGATCAAGTTTTGCGGGAAAAATTGAGAATTCTCTTTTAGGGCTATTATGTTTGATACAGTTTTAAGGCATCTAGGAGGAGGAGGAGATGGACATCTTAATACAGGACTCGGGAAAGATTGGGGTTGTTGGAGTTTGTGCAGCAGTAATCAGAATTTATAAGCCATAATGAACATGGTTAAAATCATCTTGGATGAAGATCTGAGACCCAGGGTGCTCTAACATCTACAAGTCGGGAGGGGGAGGATCTAAGTAGGAGACTGACAAAGAGTGATCAGTGGAGTAAGAGGAAAACTAGGAGAATGTGGTGTCCTGAGAGTCAACTGAGGCTCCCAGGGAGGGAAGGGGTGATCAAGGGGCACTATCAGTCTCCCTTGAGTCCTTCTTACTTTTGTCACTTGGAGCATAAGTGTTCACAGACAGCCTGTGGCTTCAGGATTCCCTCTCCTTTTCAGTCACTACCCTTGGACTTATTTCCTGTCCCTTTGTCTCTCACTGTTATCAACCCTGGTGCTGGCAAATACAGAATTATATTTATCTTCCCTTCCCACTGGTTTCTCGTGGTGCTTCCTATTTTTCCCTGGGGTTGGTTTGGGGTTACCCAATGCAAGCTTTGTGTGGACAGGCAAGGGTAGTATTAAGAAGACAGCATCCATTTTCAGGCTCTCCTCTTTTCCCCCCTGCTTCTGCTGCTACGTATAGTATCAGCATTCCTGTTCCTATCCTAGCTCCTCAACCTCTTCCCACTTCCCACAAGTACCAGCCTGCTTTAGTTCTTCTACTTAATGTTATTGTGGCTGACAATTATTGACCCTTTATTATGTACCAGATAATAGCAAATATAATCTCAGTCTTTATTCTTTATTCCCGTTCTTAATCTATTGAGTCTGATTTTTGCTCTAAAAGTAAATAAATTTGCTTCTGTTTTCTGTGTTCTCAGAGCTCAGATCATTGGACCACCCACCCTTTTTAGCTGTTCAATACTGGTAGCAGAACGTGGGGTCACCAGTCTGGCTTTAGCAAGGGCAAATGTGTATTTTCTATAGGAAATTCTTTTCCATGTATAGTTATTAATCTCTACAGTAAATTATGGGTCAAATGGATTTTTTTCCGAAGTAGCCTGGGCCCACCACATCATATTAATATTGTTTCTATGAGAAAATGTATCTCAAGTCCTTAATAAGCAATTTACTAATAAAATTTCGGAATATTATCCACTTACAATCGAGAAACTGCTTTGTGTATTTATAGCCATCTTTGCTAATTTTCTACCTATCATATCTACATACATATAGCTACACTTGTTTAGATGTAATCTACAATAGACATAATTACTAATGAGTCTGTATTTACATCTTCTGAACTATGCAAACTAGAATTTTTATATTGAAATAAATTATTCTATATTGCTCTTAGTTTTATTTAATTATAATTTTCTGAATCACAGAACATTTAATTTTTGCCTTTGACTAATTCTCTCCCTAATCTCTCTTACTTTCTAATTTAATGAATTCAAAAGCATATTCCATTGCAGAAAAAAATGATATATAAGGATTACCCATTGATTTTTTAAGCTAAATATTTTACAGAAACAAACCATTTTTTATATAAAAGCAATACATTTTTAAAAAATAATGTTTCAAATTTTAACATGATACATTATGAGATTAGTTTTCCACAGTTGATTAGTATACATTTGAAGATTTTTATGTAAAAATATAATTTACACGGCAAAATCAATAGGCCTGATCGTAATTTTAAAAATATAAAAAATACAGGGTTTAAGTGCAATCTATATATATTTTAAAGCACATTCGCATTTGTTATCTCATTCTCACTGCACAATAACCCCAGGAGGAGGGCTGATATTATGATCCCTGTTTTATAGATTAAGACATTATGGCTCAGCGAGGTCACTTAAGGTCTGGGTGCTAGTGAGAAATGTCTGACCCTGTCATTCTGATTCTAAATCTAGGTCTCCTTGCACTGCCCTGTGCTGCGATATATTTTCTGAGGTAAATTGTCTTTAAGTAATATCCCCAGAGTTGTGAAATGTAACATAGGCTTCAGTAACAACATGAGTTTAGCTTTCATTTGGACTTGCTGGACACTTACGGAGCTGATTTAAGCCCTGGGCGCCAAAGTCGATGAGCCACTCTGCATTTGGAGTAGATCTGTGCAGTGCTGAGCTAGGGAAGAAACCGGCATCATCATGCTTTGTATACTGAAAATATTTTAAACACTTAAAGGCAGGGCTTTTTCCAACCCAACATGACAATAGGGTACTCTAGTGAGTAGTATGTGCCATCACTTCTAGATGGGCAGTCACATCAGGGAAGTGGCTCAGATCCTGGAGGACCAGGTGGATGTTGAGGGTTGTGACTTCTAGGCACTTAGAGAGTTTGGCAGTGATGGGGAAGGACCCTCCCAGATTCATTTCCTCCTCTGCTCCAGGGTTGTAGCTGTGGATGGCTGAGAGATGAAACAATGTTCTTTCTCATGTCTTACTGTCTAATTTAGGCATAGAGAAAGAAACAGATAAGCATTTCTGCTCTCTTTTCCCTCTTATACCACTTATCGGGTCATGAAGTAAAGGGCAAACGAAATTCTGTACTTTCGGAAATAGCTTTTAATAGGAAGAGATCTAAAAGAATGGGTAACCAATTGTTGACTGTGAGGTGGTGGTTCTTTTCATGAGGGGTGGTTTGCTTTGGGGATAAAGGGACACTTTCAATATATTTTTTGGCTTTTGTGCAATAAGTATGAATTGTCTCTGTAATTTACAAAGCAATAAAAGAAACTGTCAAAAATCACATTTAATCACTCTGGAGGAACGCAAAGACATAATGCCCCAACACAGAGGAACAACTAAAGCCCAACTGAGGAAGATACAGTGTCTCCTCTTCAATCAGTGGGCCATTTGTATATGCCTCTCAGGACAGCCCGATAGGGTGAGGTTGTGCCTGGACCTCCCAGGTATGTGCCCACCTTCCAGAGACAGCCAGGAGGCCACAGCTGTTGATGTGAACTCTGAAGTAGATTTGGATTTACATCTTCACTGTGGATTTTTTGATGAAATAGATTGGAAAAATAGTTAAGGGGAGAGATGTTTACTTAACAATAGAAGTTGAGATGTTCTTTGCTAATCCCCTGCAGTTTTTCATATAAGGTTTATTTTTGGTATTTTAGAAAATGTTACACTTCAGTCTTTGAGAAAAAAAGTAATATTTCAGGTGGTTTAATAACATCACCTAGAATAAAACTTATACTAGTCATATCTTATTTAGTCCATAGTAGTAAAATTATAATATAAAAGTGATAATAAAAATGTGGAAATCAGTAGCTACTAATATCTTAGGCTTAACTTTTTTCTCTTTTGCCTTAAACACAAACTATTTTATATGTACAAATGTAAAAGCCATATTTAACATGAGAAATCATGTATTAGAGACACATGTTACCATTTGGATTTAATTTAACTTCTTTGTTCATTATTTTGTGTGCTGACATTCTAAAGTTTGAATAAGATTAATTTCTTTCACACAAACCCAAAATACATATGGATTTGCTTGATTATATTATATTGACTGTTTTAACTCAAAATTAAAGAAAGTAGCACCATTGTCCGTTAATACTAGAAAGTTAAGTTGCATTTTGACATGTAACACAGTGAATAACAGGTACCAAAGACCTAAACAATGCTAAAAATAAAGTTTAAGGAATAGAAAAATTTGGTTTGTTTTTAATGGCCCTCTTTCTCATTATGTCAGATCCTTGAAGCTATCCAACTGTACAGCAATTTTCATTGTTCTCTAAGCCCCACATGGTATGATTGGGGGAAATAATAATTAATATACCTGGAATTGTATACTCATAAATAAATTAAGTTTTTAAAATACCTATAATTTATATCATATATTGAAGTAGTTATTTCTTTTTTTTTTTTCTTTGTATTTCAAAGAACATAGTAAGAATTTGAAAACCTCACCATTGTAAGATGATAGTGGTCTATAAAACTTATGTTCACCATCCATTCCTTTTTCTCGTGCTCAGTAATTAAAAATGGCTATGGGCATTTTTCATCCACTGAGATTTACCAACTGCTATAGCATTCAACATTTATAGAAGGATTTCTACACCTGCTTTTCAAAAAATGAAATAACCAAATATTACAACAGCGTGAAGTGTTTTCTTTAAAAAAAGAATAAGTTTACCTCTAGGCCTCTGGTGTTCAGCAGATAGAAAGCGCTATCATTAGCCTACCATCCGTTTTAATTTGAAATCCTAAGAACAAAAGTCATTAATAAGTCCTTTGTCATGGATTTTAAAAAAGAAGACGCCTTTTTAGTATTTGTATGTCATCATGCCAGGCCTAGAAAATTAGGCTAATTTATTATTTAAAACACTGGTGGGATTCCTAATTGCATTCATCATTAGATATGACACGTTTAGAACTGAGAACCATATCCAGTGAGAATTTTCCAGTTTGAATTTTGAAATAAAAATATTTTTCAAGAGATCCCTAGCTATCGCCTGTTACCATGGCAACAGTCCTATTTGTCTGAGAGCTCTGTCCGCTGCCAATGAGAGAGAGAGCAACGTCAACTAAACATACGAATACATCAAAGACAAATTCATATGCTCAATCTGATCAGCTCAATTAATGTAAGAACAGAAGCTGAAGGGGGTTAAAAGAGGGCACCCATTCAGGAGAGATGAAGCCCCTTTTAGCAGAATATACACGCCGGCCTTTTGGGGGAGGAATTTAGCACACTGTCAAAAACATTATCAGAAAAAGAAAGTAGTAGGCCTCCTACACCTAACAGATATGAAGCTGTCAGACAAAGAATAGCACTATTCATTAAATGACACTTATTTTCTCCCACTTTACAAGAATACAGCGAACAAAACAAGCAGGGGAGCAGCTGAGAAAGACACTTTTTTCTTTTGCTAGTGATGACAGACATGCAGCAATTATGGTGATAACTAAGGAATACTAAACAAGAAGCCAGCCTCCATTCTGTTTATCACCTTAAATTTTATGTTACTAAATTTGCATGCAACTCTGGTTTTGTTTTATTATTTATGTCTGGGAAAAATTAGATGCCTTTGTTTTTAACATGGTGCCTTGAGTTTGGTGTAGCGTACCTCTAAACTCTATGCATTCTCGCACTTTTCTTGTTAAATGGCCATATCAAGTTGAAATGCTTTTGAAGTAAGACATTTCCAAAGCACAACAAAACTGCTGTTATCCATGTGCCCTGTATGTGGGCCTTGGGAGTCTAGGTTCATTAGTGTTAAGGGAGGTATGATCTATTGCTTCTGCAATTTTTTTGAAGAGATAGAGCAAAAAGTTGTATTAATTGCCACCTTTGCTTTCATGCTTTATTTTACAGGGTGGAATGTTTTTCAGTATATGTGTATGTATGTTGAACGGATCTGGTTTTTTTCCTTCAGAAAAGTGGTAGGCGGTAGGTAGTAGAAACCTTGGCGTGCAGGGTTTGTAACAGGTGCAGGCAAGTACAAGTTCCCCTGAGATAGCTGCCTTTTAAGAATCTTATGCTTAAACCATGATGATCTGATTTAAGACCCATTATCAATAGTCTGCTACTTATATCTGCATGATCGTGGACTGATTGATACTGACTCTGTAGCCATGTGCTCCATAATGTGCTGTCAGGAAATGCTGACAGATGCAATGAAGGAACAATAAATGTGGGGCAGCCGTAATGTAAAGGTCCAGCTAGGCAGTATGAAAACTGATAGCTAGGATATTGGCTCCTATGTTACCATATCCACCAGTCCCTTTGAGAGTTTAGCTGGTGAGTGAATTAAAATGGTCTCCTGATACCCAGAAGGGGGGGAAAAAATCTCCTTTTAAGGAACTTGCCGACTTTGCCAAAACATTGCTTTATAAGAACAGAGCCAAGATTTTAAAAAAAAAAATTCTCTTACTCAAAAATCTAGGCATGTCTGACACATCTGAGAAAGTATTTCTTAAAAATCAATACACAAAAAGAGCACTATGTCCACTCTTTATGATACTTAATCCATTCATATAAAATTACAAAAGGAGAGATTTTATTCCTGCTTTAAATGTATGGCATTTAATACTATTATTAAAAAAAAAAATTCTTGCTCTTCAACTTGGTACATGAATGTAGCTGGCGTTTTGCCAATGCAGGTTTTTAACAAATAACTAGGATGGGAAGTCAATTTATTCATATTAAGCCATAGAAGTTACTCTTTTCTCCCTAGTCTTAAAATGTAACTATGAAAGAAATTATATTGGATTATGACCTAATACTTCATCATGCCTTTTCTTGCTTACATATTATTTTACAGATACTCTTTGTGTTCTTAAGGACCACTTAATAATTGTTAGTATTTAAAGATACAGTCAACATTCCAAGATTGATGATTTTAACAAATCACTTGTTCGAAAAGTAAAATCATTATTTATTTTAATATCTTCAAAAATAAAGATAGAATCTTATACTTTACCTTAATTTTCTCTCTTTTGATTAGAAAATGTAGGATGTAATACGTATTTTTGATATGCTTTTGATGTTGATCCCCTTGTGGTATCTACATGTATTGGTGTGAATTAAGGTCAAAGCTGCATTGATAATTTTGACTCATGCCCTTCAGGGAGGAAAATAAAGGGTATCTTCCTTATTTCCAAAGTTATCTAAAATGTTTGGGGAGACACTGGAAAATCTAATTTGACTTACAAGGAGTTTGTGAAAATAATTTGATCAGATAAATTTAATTTTTTGCTTCAAATCCTTTTATGGTATTAATTTGCCACATTTAAAATGAAATTCTAAAACAAATTTTTAGAATAAAAAAATTAGAGTGAGATTTTAAAGATGTTATCTTCTGAGTATACTCAAAGAATATTCTAAGCAGATCATTGACAAAACATGCCTATGACAGAATGGCTTTTTTATACCATATTATTGACATAATAGATTGAGTCATCATCACTGTCTGATATGCAAAGGTCTGGTTTAGAAGTCTTCTGTGGATCCTGTTTAGCACGCAAAATATTGACACAATAGACAATAATGGCTCCTTTGGAGCCATTAGGGTCCATCATGTCAGGGCCTGCTCAGGCATTTCCTAGCAGGTAGCATACAGGCTCTTGACATGATAGATCATAACAAGTCCAAAGGAGTAATTATCATTTCTTAGATTATCATACTTGGGAATTTCCTAATTTGTAATTTATTAAAATTAGAACATATTATCACCAATGTGAATTTTAAATAGTTTATCAATTATATTCTATTAGTAATAAACATTTTATATACACACACACCCCCATGTAGATTATAAACTGTATAAACAAACCAGATCACATATAGTTATTTACACTTTTCCCTGTCTAGGAACTTGAGAAGTCCACACTGATTATTATGAATATTCATAAAAAGAAATAAATTCATTCACAGCCTTATACCTTTTATGCCAAGAGTCAGCCTGGAGCGAATTTTTAATGTCCACGGCATAGACCTTTGAAAGTAGATATGCCTCATGGAGAGAGTGACACTGACTGTGACAGGCAGGAGCTCTGGTGGGCACCCATATAATTAGATCTTTTGTGTGGTCTGGTTAGCTAAAGCAGAACTTGAGGTTTTCCTAACGAAATCTCTTGAAAAGAAACCTCATTTCCCCCAAAGCTTAGGTTGTTTATCAAGTAAAGAAATAAAAACAAAACCTGCAAAGAAAAATTCTCTGATAGTTTAAGATGATGTGTATTATCTGCAGTGTGAAAGATGAAGTGAGTGTTGTTGGATTGGCTGCTAAGGAGAGCATCATGCTTTTTCTTTTCGTGTGAATAGTTTTTATTGTGTTGAGATTAGAGACAAATAGAAATTTTATTATACAATGTGGCAAGCCATTAGCTTTTCATAAAAAGAAATTTTATCTACAGTGAAAAGCTTTTGATCTTGGAGACTTTCTAAAAAGCTTTTTAAGTTTGATTTTTGGTAGTGTTAGTTTGTTATGTGGTGTAAGTGTCAGTATCTATGGATAGAAATTATGTCAGGTAGTTTTACTATTTGTGTGGCAATATGAGACATTTAAAAAATGTCCTTTTTGAATTCTCATTTCAAAAAATGTAAATTCAGCTTATTCAAAGCTTTAATGAGTATCAGTTCTAACCACATCATCTATAAGAAAAATAGTTTTCTAACTTTTATTAGTCACAGATTCTTTTCCCATGCTGTTTTGTGTTTTCAGGTTCCAGCAACACGCAAGCTTCAAAGAAAACAAAAATTTAAAAACAAAACAAAGGAACTGCTTTGAACTTAACAAACTCATTTTGACCTAGAAAATTCCCTTTCTGCTTATCTTTAGCATTCTTAGGGAATTAGAGTAGGCCAATGCATAGTTTCTGTTACTGAAAAAATGCAATGGCATAAACCTATTGCACACTGGAGGTCACCCTTGCTATTTACAAATTTTCTACAATTTTACAAAAGAAAAATAGACCCTGTATGCTTTTAATATGCACTACAGTTTTGTGATATTTTGGTATAAATACATGGATGTTATATGTCTTCCATGTATAGTTAGTCATATTAAGTGCAATTAAGGAACCCATTATGAAAATCTTATGGTTGTCTGATTTTTCTGATGAAATAAGCAAATGACAAGAAGCTTTTCAAAACGAACCTAGAGGCTTTTATTGTATATCATATATAATGGATTTTGAAAATCCTTCCGAATTATTATAACAGAATTCTAGAGTAGAGTTCATGTGCATTGCTCATTCAATAATTTGTCAGATGTATTTTTGTCACATCATTCCTAGGAATAACTTTACCCCAGTTAATACTTATGACTTGTTGTGGATAAAATTACTTCTGTAGTAATTTTATTTGCACATAATTTATTGTGGTATGCTAAATAGTTGACCATGTTCTACTGTTTTTCCGCCACATGACTTTCATATTTTTATGTCCATTCAGAACAAAATATAATGACATGATTTTACTCAAAATAAAAATTTATTATTTTTAAAATCTACTTATAAACAAGGGCATATATATAAGCAAAATTATTAGACTCATTAATAAGAACTCTTGTTTTTACAACTATCTCAATGACAAAACATAAAACTGAGGAATAAAACATTTAGCCTACATCTTGAAGCCATTCGAAATAGGAGCCAAAGATAGATCAAGGAGAAATGTCTGAATCTATTTCAGTGGAAGAACAATCTGAAAATATGAGGGATCATAATCTGGGTGCTGTAACGAGCAAAGTGTGAAGTTTCAGGTGCACCTCATCACCAACAGAAAAGGAGAGTAACGAGATGCTGAGAAAAAAAAAATACATTTCATCTATTTTCCAAAAGATGGAATAGGAATACCATGAATTTTTCCTAATGCATATTATTAGTATATGTAGTCAATTTTCTTTCTCACAATTATTTTATAGCACTTTTTAATCTTTCATTTAAAAGATTCTTATATACCTTTTCATAAATGTTTAGCATAATCTGGCACATGGGTCAGAGGTCAGAAGTGAGTTAAAATGTGGGAAGGTGGCCTTAACAGATGCATAGCAGGTAGCAAGATGGAGGGAGCAGAGGGCACACTGTCGCATTCCCTAGCTAAACAGAAGCCTAAAGAGATCCAAGGATATTTGTCCACTAACAGAGCAATTCAACACCCCTCTGCTGTTATACCATGTGAGGCTCCATCCACTGTTCTTGTCCCTCTCTGTTTAGGGTTCATTGGAGGGAATTGGTGAGTCATACCTCAGGAACCAGATGGCTGATTTTTGCAGAGAAGCAACTACATAGCATCTCCTTTTTTCATGGTGCTTTCTGAGACGTTGCCAGTGTTACACCCTATGCCTGAAATCCCCCTTTTCAGTCTAGTCACTTTGTCTGTTGTTGAAGGCTCAATGCTGAGTGTCTCCATCAAGCCTTTCCCAAACACTGATGCACCCATGGATTTCTCTCCTTCCCGAACAGTATAGTACTGAACGTATCCCTTATTTTGGATTTAATATGTGCATCTTTGGGTTTTAAACCAGAAACTGTGCGTTTGGCTTTTTCATCAGCCAGTGAGTTTGTATATCCAATTGCTGCAAGTACTGTCTCTTTTATCCTATAATCCTCACTGCCCTGAGCAGAATACGGGACACTGAGCAGCTGGAAGTAATTTCTCCCTCCTCTGAACTCTCATAGCACCTCCTTTGTACCACTTCTGTGACGCTTATCACTTCATACTTTGTATTACAGTTATTTGAGAATGTGTTTTATCTCCTTAGCTAAAATGAAAATTTTGGGGGAGCAAAACTATGTCTTACGCATCTTTATATCCCACACTATCATCACCACAACAACTGTACATAGCACCATGTTTTCAATTAAATTTTTTAGCAATTTAACTAGCGTTCATTGAATATCTTGGTGCAGAGCACTGTGCTAGGTCCAAAGATGTTACAACACAAATTATCATTGTTTATACCAGAATGAACCACACGATAGAGTGAATGAGAGAGAAATGGATATCAATAGTACCCAACATGACCAGAGCAGAATGAATGGAGAGCCCACCAAGTTGTAACTGAGAATGGAATTAGGCAGTTTCAAGCTTCCAGCTGGAAATTTGGCAATGTAGTATATGTCACCTTTAAATCCAATTTCAATGGTATGGTCTATGACCAAGAGTTCCCCCCTCTGGAGGTAGGAAAAGAGCCTGAATATAAAGGATTTTTCATTCAATCCCATCCCTCCAAAAGGAGCAATGGCTGCAAGACCTCTTCAGCTTCAGTGCCAGACTGGTTCTCAGGCCAAATGCAAGGAGACACTGCCCAAAGCCAGCTCTCATATATTTGTCAAATGAAAGAATAAATGCAATACTCACTCTGATATTTGTTGACTGGACAAATCAAATGATCAAAAATCCCATCTTAAAACACAAGTATCCTTTGTATTCAGCAAGGAACTTTATATGCTTCATATGTAGAAAATCCTGTTTCTAGAGTCCCTTCAATGTATGTTTAAATTTCTCTGTATGAATACATGTACCATTATGCTTTAAACATTATCATAATAAATTTCATTTCCTTCTGGAATTTTACTATTTTTCCTTTACTTTCAGCCCAGTAATTGAGTGGCTGCTTGATCTTTCAAATCAATACTGGATTTAAAGCTCCTTGAGAAAAGAGGCTACATCTAATCGTTCTGTCTCCTACAAGTGCTTAAATTCTAATTTAAATTTGTTTTGGATTAGAATAGAATTTCCAACTGTGATAGGTATAAAGCACTGTGTTGGGTTCTAAGAGGTCATGGAGTGACTGCCTCTGCATTACCAGAGGTCAGAGTACTTTGCCCTTAGCAGAGACACTTGATAAATGTTTGTTGAATTTAATTTCATTTTCCCAGGACTAACACCTGAATGTCTGTGTTGCAGTAATGCTGAAAGATTTAGTATAGAAAAATTCTTAAAATCTCCATTTATTGCACCCCCAAATAATTAAACCCTTGTTTATCTGCAGTGAAAAAGACTCATGCTCTTTGATCCTATAGCTTTTTTGGTCTACCAATAGTAATTTTATTCTTAGCAGCTTACTAAAGATGTGACTCTATAATACCAATCAATAAATATTTCCTGAAAGTGTGATTTCCAGACAGCATATAGGAACTAAAAAGGATGGGGTGAGGAATGGTCTTGCCTTCCATATTACCATTTTTGGCAGAGAAAAAATTTTAAGATAATGAAAATATACTATAGCGTGTAGTAAATGCCAAATGGCAGAGGATTCTATAAGTATCCAAAGCAAGGCCATCTCTCTTTCGGGGGTGTAGTAGTTATAGTCTAATCTGGGAAGAAGTGGTACTTGACCTGGAATTTGGAGGATGAAACTTCATTCAGATGATTGAAGGGATGGTTGTTAGCATATAGCAAATGATGCAAGCAAAGATCCAAAATCTAAAAAAAGTATATGGCATTTTGGGAGACCATGAGCAAACTCTTTGGCTAAAATAGAAGAAAATAAGACTGGAAAGATGGATTGGAACCAGGTCACGGTGGACCTTATATTCCACAGAAAGAAATATTCTCTTGACTCCTTGGGCTTTGGGAACAGTGACAGGGTAAACAACTTTTCTGAAATTTGAGTTATAAAATGGTAACAGTTGCAGGAACATCAGGTGTCAGAGGGTGACAGGAGCTTAGTCAGGTATTATATCAGGGAGCCACAACTAAAGTGAGCTGAAGAGTAGTGAGACCATTGCAGTTTGTCAGGCACAAGAGAAGAAATAATTTCTGATTAGAAATACACAATATTTTAAATGAAGTTTTTTTTTAAATAATTCTCTTCACTTTCAAAATCCACAGCCACCCACCCCTACCTTATATTTTAAGAAAAGAAGGAAGAATTGGTTTAAAGAAGTTTGTAGATAATCCACCTAAGATGTGGGTAACAAGATACCATGTTAAGTTCTTTATCAAAATCTTGAGGGAATGAGTAGCAAGTGCTGGTATTTGTCAGAATCACCTGTTGGGTTTATCAAATAAACCCAAGGCCCACCCATGATGTACCTAATTCAGAATGCCCAGGAATTGAGCCCTGGTTATCTCTATTTATAATCAGCTCTATAGATGATTTGGATACATGGTAAAGTTTGAAAACTATGACTATGATGTATTAACTCTGTTATGCTTTCTTCATTTATTGCAATTAATCACATGAACAAATTATAGAAAGGAGTGATGGCTACAAACCTAACGATTGATATCACTATTGTTAATGACATCTTTGGTGATTTCTCTTTAATATTTCTGTATTTTCTCAAAATGATCCCTTAAAGATTATTGAGAAGGAAATAGTTTAAATAACTTTACCAAGTTTAACTGAGAGCTTAGTGAATGCAATGATAGAATTTAATACGAATCCTACCTATCTTGTCAGGATTCCTAGCATCCTGTGAAAGTTAAATATTTCGTACTCATCAAAAGTTTTCATAGCACATTTCTCCTATATGAAAAAAAATGTGAATGTAAGTTCCATAACTTTTTAATATGGTACTGGAATTTCTCAGGCAGTTCATTAACACTAAATCATTTTGTCAATTATTAAGTGATGAGGGCATATCAAAACTAAAGAAGCCATTTTCTAATATATCGTCTTCTGAGTTCAGGATTTTATAGCTATAATGGTATACTTATTGGTCTGGGCAACTTTGAAAGGTAATAAAATGCAAATATATTCTTCATTTGGGCAATTAGTGATGTAATTAATTTTCTAGACAATAAGCTCTCAAATTGGATCTCACATTCCCCCTTTGTATTTCCAAATATAAGTCTACATATGTAAAATCCAGTCACTTGGCCATATAGGTACTATACATATATATATGCACACACACATACATATATATAAAATTCAAATTATTATCACTATTTTGCTTTATTCATTAAGTTTTCTCCTTTAAGGATTTTTTAAGCATTAGGATCTTGGGGCCATTGGAGAGGTGGGGGATGGTTCATGGGGAGGTAGTATGTACTTATTCTTCTAAATAGGCAAGAGGTGGCCGGACAGGTTTTATGTCTACTATAATAACTTCCATTATGATGAGTTCTCTATCACTTATTAAAATTAAAAGTGATTTCAGAGTCAGATGTTAGCTCTGTTTCTGGCACCATCTGAATCTCTTGATATCTTCGGATCCTTCTCTTTGGTACTTGCATAATCACCTTTTACATTCACAAATAAGTTACTGAGTCTCTCCAATGATAGTCATGAAAACAAATTTTAATTGAGTTTGGCATGTCAAAACCCGTTCTTGGGTTTTATGTTTGATGTACCATGCCACATTTTCAATGAATAAAAACTGCTTCCTTGCATATTTATTACACATTCTCAGTTAGTGAGATTTTGTTACACAAGCAGTTGCCTTATTATTTTTTACACCTGCACTTTGATACCACAGTGTTTCATTGTCAGTTGACGTAATGTATCAGAAGTGGCACAGCTAATGAGCACACCGTTGCCTTTAGTTCATTTTACATCGGGAAACCCTACTGGGGAATAGGCTGTAAAACTTGGGGGAGGGGTTCTGACATTTTATAAATGTCATATGCCAATCCTACATTGTGATGTCTGTGAACCACTGCGTTCTGATGGTATCACAGTCGTATGATAAGGCATTTTCGGTAGTGGATACTAAATAACTGTGTGTGTGTGTGTGTATGTGTGTGAGAGAGAGAGAGAAAGACAGAGAGAGAGAGAGAGAGGAAGAGAATGAGAGAAAGATTTTTTGTTTTACAAGTTAACTGTATGCCTTTTGGCTTGTGTACATGAGTCAGGAAAGATTGGTTATCATTTTATTAATGTAAATTAGGGACAAAATTTTGGTGACAAAGTAAAAAAAAAGTGATATGAAAACTTAAATTCTACTTTTCTATTGTTAAACACAAAGAATATTTTTATTTTATAACAATAGTAATTGGGATATTTTCTGTTACCATATATTGAAATTGAAATTTGTAGGGGAAGAGTAAAACGTCAGGACATATTATATAAACTTGATCTTATTTTAAGGTATGTTTAAAAACTTATTCATGATATGAGGTGTTAGGTAAATTAGTCAGTTATTTCTTAGTCCATGAGGGTCTGGATTTTGTGAATAAAGGAAATTGTAATATCAATTGCAGAATAACAAATGTATTAACATCTACATTTTTATTGCTTTTAAGAGTTTATGGACCATCCTTTGTTTTGTGGTAACTGTAGAATTATGATCTTGGAATATGATAGGGTATTTTCAGTTCTGAATTGTTATTTTTAAACTTGTTAATTTAATATTCAAATATACTTCTTTTAAAATAAAAAAATGTCTTTCCTTTGCGGCCAGTTTCTGTATGCCTGTATGTTTACTATTGTCAGAGAGGTCCTTGAGTGGCTGTCTTTGGCCATTGTTCTGACCAACCAGAAAGCAAAGAGAAGGCAAAAGGGGAAAGTGTTTATACAGAGACTGAGGCTGTAAAACTATGGTGAAAGGGGAAATAACAACACAGTTAAATGAGATTCAGCAAGTCTTCAGATCCATGAACATTTTTATTGGAAGCGTTTGTCAACCAGGCCAGTACCTTGCAGGGTTCCCTCTTCTTTAGTTGCTATGGGTCTCCTCCTACCTGCTCCCCCCGCCATATTATTCCCTCTCTTTCCAGGCTAAAAGCAGGAGCAACACTACCCTGCAATTATGTAACATCTTGTCATCATCAGGACACCTTCACTTACAACGACCCCTGCCACACACTCCTGCCGCAGAGAGGCAGGCATTATTTTTTCTGTTTCAGAGAAATGACTTGTCTTTGTCTCATGTGACTAGTAGGTAGCAGAGGCAGCAGTGTCTCATGACTTCTATCATTTCTAGCCCAGTCTTCCTTCCACCGCACCAAGTATTTGCCCCATAAATATATTCAGATTTCTTCCCACGCTATAGATTTTTATGTAAACTTAGTAATTCATAACGGGAAGCAAAGGTGGGATTTATTAAATGTTTTCTAGGTCAAACAGATGTATATCATCTGGGCCCTGTTTTCTGGGCATGATCTAATTTTGAATGCCGTATTTAATGATTAGCATTCGCAGAATATGGTGAGAAATCAATTGCTTTCTAAAATCATGATGATATTAGGCTACAACCTTTGTAACAAATTTCTTTGTGGCCAGGCTTCACTGTGGTGACTCGGGTGTATGGCACACCCTGGGAACGCCTGTCCCATTTATCAGGGACAAGTTGAATAGGGGTTCAGGGAAGCCTCACCATGGACAAATCACCACAGCTTCACCCCCTTTCTCCTAGGGCCTGCATAATGCTTTTACTAACTACATTAGAATTGTGAAATCTAGTGGAAAAGACAATAGGAACGAGTTGTTTTAGTTGTGATGACTCCGTTAACTTGCCAACTTGAATTTGAACATTCTATTTTACAGGATCCTAACTCCTCTTTATAATGAAACAAATACATATTTCTAATTTTTAAAATCTCCCAGTTCAAAATTTAAACTTGACTTTTTGTGAAATTGTTACTGAAAAGGCCACTATGGGGGAAACTCTAGAATCATATTGACTAATAAAAACTGATATTAGAGCTAGGAACATTTCAGTCTATTTGTCTATATTTTAAGAGAGTGGTGGTTTGTTTCTTTTTCATTGCAATTAAAAATTATTTCTAATATATGGACTATATTGACAAAGCATAGTAATATATGTTTTAGTAAATATTTTATTTTTTAATAAAATTTGGGTTTAGGATCCCTAATTTCATATTTTAAATTTAGGGTTATATGTTACTTTTGAGACATTGTTGAACAAAGTTTTAAGATATATTACAACTTGAGAAGATTTAGAAAATTCCTATTTTAAGCCCAAAATTATATTTCTGTTAAAACTAAATAGAAACTATAAACACCTAGAGATTATGTGTGGTAAAAGGCCTCAATTGTTTTTCTTCTTTCTTCTTTTTGTTGTTTCCCTAACAAATATGTGTATATACAATTGTGTGTTAGTTGGACTTAAGAGTATTTTTAACTTTGTCTAATGTTGAAATGCTTCATGTGAATATCTTTTTTTCAAAAGTAAAAACAATATTAGTTTTACTTTTAAATGTATTTGTTACATGACAGACCTTGTTGCTGTTCTATCCTCTGAAAATAATTGTAACTTATAAATTTCATTTCCTTTAAATGAAAGAGGCAACAATTTGAAAATATCTTTTTCTCATAAAAGCTGAAAATAAGAACTTTATTTTTTGGCAGTATTGTTAAAAATAATCTGCCTTAACTATTAACTGTAAATACATTGTTAGAAACATGCCAAGAGTAGACAACCCATTAAATTTTCTTTGTTTAAAACTATCCAGTTCTGTTGTTGGGTAAGACAATTTATTCATACAATCATATAAAAATCATATTTAATAAAGAACAATCCAAGGCAACGAGAAAAAAATGTCTTTATCCATAAGCAACGAGATGAGAAATGGATTTTTATCCAGTCAGATCCTTTTAGTCAATGAAACAGCATTTTCATGCATATTGCACTCAAGTGATAATTAATATAGTCTAATTCAGGACATGATGCTTGAATTGATGTACTGTCATCAACACCCCATGTTAAAATCAAACCTTGACAGGGGTTTAACACCCTGGAACAGGTCATCATACGATAATACTCTTTGCCTCTCAGTATTTGTCTTCAACCAAGCAAAGTATTACAAGATAGGGTAAGGAAAAAAAAGGGAAATAATTACAAATGAAGAGTGACGCGGGCTGTGAATAGAACATATGTTAGGCTAGGCAGAGGCATCAGTGAATTATATCATTTCATGATGAAGCGGCACTGGGGCTGAACGGGCCTATTTTAAACCTTGATGTATTTTATCTCTACTGTATTTGGACTGTCATCTTTGGAGAAAGACTTGGTATAATTGAGAGTCAACTCCAATCTGCATGACTCGAGCATGAAGTGGGGGCCAGATGAGCTCCGCTATGGAGGCCAAGGAAGCTTCTAATAAGATAAAATGAACAATCACCTTTTATGCCTTACAGTTACCAATGCATTCTGTGAATACAGTTTTCAGAGTTATGGCTTCCAAATGTCGTTCATATCGCAAAGTTTAGGAAGTGTTCTAATAATTAAGATATTCAAGGGGGCCAGCTTGTTTGAATGCTCATTTTAGGGATTTAGAATCCAAACCTGTTTTATGTTAGACTTTTCCCTGTGAAAACCTATTAGATGTAATCAGCATAATTTGGTCATAATGTGTTTTCATTATGTTTGATTTTATTTGGCTGTTTCACAAAAATCCTTGTCATTTTTGCATATATTAAGCTAAATGCCCTCTAATAACCCCTCACATGCCCCCTTCTCTCTTGAAATTTGTCTTGATAACTTCTGCCAGAAGAAATCACTCCCTTCTCTGAATACTTGAAGCACTTAGCCCCACAGTTGAATTCCATATGTCACAGCGCTTGCTGTTTTAATCACATATGTACAGGTTTTATATCCTCAACTAGGCTATAAGCTCCAAAAGGGTTCAAGCCACAGTTCACATTATGTATCTACCATAGTGCTAGGAATACCACCTGATGTAACAGGTAATCAGCAATATTTGTTAGATGAGTAAAGAGTTTGGGTCTATGGGTATGTATGATATGTACATAGTATCTGTTAGGTTGGAGAATAGTTCAGAATTTTCACACTCGTTCCTTTCCAACTAATCCATCAACATTGGTTTGAAAAAATGATGACATGTCTGTCTGACACTAAGTTGGGGGCTGTAAATGTAGGGGTAAAATTAAGCATGAACAGTTACCACTAATGTCTGTATAGAATTGACACTCTTTTTCTTTCTACCCATAA
Source organism: Eulemur rufifrons (assembly GCF_041146395.1). Lineage (NCBI taxonomy): Eukaryota > Metazoa > Chordata > Mammalia > Primates > Lemuridae > Eulemur > Eulemur rufifrons. The sequence continues at coordinate 64,479,343 of NC_090999.1, read as the reverse complement.
ATTCTCTCTCTAACTTACTGGAAATCCAGTAGGAAGTAGCATTAACTCAATCTCAAACTCCTAAGGGAGTGGTCTAAAAGTGGAACAGGCTGTGAAAATTGTTAGTGCTAAAGATGGTGAGAAAAACTCTATAATTCAGTATTAGATCTAGCTAACCCACATTTCTTATGTATTTCCTTTCATCCACCTATTAATCCTCCATGAAGGATAAAACCTGTCCATATAGAAGACCAATAAACTTCAGCTCACTCCATGGTAGCAAGTTGTACTGACTGAATCCATCGAGGTAGAGAGCACTGATGTCTCTCCCTTTTCCTATTCCCCCACCCTCCTTCCTTTTCCTTCCCCCATCTCTCTAAAATGGGCCACCTGGCAATTGCTTATTTGCCCACCTATCACAGACAAGTTGCTTCTTTGGCTAAAGTCTTGGAAGAACATTTAACAAGTTCAAGAGTTCTCCTGAAATACATAGGCATAATTATTACTGTTTCGTGTTGCAGAATAGTATGTCTAGCAAGAGTATATGTTTGTGCTTATTACCTTTAAAATACAACCAAAATATACACCCATCCCCTCCCCGACCCACATCTGCCCGACACCTGATCAATGTTATTCCTAAATGTGCTCTTAAGTGATGATCAGTGAAACCAATTTGATGGTGAGTACATGTGGTGGGTGTACATATACATAATGAGTGCAATGCGCACTGTCTAGGGGATGGACACGTTTGAAGCTCTGACTGGGGGGGGGGGCAAGGGTAATATATGTAACCTAAACTTTTGTACCCCCACAATATGCTGAAATAAGAATAAAAAAAAAAAGAAAGAAAAAAAAATACAACCAAAATATATCAATTACCATCTCATTTTGACAACTTTGCAAAGACCTAATATTTAATATCCTTAGCATTTTGATATTTAATAAGATTAATTTAAATAATTAAAGTATATTAATAGTGGGACAATTGACTCAGGTCAAATTACAATTTAAAAATCTATATAATTTTGGAACTATATATCATTTCTTAGGAAATGCCTTATAATATAAAAATAAATAACTAGATTTTATCATTTTAACATGACTTAAGTCAAGGTTAGATATATGCACCTTTACAAAGAAATTAAATGTTAATCTTTACAAAAGAATACACGGATTATACAACCTTAGTGTATGACATCTTTTACTTAGACAAATTATTTTGAAATCTATATATATTAAATATTCTCATAATCTTATAACATGGCTACTATATTCAGAGAGAGAAACAAGCTTCTCCTGTTTCAGAGAGAAATGTGGCTAAAATATTTTATTAGGTGAGATGTGTACTATATCTTCATACCAATTGTATCACTTAAATTTTTGGTAATATGATTATTCATTTGCTAAATATTATAAGGTATATTGGGAGAATTACATATATGTATAAATATATATAAAAGAATTTGTCCACAATTGTGTTTTTTAATTATTTTGGTCAATTGTCCATAAAAAAATTAAAGAATGTTTTAATGTATGTACCCCCATTTCCAGTTGAGAAACAAATACAAGTATTTAATAATTTTTACCAAGACAAACTGAAATAGTTAATGACACTTGCATAGGAACTCATGAATGCTGACACCCTGTTCCTTGTTCTAATACATTTCAAAAATAAATTATCTCCTTTTATTTAAGCTCCCAAAAGCCATTTAAACTTTTATAATTATTATTAGCACCATATCTCTGCCTTCAGTATTAAACTTTTAAGTGTGAAAATAAAATTCATATTAGGAATTTCAAATTATGAGGCACAGTAGAATTCACCTTAACAATTTAATAGTCATGATTTAAGTAATGCTACACATAAACCTGAAACAAAAAGGATTTACATGTATTCATGTTATAATGTAAGTTTGAATCCATAGTTATCCAGCCTGTGCCCAATGCTTCAGAAATTTTACAGTTTAGCTTGTGTGGAATTTGACTTATTAAGTAGGAAAAAAAAAAATGGAAGTGCGCTTAAAACTGAATGGAAACATACAAAAATAAAGCCCTTGGCTTTGTAGGTGATGAGTCATACGCTGAATAGAAAGTTGTGAGTTTATGCAACTGAGTTACCTGCTTACTGCTCACCCACACAGTGTGATTGGGCGATTACCTTACCCTTGTTACCCATCCTCAGAGCTCAAAACAAGGAAAATTTAGATTATACTAAACATTTCTCTGTGGTGAGGCATTTTTGCATCTTTACAACAACTGCTGATACTTTTTGGAAGGAAGCAGATCATCAATTCAGAAGCTAAAAATACTCAAAGGAATCTGATTTTGGCATCTCTGTAGGTTCAGACCCCTCCTAACGTTCGTCTAATTCACAAGGGACAGAAATTGACATGAATGAGATGGGGGAGAAAGGAGGTGAAGAAGAAAAAGCAGTAACAAAACGAATCAAACAGTTAAACTGGAATCTCTAAAATAAAATGCAAAAATTCTCTGCAGTAGTTCAAATTAGTTCTTTCCATTCCAAAATGAAGAGTGCTTAAGTCCCACACAAATAAGCGTTATGTTCAAAATTCTAGGCATTCTTAGGTCTGGCTTTCTCTGAGCCGATGGCAACTCGAAGAGATCAGCAATTCCACCAGTCTTCTAAGCTGTACATTTTTATCATAGCTGCACTACAGAGGAAAGAAGAAACTAATGACATTAGTAAATTGTATAAATCTCCTATTTAAGTCAATGGCATAAGTACATTTGACACCTAGAGTAGATCATGCTTAACGCCTGCCATTCAGTACAACAGAATTATTTTCAGCAACAATCATAAAGTGAAACTAATAATAGTGATTATGATGATGTCTTGGGGGGACATATATATCAAAAATTTTCTTTTATCAAACTTTGAGTATATAATTATATCAATAAAAACAATAAATAACAAAACAAATATTTCAGCACCAGGAAAGGAAAAAACTGTAATTAATACCTTTTAATTATATTGATATATTTTTTGGAAAAATAAAAAAATCTGTTTAAATTCTAAAATGTTGAACACAAAGAAAAACTCCAAGTTGTCGTATAGAAGAGACTGAAATAACTCACCTGTGTTTCTTTATTTCATTGTTCTATCATTGGTTATTTTGAATCTGTTATTTAAATACAGGAATATGTCATAATATAGGAGTTGAAGATACCAATTGTCCTTGAAGCCAGCTTGAGCAATTTGGAGGGTGGTTACAAATTTATTCTGGGACTTAGTCTTGAAACGATCACATGCAGCTGAGTTTCCGCGTGTCTGGGGTGACCATATAACATTAAGTTCTCTGAATTAACTTCCCTGTAGAATAAAATGCTTATTAAGGGATACGTAGTAAAAATGTGCTAATTTGAAGCTTACATATATGTTATTACAACAACAGTTGTTTAGAATTTAGACCAATAAAATATTTTTTCTAGGGAGGATTATCTTATTACTGGTATTGTTTAGTATTGCCAGGAATGGTGATAGTAAAATACAGGCCAACTTTTTGTGGGTGCTATTAATGTATAAAATTATCTGCCAACAACATAGCTACCTTCTTACTGCCCAATCCTGAGGCAGGTTGAACCCATCTACCTACTCTTGATATGCCATTGATTTGAGGTTTTTTTTCAATCAGTAAAATGACAAAGTCAAATAAGACAGTAGCTTTTGTCTCACCCTACAGTGTTCAGTTCCAAGGCTCTGTGAACTAATAATGAATATAAAATAACTGTCCTTTGAATATTTTTCAACAAATGTTTATATTGCTTTGGTTGCTATTTTATTCATTCATTTGTTTATATATGTTAAGACCACTACCAAATTTCAAAAGACAGCCATTCTTTCTTTCTTTCTTTAGGACAATGGTCATTCTTATTATCTTTTTGTGAAAGCATTTTTACATCATTAGTTATCTAAGAAAAAATGAAAACTCTTCTGTCATCTATAGTATTGCTTTTAGCAAACAACTCAAAGCATCCGAAAGGTTAGTGATAGAAAATAACTCTGCTATGAGTAGTCCTGTTCTCAGCCAATCCCCTTTTCTAACACGCTATTACACAAAAGGGTAGAGGACAAGCATGTGGGCCTTAAATTCCACCCACAGTAACGTAAGTTTCCTAGTATCAGTAGGTCAAGAAATGGGGTGTTGATCAGCATAACACCCATATGTTGGGGGCCATCACAATAAGAGTGATTTATTGCCAAATGTAGCTCGTGTTTGAGGTAGGTGTTTTAATACAATTTTAAGAAGTGGCTGATAGAATTCTAATTATTCGTATATTTAAATAATCTGGTGACTGTCAGAACAGTCCAGGTTCCACAACTCTTGACAAGCACAAAACCTGTAGCAGCTTTCACAGAATTGGCATGTCGCTTGACTTGGCAAACAGGGTGTTTAAAGCTGTTTTTATGAAAGTTTCCATTATTTTTACAAAAGCTGCTACAGAATTTAAGTTTTTTTCACATTTCAAACGTATGTGTGTTTGTTTATGGACAGATAAAACCAAAGGAAAAATAAGAAGGCATCATAGGTTTTGTGCTAAATTTCTACCCAAATAGGTATATATTAAAGACTTACAATTAGAGCTGTAGATAACTGTCTCTATTCAAATTAACTAAACAGACCCCTGATTTCTCTAACTCAAAATTTTCTTGTTTCTATATTGTTCTGCCTCTGTTTCCCTCATTGCAGCTGTCTTGTAAGTACAACTGAATCTCTATTTGAAATTGAACTTGGTAAGAGTTTTATGTGTATTTTTTATCTTTTTCCTTGAAAACAGTGCCAATATTATTTTTTAAATACTTTTACCTTTAATTAGGAAATTAATGCAAATCAGAGATGGGGGGCTGGGAATCTGGGCTGTTGTTTCGTATCCCGATGGTAGACAGTTAAGGGCTTAGAGGGATACTATAGACTGTTGTTAAGACAAAGCCACTCACCTACAGGCTCAGTGCTTCATTTCCTGCTTCCAGCTAAAGCTCCCTCAATTTCCATCATGTGAGGTACCTCCTTCCAGAAACTTTGGGTGAAGACAGGGTTGATCTGACCCAAGGGCCTTTAGCCATTTTCCTCAGAAGATAACTTCTGCAAGGGAACAGAAGGAATAGACATCGCTTGTGTCCTTGTGATACTGATTCAGGTTGATGAGACTGAACTTTTAAGTCATTAGGCCCCTCCTAGGGAGGCTCAGTGGGGGTTGGAGTCCCCAAGAACAAGACCTTCTCAAGGACGTCTGATGGGTTCCCACAGTAGTGGCCCCACGAGCACCATGACAAGCTGAGTTACCAATTGGCCTCATGACACAGCCTGGCCCTACTCGTAAGATAATTTTAGAAGTTCATCATTTAGTGATGACTACTAAATATTTCAATTTAGAACATATTTCTAGAAATTCAGTGAATGGGAAACTGACATTTCACAAATTCATTTATTAAGATGTTCAGAAGGAAGTTGTCCTTAATATAATAATTTTCTTCAGCTTCTAAATATATTTTGAGAGGAAAAAGCCTAATTTTAGTTCATCATTTCTCAGGCACTTGAAATTTTAACATGAAAAATACAGAGTACTCTTGCCTGAATATGTAGTAATTTTTTTGAAAGTGTTGATTTGAAAAATAAGGTATCTCGGTTCCTCGGAATAATTATACTTGTTTTCCAAACAGAAGGAAGATATAGTGGCTGAAGTAGTCACCCATTTTTATTCATAAAATGATAATTAGTAAAGGTATGAGGTCTGGCAAGTCAGGGCTCAGGAAAGAATGCTTGCTTGCTTTTAAGCATTTAGTAAAGTACCAATTGTTTTCATATTTCAAGATGACATTGCAGACCTGTGTTTACCAGGCACTGGTGGCAGAGGCTTTATATACAATATTTCACTTTACCTTCATGATGACCATTCAAGGTATAAGTGTTATTATCCCCATATATAATGGCATATGAGGACAATGAGGCTCAGGAAAAATAAATTATTTTTCTAGAGCATGCAAGGCTAGTAAACATGGAGCCTGTGCAAACTCCCACTCTGGACAAAGGAAAGACAAGAACTCTGGATCTGAGATGAGCATAGGGATGTGTGGGACTGGCCTATGGGTTACCAGAGTCAGAGCCCAGGGTGACCCCAGAGGAGGAGCAGAAGGGGGAGGCGCGAATTCCCTGAGTACCAGCCATAGCACTGGGCCACAGGCGTGGATAGATGGAGCCAGGATTTCAAGCCCTCTCTCTCTGGCTTGAAATCCATTATTCTCTCTGTGATTTGCAGAGCATCCACTAGGTGGCTGGTAGTACAGGATACAGAGATGAGGAGGACAGGTTCCTGCTCTCAGAAAGCCTATAGTCCAAAAGGGGAAACTGACACAGAAACAGATCTTAATCCTTCATAATATTTGGTCATTATAGGCGTGCATGAGTTTGCCAAGGAGCAAGAACGGATAGGGGCTGGAGGTGGCAATCAGTGAAGGTTTACTGGAGGACTTAGCTGAATTTTGAATAACAAATAGTAGTTCAATACACACACACACACACACACACACACACACACTTCATGAACCTTGATATACTACGTTGTCCAAGTCTGTTAATCAGAAAGAAAGATAAGAAACAGATGAATGTTGTCGGCACTCAGTATTTTGCTGGGTTTGACTTTGTAGCCATGTTGACGCTACACTTGATCTGCTCTTGTCCTAAACGACATGCTGACTTCTTGATTAGGGGTTTCTGTTTTGTTATCAGTGCATTAGGCAATGTGCCACTCAGGTAGAAGAATTTGATTATAGTTTTCATCTTTGCTTTCTGAATTGCTGTGGGTTTTCTCTGGTGTTGGCTGGTATGTGACCTTTGCAGTTTTTGATCTGGAAAAGTTTCTTCGAGAACTAGCAGGATAGAGTAACCCCCACCTTGGCCCCAGCATCTAGTTTTATTTTTTTCCAGCCTTGGCTATATGTGCTGTGTTTAAGAAGGTTAAGCCTATGATTACAGGGCTGTTTTATCTAAGAGCTAAAAGAGTGGCTCAGAAATGATACCATCAGCTTTGACATTACTAGTCATTACCTAATGGACCCATCTGTCTTCATAACTTTCTCAGCCCTGTTAAACTTAAGCAATAGTCAAAGAAGTCTAAACCTTCTGACAAACTTTATTTAAATTCTCTTGCAAGGCCAGTATATAGACAATATCTCTCTACATCATTGACAACCTAAAACCATATTATCTTTTCAAGAAAGTTCATCTGCCTCTCTCTTTGTAATAAGATATTTCAATATGCAAAAGTGATGTTCAGTATGAGCAGTTTTGTGTTTTTCTTAATATCTGTTTAGAGACATTATCAGGTATATCTAATAAAACAAGATTGGATTAGATTTCTTCAACTACAATATTAGAAAATTGAGGGTCAGATAAAAATCTAAAGAACATATGAAAAGCCAGAGCATGTTTTAAAGTAATTGTTTTTTAAGTATTTATTTGTTCATTCAACAAATATTTATTAAATGGCCACGGTATGCCTGACATTGTTTCAGGTACATGAAATACATCAGTGAACCAAATAGACAAATTTATTTGTCTTTAATACATTTACATTCCAGATTATTTTCTTTTCTTTGGAGAAGTCAATAATTACTTCAATACCCAGGCTGAGCTATAAGTTCATGTAAATTATATGTACAGCTTTTGATTTTATTTATTTATTTAACCAATTTAACAATCTTATATAATAACTATAATTGCTTTTCTTCTTCTGTATTTATTAATTCATGTAACAAATATGTATTGAGCAGCCACTGAATGTGAGACACCAGTCTGTTCTATGTACAGGATAGAAACCTGCCCTCAGGAAGCTCAGTCCAGTGTAAAAAACTGAGACTTGCACACAAATAGCAATTTAGAAATTAGCACCTGATACATTTAGTAAAAGTGATACAATTTTCTGCATGATTAAAAGAGGAAGGTAGGAGAGGTGGAGAGATGAATGGGGTGATCAAGAGATAACAAATGCTGCTCAAACTACAGAGGCAGGACTTGGAAACTTTCTGTCATCCACCGTATTCACCAGACCTTGCACCAACTGACTACCACTTCTTCCAGGCTTTGGACCACTTCTTGCAAGGAAAAATATTCAGTTCTCAACAAGCTGTGGAAAATGCCTTTTGCAATTTCATCGCCACTTGCTCTTCAGGCTTCTTCGCTGCTGGCATAAGCAAGCTACCATTAAGATGGCAAAACTGTGTCGATAGTTTAGGCACATACTTTGATAAATTGTACTGGTTCTTGTTTGAGATATAATAAACTAAACTTTTGATTTAAAAAGCAGAGGGAGATGCTACACAGAGAGTCTAACATATGAGGGACCATTTCCAATTCGGAAGCATTATTGGCAGACAATTTTGCAAGCAAAGGGTAAAGGGAAAAAAGGGGCAAGGTGTACTTAAGAAGTAGTAAAATAGCACAATTTGGTGGATAATAGTAGTCGAAAGTTGTATCAAATCCAGATTGCGGAGAGAATTGAATGATAAGCTCCAAGTTTGTACTAATTCAGTAGAAATGAAGGGAGGGAGGGCACTGATGAATTTCTGCTATAGAAATGGCACTAAATATATCATGTCTAAAAGAATAAGCTAGTAACTTGTCTGCAGGACCATTGGTGCATGCCTCGACAGTGTGCTGGGGTAGTTAGAATGGAAAGGATTGCCGTTTGGTGGCAGCTTTCTTGCACAGTGTCTTAACGTATAATTATTATTTGGACCAAATCACAGTGGGTGATAGAGGCAAGGATGTTTGTGGACTTTCTCAAGAACACCAGCCTCTTCCTATACTTTCGTAACATAATCCTGTCCAAGTGATACCTTTAATAAAGAAAAAGCAGTTATCCCTAGGTATTGGGAAACTATAAAAAATTTGAGAAGTTTGAAAAGAGAAAAATATCAAATGGGAAAGTGCCTGGGGATTCATGTCACATTAATTCACATGGTTATGCAATTCTGCCCAAATATATATAATTTTTATGATGTAAGTTTATTTGGAAGGATAGTTGTTTCTTTTTTGTTGTTGTGGGTTTTTTTTTTTTTTTTTTGAAACAGGATCTCTCTCTGTTGCCCAGGCTGGAGTGCAGTGGCATCATCCACAGCTCACTGCAGCCTCAAACTCCTGGGCTCAAGAGATCCTCCTGCCTCAGCCTCCCAGAGTAGCTGGGACTACAGGCACACAGCCCCATGCCTGGCTAATTTTTTTTATATTTTTATACAGACAGGGTCTAGCTATGTTGCCCAGGCTGGTCTTGAACTCCTGGCCTCAAGCTATCATCCCACCTTGGCCTCCCAAAGTGCTGGGTTTATGGGCATGAGCCACTGCACCAGGGCTGGGAGGATAGTTTTAAATGTCACCATTTTCTGTTTATGTCAGATCCAGGTGAGTAACTATGCATCAGTAGACTTTGCAATCAATAAATGATCACTTCTTTGTATTCAGTATGTAATGGAATAACCACTTGGATTCCTCACTTTAAAATATACCAATATTAAATTTCATTAACACTTAGAAAATCAGTGGATTATCCCTGTGGTGCTAATTTCAGGCATTTGGTAATCATGTTTGTGCTTGATTGGTAACCACTCTCTTCTTATAAGTGCTTAGACATCAAAAAAATGTGTTGAGCTTGAAAAGTCCTAAGCTATCCATGATGTTATTTTTTAATTTGGAAGTAATTGTTTTTAAAATACTAATTGGACTTACTAAGAACTCATTAAAAAACAGTTAAATTATTAGGGAATAACAAATAGATTTAAAATTTTTTAAGTTAAAACTTATCTCCTAATTTCAGCTGATTCCTGCTGAAATTTTGCTATGTCTACGTTGGTCTTATCTCAGTAAGTTGGGTTTTTCTGAGAGTATTTAAGGATTTTTGTATTTTTTATGATTTTATTAGTGATTTAACAGGAACATGAATCTTAACCAAGGCATGATTTTCATAATTATTCCTTAAGAAGCTACTTTATTCCTGTAGTAAGTTAATTATGGATCATTTAACATGAGACAGAAAACAGTCCATACGCTGAATAGCAGAGAACTTTAAATTTTATTTCCAGCATTACCACTGATTAATTGTGACAATGAACAAGTCACTTAAGCTCTACATAGCTCAATTTCTTCATCTGTTAAAAGGAAATAATATCTGTCACAAGATATTTTCAGAGCTCTTTGGAATCACTGGCACAAAGAAGTTCAATAAATCAAGAGTAGGATTATTACTCATCCAAAATGTAATAAAAGATTTTTTTAATGTGGTAACCATTCAGCTCGGATTTAAAGATAAATTCTCTGAATTTAGAATTCCTTCCTACTCCTGCCTTTTAGTCTTGAATGTTTACATTATTTCCTTCAAGCTTCAATCCTCTGAAGGTAATTATTGCATTCTTCTGCTTTGTTGAGAATTATTTTATTTTATGGCTTCCCTTAGCTTCTATTTTAGGTGCTTTCTTCTTCATGTTACACGCCCTCTCTCCACCCCCAGAATTTTTACACCTTGTGTTTCTTTTCTACTTTTTACTTTTTATATTTTCATTTGACAATATTCCTTCTGATGTGCTTTTCCTTTAGACAATTGTATACCTTGAAATTGGCTTTCTGTATAATTGAAATTAAAGTCAAATATATTTGCCTGTCGCTGGTCATTCCTAAGAACATTTCTTATGTTAAAGAGGCAGTTTGCATTTTATTAAGCAACCAGTTAAAAAACAACTTGTTCTTGAGGAACAAAACAAAAATTTAGAGTTGAAATTTGAAAAAATCAAACAGTAACTATGAATTTCAATATTTCATATCAAGAAAATTAGCTGTAAGATTTCCTAGTTGATTGTTCTGCTAAAATTGATTTGAAGTGTTACTTTACGATTTATTCATATATATTCGTAGGTCTGTCTGAGTTCTCTAGTCTGTTCCATTCATCAGTTTGTCCATTTTCGTGCCAATCCAATATGATTTTCAATATTATGGCTTTATCGTATGTCTTAATATCTAAGAGGGCAAGTCCTTCTTTTCGAAGGTATACTTAATTGTATGTGGCTATCTTTCTACATACAAATTGTAAAGTAAGTTTGAATTTCTGCAAAATTCCAAGTGGAATTTTGGTTGGGAGAACTGATATTGCATTAAGTGGTTACTGACACTGTCTTATTAAATATACTGCCTGGTGAAGTGGAGTTCAATAAGATATTTTAAATCATCTTCAGTGGAAATCGAAACTTCCATTTCAAAAATTCTATGATTCTAAAAAAAGCAAAGAGCACAGTTTCTTCATTCCATCAATGGGTTTACAGTGTAATTGAGAACATTTTCCAAAAGACGAGACAAGAATGTTTACAAAGCTCCCTGCTGACATTCTGGTGGCAGGTATGGTGAGATGACAGAAGGAAGAAGTCAGATGGGATGGGATATGATCATGGGGGAAAATTCTTGGCGGAATACTTGACTAAGTCAGATTTGGAAGGTAGGGAGAATGTGGAACAAGATAAGGGATGGGCAGTTTTGAACGGAGCAAAATAGCAGAACATGGAAACCACATACAGGCTTCTGTATAGCAGCTACTGCTGAGAATCAGCAAGGGGGGACAAAGGGGATTTAGTCCCCTACAACAATGGTTCTCAGTTAGGCCTATTTTGCACACCCAGGGGACACTTGTTAATGTTTGGAGACATTTTTTGTTGTCACAACTAGGAGACGAGGGTTTGCTTCTGGCATATAGTCTGGTAAGGCCAGGAAAACTGCCAAACATCCTGCAATGCGGAGGGCAGCTCCCTTAACAGTTACACTTTGGGCGGCCAAAGTGTCCACAGTCTGTGGTTGAGAATCCCTGCCCTGGAAGGAACTTTCAACCCTGGCTGCACATCAGAATCACCTGGGAAAGTTGAAAAACTACCAACACGTAGGCCTCACCTCCAGACATTCTAGCTTCATTGGTTCAGGGCCTGGGGCATCACTTGTTTCAAAAGCTTCCCGGGTGATTTTAATATGCGGCTGGCTTTGAAAACCGTCACTATGGATCCATGTAGTTGAAAGGGGGAAACAATTAGATTTGAGGATTTTTTTCTGCACTTTTCATTCATTCCACTATCTTGTTCATATGTCTATACTTTAAATTACACAATCTTCAAGAAAATGCTTTTGGGTATGGCGCGTGTGTGCTTATAAAATCACTTGACTTTATATTTGAATTCAGGAAGATTGTATGTAAAGTATCACTTTCTCCCATCTCCCCTAGAAAGACCCATGCTTTGTTTAAAATGGTATCTTACAAACAAATTCTATAGATGTATATTTTAAGTCTATTTACAAATCCACTAGAGTGCACAAAATGTTTTTGTCATTTATGATTGACTTCATTATATATTAATATATTTAGAAGTGTAGTGTGGGCACAAACTGAATTGCCAATACTTTTGTCAAATTATCTAGCTATTTAGTATGATTTGGACAATATCTTCTTGCTCAAAACACTGATGTGGTTTGGTTTCTCATGTCCTGGAGTTATGTTGTTGATTTTGAAATGGGCTTCTTTTTCCAAACTCTAAATCTATGGAGCAGCTGGTGGTGTTTAGTGACCGTCTGCACTAGCAGTCTCATCTTTTTAGCATTTAAAATTAATTTTTCTCAGCTTGGCACATAGAGAACTCAAGTGTGCCCTTTGCTTCATTACCTGCTATGTTACAGTGGCACCAGCAGTAGGGGGGCGGGGGCTGTGACAGACCAACTATTTGAGCATCAGAAGTCGTGGCACTGAGAGGTTACATGTGAAGAGATTATAGCAGGAGAGGGCCTGCGCCCTTGCTATGGAAATGAGAGGCCTATCTTCACACGGATTCCAAACATCCCCATGACAATGAATATAACATCGAGGGCTCTGGCTGGGACTTCCCCAGCTCCGAAATAGCACAGTTCTGTATGCAAAAGATGAGTGTGTCATGCCAAGTACTCATGATAAATGAATATTGAACTGATCCATATAAAAAAAATTAGAGCTCAGCTCCCAGAGACTCTGGATCCTTCATGGATCTATGTGTAGTTAACAGAGCTCACAGAAAAAAAAAGAGTTTCAGTTTTACCAGAAGATAACAAACTGTCTTTCTGGGATAGTGGAGAGAGTTCTGGACTAGGAGTAATGGGGTCTGATTCTGGAGCTACCAGGCATGTTGTTTAATGTTTTGTATTTTATGATCACCAGGCATTAATCATCCCTCACCTGGAATCCAGGAGAAAAATGCCCCCAACTGGTTTTCCGAACTCCAGTTTCATTCTTCTTAAATCCCTCTTCCACTCTGCTGCCAGCGTGAACTTTCTAAACTATAAAACTAATCCTGTCACTCCCCAGGCCACCGAGTGTGGCTGTGCAGACTGAGTTTCTCGTGCAGATATTGTTTGATGCCTTCTGTCCCCTGGGTCTTTGTTCATGTTGTCCTTTATTCCTGAAACATATTTCTTCATCCCTTTGTTCCTAGTTAATCCTACTCATGCTTTAAGATACATTTTAAGAATGACCTCATACAGGGAACCAGCTATTTTACGCGCTTTTCCTTGAGATTCCCCTCAATTCTATTGAAATTATCACATGGAATGAAAAATCATGCTTAGGTGGCTGCCTCTCCTTAAAGATAGTGATATGGGGCCAGGCACGGTGGCTCATGCCTATAATCCCGGCACTTTGGGGGGTCAAATTGGGAGAATCACTTGAGGCCAGGAGTTTGAGACCAGCCAAGGCAACATGGTGAGACCCCCTGTCTCTACAAAAAATTTTAAAAATCAGCCAGTTCTGGTGGTGCACACCTGTAGTCCTAGCTACTCGGAAGGCTGAGGCAGGAGGGTCCCTTGAGCCCAGGAGTTCTAGGTTACAGAGAGCTGTGATCATGTCACTGTACTCCACCCTGAGCAATAGAGCAAGACCCTGTCTCAAAAAAAAAAAAAAAGATAGTGATATGCTCTTTGAAGACAGATATCTGATCCTAATTATCTTCCCTTGGTACCTAGCATGATGCCTGGCAAAGAATGGGCATTTAGTAGGGAACAGTGTGAACAGGAAGGAAAGAAAAAGAGAGGTAAAGAAAGGGTAAGAAGAGACAGGGAAGGGAAGAGGTAAGATGGAGTAAGGGGAGATGAATGGGTACAATAGGATAGGAAAATATTGGGAAGAAGAGGTAAGGAGGAATGATGGATAATGTAGTCAGTCTAGCCTGATTTCTAAGATTTAACCCATTTAAATGTTTGCAGTTCTGTACTGTTATAATATTCTATGTTAACCCTACTGTTTCCACAGTGTTTTGCATATTGTGCCATAGTCATCCTTCCATTATCCTTTAGTTTTGAATGAATTGTCTGGCCATGGAAGAACCAAGGGGAAGAATCAAGACTCTATGAGCTAGAATTCAAACCTCTCTAGATTTTACTTTTTTTCACTAAACTTTGCTGATCTTATTTTAAGTTTTTTGTAGTTCATATTAGTCTCTTATTGTCTCCTAAGCAGCTTACTTATATATTATATACCACATAATATATAAATATGATTTATTTAAGAATATATGAATATCTGGAAATTTTGGTAAATTTTTCTTAGAGCCTGTTAATAATTCATACTTTGTGATCTTTCATTACTTACAATATAGGTGCTTTACTAAAACTGTTCCTTAAGTGGCTCAGGCTCATGTAAAAAATTCTGATGGGGCAGAATTTCATATTTTATTCTGATAAAAATAAAGGAAGTATATTGAAATAGCTAATTGATATTTTATGTGACCATTTAGTTCCTATATTAGAGAAAATGAAGGGCAAGTGGTAGGGAAATTGATAATTTATGTAATAACTTGCCATTCAGCGGTCTACTTGTGGGAATGAAATTGAAACTTGAAGAAATTATTCAGATAATTTGAGATAAATAGAATTGTCATTTAATTATGCATATATTTCAGTATCTTAAAAAAGTATCCAAAAAAGGACATTTCAACTTCATTTACTATCAAAAATCTGACTTAAGAAGTAGTGATCATTCAAGATAGAAGTTATTTCCACCAATAAGAAACCATCATAAATACAATTTGCCTATTTTCATAGACCCACAGTGCTACTAGAAACATTGATAGACTTCTAAACTCAGGGCCTCTGGCTTCAAGAAAAAGCTCATCCAAACAATCCAAGTTAGTGTCAATCAATTTTATTTTTAAAAAACATCTTTGATAGTATCACACAACATCATAGTTAAAGATGATCTTTTTAAGGTCCTTGAAAAATGTAGTAAATATTTATTAATAGTAGTAAAGGTTGGTGTTTCTAAATTCTAAATTTTTACACCTAATTTTCTGTATGTAATACTTATAACTCAATATAAACAAACCATGAAATGTTATAACCAGAAATGCTTTAACATGCTTATTCCTATTACACATTAAGATTGATTATTAGAGGCAATTTAACTCATTAACTCAAATTATTTTCACAACTTCAATTCTTCACTTTTACATATTTGGATTATCATAACATCATATATCTCATTGTCTTTCTGGCTGGAGCAAAGCTGACTTTAACCCTGATTAAATTAGTGGTACATTATTGATTCCTGTTTCAAATTCATTAATATGCTAAGAACTACATGTCAATTCAATGTCTCAGAAGAATCATGAGATAGTTTGAAGCTAATTGTTACTTCTTATACATTTTTATTAGATACAGTTTTGTGTCACATCTTCATGTGCTGATTTGAAAATTTGATATTGTAGCATAATAGAACTAGAAAAATTTTCCTGAATTTGCCAGAACTAAAATTTCTAATTCTCTTATCTATAACTTTTAAATAATTAATATATTGAAGTTCAGTCCTTTGGTCCAGTCCACCTTCAACTAAAAGTCAGACAACTTTGATCTTTCCTAAAGCATTTTATTGTTCCTTTTTTTTTTTTTTTTTTTGAGACAGAGTCTCACTCTGTTGCCCGGGCTAGAGTGAGTGCCGTGGCGTCAGTCTAGCTCACAGCAACCTCAAACTCCTGGGCTTAAGCGATCCTACTGCCTCAGCCTCCCGAGTAGCTGGGACTACAGGCATGCGCCACCATGCCCGGCTAATTTTTTGTATATATATATTTTAGTTGTCCATATAATTTCTTTCTATTTTTAGTAGAGACGAGGTCTCGCTCTTGCTCAGGCTGGTCTCGAACTCCTGACCTTGAGCGATCCACCCGCCTCGGCCTCCCAGAGTGCTAGGATTACAGGCGTGAGCCACTGCGCCCGGCCCATTTTATTGTTCTAAGTAAGGACATACTATAAATCAAAACATAAGATTAGAACAGTCAAAATTTTAGATAGACATATAAAAAAGTGATGGAAGAATAACCGTCAGCATTATGATAAATAGAAAAGAAAATCTGAGAGAAATACAAGTGAGGAAAAAT
This sequence comes from Eulemur rufifrons, assembly GCF_041146395.1. Classification (NCBI taxonomy): domain Eukaryota; kingdom Metazoa; phylum Chordata; class Mammalia; order Primates; family Lemuridae; genus Eulemur; species Eulemur rufifrons. The sequence goes on along the minus strand of NC_090999.1, from coordinate 64,462,935 downwards.
ACAAAGAGGTTTTATTCCTCCCCCCAAAAACAACATATGGCAAAGAAAAAAAACTTTTATAGACTATTAGTTTATGTAGGATCCCTCCGTCTTTAACCTTGTAATACTGAATTAATGTTTTAAATGTTAGACTATCTTTATCTTCTTCTTTCCTCTTAAATTGAAATCATTCTATTTCTGCTTATACTTTTTTTATTCTAGTGAGTATCCAATGTACAAATAAATTGTCTGAGAATTTTTTTCCAAGGTAGTTGTTTAGAAGTTAAGATGTCTTTTTTCAAAAAAAAAAAGGCAACAAAATATATTATTGCAATAATCTAATGTTACAGTAAATTAGAGGCTCCCAAAACAAACCACAAAACACAACTTGGCCCATATTCCATTAAACCATCATACTAGTATCCTAAGGTAACAAATCAACATTTATGATAATCTGAATTTCCAAGTCACCAGGGAATTTCCCTCTTGATAGACCACAGCCATCACAGTAGTAAAGAAAGCCTTGTTTTTATTGCTGTTTTCTTTCTTGAATAAACAGAAACCTGAACTTTCTCTGGGTTCAGCCCCTCCTTTAGCCTAGTGTTTGCCTCCTTTGGTTGAATTTCCCAGGTTTACTCTGCTGTCTTCCTTGTTGAGTGTTGTACATAAATAATTGTGGCTGATCCCAAACAGACCTCCTCTTGGGTCTAGGATGGACCTAAACACCAGAATGAGGGCCAAAAAATATACTTCCTACCTGCTGGGGTCTCTGAGGAGGCCCCAATAAACAGCATTGCTCTTCCTCACTTCGGTTGTAAACAATTTGAGAAATAAAAGAGTATCAAATAAGACTAAAAATCTTACCTTTGCTCTGAGAGAGACCAGGATGGTTGGAGGATGTGAGTTTCTGAAGCCCACGATTAGATACTTACCCACCTAATCAGGCAGGTCACAGGAGGAAGAAGGGTAGAGTTGGGCATGGTCTGCTGAGTCATTTCCAAATTTACCAGGGGGTTAAACCACCCCTGCCCCTGAACAGAGTGACTAAGAGGCAGAGAGAGGCAAAGAATGTGCTTAGGAAAAGAATTCCCATTTTATGGAAAGCAGAATAGGGGAAAGGCTGGTTTTCCTAATTCCTCTGCAAAGCATAACCGATGCCCAGCTGTAAGACCCTCTGATAGCAGGTCCTCTCTATTCCTCTCTCTTTCCATTTTTCATGACAGCAACAATCCACTTATCTGGCATGCTCATAATCTACAAGACCTCTCTCATATCTGTATGAGCCAGCATCAGTCTTCATCCCATTCTATTTAGCCCTTTCTCAGACATGTAAATGAGAGCTACCTTCTCCCTCTCCTCCTTTGCATGAGCCTCCACACATGTGTGGATTTAGTAGAGGCCAGGGCTGCCTGCCAATTAGTCTGTACTTGGGATAGCAGGCTCTCCACTCTATTTCTACACTGCACTTCCAAACACAGATCTGATCACGGGCTCCCTTGCCCAAGGCCCTCAGGGATTCCCTGTTTGCCTACAGGAGCAAATCCTGAGTTCTTCATAGGACAATATCAGCCACACTACCTTTCTCTCATCATCTCCGACCTAACATTGGCTGCAGACATTGAACTCTTCCCCCCAACTAGAAAACGAAATACTTGTCTCCAAGCTTTCTTTGCACATGCTTTTCCCTCTGTTTTTTCCCCTGCTATTTATCTGCTCAAATCCCATTGATCTTTTAAGGCCACTTCACCGGAGTCAAGTGTCCATCCCTAGGCTTTTGGCATTCCTCCAGAGTTTGCTTAATTGTTTGGGCATCTCTTTTTTTATATAAGTTTGTTTCATTTTATTGTGATTATTGTTTACTAGTTTTTCTCCCTTCTCCAGAGAAGGTACCATGTCTCATTCATTATTATGTTTCCAGGTCTAGCATGGCATCCAGCACATAATACTAAATAAATTTATTTTAATAAGATCCATCTATTTCTTATGATCCAACAATAATAATCACGTTGACATTTTTAAAAAATACTACACAGACATTTCCCAAAACCAGTCATTGGTGAACACTACCAATTAATAATGTCTGGTTTCAGAAGGTTTTTTTAACCTCCTAATCTGATATTTTAAGTGAAAGAACAACAATTTCCATCTAGGTGTGTCAAATCCCACACTCTTTCTGCTACACCTCTGGCTTCCTGTAACAAATGGCCTTGCACAGCTAATGTAATCTTTTCCTTATTTTGTGTCAAAATACCTTGAGCCCTATTCCACGGATTCTCCTTTCTCAGGAAAGAAGTCTGTGTTAGTTATAAAAAAAAAAAAAAGAAAGAAAGAAAGAAAGGAAAAGGAAAGAAAAGAAAAGAAAACCAACCTGGGCAATTGGGAAGCCCACAAGGTAAAAATTAAAGAAACAGCTATAAAGCCAAATGCAACTTTAAACAATAAATAACATAAGGCAGGATATTGAGCAATATTTGCCATGCCCATAACCACTCACATTCTCCGTCTAATTTTCTTTCCTAGTTTATGTTCTTTCATTAGACTCTGAGTTAGACTTCTATACGTTACTACACACTTAATAAAGATATTTCATTTTTCCTGGTGTGCTTCCAGAGACCTAGCATGCAGTGAAGGTTTTATAGTCCTGTGCAGTGCAGCAGATGTCATTCCATTTGCCTAAGTCCTGCTGACATTTGGAGATGTGGATTAATTGAGCTACAGAATGAAATTTAATTAAAATTAAATACAGACTTGGCCATTGTATCTGTTCATTTCCTGCACTCCAGTGTGTATATTTGCAGGCAGCGCCATAGTTAATTTATTTAATCAGGATGCTCTGTGGGGGAAGCTGCACTTTGTTTTACACTGAAAGACTGAGGGTGTGGTGGATGCCAGGTTGGCTGTCATTACACACAATGCGCGCTGTGCAAATGATGCTACTGATGAGCCTCCGAGGGCTACCTGAGGGAGCAAGGTGGCCCCATGTGAACCTGTAGAGAAACAACTTGTCATAGACAACATATAGTGATGTCTTTTAAATTGACATTAGATGCCACAGGCATCTCATCTATTCCCCGTTAACATGTTGCCATAGTATTTGCTCATTCAGACATTCATTCATCCATTCATTCAACCAAGAAGCTTTGAGTACCCACTGTGTGCTAGGTCCTGAGTTTAAGGTAAGCACTGTTATTCACAGGAACCACATTCTTTCTGCCAATAACCCTAATTGGAGAAGTTTGCCATTTCTTGAAGATATATTTTTTAAGACAAGATTATATATTTAAGGAAACTATATTACTTTAGATTATGATGAGATTGTATCAGCGCAAGCGGCATAGATCCCACCCTTCCTGTGAGATCCATTGCAAAGATCGCCTCATTCCTGCAGTGGGAAACGAATGCCTTTCCAACAACTCCCCCAAGTACACAGGAGTTCTTTGTGTTATATCTGTATATCTGCCTATCCCCCTTTCCAGAGTATAAACTTTTGTCAATGTTCTTTTAATCTTGAAAAATGCATAGGCCAGTGCATCATTTCCAGAATGTGCTCAAAGACTATTTCTTAAACTGAAACTACTGAATATACTGTATTGTCAAGCATGCTCATTCCTGGGTGGTGGACCATTGCTGTTTTGGCAGTTTAGCATCACTTTCTCCTTTTTGAGGCAATAGGACCCCACCTCTGCTTTGGGGAATCACTTCTCCCACACCTATATGCCCCAGGGAAAGTTGAGTGAGTGGAGGCTGAGCCAATCAGTGTATTCCAACCCACTAACCCCTGTGATTGGTTCAGAAATGGACACATGACCCAAGCTAGGCTAGTGAGGGCCAGTAATACTACATTCTGAGACTACATTCTAAGACTTTGATTTCTCTTTGGTTTTACATGACAGGACATTGCCCATGAGTTCCAATCTTCTGTAAGGGGGAAACTTTCTAAAAATGGAGCCAACCCAAAGGTAGCTGCAGTGAAATAAAGAAAATCATCCCGTTACTCTTCCATTACTGCTGTTATCTTAGCTAATGAGTTTTTGCTTAACTTGGTTTGAGTTGGACTTCCTTGCTCTAGCACACAAAAAAACCATACCTGAGCAGCCTCATTATAATAATCATATAGTGCTATAATCATTTGTATGACACTGTCCTATAAGCTCCTTAAGGATAGGGACCTTGCCTCTTATCTAGTGACTCACCAACTAGCCCAGTGCCTAGACCACTGTATACTCAACAGTTACTTTGTTGGAATGAAAGAATAAATGTCAATTTTAGTGGTTATACGACAATGTCAATGAATAGCCTTTTGTAATAAAACAGATTAAATTGACATACTGCTCACAAACCCTGTTACTACTTTCTTTTTCACCAGTATTCTTATGACTGAAAGGGTCCTGAAAGGTCACCCAACAATTTCTAAGGGTGAGAGAGAGAGTTCAACCATCTTATATTGATAATCAACCTCATATCAAAAACTCCCTGAAAAAAAAACGCTACCACCCCATTCTGTTATATATGCCAGTGTTAACTATTCTTACCACCTGGAAATTGTTCTTTATGTTCCCTATGCAGTTGTGAGTTCTTGTAAATTCCGAAGTTAGCTTTTTCTCAGTTGAGCTATATTGCTTCTAGCTATGGACTCAAATTGACTCAATAAATGGGCATGCCATGTTCTCTCAGGCACATATTTTCTATTCCGTACCAACTTCACCTGTTTTATATGGACAATATCCTGTTAATCCTTGGAGTTATAGGAGAGTAAGCTTCACTTTTTTCTCCTTGCATATACCTTTTGTGAATTTAATCCTGCTCTTTTCTAACTCTATTTTCTACAGAGACAGTGACATTGATGACAAGAATGACAACTAAAATAATAATTAGCATTTGGTGAGCACTTTTTACCTCCTAACCATTACATCAATCCTCACAATAACAATAGGAGATAAATATTCTCATCCTCATTTTCAACATAAGAAAGATGAGGAGGCAGAGATTTGAACTTCAATCATCTTTAAGAAATTTGCTGAGCTGTAGGACATACAGAAACTTAGGAGAAATTTATGATTTTGATAAACATTTTAAATATTTTATTTGTAGGATAGTATTCACAAATTTTCCCAGTCTTATATTTTTCTTGATTAAATGAGCTAATATTAAATAGTAATAAATGTCTCTCCATACATGTACACACAGACATTTATAATAATAGCTAACATTTTTTGAGTTCTTACTATGTGTAAGGCACTATAATAAGAACTTCTATGTGTAATCACTCATTTAATACTTGCAACAAACTTAGGAGATAAATACTGTTATTTTCTGCATTTCACAGATGCAGAAACTGAAGCAAAAAGAGATTAAGTGACTTACTTAGACAAGGTCACATTTTAGTACGTGGCGGAGCTAGGATGAACCCAGACAACACAACTGTAAGGCCACAATGCTTATCCATATAGGAGAATATTTAATAAAATAAATAATTTGCATCCTAAATTTATTTTTTGTGTCTTATTTCAGTCAAAGAATATTAGTCACTGAGCTCGGTTCTGGGGATACTGCAATGAATAAGGCAGAAAAGGGCCTTGTGGATTATATTCCGTATGTCCACTGAGCCAATCAGTGTATTCCATACCCCAGCCTTGGTGACTGGTTCGGAAATGGACATGTGACCCAAGCCATGTGCAAGAAATACAGATATTTCTTTGAAATAAGCAACATGTCACTTGTCGAATCTGTAAAGTTCTAATTGTAATAGGGTTTGCCGTTTTTTACCAAGTCAGGGATTTTTCTTTCTTTTTTTTTTTTTTTTGACCTGATTGATCTAATTGAAGATAGACAAGTAAATTATTAGGTAGGAGAAAGGAACATCCATTTTCACAGTTGTTCTGATTTGTTGCTCACTTCTGGTCATTTGATTTGCTTGACAGATGTGATCAAAACAGAAAAATGAAATTTGTATTATGTCTTTATTTGGCTTTCAGTAAAGAGACTGAAAGTTTGGATTATTGAACTATGGTGTCTTTAGGGGAAGTAGTCATGTCTAGTTCATCTTAACATAACCAACAGCATCTAGCATATTACTTTACATGTGATAGAGCCAGATAAATAATTGTTGGATGAAAAAATAGATGAAAAAATACAGGACGAGCAGGTTTTCGACAGTTTTGCTGGTTTTATACTTTGTTCAGCAATATTTATTGAATATTGTGAATTCAATATATTTATTGAATACTGTGCTGTGGACTTTAAAGAGTAAATAAGTGGCCTTCAATAAGCTTACACTGGAGATGAAAGCAGAAGAACAACCAGAATGCCCGGCTGAAAACAAGTTATTTCATAAGAGGTACAAATAAAACATGACGGCAAACTTTCAGAGAAGAAGATGCTTACTGAGAAATTGGGTGCCATTTATCCATCAGAGTACTTCATTCTTCAAGATTGGCCTCCTGATGCCTATCTGTGCAGGTGTGACTGAATAGATAGGCAGAGCATGACCAACAAATCCTTTGCTCGTAGCATATATTCTAAGATTCTCCTTTGACACGGGGCTGCAGCTGCGAGTGGCCTCTTCGTCTCATTTGGCCCAATGTCTTTGCTCAAAAAGAGCTACCTGTTTCTATTTGTAGCACTGCAGGCCAGTCTGTGTCTGCTGCTACATTCTCAGATTTCTCGGCAGCCAAACGACTTTGCCACATTTTGGGGGAATTGTAATTCAGTGCTCTATTGAAGGGTTAAAGTGTGCTCTCCTCCACTCTCCTCGCGCTTGCCCCACTTCACTGCACCAGGCAGCAGCTGCTGAGTTTTCTGTGCCACCATTCCCAGCACCGGTCCCACTCGGCGGAGTTGTGTGTGACGGCACTGCTTCAATGCTAGTACCCTAGCTACATTCCAGTACTTTGCTTCAGACTCCCCCAAAACATACTGTGATAGTGTTCATAGCTCAATATTTTCTAAAGCCAATTAACAAGAAGTCCAAGAGTTGTTCTTAAAAAATCTTATCTGAGTTCCTATCTCTCCTATTGCTTCCACACACACACACACACAAAAAAAACTTATCTGATATTCAGAACCAGTGCTAGGTGAGGGAGGCATCTACTCTGTGAGTCCTCTTTTATTTGCAACTTTGAAAGAATAATTAATCTTGTTTCTATTGTTTTTGGTAGTTCAACATGTATTTATGGAATAATATGTGGTTAGTAAACCACAGAAATTAACATAAAAATTGGCAGTCTAATAAGGGGGACATAAAAAAGGCATAAAAATATGACACCTGTCATACATACATCCCGTGTCTATGTGGGTGCTGCAGTTACACAGGCTGCACAGGCTGCTTCTGCTCCTCCTAATTGTACGTTGCAATAGTCAGCACCTCCAAGATTAACTATTTATCTGTCCTTGAATTGAAGCTATTAGCATCTGGGAAAATATTTATAACTCCTACTTCCCCATCCTGAGATAGAGAAATGAAAAAAAGAGAGAGTAAAAAACAGGAGTAGGCTCGTATAAGGAGCAAAGAGGTGCAGGGCAAGGGGTAAATAATCATGAAAGTAGTTGAAAGCCTGGCACTCACGGGCACTTAATGAATATTTCTGAATAAATAAATTCAGAAATGAGTGGTGATCTATAGGACAGAAGTATAGTAGGGAAAGGTGAGGTCTAATAATACAAAAACTTGTGATTTTTAACTATCAACTCTTTCTTGGATGTGATTAACTTACCACTGAGTGGATCTCTCTTGATCTGGTTCAGTAATATACATTGGTTCACTGCCTACTGCTTTAAAACTGTGAAGATTTGAACCTTAGGCTCAAGGGTATGGACTGTGATGGGAGGGAAGCAACCTATTTTTAAGGAGTTCGGGAAGACCACCAGAGGCAGTGATGCTCTAGTACACAGCACTCAGTAAATATCTGATTGTTGATTGAGTCCATTATAAATTCATAATCACCTCCTCAAATAAGCCCACAATCTTGAACGTTGGTCTCACTAAGATCCACTAGCTAACTCACCCACCCATATCCACAACGATATTTTCAAACCTTCTCTATTGCTTCCATTTATAACTGAGCTTCAGTTGACTTGTCTCCAATGGAACACCTTGTTGCTCTCAGAGTAGGATTTCATCCCTATGTACTTCTCAGTGTTGTAATGGGTATGGGAATAGCCAAGTATTGGAGGCAGAGTGAACACAAAAGTGAATCCCCACTCACCTAATTAAGCTTATATAATCAGCACCTTCCTTGCTTCCTTTATATTTCTTTATTGATTCACTAACTCACCAGACATTTATTGAGCATTTACTGCAGTGGTTCTCAAATTTTTGGCCTCAGGATTTTTTTACGTTCTTAAAAATTATTGAGGAACCCAAAGAACTTTTGTTTATGTGAATTATTTCTACCAACATTTATCATATTAGAAATTAATACTGAGAAGTTTAAAAAGTCTTTGATTTACTTAAATGTAACAATAAACTAATTAAATGTTATCATAAATAATGTTTTATGAAAAATAACCATATTTTTTAAAACAAAAAAGTGAGTGAATAAGAGTGACATTGCTTTAAATTTCTGCAGATCTCTTTAATGTTTGGCTTGATACAGCTAGATTATCACATCTGCTTCTGCATTGAATCTGTTTTGATATATTGCTTTGATTGAAGCATATGAAGGAAATCTGGCCTCGTACAGATATGTAACTGGAAAAGAAAGGAATATTTTTACTACCACTTCAAATAATTGTGTGTTTTTTTTAATACAACACCAAAACTCAACAAGTGGTAGTTTCTTAAAGGTTACTTGCAATGTAGAACCTGAAATTGTACCTTGTACTTTGAATGGATCTTTTGCCATGTAAGATTTAGTAACATCATGTATTATATTGGCTCACTGAGTTATACAGATCTTCAAATGTTGATACACTTCATTATACAATATCAAAAAAATTATAATTCTTAATATCACCACTGATCTCATCAGAAAAATCTTTAAATATTAAGAAGCTGTCACGTTTATGGTGACAGATACAAGTTTTCCAAAATTCTGATTTTGCTTGAATGCCTGAATTTTATTATTGGCAAAAAATATTGTCAGTTGTTTTCCTTGAAATGACAGTCTCACTTTGTTCATTTTAGAGAAAATATCTGCCAAATACCTGTCAGTTGTTCTTTCATGTAAAAATGGTATTCCATGACAAAAGTGGCTAGTTCAGCCTTCAACTCAATCACACAAGTGTTTTTCCTTTAGATAACCATGGTTCCTGGATATGAAGCAGAAGTGCTTTATGTGTACTTCCCATTTCATCACACAGAATATTAAAAAGATGTATATTCAAGGATCAAGATTCAATAAAATTGATTTTTTTTATTGCCTCATCAAGGGCAGTCTTTAGTGAGACTGGCTTTTTTTTTTTAAGTATAAGTGCATGGCAGTGAAGAATCCAGTAAGTACTAGTCATGTTTGGTGCCACTGCATTGATGTGTGCAATGACACCAGCAATTTTACTCACCATCGCTTTAGTACCATCAGTGCAAATTTCAACACAGTGAAAAAGGCAAATATTTTAATATTATCATAAAAATCGTTTTGATATCATAGATGCTTTAAAGGGTTTTGGGGACCCACAAGGGTCCACAAACCTCACTTTGAGAACCACTGACCTACTGTCTGCATGGAATAGTGCCAATGATAACTGTAGACCAAAGAAAAACAAAAAAACCTCTAAAACTTTATGACATTATAACCTGCCTTCAGAAAGTTAACAATTAGATTGAACCGCATGAAATTGTTATTTTTGTAGACAAGTTTGAATACTGGTAATTTCACATGCTTGAACCTATGGAATAAAATGCGTGTGTGTATAATGAATCATGTATATAAATGGTGCAGATCTAAGGGAATGCAAAATTAGTACACAACCAGCATGAAATTCAGAGTTCTGGAGTTTCCAAATTGAGAGGAAACATGTACTTAGAAATTTTAGGTGGAAGAGACAGAACCCTTTTCAAGTAGGGGGAATAGCATAAGCAAAAGTTCAGAAATGGATATAAATGCAAATAAAAGATACTTATGACCCTTTGAACAGTTTTTCAATGTTCTTTTTCCATTATTTATATGCTTGTAGTTATTTTGAGCAGTTATGTGTGTTTTTGTACCCCCATATATGCACTTTCAGCTCATTCTTGGCCTCCTTATTTACTTCCAAAGTATCTATTAAGTTCAGCCTAATTGTAGCTACTTAATATTTTTAAATTAATAAGGAGATATTTTTAATTCTTTCTGTTCATATGCATCCATTTATTCAAAGACTGTTAAGTGAGTACTTACCCCATGCCATGCCTTACGTTACTCATTGGGGTTATAATTGCAAACAAGGGGGTGTGATATTTGTCCTTATGGAGGTTCTAGTTAGTGGAAGGAAAGACATACAATTAAACATGAAGTGTGATAGATGCCATAAAAATGGATGTGACGATCAGAGAAGATTTCCTGGTGGAAAAGACCATCAAGCTAAGACATGAAGCATAAAGAGTTAGCCAGGCAAAAGTGAACAGTGTAGAAGGAATTGTTCCAAGTGCATTTGAGGAACTGAAGAAGTTCATTGTGACCAGAGGTAGAGTTTGAGAGAGGGGAGTGGTGAGAGAAAGATTCACTGTGATGCTGGGACCTGTTCTTACATGTCACATATACTTTGTTAAGGAACATGAATATTATGCTAGTGGTAATTAGAAGCCACTAAAGTTTTTTAAGGCAGTAATGGCATGACAGTATTTGTAATTTTTATAGTTAGCTCTTTTTATTTATTGAAAACATAGAGTATAACACAGCATAAAAGGGTTACCCACAGGCAATCACTGTGAACATTTCTTGTGTGGTTTTTCAGAGAATTTCTGTCTATGCATATACATGCATATATATGTATGTGTATAGAGACAGATATATATCTTTAATTTTACAAATAATAGTACATTGTACAAACTGTTCTATATCAGACTTTTTCTACCTGACAATATAACATGGGGATTTTTTCCATATGTCTACATGAAGATCCACCTTATTCTTTTTAACTACTTCTTAATATTCCAGAATATGAGTTTCCATAAATTTTTTATTATCATCTATTTTTACTTATTGCAAAAGTTGCTGCAATAACTATCTTTATTTATCTTTGTGTAGATATGCTAATATATCTGAACTATATATTTCTAGAAGTATAAAAGTCTGATTAAATGTAACTATTACTTAAATTTTTAAGCGGATAAAAATGTTTAAATTTCAACAGATATTCCAAATTTCCCTCCAAAGAAGCTAAGCTAATTTATATACTAATCAATAGTATACGACAAGGCTTATTTTCCCCACATTCCCAAACTTTAAAATCTTTCTCAATCTGATAAGTGAAAAATATCTAATGTTAATTTGCATTTCCTTTACAAGTGAAGCTAAGTATCTTTTTATATTCTTATAATCCATTTTCTTTTTATATAAATTGGCTGCTTAAGTCCTTTGCCCATATTTCTTTCAGGTACTGATTTGTAAGAGTTCTTTATTGATTAGTAACATTAACTCTTCGCTATGTGTATTGCAAACATTTTTCTCACTCTGTGAGTTATATTTTTATTTTATTTGGGTATTTTTCCTGAGGAGTTTTTGAAAGAAATTTGTGTATTTATATTTATCAATATTTTCTTCTATCATTTTTATGAAATAGTTTGGAAGGATCTGTCCTGTTGTAACATGGAGAATGTATTACATTGGGGTGAGAAAAAATCAATTGGGAGACTGTTAAAATAATTATGTAGAGAAATCATGGTGGCCTGAATTAGGACAGTGGCAGTGGGAATAGATGGCAATGAACATGTTTGTGAAATAGGAATTAGAAGCATCTGAACTGAGAGGTTGACTGAAATGTGGGAGAGGAAATAGACATGTTTTAGAGATGATACACAGGTTTCTGGCTTGGATAACTGAGTAGATGATTCACTAAGATAAAGAATGCCTGAGAAAGAATATATTTGATTTTGGGGGAGAGAGTAGATGCCAAATTCATTTTGGAGCACATTGAGTTTTACGTATCTAAGAAATGGCTGAAGATAGATACTCAGTAGGCTGGTGGTTATATGGATTTGGAGTTCAGTGGAGAGTAGATTTTGGGTGATGGGCACACATAACTTTGACTCAAACAGTACAAAAGTAATTTATATAACCAAAATGTTTGTACCCCCGTTAATATTCTGAAATTAAAAAAAAAAAGAGTAGATTTGAGCATTCATCACATAGACGCTAACTGAACCCATAGGAATGGATATAGGACCACCTAGTAGGGAAAGGGAGAGACAAGCCACGGTGCTGAAGTATAGCCACAAACTCAACACTGAGAAATGGGAGAAAAACCAGGAGGACGATGTCTTCGAAGTGAAGGAAAGAGAGTATATATTTTAAATTAATTGAAGGTTGGCAGAGTTGAGCCTGTGTGTACCCTATGTATAAACTACTGACTGGAGACCAGCAGGATAAAAGTGTACTCAAATTATTAAACAAAGGTGGCTACAATTCCCTACGGAAGCAAAACAAAATCATACGAAAGAAATATCAAGTGTTAACATTGGCAGTGAATTTGGGTAATTTATGAGAAAAATGCTTTTTTTTAGTAATTCCCTTGGACTATTTATTTATAACTACCCTATTTAAGCTGCATAGAACTTTAAAGATGACCATTATCTAGCTGTCCCTGCTTTCTTATCTCTCGATCTACCAACATCAATTTTTATACAGGGTTAACTTTTCTCAATGCAACTGGGTGTTTCAATTCTTTTTCACAGATAAATAAGTGAAATATCTCAGGAATTTGATTTAAAATTTCTTAAGAATTACAACTGCATCTCTGTATATCCAATCAATAATATTATGGAAATATCACATTAGTTTAAAACTGAATTATGCTGTTATCAAATATTCTACCCTATATTATTTTCAGATGAGATAGGAAAAATGGATCATAAATAAAAGAAAAATATAACACTTTAGTTAACTTGAACATGGAAGCTTGGATTTTTGGTGTTTTGGTTTTATACTAAAAATGCCTACTGAATTCTTGCTGTTGGTTTCCTTTGCCAGTTGCAATTCCTTTTACTTTAGACAAGTGCCACATCATACCGACTTGAGGCTGCTGAGTTCTCTTAATTGTAATTGAAATCACATTAAAGGCAGGTGTAGTACTAGCATGAACTACAAATACCTCTTCATTCAAGAAGAGAGATCACGATAAGCAGCAAAGACCAAATTAACTCTGTCTTTCTTATTCTCTGCTCTATTTCTGTAAATAAGAAATATACCGATGTTGAACATATCCTGACTTCAGAAACTTATCATTTGAAATTAGACACCTCCAGAACTATTTTTGGAAAGACTTTTAAACTTGGACAACTCCCTGCTGTTACGAAGACTGACGGTGTTTCTGAGCTGTAACAAGGAGATTTTATATAAGACTGTTCTTACTAGAACCTGTTTTATATAAGAACATACTTAAAAAGCTAATTTCTTTTCTCCTTTTTGCACTGCAATCCACAAAGTGTGACTAATAATAGATTTAAATTTGCTAAGTGCATTCAGTCCTTTGTGCCATCATAAAGAGAATCTATTACTGTAAAATTGAGGCTTAGTTCCAAATTGCGCCATTATGAAGTTTTCTTCCAGCAATGTTTTGTCTCTAATACACTTCCCTCATTGTAATTCTATTGCAAACCTGATGTCTAGCATCAAGTCTCACAATAATTATTTTAAATTGCTACTAGGAACAGTAGTCCTGGTGGGATATATTACTACCATTCTAACAAGATGAATTTCAATGCACTTGTAACCATATTGTAGCATATTATGAAAGAAAGAAAATCTTTGAGTTTTATATCTATGGACATGCATGTAACAGAAAAAATTATTCTTATAAACTTCAAAATACTTTTTTATTGAACTTCTACTTAAACTAATTATAAGTCACAAGGACAAATTAGAATATCTAGCCACATGGCCCATTAATAGCATGCTGAGTGACTTGAAAGGAATAAATAAATATAAAAATAATAATAATGCTATCGCTTAGAATAATTATGCATGGTAATATATTTATACGATATATTTTAAAGATAGTATAACTTATATTACCATAGGAGAAAGGCACCAGAAAACTATTAAAAATGAAGCTGACATAAAACTTTATTCTTAATTTAATCTTTTCCAAGGCTTAGAGATCATTTAAATAAATGAACTACCCAAAAAAGTATGTTTAAAAATAATTTATTGTATAATAGAAACTTCAAAAAATGTCATCTTTAGGAATCTAAAACATTGAGTCACAAGTTTGCTAATATACTATACCTAGGAATACTTCTAGGAATCAACATGGAAGGCACTGGAAAACATTGTAAGTCACCCTGAAACTTAGGTGATTGTTTAACGGTAGTGTTACATGATATGCCACGTGTTTCGTGAGTTATTTTACATTCTTACTGAGGGCATTCTAAAATTCACCATACTAATATGAGTTGCCTCCAGGCTTACAAATAAATTGGGAAGATGACCACTTTAGATTCACTGAAAGTATGAATCTTGAATTTGTGGCATAACAAAATTATTATAAAGAAATAGTAGAGCCAAGCTTCTCTGTTGTAGATAACATGATTATAAAATGATGGTATGAGATCAAAAGCTCTTTCAATCTTAATAATTTAAATAAGTTGTCACACAAAATTTAGAAGAAACTCCCAAGTATGAGTTCTGTATCTACAGAAATTCTCTTCTAAAAATATTCACATATAACCCCACATGAAAATCACTTAACCACCTAACGAAACTGAAAGATATTCCCTGGAGTGGACCAAATGGGAAAAGTTAATCTGCATACTTTACAGAAAGGGACAGCTGGATTTACATTAGCAATGCAGCATTTTACCTTAAATAATAACTGAATGAACTATATTACACACCAGCCAGCATGGAGCTACCATTGAGCAGTGAGAGATTACACCAAAATGGCTGAACAACCTTCTATTTATAATAAAGTGGTGCATTGTTTGTTAGGCAATAACAACCATTTTGTAGAATTTCCAGCATATAGAAAAATCTGGAAATATATTATTCTATCTGGTCATTACCTGTTAGAAACCTAAGAAGGTTGTCTTCTTACCATTAGGTCATATCTAAAACTTTTGGTATTGTTTTGTAGATTAGTTGTAATCACTGTTCAGCGATCTAGACCTGAAATCATATACTGTTGTTTCTGAAATATTGGTATTTGCCAATAGAAAGAGTTATTTATTTTATATGTCACTTTCTTTGAATTAACTCCTATATTTATATTTACTCCTTTATATATAAGTGTATATTATTTTAAATATACTATTGATGTTGCTAGGAGAAAACAGAACCCAAGGCAAAAATATCCATTGTTAACAATGTTTTTGGTCATAAATCTATTTTCCAAGTGGCCAAACGTAATTACATTATTATATTGGCAAATGCCTCCATAGAACTGAGTATAAGATTTTACCTCTCACTTTCAGGTTGGAGGAAAAGAAGTCCAAGTTAATAGAAAAATGATTAGAAACAGAAGGTGTCTTGGCTCTCAGTTTTGTTAATCAAAAAAAAAAAAACCTCATAAACCTTTTATAAATTTCCACCAATACCTTTCCCTTTTGAATTAAAAGCTTTTTTGTATGATCCGAATAGAAACAATTGTCCAGAAGAGCATATGAAATTAATGTTTCCCCAAGAGCTTTACTGAAAAAATATGCTGACCCTGTGCTTATCAAGGCCTTTTGAAATCAGTACTGACTTTTAAAGGACAATAAAGAAAGCTTTTATTTTTAATATCATACACGTGCTCCCATTCCTGAGATTTCTTGACAATAGAATTTTGAATTAACTCTTTGAATGCTGTGTTTCATACTCAACAACAATTCATTTCCTGACTGGAAATATATTCTCCCAATATTTTGGTGAAATTGATTAGAGGGAATTATATAATATTGTATATTGAAGATCTTCAGAAGAAAGGAACCACATACCAACTATCCAGAAACCAAAATCTTAAGGGACTAAGAATATCACATCCTTTCAGATTTTCCAAACTTGTATGATCATAAGTCACTTCAGTCACTTGTTACACTGTAGATTCCTGGGGCTGTTCCCTAGCAATTCTGTTTGCATAGACCTGGGATATATAAGCATCTGTAATTTTAAAATCATTCTTGGATGTGTTGAGAAACATTTGATTTACCTCAGATTCAACTTTTTGCATTTAAGCAACTGAGAGCAATTGAGAGTTGAAAAAAATACATTTCAAGGATTTTTGGCAAGACTAACTTGCTTTTGAGAACTCAATGAGTTGATGGCACAAATCTAAACAGAACTCAATTTTCTAACATCTCATCCTCTGTATATGTGCTTGTTTGGGGTATTTTTGTTCAAACAGGTTTCCTTTTTTAAAAGACAGGTTAGCTATGCATGGTCTGTGTCTGAAGTGATGTGTTTGATTGACAATGAATAAAAGTAATTATCTGACATCTCCTAGAAGAACATAATGAAGAGACCATAAAAGCCTGAAAAGAACCCTAAGAGTTCTAGTCTAGCAGACTACTTCCTAGAAAGAACTACATATAAAGTCTCTTAGAGAGAGGATATATTTTTACCTTAAATATCTCAAGGAAAGACAGGCATTTCCTTAACTACCCATTAATCTCTCCCAGTGTTCCACATGGAAATATTATAATTAGTGTATACTTTTTAGTTGTCATGTGTGCCCTTTTCTTTTTCCTTTTTAAAAAGAAAATATGGCATTTTTTATTTATTTGAATATTTCACAAATTCATAAAGCAATTAAATTGAGCTAGACAGACAGATAGATCTTTAATTTTTATAGAGAGAGAATATGAACTTCTTACAAATGAACACAAGGTGAAGATTTAGAGTACTAGTTCTTACCCCCCTTTTGAAAAAGGACCTCCTTCGAAGTTCTAAGAAGACCTCTGGCTAAAAATATGCAACATATGTATATACCTCCATAATTTGCGCACATACTTTTCAGGATGTTTGTGGACCTTGGAAGCCTCCTAAATTAATAAGCACTAATGTGGTAGGACGAAGCCACCCCTGAAATACTGGTGTTCAGTGTATTTTCTTATATGTTCAAGAAGGCAAATTATCATCAAAGCCCAAATAATTGTAAAGCACTAATTTGTTAATATTATTTTAAAAATCAGAAGATGAAAATTGAAGTATATTGCCCATGTAATTATACTGTAAATCTGTGCAGCATGAAAGTGAGTACTCTATTTCACCAAGTGATCTTAATTTTTTCTAGATTTTAACAACTAAAGTTGAGCAATGAAGTTATATTGTCTAATAATCTTGTGCAGAATATTCATACATGAGAAACAACAGTGATTTTCCCTAACCACTGTAGGGGTTAATGATGAGATCAGCCTGTAGATTTCAGAAGGTTATTCTTTGAGGAACCCCAGTACCCAGGATTTAATGGTAGAGAGATGTGAACAGGAAGTAGGTGGCTGTATTAAAATGAGAAACTTGTGATGGCCCATCCCTGGGGAACATGCACATTATACCTTGAGTTTGCTGCTAAGTCTGCCATTTCCTTCCTGAATCATATTGGTGTGAAGATCTATTTCCAAAACAGCTCCTCATTTTACAAAGCAAGTTGAATAGTTCTTGACTTCGTCCTTCTCTATGAGAATCAAATTCAAGTCAATTACCTCAGGGGTACAAAGCTTTACAGGCATACTTTAACTCACAAAATTGCCATATTTCTGAAAAGTTCTGAGTAAATCAATTTTATCCTAAATAAGATCACTTTTGGGCACGAGAAAAACAAACAAGTTAAAAATATCTTGTGAATAATAATTTTATAAAATAAAACATGTTTCTTGACTCCCCCACGCCACAATTGTATATCTTTCTCATCTATAATTCTAAGCCACTAATTTTCACACAACACCGTATCCCCATTGACAAAGAGATTCTGGGTTGCACAATGAAGTCTCTACCTTCCATAGCTGTGCCAACCTGCCTCTCCTATCCTGCTGTTTAAGCATTCTATTCTTTGCAAGTGTTTTCCTTAAGTGCATCATGTCTGTAGGTCCTCTTCATGCGTGGTATCCAGGGTAGGTTTTAGGTGCTTTTTCATATAATATATCAAACTAGAATTGCTGTAATTACACAGACCCGATAGGAAAAATCCACTCCTGCCCAATATCATGATGCTTATCTCAACCCCTATTTTGTCATTTCCATAGGATATATAGTCTCATATTCCCCATCCCACTCCAGTCAAATGCCATTGTCATAAATAAATATTTATTAATACCTACTATGGATTCAAAGAGATATAAGACATGGTCCCTGTGCTCACTAGCTAGTTGGGAAGTTAGGGCATGCAAAAAAAAGTGATTAATAACAATATGAGATAGCATAGACTAAGTGATACATGACACTCTCTAATTTATCTGTTCAGCAAATCCAAATTTCCATAAATTTATGTTTCTTAAAGGGAGATACATCTGTAATTCTTGACTCCCCATGCCTTTTCACTAAGCTGTGTCTTCTAGCATAATGAAAAATAATGTGATAATATAGTGACATATTACTGTAACTTCAGGCTGTTTCCATAGAGGCAGAGCAGTCTCATGGGTACCACAATGGAATGAGATACAGAAGACAGGGATTCAAATCTGAGAAATGCCCCTGACATTTTATGTGACCTCAGACAAGTGACTTAACCTCTCAATTTTGAGCTTTTTCATCTATAAAGAAAGTTTAATTAAACTTGCCAACATCATAGAGATGCTATGAAGTCTAGCTACCTAAATCCCATTCAATGTTTTGAAGATATAAAGTACTTGCTCTACAGTCATAAACAATAAGCAAAAAAATAAGTCTTATTTAAAAATACAAATTTTTATACAGTTATCACAAAAGATGATACTGATGCCCTCTAGAGCCTAGTTGTAGAGACAGATTTACACTGATCCATCCATACGCTCACACTGGTTATGTTGGTGACCAGTAGCGCTGAAGATAGGTGGAGAGGATGAGGTATCTGTCTGTAACCATAGAACAAAATAAAGCTAATGGGCCTCCCTGGAATTGAACCATGACCTAGGTCTCATTAGCACTATCTGCTAACCAACCAAGCTAATTGGACACCACATTGATAATAATGTATCAAAGCATGGTTTGGTTTATTTTTTTCCAAAGCTTTCCCTAGATTTAATTTCAATAACCATAAAAATTAGTTTGAGTAATTAGAGCCTAAGACAATAAGCTAGACATTATTAGATGCCACTAACCTCCAAGGGAATAACTCTTGCTGTCCCCGACAGGCTTGTAGTCCCCAGCAGGCTCTTGACTGCCCTGAGAAAGTGAAGTTTCACAATGACAAGGCTAATAAACCCAAGGCCCTCCTGATGAGATTAGGAAAGACTCTTACGCATCTCTTGCTCACTGAGTCTATTGGCAAGAATTAGAAATTGTTCTAGTCTGTGAGTCCTGTGGAGGCTAATAAAGTGACAATGAAGATGCATTGTGCTACAGAAAACAGTCCTAAGTACTAAATAAAAAATGCCTTAACACTGAGCTCATAACTTTACCTCTTGGGATTGATTATATCTTTCGGCTGAGAACACGAAGCAAGCCTTAATGAGGAACTGATATTAGGTGGGACCATTTCAGTAATTCTTAGCTCTTTGAACTTTCAGGCAAGGTTAATGTACCTGCTATTCCATGGAACAAAACAAAAATATATGATGTTGAAATATTCCCTTTTTAGAAATACGAGAGTAATAGAATCCTGCAGTGCTAACAAAGTAGCATGTAAATCTTAGGGCGTAGACTTCAGATTTCAAGTGGAATGAATGGCCTATTTGGCCCAAGCTAGGTAAACTTGAATTCTGCAAAGCTAAAATACTGGAAATTAGCTCCATGATGTATTAACCCAAATAATAATGTTCCTGACGTAGGAAAAAAAAGATGGAAATTAAACATCTAGTTATGAATACTGCGTCTGCACAATGTGCTGCATGCACCGCATGTGTTAGAATTTCTTCTCAGTTCTTTTTTTAATCTTTTATTCATAGCATTGCAGGTGATGAAAAATTTATGCCTTGAGTCTGGCATTGAAATTAAATGCAAAATGAAAACAGAAGCAGTTTATACTGACAGCTTAAATATCTTTATCTAGCATACGGTTGCACTATAAAAATCACTGGGTGACTTTTTAAATCTCCCACATGTAAAAACCAAGAGTTGTACAATAATGAAGAAAGTTATATATCTAAGATATCAACAGCAAAGTTGTATTTTATTAGCGCTCTTTGTTAATTTCATTTTGCTCTGTTCTGCTGTTTTTGTTTAATGAGCACAGACATATGAATATAAGCTTTTAAAAATACTGCATAAATTAATCACCGATACTAATTCCTCAGAGTGGAAGGAAACAATTGATTTTTTGCAGTATTTTTAATGAGTGTGATTTTTCTGGTAGGTTATGTCTTATGCTGAATAGAAAACATTAAACTGTACCTAAGGTAGTTATACTGTAGTAAAGGTTAATTATTCAGGTGAATCAGTGTGTTCATCACTATGTTAATATGAGTGATGCTTGGAAAGAATGGTGATAATTACAGTAATATCCATAGTCACTGGGTAAGTGAGTTTTCAAGTGTATTTCCTTCCTTAGAATAGTTGCAAGTAATTTTGTACACATTATTTTATTAGTCACAACTCTATTCACAAAATGAGGTTCCCTGTAAATCGTTCCTATTTTCTAGAGATGTTGAGTCTTTTGTCCTAGGCATATTTGTATATGCTGTGCTGCATTAAAATGTTTGCTATGGTTTTTGCTGATGGACTAATGCTAAATCTCGAATAGCTCATAATATCAATTAATTGAAGAAAATAATTTCCTCTTAGTTTTGTGAATAATGCACACAGGTTTAAAACATATTCAGTCTCTCTCTCTCTCTCTCTCTCTATATATATATATATGCACATGTATATATATTTATGAGAATTTTAAAAATAAGTGTAGAGTTATTTAGCATTTAAATAAGTAAAGCATGAAATTTAGAACAGTCTGCAGTTACGTAAGGCATCAATACTAAAACAACCACTTAGATTTCCATATTTAGAAGACTTCACCACACAGCTTAAAATATTTTACACTCAGCCTCTGATTTGTAGCTCTTTCCTGGCTGTTTTATGTAAACATACTGTGTATAATTATGCAGATAATTTTATACAATATTAATTGTGCTAAGAGTGCAATGAGTGTGTTTAATTCAGTAATTCATTTACATTTTAATGATTTTAATAGCGTAAGATTACCAAATGCAATTGAAATATCTCTGACCATTGTGGTATATTGTGTGAAGAGTTCAAATAGTTATATTGTTTTATATTATACAGAATATATTTATCACATCTTGTTACTGACAACCAAATGGAATCTTAAAATACCCATGTTGAAAAAATTTTTAAACATTTTCAATGCATTTTTTAGTCCAACATTAAATATACCTAGAGAGTGATGCCAAAAGCAGTGACATATCAGATATCAGATTCTAAAGTGTAATGTCTGTCTTCAGCACATGAATTGTCAAGGTGGCCTGAATCTTTGAAATACAGCTGATGAGCAGTATTATGTTTTTTTGCAGCCAACCTGTATAAAAAAACAAATGCATTTAATTTATTCCTCTTTAATGGAGGAAGAATAATTCAAGGTGTTTATTATAGGAAGCAAGTGAATTACTAACTTTTACATGTAAAGATAGCATCTGAAGCCACTCTCCAAATCAACAAATTTCAGGTTAGCATTTCTTTCTTCTTCCTTTCATCATGTACAGATTTAATATCATCAGGAATAAATCTAAATTGTTTGCTTCTTTCCTCCTAATTCCTGAAGCAATGTATAAGTCTAGCGAGGTTTGAAGTGACAGGATTACAAGCAGTCTTTTGCATACATGGCCTTTAGGGATAAGTGGCTACCTTGCATCTAATAAACAAGAAAGTGAATTCGTTGAATAATGAATTAAGTGGCATAAGTTGTGATAACAAGGAGCAAATGTAACTTCAGACAAATAGTATTTGCTTTGTGTGGGGTTATCTGAGAGGGCTGATGCTCCGCCAAGGGAGACTGAAAAAAGGCTCATTATATTAAGATGTTCTTTTACAGAACGCAGTCTAAAATGATCTTGCAGTTTTCCCCCCCGTTTGCTGAACTCCTTTGTGTGCTTCTATCAAATCAACCACCTCCACCAGGGGGATAACTAGGATTCTTTCAGACTGTTGAATGTTGTTTAAAATGAAAATTCCTAGTGAGTTTTGGATGGGTCACCCAACAATTAAATAGAGATGTCTAATTGGTTCATCCATATTAGGGTCAGCAGCTGGTTACAGAATAAAAGGTTGTGGTGCCCCATTGCACAGTTCTGAACCAAATTAAATTATTAATCTGCTCTTTGCTTCAATGTAGCTTCATGGGGATTCCTAACCTGCCATGCCGAATAAAACAGAACGACTGCTTTACATTTTCATTATGGAGAATTATATTTTAAATTGCAAATGTTCTTCTATTTAGCTTGCATTGCATATCTCATTGGATATGTAGAAATATCTTCAACAGTCAGTACTTATAACTTGTTTTGTTAATTTCTAATTGTGGCTGGAAACTATGAAACCACCGAAAAGGATGATTTGCATGCGGTACCAACCCTCTGGACAGAACCAGTTGAGCAAAGTCAAGTCTTAGGGGGCCATTATCTTTGACTCTTAAATTCAAAAGATATAATTAAATAAGTATGTTGCAGGAGGCTTTGTAATCTAACATGAGCTTCAGGTTAATTCAAGCAAGATTATTTTTATGATAGCAATTCCTGTAAGGGGTCAAAATCTTAATTTTTGTGACCTTGTATGATTATTTTGACTTTTTTTTATTTAACTACTCTAAAGTGAATATTAACTTTGTGCAAAATTATAGCTGCATCAAATTTTCTTTATATTAAAATAATATTATAGGCCATTTAAAGGACTTTATCAATTTCTTATAGTGTTTAATAATATCTTAATAATTCTATTATCAACAGTAAGCATAGTTGCAATAAAAACATTTACCACATTTTCTTAGAAATTATTTTATGAGATGTTTTCTATCAACATTTTAATATATGCCTACTTTCTACTTCTACTTTTAAAATTTTGAGTTATGAGAGCCATAGCAGAACTAACTTTAAAAGCTGATTGATCTTTGGAAGGTAGTACAATTTCTAAAGATAAGTCACTTAGTAATCACAACTGAATGAGGGTTCAATATTTGATATATTGCATTAACTAAAGTTTTGAATTTCATTCATTGGTCCGTTCATGTGTGTGTATATTAGCTGAGTCTGTTGGAAGACATATAAACTTAAGACCAGTGAAGACACTTTATAAATTAAAAAAAATTTTATAAATAATCTAGTTCATTTATTCATCAAAAACATATTTACTGGACTCCTACTCATACCAAGTACTGTTTTAGGAGCCACGTGAACCAAAGGAAGTGAAAAAGATAAAGTCCCTTCTATTGCAGAGTTTACATTCCAGTGGAAAGAAACCAGACAACAAATAAGTCTATAGATAAATTAGCAATAAAACAAAAGAACAAAATATTGGGAAAAAAGCAAACTAGTATGATGTCACACAGAGAGTGACAAAATAAGGGCCTCTTTAAACAGGGTTGTCGAGGCAGGCGTCTCTGAGGAGCAGGCATTTGATCTGAGACCTTAGCCATGCGAGGAGTATTCCAAACAGAGAGAATAGCAGGAGCCAGAGCCGGGGGTGGGAATGAACTTGGCATATATGAGAAAGGGAAAGAAGCCGAACTGGCTTTATGGACGTGCAGCCTGGGTGGGCACACATGGGCCCGTGCTTAGAAGGGCCCCAGTCTAATGCTCTGCTGTCACCATCTTGAAATTCTTAATTTTTAAACAAGAGACCTCACATTGGTCCTGCGAATTACCAACCCAGTCCAGAAAAGAAGGCTAATTATCTAGAGTGTAGTGAGGTGGTAGGGGAGGGGGGCATTAAAAGGCCAGCAAGTGATATTTCTGGGTGTATCTGGTGGCACTGGCATCGGTATACTTACTTCATGGAAGATTAGTTGCACTTTACGATACAGCCATTTTTGTCTGCTGTTTAGAAAATGGAATTATTTTTGTTCTATATTTAACCAGATCCTCACGTACAGATGATAAATTCCTTAAGGATAATGTTGGTCTCTTCTGTGTATTGTGCACACTTCACGGCACCATGTGATTAGATATTCCACAAATACTAATTGCAGCTAAAGGGAGTTTGCCTTCTCTTTTAAACTAATAGGGCTTCCTTGGGAAAAAAAAAAAAATAAGACATTTAGTGTTCACATTTTAATTCTTGCTTTCCTCCCACAGTTATATTGTAGTACCAAATCTGCGTGACCATTTAACAATTAGGTTGAATCATATGAAATTGCCTAGATCAACCATTTGTTACCTAGAAAATGGCAATTTCAATGGTTCATAGCATGTTGAAATTGCAGGTTTATTTAGGAAGTAAAATAGAAATCTTCTAAGCATCTTTGTAATCCCTGCAGGATTACTTAACAGAGGGGGAAGAAAGTAGTTCAGGGTTGTTCATTAGAGCGCCACAGTACACAGCGCTGTCAGGTTCACACTGACGGGTCTCCTTAAAGGTAAATCCACATTCCAGGGAGGCCTTTCTGCCAGTCAGCAACTCCTCCTCCCTCTCCCTCCCCCACAATAATGAGATCTATGGACTGATACCCACTTTCTACTATATCTGCCTTAGAGCAAATGGTAAGTCGCCAGGAATGACTGCGTAAGTGGCCCAAGTCCATGCCATAGTTCAGAGTTGCAGCAGGTCACAGGGCTTGGTCCACAAGCCATTATTCACTGGTGACCTTTCCTCCAGGCGAATCTATTTCCATTTGTTGATGACCATGATGATTTGCCCAATGATTGCTCAGTACAGTGAATTAATCGGTCATGTGACAGAATCTGGCCAGCCAAGGTTTAATTTTGTCAAATCAGGACACAATTTCTCTGATCAGGACAAAGAAGTGATTTATTTTATTTATTTATTTTTTTGTCATTCAAGACAGGTATTGAGCTGACATATTCTCAAAAAATCTTCTTTATGAGAGGCTTTTGTTATTTGCTTCTTAATTTTTCTTTTTGAAAGTTCAAATGATCACTGTCAAGTTGCTTCTTATCTGGTACTTTTGTATTTTAGCAATACTCTAAAATCCACTAGTTTATGATTCTTCTACTTAGATGTTCCATTTCTTACATTTTATCGCTTTCTGTGCTTTCCCCAAAATCTTCCACACTTTGAACCACATACCTATCTACACATTTTTTGAGTCAGTAGTGGGATTATGAATTTCATTCTTAGGAACCTAGCAAAAATGAAAAACTCCTAACAAGTTTTAGTCTTCCCTCAAAAACATTTTAAAATATATTCACTATCATCCTTTATATTTTCCCACACGTGATCTACTCAACTCTAGAGTCTGTGGTAGAAGCATGTGTTTGACTTTTTCCAATACTCAAGCTACAAAAGGACCTTCAAATTAAAACTGGCAAAATCCAACCATTGTGGGTATTTTAATCTGTGTAGTCTTTCTCTTGAACTTTGCACTAGCACTAGAAATATTCCTCAACTGAATGAATGACTGAATAAATACTCTCAAGGAACTTGTGGTCTAGTGATGGAGTTAGGCAATGACAGCAAAATAAGATATGCCGGGGTAAGGGGACATGCAGGTACTTACAAAAACTCAGAGCAGGTCTCACAACCCGGTCATGGAGAGTCAGGGAAGGTTCCCTGACATCCAAGCTGAAATTAAACCTATTTTAAAGTCTGAAGATGTCTCATTTCTCCTAGGTCCATGCAACCCTGAATACAAGGCTAAACTTGAAGATGACTTTCCATAGAGCACCATACCAGGAAGCTCCTTCCTGGCTCCTAACACCTTTAAGTTTTTCTTTCCCAAAGAACTTTCTCTGTTTGGGGCTACAAAGGGCTTGTTTAAACATTTTGTGCTTTATTACCAACCAAAAGTCATGTGTCCTGTAATTGATTACACTGGGCACAAAAATCTTGGGGAATGTTGTCAATTACATCATAAACTGCCACCTTCAGAGACAACTTTTAGAGACAAAGTACATTTAACCCAAAGGAGCAGATGGTGGGAATTTCAGGGCCAGGCAGGTGAATGGCAAGTATTGTTTCAAGTCAGAGACCGTTAAGGAGCCTCCCCCAAATTTCACTAAGCAGGCAGTTGCATGCCTTTGCCACCTTTCTACCTCAAGAACTAATTTTTCTTATTTCTTATTTACCTTAATTTTGAAAATGGGAAAAAAATAAAGAAGGGGAATGAAAAAGGTAAGTACAATAAAAGAGATAGGGGAAAGAAATGGAAATATAAGCAAGAGGGAATGACCACATCCCTTCCACTTTCCTTCCAAATTGTATTTCTGTCACTGCTTACAATAAGTAACATCTTTATTTTACAGCCAGCCCTACCCACTGAGGCAGCATGACGTTGTATGGAAGGAGCACAGACTTCGCAGTAGTAAAGTTTTGGGTTTGAATCCTGGTTTTGCTACTTCCTAACTGCATGACCTTGGGCAGTTCACTTAACCTCTCTGAGCCTCATTTTTGTTCAGATATAAAAAATATCTCACTGAAGAGATATGAAGATTATATGAAATAACTACCATCTGCTGTATGTATGTGTTACAGCTTTATTGTCATAATGGCAAAGTTCTACTAGAATATGCTATAAACAAAGGGGACACTTTGTAAAACTAAGCAAGGTAATAAGTATGGAGTGGTTTTCATCTTTGAAAGAATTCCTATGGAGCTTTCTTTGCTTATTTAGTATATGCCATTGCACCTGACCCACCCACTCCCCCCGCACACATACACCATATCCAATTTTGGTTTGGTAAGTTAAAGAGAGAAGGGAGAAGGAGTGAAGGAGGAGGTCTGGTTTGCAATAATAAGCTTGGCAGTACTAATACTCTGAGATAAAAGATAGATTAACTTTCTTTACAATATGCACTAGGAACTATTGTTTTGGGAATCCCACTTCTAAAGCTAGACACTTTGTACACAGGGCAGAGAGAAGCTCTTGTCCACTTTGCCACTTGGGAAAATACTTTGCTTTACCTCTTCCTGCCAGAAAAACAAAAGGTAGCTCACTGTTATTACGATAACTTCATATTTTATTGTCTCATCAAAACAATCAAATGCTCCCAAAGATTGTTCCCAGGGTCTGTTTTTATATATATGGAAGAAAATCTCATTGTTGAACTGAAATGCCATTATTGTGATATTATTCGCTCAGTTTCTCTAAAGATTAGGCTTTCTAAACTGAAGGCTGATTATGAATCTGTGTTGTGCAGAGTTGAGGTCACATTTAAACCTTTTTAAAGGACTGGGTAACAGGGGAAGTTGCTGAGTCAGAACCTCTCAACAGCCTTCTATTACGAGTTTAAAGAGGAAGCAGTGAAATACCTCCCACCTCCCCACCTTCCAAAAGCCAGTGGTAAGAATTGTGGTTTCTCCAGACCTCTCTTATACTCCATGAAAGTAGAAACTATCTCCATGACCCTATGTGATAAGAGTATCCAGACTGTCGTTTCAGTCGTATATCAGTCATATTAAGGCTTGAATTTCCTCTGTCTTTGTATCATGTTCACAAAGATCATTTAACCCCTGCATGTTAACTCTGATTCAAGAGGTTCGATTGTCCCCTGGGAAGATGAAAATATTTGTACCTAGGAACAGACTTGTCAATGAGCTTGGTCAATTCATACTGCCAAGAGGGAAAGAAAGAAAAAGAGAGGGTGTGGGGGGTAGGAAGGAGAAAGCAAGCAAACAAGTAGGTTCAAATTGGCTTTGCATTTGAACCTAGGAATTATTTTGTTGTGATTTCTCTACTCAGAAACTCTGCTTAAAAGCAGGCTTCAATTTTAAACCATTTATCTCTCATTTCTCGACCAAAGCCTGAATATACCCAACCAGAACAAGTGTGTGCTGAGGGATTTATTAAAAATTTACAGGTAATTTCTGTTGTGAGACTCATTTTGGCATGAAAATTGTGACTTCCATAGAGGAAAGTTTCATTAGATGTCTAGCAAAACTGCCTCACTATCTTGAAATACATATCTAAAATTTAAAAATTGGAAGGCAAGCAATGATCATGGTGGTTCCACTACTCTGCATTTTTATCCTTAACCAGGGGACTTATTAGACTTTGGCCTTCAATTTCCTCAAATGTGAGGGAGAAGAGAGACCAGTATTTCACCTTAAAGATAATTTCCAGTATTAATCAACTGTGAACAACTAGTAAGTTTTAGATTCTGCAGGTTTCATAGCAATGCACTTAGCTGAGTTTGCAAACACTAAGATTAGTACTATGTACACTACTCTTAAAGAATTAATTAATGAGAAATGATAAATGGAAGCATACATACCCAATGTAAATATGAATCTATGGATAGAATAATTATGATTGTGTCAATGTGTACTATGTATAATAAGGATAGACTGTAGATGTTATTAATATGTTTCATACTAGCTGGAGGAGTGAGGTACCTAAAGTTTACTCCTCACTATTTGTCAGGTGCTTTCTGTTATTTATCTCACATAATTTTTCTATCTGTTTGGTGGGGCTAGGTATTGATATTTCAATGCCTGAACAAACCTGAGGCTCAGAGAAGTGACTTGCCCAATGTCATACAGTCAGTAAGTGGCAAAATCAAGATTCAGACCCAAACTCTAATACTTCAAAGTCCATGCTTCTTTCACACAACATAGTGCTGCTTCAATCAGGTAAGGCTGGCTATAAAGATATAATTTATTCTAAGAAGTGGGAGAAATACAGTCTGGAAGGAAGGAAAATTCTTTCTGGTGTATAAAAACAGACTTGGCCAATAGCAAGGGGCCTATCTCATGAGAGACCATCTCTGTGTGGTCAGGTTAAAGGCAAGTCAAGCCCAGAAGCCTGGGTGGAACGAGAACCTTGTGCTAATACCTAGGGAACAAGTGGCACGCTCACCATGACAGGCCAAGAAAATTATCCAGAGAGCTTTGTGGATTAGCGAATAAAGAGAGACAGCTAAGAAGCAAAAAGATAGTGAAATATCTCTGGAGAGGCAAAACAAACACATAGCGAATATGCTGTAAAACAATTTATAATTAATAGCCAAATTACATGGTAAAATCTCTAAATGCTTCAGGCATTTAGATGATAGAGAGATTGTGGAGGGCTAGGTTAGTGAGAAAGCCTGCGGTAGGGGCAAGGTTCTTAAACTTAGAAAGACAGGTGCAAACAGGGAGCATGCTTCTAGATGTGTAGGGCAGGAAGGGATTGATCTATACGAGGAAAGATACAAGGCCAGAAAAAGAGCATGACATCTTTGAAAAACTCTCTTTCAGAGTTTACGTAGGAGGACAGTAAAGTGTCAGAGGATAAGTGATACATGTAGGGAGAAAATGAGGCAAAACATTTCAGGGGAGGGGAAACCATTAGGAAGCACTCTGCAAGCTGGAAGATGGGTTGCTGATGTCCAGGTGGGTGGAGAATGCAGCCCCTCTGTTTGGAGAGTGATATAATGCAAAGCATTACTTTGGAGTTTTTCGTCAGTCTGGCAGATGCAAGCTAGACTGGGGTTGGGATAAGTGTTACTCAGGAAAGCCTTTTAGAAGGATGTGACAATAATTCAGGGAATTATGCATTCATTTTAATAGTCCTTTCTCACCACCTAGAATTAGAGGAAAGAGCATTTTGGATCCCCTCTAGTGTAATGACAAGTTACATTTATGGCGGTCTTGCTATGGGCCAGGCACTCTGCTAAGCATTTTACTTTCATTTAATCTTAACAGCTACCTATGAGACATAGAAACTTTTAACTGCCTCACTTCCCGCTTTAAAAAAACTGAGCTAGCAAATGGTAAAGGCCAGGATATGAAGCCAAATAGCCTGGCTCCAGAGTGTTCAGCCCGGGATGCTATACCCTGGCCTACCAGCCAGGATCATAAGTAAGTAAGGGTTTAAGCTCCTCAGAAACACCAAAGGCAATTACAATTATTATCTCTCAACATACAAATATTAAAACAGATATATTTCTAAGTCCCCACTGCATACAATAATACAGCAAGCAAGAACTTGATGAACATTCACTGTGTGCCAGGCATTGTTCTAGGTATTTTATATGCATTGGCTCATTTAATGCTCACACCCTATAGAATAATAATATCCCTGATTTCAGAGGAGAAACTGAGGCTTCAGTTAGTTCTATAACTTACCCACAGTCACTTACTAGCTAGTCACACAGCTAGTAAGTGGCCCAGACAGGATTTCTCCCATGCTGTGATAAGGGAGATGATAGAAAAATGTTCAGGAGACTTGAAGAAGTAAGAAAAATCACACATGGGTGAGAGAATAAGAAAAATGTACAAGATGTCATTTGAACTGAGATTTAAAGGATGAGTAGTGTGGCGGAGGGCATTTCAGAATGAGGAATGAGGGCTGGGGAGTGTTGGAAAGACTAGAGGCAGAGGGAACACACATGTTAGGCATTCAAAGAATTGTTGAATAACTGAATTGGTGCACACATGGACATCTGAATGAATCAGCGAGGAATGCAAAAGCATGGTGATAGTGGGAACTGAAAGGAGAGTGACAGAAGAGATATTATAAAGGCATACTCTATAGGACTTAGCAAGTGATTGGGGTTTTGGAAAAAAGGAACCAGTGGGAGAGAATGTTTAGACTGGGAAAAGTTGGATCTGAAATGGCAACCATATATTTTGAAAGGTTTCTCAAGAGTGGGAAATGACATCTAGAATTTTGAAGCAAGGTCATCATAGACACCTGTCAATTAACTTAGTTTCTAATGTTGTGAAGAATCAATTTTAGAAAAAAAGTTAAAACATTGACAACACTTTTTAGCCATGCAAATTTTAGTACAGTGCTATCTTTCCCTATAAATGAGTTATTTTGTTAAAAATGGAAGAAGGAGAGAGAGGGACTGAAGTAAAACAATAAATTGGTAACAAAAACACTGCCTTATGTCAAGAGAGAGTTCAGTGTCTACATTTTAAATAGCTGCCTTCCATGAAGTAGCCTTGGGATTATATACCACACGAGTGAGCTATAGCAAAGGTGAGTTGTGACCAGGCCAATTAGTGTATTTCTTTTCAATGCTGAAATTCTGGGAACCTGATTTACATTAAGGAGAAACTTGAAGTAATGTTCTGGGAATGCAAAATGGAAATTTCCAATCTAAGTCTTTAAGAGTATAATGGAAGTTGGACCTAGAATTAAATTATCAGTATGACCTCTTTAGAACTCCCCAAATGTGGGAAGAGTTTTTTATTTTTTAAATGCTTAAAATTCTTTACACAATCTACTGGAAAAAGAAAAAAAGATGATTCATTCAAAAGTAATCTATTCATTCATCATCAAATGAATGGAGCCATTTTCTACCAGGTAGCTCTCCTTAAATTACTCACTACCCCACAGTCTAAGTAAGAACAGTGTCTGCAACAGCTAGGACACGAAATGTCTGGGAAAATAAGAATGAGAGGGAACTTTTGGCAAAGTGAAGCTATCAGATGATACAGATTGGGAAGCTTTGATCCTGTTGTGATGGGAAGGCTTCAGATGTTAATGATGACTATGTAAAACAGTCCAGTATGGAAGCATCTAAGATAAAATTCTTGTAAATTTTTGGCCAGGAACCTAAATCTTGCTTCAGTCTGTGGCTGAACTTTTTGTGCCAAATCAGAAGGCATTTTGCTGGTTCTTTTTTTATAGAAGGGCCAAATGAGATAGATTGGAAATATGTACTTTGAACAGCCAGGCAGAGTCTCAGGAAGTTTGCCAAACAAGATTTCCAAATAAAATGTTTGGGAAAGAAAACAGGGATGGACTTTGCAGATGCTGGATGGGTTCCACCAGCCATCTGTGCAAAGAGTAACTTGGTATCACATCAGCTGAGAGCTATGAAGCACACAAAACTATCAGCAATAACTTCATCGGTAAATCGGTGCATTTATTTACCGGGCAACCCTCTGTTTACCAAGATAAAGTATCTGAACGTATCTGCATTTCCCATGAGAAACTATAACAATGACCAAAATTATTGAAACACAGAGGAATTTCAGCAATCGAACTATTACCTCAGTGCTAATGCATTAGCAGTTGAAAAAGGCAGATTAATTTACTTACGGTGAGCTAAGTGCATTCTTGGCTCGCAAAGGGGAATCATTTGCTCACTTAAGCCAGAGATCCCATTTTTGACGGCAAATGTCACTGCCTGGATTTCCCTTTGACAGTCTGGCAACCCCACACCCCTGTTATAGTATCCATTTATTTGTCTTATTTTCAGCCAGATTAATCCATTCTGTTTTGACAAGAAGACTGATGGGTAATTGATAACTGTGATAGACACAAACAGAAGAGTTGGATGCTGAATAATTCAGCACTTTTCAGTATCAATAAGAGAACAGGTTGAAGAATTTGTGTCTCTATTTACACTTAAACTAAACTAAGTCAGCCTAGACATTTATGCTGCCAGTCTATCAGAAAACCAAACAGTGTACATTCGGTTTCCACCCGACAAAATGTTTTATAAGCTTGTAACAATATGTGTGAAGCTGCCAGAATAATAAATAGGTACAGCAGCCCATGCATGCTAATGTTATGTTGTAAGCAGTTTTGTTGACAAGTGCTAATACTTCTTTCATACTATCATCAAAAGCAGCTAATACAACAGCCATTATTTGCTGGCTTTCCAAGCAAGACATGATGGATTGTGACCTTAATATGGGTTAGCCGAGTTTTGAAAGTTAAACAACTTGCAATAAATCATAGAATTATTACAATGCAGTTTAATTGGTTAAGGACTGTTTATTTCCTAAACAGGGTGAAAAATTTCTGTTTCGGCACTTTTAATTTGCAAAGTGCATTTTCATTATGAATGGCAGTTTAATATTCTGCTCTTTTGTCATGCAAAATATGCAACACAGAGGCAATCTATTAATTGGACAAAAATGCATTGCAAGCGTAAATTATCCTTTATATCATCACTTGTGAGCTTTTACATCTATTAAATGTGTTAAATGGAACATAGTTAAAGACTATACAACTTGCAGGCTACTTCTTAAAATTTAAGTCAAGCTTCAAGATGGTTTTAATGACCTTTATTTTTGGCAAAATAAAGTAATTAAGTAATTGTAAATATAAAGGGCAATTTAAAGAGTTACTGCTTCCTTAAGGCATAGGTACATATGTTTTATTGATTCAGCAGTCTTAGGAAACAGACAATAGCACTGTTTCATATTGATATGTCGGGAGAAATGGAATCTAGCTTCATGTATTTAATTCTCTCTTTGCTACGGTATAATTTCTAGAGTAGAAATTTCCATTGGCAAATATGTAGAAATAGGTAAGGCAGTAGCAAAATGATATTGCAGCATAGCTCAGCATAACTGAATAGCCACCTCAATATGCTGTGGTTCAATGATGTGCCATTACATGGGCTATTTAAGCACAGAAACAGTAACAAAGTACTTTGTACTAGGAATGTTGATGGGACATATGTTTGGTTTTAAGAATGCCAGATCTCTCAATGTGTTCCTGTAAGACTGCCTTAAAATACATGCAACCTATTCATTTATATATAACTCTGAGCCCATTTCTCGTATTTATTGACATCTGGGTAGACCTATTAAAAACTTAGAATTTCCATTGACTTGAAACATTTTCCATAGATTGGTCCAGATCTGTGTTGTCACTCCAAGTCTCCTTCAAAGGTATAAATTATCAGCAATACCAACTGAGAGTTAAAAGTATATTTCAGATAGGCATTCCATTCATTTTTCCTAGAGTAAAAATGTATTAATGTGAGAGTATGCATTCTGTCATTTTAAAAGAAAAACTGAAGAACAATTTGTCATCTACAAAAAAGAATACATTCAAATAAACTTTCTAGAACTTAAATGATAAAGGAAGGTAGAAACTAAAAGTTGTACAAATTGAGAAAAATTGTTCATCTTTATGTTGTACATATAGTAGCACATTTGTGCTTCAGTTTCTTAGATATTTATTCTAAAAAAAGACAAATCTAGTTCAAGAATTTTAATCTTGCACTAATGTTGATCATTTTCCCTCATTTAAATTCCATGCTTACCTAGCTATGCCATTTCTCTGCATCAGAAAAAAAAGAAAGACATGGGAGAAGAGAGATATGGGAATGCAGGGAGAGAGAGAGACAGGGAGAGACTATTGGTATATTCTTTTGACTGTACTTTTTGGTATCACTCATGATGAAATGCTAACGTCAAGATGTACTACCCAATAAGTAATATGTAATTTTAAAAATTAATTATCATTAAGTATCACAAACCATTATAATTTTAATAATTTAACATTTTAACTGTTTTTTTCTGAATTTTAAAGATAAGAAAATTTTATCAGGGACATAGCCATTATTTGGAAAATATAAGTGAATATAACCAAAATGTTTGACTTATGAATGTAATAGAAAGTTGAATTGATTACCATACCTGCTGGGGCACTTTTGAAAGTCAGAAATTGATAGACTAAATCTGTGTCCTATGTAAGGATTAGAAGATTTCCTGAAAGCTCAGATACATAAAACTGAAAGTAGAATGGCTACAAACTAAATAATTTTGTTAATATAATTTTTCTGGTAATCACTTTCAATTAACTTTTCCCCATATTTTATTATGAACAATTTCAAATATATGGAAAAGTTTAAATAATTTTACAATAAACACCCAAATACCCATCACCTTCATTCTACTACTTTATTATACTTGCTTTTTCCCAGATCTCTCCATCTTTCCATCCATCTATCAATCCATCATATTTTTTGATGTATTTCAAGGTCAGTTATAGCCATCAGTATTCTTTTCCCTGAATACTTCAGTGTGTACATCATTAACTAGAATGGAAGGTTTGTTTACAGTTCTTTTTTCTTTTGAGGAAGAGTTTGCACTCAATTGTCACTGGCCTCCAAATGAAAGTTTTTCCAAATTCTTGGTGATTGGTCAAGAAAAAAATTTTAGGATGCACCATGTAAGCCAAGCAAACAACAGCTTTTATTGAAAGTGAAAATACACTCTCAGGAAAGAGTGGGAAGGCTTGAAAAAGAGTAGCTGTACCGGGAAGAAGTGGTTTTAGATCTTTTGTAGTTTTGCTAATTGAGGGGAGGAATATTCAAGGACAAGGAGTTGGCTTTTACTAAGAATTTGGGTAGTAATTCCTATAATTGAGTTCTTTCCCATTTTTATATTTTATATGGTTGTTTCGGTATGTCATGATGATTTCAAGGGTGGAAAAATTTTAAAACTACCATGTAAATGATATTGTAATTAGCCGAAGTTCATGTAAGGTGGCAGAGATAGCTGAAAAGCTGGTTGAAGCTGGTTCTTGCCTGTGGTCATCAGCCCCTCTAGTTAGCTTTTGCTTACGAGTTGTTTATTTTAACATCTGCACCCAATCTTCAAGCCCATACATTTGGCTTCAGCCCTGTCTCCTACTTTCTTACTCTAACACAATGACCTCCACAAACCTTAAGTGTACATTTGATGAGTTTCAACATACTTTTAGTGAACTGTAGTCATGTAAGGAACTCTGTTAGATATCAACATGGAAAAAAGTTCAGTGAATATAGAAGACCCAAACTCATCACTGCTAGGATGAGCTAATCCACAGGGCCACTTGCTACTTAGGACATTCACCCCTACAGATTCTAAGTTTAGTCTGTTTTTTTCTGGGAAGGGTAGTTTATATAATTGGGCTCCATTGACAAATACCATACTACCTGTTGTGTACCTATTATGTACACAGCACTTCACTAAGTGCTGTGGAGAACACACAGGAGTCTTAAGATATAGAGTCCAAATATGAAATCCATCAAAGAGCACTCAGTAAAAGTGTATGCTACAAACTGAAAGTGGAATAATGCAAGATTATATACTTAAAAGCCAAGTGAGTAGGAGAGAAAATGCCAAGGGAGTTAAGAGGAAAGTGATAAAAATGTCCTGAAGTATTTGAGGAATACTCCTGAACTTTCTCCTCCACTTCTACCTTTCTGGCTTTCTTTCTTTTCCTCAAACACACCGAGCTTGTACCCCCACTGCAGTCTTTGCATTTACTCTCCGCTTTGCCTGGTTTGCAATGTATGGGCCCCCAAGAGTTTTAAATGATGTCGATGACATCTACATTAGGCAGTGTTTCTTTCCATCTTTACTCTATTTTTATGATACAGCATTTTCTCTTTAGTGTGTCAATCACATCAGGAACACATCAACAGGCTAATTCCTGCAAGATTTTTTCAGTATACCTCAGTTTATGAAAGTACACCTATGAATTTTAAGCCTTAAATACTTTTCTATACTTGAACCTGGAATGGCCTTTGAATATATTATATAATTTTATCCTCACAGTAATCTATCTGTGAGATAGGCATTGTCCCCCCCCCATATATATCTTATACAAGCATATCTCAGAGACATTACAGGTTCAGTCCCAGACCACTGCTGTAAAGTCAGTATTGCAATAAAGCAAGTCACACATTTTTTTTGGTTTTTCACTGCATATAAAAGTTGTGTTTACACTATATTGTAGTCTATTAAGTGTGCCATAGTATTAATACCACCATTATTAATAAATAATACCATAATTTTAAAATATTCCATTGCTAGAAAATGCTAGCAACCATCTGAGCCTTTAGTGAGTTGTAATCTTTTTGCTAGTGGAGGGTCTTGCCCTGCTGTTGACTGCTGCTGACTGATCAGGGTGGTGGTTGCTGAAGGCTGGGGTGGCTGTGGCAATTTCTTAAAATAAGACAACAGTGACGTTTGCTTCATTGATTGACTCTTCTTTTCACAAATGATTTCTCTGTAGCATGAGTTGCTGTTTGATAGTAGATCAAACAGTAGAACTTCTTTCAAGATTGGAGTCAATCTCTCATACCCTGCAGCTGCTTTAGCCACTACGTTTATGAAATATTCTAAACCCTTTGTTGTCCTTTCAACAGTATTCACAGCATCTTCATGAGGAGTAGATTCCATCTCAAGAGACCATTTTCTTTGCTCATGTATAAAAAGCAACTCCTTATCCATTCAAATTTTATCATGAGATTGCAGTCACATCTTCAGGCTCCCCTTCTGATTCTAGTTCTCTTACTGTTTACACCATGTTTGCAGTTACTTCTTCTTCTAAAGTTTGAACCCCTCAAAGTCATCCATGTGCATTAGAATCAACTTCTTCTAAACTCCTGTTCATGTTGATATTTTGTCCTCCTCCCATGAATCATGAATGTTCTTACTGACATCTAGAATGGTGAATCATTTCCAGAAGGTTTTCAATTGTCTTTGCCAAGATCCATCAGAAGAATCACTATCTATGGCAGCTATAGCCCTACAAAATGTATTTCTTAAATAATAAAATTTGAAAGTTGAAATTACTCCTGATCCATGGGCTACAGAATGGATGTTGTTTTAGCAGGCATGAAAACAACATAAATCCCTTTGTACATTTCCATCAGAACTCTTGGGTAACCAGGTACATTGTCAATGAGTGGTAATATTTTGAAAGACATCTTTTTTTCTGAGCAGTAGGTCTCAATAGTGGGCTTAAAATACTCAGTAAGCCATACTTTAAGTAGATGTATTAACACTTTCATCCAGGCTTTATTGTTCCATTTATAGAGCACAGGCAAAGTAGATTTAGCATAATTCCTAAGGGCTTTAGGATTTTCAGAATGGTAAATAAGCATTGGTTTCAACTTAAAGTCACCATCTGCATTACCCCCTAATATTAGAGTCACGGCCTGTCTTTTGAAATTTTGAAGCCAGGCATTCACCTCTCTCTAGTTGTGAAAGTCCTAGATGGCATCTTCTTCCAGTAGAAGACTGTTTCATCTACATTGAAAATCTATTGTTTAGTGTAGCGACCGTCATCAATGATCTTAGCTAGATCTATGGATAACTTGCCGTAACTTCTCCATCAGCACTTGATGCGTCCCCTTCCACTTTTACATTTTGGAGATGGCTTCTTTCCTTAAAACTCATGATCCAATCTCTGCTAACTTCAAACTCTTCTGCAGCTTCCTCATGTCTCTCAGCCTTCGTAGCACTGAAGGGAGTTAGGGACTTGCTCTGGATTAGGCTTTGCCTAAGGGAATGTTGTGGCTGATTTCGTCTTCCATCAGACCACTCAAATTTTCTCCATCTCAGCAATAAGGCTGTTTTACTTTTTTATCATTCGTGTGTTCACAGGAATTAGCACTTTTAATTTCCGTTAGGAACTTTTCCTTTGCATTCACAACTTGGCTAACTGGCACAAGAGGCTAGCATTCAGGCCATCTTGGCTTTCCACATACCTTCTTCACTGAGCTTAATCATTTCTAGCTTTTGATTTAAAGTGAGAAACATGGGATTCCATGGGATTCTTCCTTGTACTTGAACACTTAGAGGACACTGTAGGATTATTAATTGACCTAATCTTAATATTTTTGTGTCTCAGGGAATAGGAAGACCCCAAGAGAGGGAGAGAAGATGGGGGGTTGGGGGGACGGAAGACTGGTTAGTGGAGCAGTCAGAACACGCACATTTATTAAGTCTGCCGTCTTCTGTGGCTGTGGTTTGTGGTGCCCCAAAACAACTATAGTGGTAACATCAAAGACCCCTGATTATAAATCATTATAACAAATATTATAATAATAATAAGAAAGTTTGAAATATTGCAAGAATTACCAAAATGCGATACAGAGACACAGAATGTCTCTCATGTTTCCATGCTATTGGAAAAATGGTGCCAATAAACTTGCTTGATGCAAGGTTGCCATAAACCTTTAATTTGTAAAAAACACAGTATCTGTGAAGTGCAATAAAGTGAAGCACAAGAAAATGAAGTATATCTGTATATAGAGAGAGTAGAGAACTCAGAAAAATAAAACCACTGAGCCTCAGTAATATGAAGAACCTATAACTCAGGCTCAGTGATTTTATTTTTCCAAGTTCTTAGCACAGCCTAATAAATACTAGGTATTCCTTTTGTTACTGGAAGGTTGACATTAAGCATTAATCACTGCAGCAACTTGTTGAAATCCTCATATTCCTCCATCTCTTCACCACACTACCCCTGCCACGTCCACTCCTCCCACAACCCATCCAGTATTTCATCAGCCTTATAACTACCGTGAAAAATTATATTCAGTCTTGGGGCAAAATAAGATACATTCTTTTCTTTAAAAAAATAGGTCTTTCAAAAATGTTACCAGCATGCTGACATCTTCATAAAAATTGAGAATCCTTGAGGTGTCATGTTAACTAATGCACAAACACGAAGAGGCTCAATATCAAGGAATGAGAGACAAACTTAAATACCTATCTTGTATTATCATAGGAGTGACCTACTCGTTTGAAAAGGGCATTTCAATCTCTATTTCTATTACTGTTTATCAACCAAAAACATTGTTCAGTAATGCCTCATCATTATACAAGAGTTGTGATATTTCTCTTAAGGAACCATGTCAATTTGAGTTATAGTACATGCTACTTAGACGTAGCTGCTGAGGACATTAGATCTTTTCAAAGCTGTTCTTAAATGCTATGTAAGAGAATAATCAGAACATACTAATTTGTAGATTCCCTATTTTTTTATGTTACTTTTTCTTGCCTCTTCTGTGGCCTTAGGCAGAATTCTGTCATTTATCAAAATCATTTCTGTCTCCAAAATCCCATTCTTCAGTATTGAAAATACACAATTTTGAAAGTTAAAATAATATCATTTCCTACGTAGGATTTTTGTCCATGTATACCTTAACTACTGTTTGTTAATATATTTTTAAAATATTCTATCACTCCTTGATCCCTAACTGCTTTAAGCAGAAAGGCAAATGAATTTATTAAGATCAGGAAAAAAATCTTACATTTTTGTGAGTTATGCAAAACTCATATGTCTAATAGAGCAGGAAATATATCTGTATGAATTTTTTTCATTTCACTATCAAATCTTTCTCACAACTTTTTAGTAAGTTGTAATTCCATTACTTTTTATTCCCCAAGGAAGGAAAGAATGCACTTCATATTTTGACAAAACAAATAAACACCCTGAGTTGGTAAAAAATATCAATTACAAGAGTGTCTACCCTAAAAGTCACATTCATTTTGTTTGTTATTGCAAGTTATTAAAAGGCTTCCAGGCATGCATATAAAACCTGAAAAACAACAATTGAATCTATCATATTAAATTAAAATCCCTCCATAAAAAAGTAAACCCAAGTAGTTTGTCAGTTAGGGAATGCCATGCTTCCCCAGAAGTCAATACAAATAAGACTTTATTAAAACATAACTAAAATGAAGTTCCACAAGAACCCTCCGTGGGAATTGTTCTGCCTCAGATTCGAATGTGGAGAATAAAAATACATCAGCTGACCTTAATTCTCTTAAGGTAACAAAAGGAGAAAAGAGAAACAAATTCCATGGCCAACAACTGAAATTACACTTAAGACAGAAAATATAGCCTCAGAAAGGAATATGTAGAATGTATCTGCACCTTAAGTTAGCCAGTTTTCTGCTTTCAAAGCAGAAAATTTATACTGTCTAATATTTGTCCTAGTGCTAAGTTTCGTTGACCATTTGTATAGATAATATATGATAAGTGAATGCCTGCAATTCTACATAGCTACCATGAGGTGGCAGTCCAGCTCATTTTCTTCTGTCTTTAGTTATTCTGTACTACTTGTCAATATCATTAAGTATTATTTTCATAATGTGCTCTATTTTCTTCCCCAAAGCAACTCACGTGTTCATTCGCAAAAAATTCAAAGGATGTGCTCAAATTTTCACAATCATGCTGTAGTATAGATAAGATAGGCTTCCAGATACACAGTTCCCACCATGTTAGCTGTAACTCTAATCAGGTAAAGGAGTTTATCATACCCCATCTGAAATCTGATGTTCTACAATATCATGTTAAATGGCTACAAATTATTTCATGGAATGGATTCCCAAAATATATGATATGAATAATCTATAATTGTACATTTACCCAGTCTCTAATATTTTGCGTAAATAGTGTCATGATAAAAATTCTTTAGCTCCTTGAACATTCACCCATATAGGTAATGATTAGAATATTAATATTTTAAAAATTTAAACCAAAAATACAAACCAAAAATGAGCAACAATTTTCAGAATTGCATAGCAAAGCAATTTTCCAGGTAGATTAAAAAAATAATTCTATTATTACTTTCAGCCTTTCTGCTTGCTTCCTCATGTACCTAGCAAACTACAAAAAGCAAGTAAAACAAATGGTTTTCTTAATTGTTTGATTAGCTTTTAAAAGAAAACACTCTCCTAATAAACAGGATGCCATATTTCAGACTATTACCCAAATATGGAAGATAGGGAACTACTTCTGCAAACACAAGTGTTCTGATTTATGGTGATGAGTATTTGAGGACATACCACTATGCTGTCTGTATAAAGTTATTCTGAAGAAACGAGCCTACATGGAACAATTTCATTCAACACCAGGATGTATTTTGAGGTGCTACTGAGGCACATATGGCACAAATTAATGTTATGACTTTTTTATGTTAAAGAAAGAAAGCTTCTCCCTTTTAAAGAAAGAAAAATTATGCAATCTTCTCCCATTTACTACAACACCCTGAATGGAAAAATTTGAGAATTTTTCATAGAAAAATTTACTACAGGGTGTAGAGAAGAAACATGTTCTTTCTTAGTTTTATTTCTGTAGGGAAACATCAAAAAATTTTATTGGCCCATTTTCTATCTCATCATCAGTTTCTTCTAAACACCTGTGGCTGTGTGACGTCACTATCTATTTGGAATCTGCAACTATCAATCTATAAGATAATTCGAAAAAGAGCAAAACATTTCTGGAGAGCATGTAAAACAATAATCTCTTATGTTGCATATAGCAATGGAAATATTAGTACGGAAGTGAGAATGAGTTGATATGCATGCGCAGTGCCTAGCCTAGCTCCTTGTCTGTGCTTCCTACATGTTTCACTGACCTCAGTAGGTTTATACACCTTTAAAAGAAAAATGCATATACATACACTTGCCTTTATTGAAATAACTTTTAAAGTTCATTAAGAACTGTTTGTTACATATGTCAGGCAGATTTTTAGACATGTCAGAATCTTCTGAAATCCCAAAAAAATGACAGTAAAGTTATTTTTTAAAAGTATAGGCCCATAAAGACAAAAGGAATGAGAGGGAAGACAATAATATTGAGAGACATCAGCAATTTGGAAAACACAAAACAAATGAAAGAGTAGATGGAGGTTATAACCCAAGTGCCTACTAAAGAGAATCTTAGGAAGAAGGGATTCATCCAACAGAACTCAAGAAAAGACCCAGGACTCAGAAGCACCAGCTATCTTGGGAGGCAAATTAGTGGAAAGTCGCAAGTTCCTGAGTCCACAATTAACCTCCTTCACAGGACATGGGTTTATTCTCTAAAGATAACTCAAGTAGGAACATTCCAAGTTGAGAGTCAGTAATGGAACTGAAAACAAGAGAAGAAATGAATGCCTGCCCCTCCTGTCCTTAGAATGGCACCTGCCAATCATTTACCCTATAAGAGGGAGATTTCTTTTCTGGAGAAACTAAACAGCCCTAGAGACAAGAGCCTCCACTACTAAAATTTGGAAGTCCTCCAACACAAGTTCCAGCTCAAATGAAACTCTCTATTTGATAGCCTACCCCCTCCCCTCACTACCCACAAGCACACACCTTCCAAAAATCTTTTAATTAGTGAGTTGGATTTAAATAGGAATAGATAGCCTAGAATCACCTAGAAGGCCCAGATTCTTGGGGAAAATTTCTAACATGAATGAGAGAAATTTAAAAAAAGAGAGAAATAGAAAAAAAGAACCCTTGGGAATTAGCGTTGTGTTATCTCTAATGATAGAGAGATCTAATGATCTAGAGCTACATCTGCATTAGATGACAGAAGAAAACTTTAGAGAAAATCTATAATAAATATTCTCAGAAAATTAAGAATAGATATTGGGTCCATGCAACAAGAACAGGGCACTATAAAAATGATCTATCAGAAAACAATAATTTTAAAAATTTTATAGAAATTTGAAAGATAATGATGAGAAATTCTACCAGAAAATGAGTCAAAAAGAAAAAAACATGGAAAAGTAATGGAAAATGTAGAAAATTAGAAAATAATTCAGGATGTCTTTCCAACACCCAGGTATGGACTTAGTGTGACTTAGCTCTGGCGAATGGAAACATGGGTAGAACCTGCTGAGTAGGCTTCTGGAAAGCAGCTAATCATGACCGTGAGGGTACAGCCCACCTACTAAGGATGCAGGAGGAGCAGTAGGAGGAAGTCTGAGTCCTTGGTAACACTGAGGTGTCTTGTCCTCATGATTATAAGTAGCTGCACCACAAGTAATCAATAGAAAATACCTTAAATTGAAAGTCAAGAAGTAGAAATATTAGAAGACTATTTAGAAACATGGAGGTAAATACCAGAAGAAACAGATCTTTGTGCATCATGGCTGCCTCTGAGGTGTGGGGAGGGGCAAGAAAATGATCTTTGTTTTGCATTCTGTATTATTTAGGCTTTTTAAACTATGTGCATGTGTCTCTGATAAAACTTGGTGTTAATTCAAAACACCTGAAGGTACAAAAAAAGCAAGAGATGATAGCATTGAAATGATATCTGATGTTAAAGCCTCAAAAATAGCCAATGAAATTTGCATATTCCCCAAATCTTACTGGCTTAAAAGAATAAAGCTTTATTCCTTGGGTGAACTAAGACACTTAACTAGTTCCTTTTTTCCTTCTTCTTCTAGTTTCTGTCATGGCTATTGTGAAAATCTGAATGTTTAAGCAAAACTTCTTAAAATTTTGTTATAGAAGTTGAGCTGCATTCTCACTGGGAGAATGTCTTAGTTCAATCTGTTATAAAAAATTACTGTAGATTAGGTTGCTTAAACAACAAACATCTATTTCTCACAGCTCTGGAGGTTAGGAAGTCCAAGACCGAGATGTCAGCAGGGTTCATGACTAGCCTGGGCAACATAGTGAGACCCCATTTCTATAGAAAGTAAAAAAATAATTAGCCAGGGGTGGTGGTACACACCTGTAGTCCCAACTACTTGGGAAGCTGAGATGGGAGGATCACTTAAGCCCAGAAGTTTGAGGTTACATTGAGCTATGATTGGCTACTGCACTGCAGCCTAGGAGACAGAGCAAGACCCTGTCTCTAAAAAACAAAAAAAAATGTCAGCAGATTGAGTGTCTGCTAAGGGCCTGCTTCCTGGTTTGCCAATGGCTATCTTCCTTTTGTATCCTCACGTGGCAGAAAGCAGAGCAGAGAGAGCAAGCTTTTATGTCTCTTGTTATAAGGGCACTAATCTCATTCATGAGGGCTCCACCCTTATGAATAATTACTTCCCAAAGCCCCACCTACTAACCGTCACATTGAGGGTTAGGACTTCAATATATGAATTTGGTGGAGAGGGGGCAAATATTTAATCTATAATGGAGGGAAAACAAATGAGCTAAGTTGAAAAGTTTTAGTTAAAGATGAAGAAGTTGGTTAATCCTGGTCAAACTGGAAGTAGTTTACTTTTCTCTAG
Organism: Eulemur rufifrons; assembly: GCF_041146395.1. Taxonomy (NCBI): domain Eukaryota; kingdom Metazoa; phylum Chordata; class Mammalia; order Primates; family Lemuridae; genus Eulemur; species Eulemur rufifrons. Next base: position 64,418,174 of record NC_090999.1, on the reverse strand, counting down.
TGATAATTTTATCATTTTCCAGATTTATAATTTTTTCTTCTTGTCTTCTGAATCCCAGCAGAAGCTGCTGTTTCCAATGATCCCTTTTCTTACTCTTATATTTATGTTACCTGTAACTTTATTCTCCTGTGTTTAGTTGAATCCAGTGGAACTCTATGTCACATACAGTCGGCATTTCAACTTACTTCATTTTAGGAGATCATGCAACTTTAGGGCTTTGCAAACTGAAGGTACTCAATAAATGCATGTAGAAAATTTGGCTGTGCAGAGCAGGTGTATATTAATGTTATTACCTACCATGAATTTAGGCAGAGGAACACCTCACCCTGTAAGGAGGGACAATCGGGTCTCATACTGTAATCAGAATAAAACAAAATGGAGAAGTGAGGTCAGAGTGGGGAAAGGGGTAGGATGTAGGCAAAACGTGATCCTGATTTAGAGCCAGAGGAAGGCCCATGGCTTCTCTAGGCAGATAGAAGTGTGAAGGACCTCTTGAAAATAGGGGATAGGGAGTAGGACAATCCCATGAAAAGGAGATTTAGCCATCAGCAGGACCGAAATGAGAGCCACGAAGAGACATAGTCCACTCAAAGCACAGCTTCAGACAACTAAGGTCCCAAGCTAATAAGTTTACTGTTAGCCCTTAGCCATTGCTAGGTTTTATTGCTTTGTAACTCTTCTCCAAGGATATAGTAAATTGCTTACCCCTATGCAGTTAATATAACTAATCCTTGGTAATTACCAAAAACATTTATAGTCATCACTTCATGGTTCAATTTGCCCTTCTCTAGTCCAAATTAATTGAAGAAGGGAATCGTGAGACCTTTGCTGGTGGAGAAAGATTTTCATGCTATTTAAAGAAAATTAAAAAATGTATTCTCTTCTGACAGAAATTTGCATTCTGATAATATTTTATTTGTATCTTTTTTAATGTCATGACAAGAAATGGATTTGATTTTGAAGAGGAATCATTTTGAATAATTAACCATGAATTACTCTAATTAGCAGAAAATAATTATAGGTTGGACATAAGCTCTTTCGAATGCAGAGGATAGACTAAAAGACTATTGGAAAAAATAATGCCACCTGATAGATGTTGAGATGAATCCAAAAGGGCTTTTCTTTGAATTGTTCTTCCACTAAGGCATTTTAAATGCCTTCCATTAGAAAACATTCATATTTCTACAAGACAAAAATTATTACCAAGCATATGTTGTTAGAGAATCTTTAGTATAATAATTATTGAAGAAGACATCTTTAATGCTTCCTAAAAGAGAAAATATAGTTTCCCTTTATATTTTCATCACACTTTCTGGATCAGAAGAACAAAGGCCTTAGATAGATTCAGCAGATTTGTACATCACAGGAATGTTTTTAAAGACTGTGGAGTTTAACATTCATTTCACTTGGAAAATGTCGAATGATTAACATGGCAGAGTTGCACTGGTGGCTTCTGTCTTCTGTGGGGGAAGGATATGTGGCAAACTAGGGAGAAAAGATAGCAGACATGTTTCTTTGCACTCAGTTTCTATTGTGTAAAGACCAGCATGAGGACCCAAGTGAGAGCCCACAAAGTGGCACAGTCAACTCAGTATATTTTGGGGGCTATGAAGAGCCCAGGTGTGACACCACACATGACTGGCCAGTCCCTGGCCAACTCTCTGGCTTGAACAAGCCTCCTTGTGCCACTCCAGCTATTTCTTTATTAGTACTACCATCCATCTCACAGGTTCATAATGTGGTAAAAATGAAATGTGAAATGAACTTTTCAAAGTTAAAAGTGACAACAGCAATCAAAAGGTAAAGTGTTGCTCAGTCAAAATGTAATTTTGGGGGAGGAGTGGGTGGGGAGGAAATGGGGAGATATATCTCAAAGGATATAAAGTTGCACATACATAGGCTGAACAAGCCCGGAGATCTAATGTACCCCATAAGGACTATAGTTAATATTGTATTGGGGATTTGTGCTAAGAGAGTAGAATTATATGCTCTTGCCACACACACACACACACACACACACGCACACACACACACACGCACACACACAGGATAACTATGTCAGATGGTGGATATATTAATTTTCTTTATTTTATTTTTTTTTTTTTTTGAGACAGAGTCTCACTCTGTTGCCCAGGCTAGGGTGAGTGCCGTGGCGTCAGCCTAGCTCACAGCAACCTCAAACTCCTGAGCTCAAGGGATCCTCCTGTCTCAGCCTCCCGAGTAGCTGGGACTACAGGCATGCACCACCATGCCCGGCTAATTTTTTCTATATATATTTTTAGCTGTCTATATAATTTCTTTCTATTTTTAGTAGAGATGGGGTCTCGCTCTTGCTCAGGCTGGTCTCGAACTCCTGAGCTCAAACGATCCGCCCACCTCAGCCTCCCAGAGTGCTAGGATTACAGGTGTGAGCCACCGCGCCCGGCCAATGTTCTTGACTATGATAGCCACTTTACTGTGTATAACAAAACATCATGTTGTACATCTTAATATATACAGTAAAATATAGTTTTAATATATTTGATTTTTTACTAATAAAGACATTGACCATTTAGAAATGAGGAGTATCTGGCATATGGATGAATAAAACATAACTTATTTTCATATCAATATTATATAGAAAAATAAATAAAATGATACCTTATTGCATTGAAGCATATTTTTATGATTGTTGAGAGCTAATTATGTAAAGGAGTGTATCTTTGCAAAGAAATACATAGTGACATTCCCATCATTGGTCACAAATGGTCCCTTGGAACATTTCATTATGATTTTCCAGGTTAGGTTCCACTTTAGAGAACAATATTCTTGCCACTTAAATCCTTGCTCTTTTTCTACATCATTCTGCAAGAAAGTTGTTTTTCCTGATTATTCAAAATAATAAATGGGATCAAAGCTTATGTACAGAATGAATAAATGGTCCCAATTGCTCAAAAAATAACAGCACCGCTTCATCCTTTCATTATACCATCCTCTCCCCTCTTCTTTTCTTCCGTCCTTACCTGAAATATTGAGTGAAACATGATCTTCAGTGAATTGCAATTAAAATATATGTTGGTTGCCTTGGAGAGGAGAGAAAGGCCAAGGAATCTCCTTTAATCTTCTCCCACTGGCTATTGGCATGGATTCTTTTACCTGATTAGCTAAAACAGCTTTTAAGTGTGGGCAATTTGGACTAGGATTTCAAGAGAATCTGACTGGTGGTTGCAATAGGTGATTTTTAAGGTTCCTTTCAAGCCTAAAATGTTTTATTATAAGCAGTCCTGTGTTGCCCGGGGGTGGCTTGAGAGATAAAGGAAGGGAGACTACTAAATGAAAGTGAAGAGGTAGTATCATAGGGAAAAATTTCACACTCCACAGTTTTGCCTGGGACTAGGAGGCAAAGGCAGGGGTGAGAAATGCAGACCCTGACACAGACACAGTATCTGACAAGCCACAAACATCCTAACCTCTCAACTCTTACATAGATTCTCACTGAGCAGGGAAAGTTATGTCACTAAAAAAAACCAAGGTTTCTTGGCAAGGAGGGTAAGAAAAGGGACCTATGTAGTTGTTCCTTCGGTGATAGGAGGAATTTATCAAAGAATATGGACGTAGATGCTTATTCCCAGGGACTTCTTAGGTTTTCCATGACCTTGAAATCTTCAAAGCTCAGGCAGCCAAAGAACTGAGCTCAGGCTTCTTGGTGACAGAGTGGACTCGTAGCTGGAGAATGAGCAGAGGGTATAATATTGTTGCCTTCCCTTATGCACTGGGCCTTAGTCCCTGATTTTCAGGAACCTCCTCCCAGAACATACCCTCATTCTGTCTTCTTGGAGCAGGTTGCTGTGGCGACTCGCACGGGAGAGTGTATCTTGCATTTGCCTTGGCTGAGAGCCTCCTACCTCAGACACAGCTGAGGGCCCTCATGCACTTATTGGCCATGTCTTATTTGATGGAAATAATCCTCACAGTCATAGTTTGGTGGAATTTATAGCCACCTGTAAGGACACCATATGAATATACACCATTTACTTAGTCTATAAACATTTTGTGAGTTGGACAGGAATGACTTGTCAAGCGGTGCCTCCTAGAGAAGCCCCAGGAAGTGGGCCAATTCCTGGTCCTGATCACTGGGTGAAAGTCACTCTGAACTCTAGCTCTTTCTGGAATCCTGGCAGCTCTACCCACTGGGGCCACAATGGGTGGCACCCTCAGGATCATACCCAGTAGTGGAAGGCTAAGCATTATCAGCATCATCTACTGATGGAATCAAAACCCAACACCTAATACTCCTGGGTGAGAGAAAATGAATGATAAGCATTCTAATAACCTGGCTTGAAATTTTTTATTAGAAAATTAGAGAAACAATCAAATTTGAAGGGATATGTAAAACATCACAAAAATGAACCATTGGTTACTGAGGAGTCTGAATTGTATTAATAGATCATCCTAATGCATATGTTTCTAAGTCTGCTTTAATGTTTAAAATAAGTTAATAATTTTCATTCTCATATTAAAATAGGCCTAAGACTTTTAGTGTAGTTTGTCCTCTTAAATTGGCTTACCATGTACATATAATGTATAAAAGAAACAAATTAAATTATTTATCACAAATTCTTAGCAAATGGAATCTGAATCAAGATTCACAGGATGTGATAGTTGTGTCTTATGTAATTTTGCTATACAGTCACACACTGCAACATTGAGGCAAATGACGAACAGTGTATGCAACAGTGGTCCCATAAGGTTATAATGGAGCGAAAACTTCCAATTGCCTAGTGATGCTGTAGCTGTCAGAAAGTTGTAGTGCAACACATGACCCACCTTTTTGTGATGATCTGGGGCAAACAAACCTACTGAGGTGCCAGTCATATCGAAGTACAGTATAGCACATGCAATTATGTACAGTGCATGGTACTTAATATTAATAAGTGACTGTTACTACTTTATGTATTTCCTATACTGTATGTTTCATCCTTATTTTATAGCATACTCATACTTACAAAAATAATGTAACTGTAAACAGCCTGAGGCAGGTCCTTCAGGACATATTCCAGAAGAAGGCATTGTTATCGTGAGAGATGACAGCTCCATGCATGTTATTGTCCCAGAAGACCTTCCAGTGGGACAAGATAAGGAGGTGGAAGACAGTGATATTAATGATCCTGACCCTGTGTAGGCCTAGGCTAATGTGTGTGTCTGTGTCTTAGTTTTTAACAAAAAAAAATTTTTTAAGTAAATAAATAAATAAAATTTTAAAAATAGAAAAAAGCTTATAGAATAAGAATATAAAGAAAAAATATTTTTGTGAAGAGCAAAAGTTTTCTTCCTACACTATAGTTCTATCCTCTCTACCTGGGTCTAATAATTCTCTATCATGGAAATAAATTTTAAGAAAGTAAAATTTAAATCAAGACTGCCATTTTAAAGTATAGGCCTATCTACGCTATGGGTATGTACGACTGAACGTGCTGTCCACTAAGCCACCGGTCCAGCCCACAGTGATCCTGTGGATCAAATTATGTATGCGACACCAGAGTGTCCACTCACTGCTTGGTTTTGTGGTAATTGAGGGTCACTGTGGAACCTCAGTCTTTATGATTTCTCATTTGTGGAGCTCTGCTCTGCCATAGTGGAAGGCAAAGATGTGAAATCAGACACCGCTGAGAACGTACATTTGTAAGAGTGAAGCCTTTTATTCGCCCGCTAAGTTCTTTCATTATGCTATTTATTTCAATTTTATGTTGTTTTTCAATTAAAAATGACACATAAGTCATCTGAAGTGGTGTCACACTCACAAAGGAAATAGAAATTTAAAAGATATATGAATAATTTAAGTTTGAAATGTTTCCTTCCATTATCGAAATATTTTAGTTCTGAAATGTTTGAATGTTGCTTCATATGCAACTCCTACATGTATATGTAATAAAAGAGAAAAAAATTCTTTGAAATATTCCTATTTTCCTCTTATGTCAACATGAATGTGTCATAATATTTTTTGTTTTATGGGACTCATTTCCAGTTGATGCAGAATTTTTAAGTGAAGGTAATCACAATAATTAAGGAGTAAATGTGTAAATGAGGGCCTGATTCAAGTTATTTAATTAACATAGATTCATGGAAATTTGGCAACTGGAGAATTAAAATGTGAATTTTAATCTAATCTGTTCCTGTACTTTGCAGTTCTCCATGACTATCACCAAATAAAGGGCAATAGTAGAGAATTAAAAATGTGTAAAAAAAAATTCAGCAAGCTATTTTCTGTTCCTTTGTGGCCTGGCTAGTCTGATACTCCTGCAGAGGGAAATTCTTAGAGATAATTCTTGTGAATCTTTTCTATCTAGGGGAAGTGAAGAGATGGAACAAAATGGTTCTTCCCCCTAAATACAGCCCCAGTGGTGTTAATGTTAATCTATTCAGGACAGACTGAGCCCTCTGGTGTGAATGGGAGCCCTGAGTCCCCCAGGGCCAGGCAGTCACTGCCTTTTATCCCCTGTTATCACAAGGTAACCACTCTACTCCTCCTGATCTGTGTTAAAAGCCAGGTAAAAGTGCATAATGGCAGACACTAACAGATCTTATGCTCTAGCTGAATGGAACAGGCTTCCACCAACATTTCTCTCCACGTCTTTTACAAATGTTTTTCTTCTCTGTTCCCACTGCTACTACTACCCTCCTCATCCCTGTAGAGTCTCAGACCAAATTCCTGGATTCACATTTAAATCCCTTCAATTTACTTTCACAGGGATCTTCCTTAGACATTGCTTTTACCATATTCTTCCCCCTCGCTGCTCCCTATAGTTGGAGAGAACTATTGCCTACTTAGGGTCTGATCTATAATTCCAGACTGATGGATGAATGTTACAGTGATGTGTTGAGGCTGCTATACCAGCCTACACAAAGCATGTTGGGGGAGCCTCTTTTGGAAGGGATGAGCCAACTTGCCTTTCCTAAATACACCAAAATCACAGGAGTAGGGCTCAGCATGGGGTCGTCAGGAGGAGGAAGTGGGGCAGTGAGATAATGAGCCCTACTTTGGGCATTGAAGCACCAGGAGTTCATTTTGGTGAAAGTGTCTAGAGTTGCAAATATGGATTTGGAGCCCATCAGGGAAGCCGGGTCATGAGAGCCCTCAGGAATGCTTAGGGGTTTACATGATGGGAGGTGATGTGATGGCCAAGGAAGGGTTTGTAGGGTTAAGAGAAGAGAGCTTGAAATAGATGGAGGAGGAGCTAAGGGAATTTATCAAACAGGGAGGAGGACAACCAGGAGAGAAAAGTGCAAGGAAGCAACGGAGGAAAGAGTTTCAGGAAAGGAGTGTTCATCAGTTCAAACCCCAGAGAGGCCAAGTTAGATTAAGACTAAAAAATGTTCATTAAATGGGGCCAAATAGATCACTGTGGCTATAAGAAAAATGCATTCAGCAGTGAAGCCCAGCCTCTTCGAGAAGCTTGTTAGAGAAGGAAAGCAGACGAGACTCAGTAATGGGAGAAAAGGCAGAGGCCTATGGGAGATAACTAAGAAAATGGTAACTAGAATGACACAATAAGATGGCTTTTAGGAAGATTAATCAGGGAAAATGGGAAGAGAGGAATACAGAAAGCAGTAGACTACTTAGGCAAATGAGATTAGCAATAATAAAAATAGAAGGGACTTTAATTTTTAAATCTTTCTTTCCATGTTCATCTCATATTTAACACAAACAAAAATGTATCTCTACATTCTTTGACAATATTTTTAAAAAATATTTGACTCTTCATAACCCCACACTAAGCCTAAGGCCAAATCTTCTTTGTTCTCTGCTGCTTTTGGAATCCCTTTTCTCCATTCCCCAATCATTAGCCCTTCCTTTGCCCTGGAAAGCTCCTTGCATTGCACATCGCTCCCTCCCCTGGCCTGTGGACAGTGTGCCTGCCAGGTGAACGTTTCTGCTTCAGGTGCACTTGCCCCATTTTTCTTACTATTTTTATTAGCCTCTGCTCTCTCTCCCTTGGTAATAAATTCAGATTTCCTTCACACTCTGTCCTTAACTCATCTGGATTGCCATTTTTTTCTTATTTCAGCCTATTATGGGGGTACAAAAGTTCAGGTTACATACGTTGCCCATGTACCGCCTGTCCCCCCAAGTCAGAGCTCCAGGCGTGTCCATTCCCCAGACAGTGTGCGTTGCACTCATCATGTAGGTATACACCCATCCCCTCCCCCCACCCCCCACCTCAGTCTGACACAACCCAAATGCCCATCAATTCATGATTGGATTAGTAAATTATGGTATATGTGTACTATGGAGTATTACTCAGCTATAAGAAATAACAGTGATACGACATCTTTTTGGTTCTGCTGGGGAGAGTTGGAACCCATTATATTAAGTGAAGTATCCCAAGAATGGAAAAACAAGCATCACATGTACTCACCAGAAAATTGGTTTCTCTGACCATCACCTAAATGCACATTTGGGAATGATATCAATTGGATTGCCATTTTTAAGCCTTCTTTTCCATTTCTTTCATTGTCACTCCATCTTGCCTTGTGATTTCCTGCACACTTGTCTCCTGGTGCTTTCTGGCAACTTGAAAAGTCACCCCTCTGAAGCTCTCACTAATATTCTCTTGTTCTTTAAAATATGGGGGCTGTTATATTTCAGTGATGAGTATAAACAGGGAAGCAAGTTAATGGCACGTTAACATTTTGATTTAGATTGCCCTACTCTAGACTAAATATTGCATTTCATACATAGAATTCAAAATGTTTCAGTGGTGGGTTTTTGGTGTTTTTGTTTTTGTTTTTGTTTTTGTTTGGTTTTGTTTCTGTTTTATCAAAACTCAGGCTAGGCCCTGACGTAAACATAGTGAAAAGCATTTGCAAGGAGAATATGATTTGAATGATATTCTAAAGTTCCATAGCTGGTTACAGTTATGTAAGTACTTACTATTATCTTTCAATTGAATTGAGGCATTTTAACTTCTAGAATGGTAAAATAATTCCTTAAGCCAATAGGAGCCATTAAGACATTAGACAGGGTTATGTTTGCAAAGGAGAGTAGGAAAAAATGAGATTTCATTGAGGCAAGAGTAAAGATGGCCCAGGACCAGGGAAATTTCTCAGAGAGTACAAGCCCTGGGGCCCCTGGAGTGGAGGGCTCAGAGCAGCTACACTCAGCAGGAATGCTTCAGGTATCTCCTAGGGGAAGGGGAAAGTGCTAACCCCAGGAAAGGATGTTAAAGTGAGACAAGGCCATATTGAAAAGGAACTTCTCTTATATCATTGGTTTGCCTCAATGCACAAGAGTCTATTTTGCAAAAAAAAAAAAAAAAAAGAGTCTATTTTGCAGGAGTTTTCTTTTCTTTTCTTTTTTTTTTTAAGAGTTTTATTTCCATTTTCTTTCAAATAAATATTTTTCAAATTACTTGATAATTAGGGGAAGAGTACAGCCTTTATAGAGACCCTGTATTCCACACATCACACTAATTGCAGAGAAAACTATAGGAGCCATTGTTTATTCATTTATGCATATACCTATGCATTCATTTAAAAAATATTTATTGTGAGTGTGATATGTGCTAGAATAGAATGGCAAATAAGACACAGTTTCCATCATCCTGGAGTTTAAAGTACTGTGTATAGACAAACAGAAAAGCAGTTATAGTACAGCATTTTATGTGCCATGATGAGGGAAATACAGGTGACTCCTGACACACAGAGGAAGGGCATTCAATCCAGATTAAGAGCGACAAAAACTGTACAGTAAGAATGACATTTTAGAATAGAAAGGATAGTAGAAGACAATAATTTGAATGTTCCTAGCATAAAGAAAAAATAAATATTTGATACAAAACCCAATTGCCCTGATTTGGTTATGTGAATGTGTCAAATTATCATATGCACCCTGAAAATATATGCATCTTATATATATCAATAAAAATAAATTCACTTTTAAAAAGACTTAAAAAAAAAAAAGAATTGAAAGGGCAGGTGTTGGCTAGGCAAAGCTAGGAAGGTGCAGGGATGTGAAGGCAAAGAAGGAAATAATATTCCAAATTAGAAAACAGAACCTGTATCATTCAAGGTGAAAAAGAACATTGTACTTTCACAGATGTGAACAATGTTGTCTATGGCTGGAAGGCAAATTTGAAGGGTTAAGAAGGCAAAAGATGAGTATGGGTCTCATCAAAAAGGCCTTTTGTGGGCCTATAAATTCCACTCAAGGAATTTATATTTATCTTGAGGACTATGGGGAATCTTTGAAAGGTTTTAGGTGGGGAAATAACTTGCTCAGATTTAATTTGTAGGGAATTGGTTCTAGCTGAAAAGTAGAGATGGGATTAGAGGGGTGGATGAAATAGGAGACTGCAATACCAATTTGGAAGTACTATTGCAGCAATTCTAGCCAAAGATAGTGGTAGTCTAACTTACATTAGCAGCATAAAGGATTCATTCAAGAGATACTTAATAGATAAAATCAATAGGACTTGGTGGTTTATCAGACAAAAGAGAAAAGAAAATTGTGATGCCCAAATTTCTGATTTGGCCACTGGATGGATAATGCTGCCATTCACAGAGATAGAGAACACCAGAGAAAAAGCCTTCTGCAAGGAGAGTGCCTATGAAACACTCAAGAGTCAAACAAATGTGAGTTAAAATCCTACCTCGTTGGTCAAGTTACTTTATCTTGGAGTACCTCAATTTCCTTATCTATAAAATGGGAATAACAGTACCTACTTCATAGAGCTACTGATAGAATTAAATGAGTTAATACATATTTTACACAGTAACCTGGACCATAGTAGTTCTTTTAATAGTTAATATGATTAATATATTTAAAACTCCATTGAAGTGGTAGTTCTCCATGGTGTTTTTACATGTCTTGTGATAGATTTTGTCCCAGACTATCTTTTCAAGGATGTTTGCAGGACAAGCAGCCTCAGAAGATAGAGAGAGTGGCTTGCTCAGGGTAAAAAGCTGGTTTGTTTTTCTACTGGAACAATAAAGACAATGGCTCCCTCCTAGGCAAAGTTTGGGCTGGTTTGCTAGCAGCCTCATTATAAGATTGGGTTTCCCAAATTTGAGTGTCTTTAGTTGTGACACAAATCCACTGTGTGTGCAGCATCCACCTGGGCCACTCTGCATTGGTCCCATGGGACTTGGGGGGTGAAGGGAGCAAGGAAGACCAGTGTGAACAGGAAGCTCATGTTGCCCACAGTGCCGTGAGTATTAAGGTGTTTGCTTCTCTCCTAATAGCGTTGCATCTTCTGCCAGCATTTATGAAACCGTGCCAGGCTGTCTTGTTGGCTTATAAGCAGAGTAAAATCTCAGACCCTTCACATTTCTTGGTAAAGTTGTCTTTTAAATGTAAACTTGTATATTGTAAAGCCTTCATACTGTTGCTTTGTAAGACACTATTTCCCAGTCTTGACATTGGACACTTTTTTTATTTTCACTTTGAAGAATTCAATTGTTTTGCTTATTTGATTGGGAAAAGTTTGAGAAACACAAGATTACTTTGTGTTTAAAAAATGTGTCGTTTCTGGCACAAATCCATGGGGGAGAAATGTGTTGTACAAATCCTTACTATCTAATAAATATTAAGTATCACAAGTATATGTTGTAATCAAACAAGAATATTTTTAGTATTAACAGCAATCATTGAATAAATACCATAGATTAAGGCAGCCATTGGCTAGCAAATCCCACCTCTGTGTTAATGCCAAGTAACATCATATATTTATCTCTGTATCAGGTAATCTCTCACTTAATTTACCAGTGTTTATTCAGGTATGGGAACATAATTCCTAAAAGATACCAATATTTATTTGTGTATATGTGTATAAAACACCAGTCACATCTCAGAACATAGTTAGGGCTATGCTTTGTAAGGAAATATGATGATACAGGAGTTAAAGAAGAAGAGGAATGTTCTCTTGGATCAAATATGAGCAGATGGCATCCAGTAGGGAACAGTGTTTGCAAACGTAAAAAAATGGGGGTGGGGGAGCAAGGCAAAATGCAAAGATAAGAAGGGCAACATGAGTTGCAGGTAGGACTCAAGATAGCAGACAAAATATACAGGAGATAGATCTTACTTTAATAGTCTAAGATAAGAATAAAATAGAAGGAGAAATAAAAGATCCAGTGTGCTTTAACAGAGGAAGCTGGAAATACAGCACAAGATGAAGAGAAATAAGGCCTTGAGGAGGTGAGGCTTCCTAGAGTAAGGAACGCTCACCATGTGAACTAAGGAATTGGCCATGATGGCACGAGAGCTTAATCCAGAAGCCAAAGGGGTGACTTGGAAACCTAAGAACCGTACATTTCCGAACACCAGAAGGCAGTAACTCATGCTAGTAAAAAGGAATGAAAGAGAAAGAAAACTATGAAGAGTTTGGTAAGCCAAAGTGTCTATGATATGGGGAGAAACTTCCATGCATGTGAATCATTGATACCACACAGAGGTGTTTTAGTGTTCTTAAGCCACAGGTGTCAACTTTTGTGGCAGAGATGAAACCCGAGCTAAATTAAATCAACATGAAACTACACTAATAGTATTTCTAAACTGTACGTCGTTTGAAGATTTAGCTGTACTCTTGGGGCATCTCTGGGCTAAAGAACAGACAAGAAGATGGAAAGTAATCCACAGAGAAGGCCAGAGAAAAATGGAAGCCAGGAACTCAGATTTTGATCTTTGTTGACAGTATTTTTCTCTCTTATTCCTGGGTGGTTGTAGACAAGACAGGACAGTAATAAAAATTGCTTAGTTTTGGAGACATGGCCAAAATCTAAGCCACTATCATGTTTAAAATAATTAAACTGTCAGGCATTCTTTTACTTGTACACTACATCTTTGTTTATTATTCTGTTAGATAAAACCACTTGTCATCATACTCCAGGCAAAGCTGTTAACAGAGAAACTAAATCCACACCCTAGACCTAATTTTTTAATACAGTTTCCTCTTTGATTTACTGCATCTTTGTATTTAATTATGAGGTCTGAATTGATGCCATTGTATCTTTTGCTTTTCTTGCTCTTTCTGTACTTTGTAAAAAAAAAAAAAAAAAAGAGAGAGAGAGAGAGGAAGAGTTTTCTGGTTTTTTAAAAGCAAGCTCATTTTTAGTTATTTCATTGAAAGATGTCACCTTCTACTTCTTGTTGCTCCTTGGGTCCTTTTATTCTTTGTCTCCTGAACTGACACAATTACTACCTCTACATTCTGCAAATATAGCTTGCAGAGTAGCTTTCCTAAGAATGTAATTTTCAAAAGTGCCAGACCTAAGAATGACGCTAAAGCCATTTGATGAGTTCTCCGTTACATCTCCTCATTTGCTTCCTTCCCAAAGAGATTTTTGATTTTTGCCTGGAACATGCTTATCAGCTTAAAGGTATGCAGCTTCATTATGTTATGAAGATTTTCTTCTGCGGCAGCTAGTGCACGAACCTTGAATGAAGCAGTTGCTAATCATGTTGCACTAAGCAAATAAAAGTCAGAACCGACCTAATCTTGCTTGCCTAATATCAGTTTCTGCAGACTTCAAGTGTAATGTTCTAATCACTGGCGCAAAACAGCCAATTAATTTGCTTTCCCTACGTGTTTTTACTAGCCAAGATGCATAGAGGAGCAGCGTGTTCGGTCATAATCATGCTCCACAAAGATGGGAAATGTTCCCTTTGAGCTTCCAATCATTAGGCCAGCTGAAGTGAAGACAAGCCCATTGACAAGTGAGAATGGCAATAATTTATTTTCTATTGATGGGTTGTGACAAATCATGTCGAAGCAGTGGCTGCATACTGTGGGGCTCCGCGCAGGAAGACTGTGATGGGCAAAGATGAAACCCTTCACAGCTCATTTAGTCCAAATGTAGCCACCTGGGTGGTGAATCGGTTCAACATACCAGCCCAGGCATTCCAGCACAAAATTAGATCGCTAACAGGCAGGCAATATAGGGGTTCCTAGAAGGCATTAATCAACAGGGCTGAGCTGTCAAAATGCAGAGTCTGAAATTAAGAAACACCAAAAGGATAAAAATGTGGTGACGCTGTAAAAAAAATCAAGAATGTGATTTCTACTGCAGGATTCTAGCCACCGTTAAAAAATGCTTAGAAGAAAAATGAATCATAAAGGGCTAAAGAGACACCCCCTGCTGAAAATTTTCCTAAGATTTTTACACACGTTAATTAGTAAAAGCTTCATGAAGATTTATGTAAGCATGAGCACACTCCTTTTCAACTTAACATTGACAGGTCAGATTACATATAAGTCCTCCTTACCACCCCGTAGCATAGTTCATCTCTTATTTAAATTTCTTTTCTATCCGGACCTACTGATGTGCAGAGCATTTGATGTCTCACGCTGCTTCTGAATACCGACACTTCAAACTGCAGAATTCTTGGGCTTGCACAGCTTATCTTCTAAACCCTGCTTTTGGTAGGATAGAGGTTTCTAGAATCTGGTGGAGGTATGGACTGTTCATGCATGCATGTGTGTGTGTGTGTATGTTTATGTGATTAAATTTTATCAATATGGTTTTAAGAGCTCATCTGTTTTCATGTTATAAAAAGCATTTAATGCCATAAACAAATCCAAACAGCCAGAGTTTCTGAAACTAACCAAATTTTCACTGAGCGAAAACATGTAAAGATTGTTACCTAAAAATTGCTTTCCAAGCCCCACTTGAGTTTTCTCAAAGTGTAACCTATAGGCCACAAACATCAGAATAATTTAGTGGACTCACTGAAAATGTAGGCGCACAGACCTACCTTAGATCCACTGCAGACAAATCTTGGGGATGGGCCCAGGAACTAAAATTGCAATAGCATCCCCACCCAGAATGATTCTGAAAGTACAGTGAGATCTGAAAACTACTTTTTCTTATGAGTAAGGCCTGGCCCGTTTTCAAGTTCAAACACTTGCTGCTTTCCACCGCTGTCTAACACATCTCTTTCTTGGACAAGCTGTGCTCCATTTGTTCACAAACACTCTAATACTTTCACATGCCTTTGATCACACTGCACCCTTTATCTAGAACGTCTCCTCAACCCCCAGCCCCAGCCCCATCTTTTGCATCCCCTTAGATTCATCTCAAAAGTTCACTCCTCCACGAAGCCTTCTGCATAACTCAGCTAGATATAAATATTCTGGCTTCTGTGCTATCCTGGCCTTTTGTTTGTACCTTCTGTAGCATTGCCACCTTGCCTTCCAGCACAGTTACCTGTACACGGGCTTTATCTCCCAATTACTAGATGGTTCACTCCTTGAGGCTCATGTCTTGTGTGTCTGTTAAAACCTCATAGCACCTAACTTATTACCTTGTACTATATATGCAGTAAATGTTTGTAGAAGTGAACAGCTGGATAATAGATGTTAGTTAATTCAAACCTAAGCTTTATATTAATACTTTCAAGACATTCGTAGAGGTAAGTGTTCTCCCTTGTCTTATGCTCAGAATTCTCATTAGAATCTTAGAGTGGATCTCCTTATGAGCAAAAATAAATGAGATTTGTTATTTTGTTTATTTGTTTGTTTTACTTATCTATAGTTTGTCTGTGAAATGTTATTCTGCTTTATATTTTCTAAATTAGCTTTAATGATATTTTCCCTGAAAGAATATTTATTAATATTCTAAGTCCTCAGCTGAAACAGATATGTAAGGTGGATTAATTATGCTGGCAAAAATAAATTATATTATACTTTGCTACTACACATCATTTGTGTTGTAAATATTTCAGATGTTCATGGTTAAAAGAAACAGAAACTATATGCCTTAGAATATCTGATAGCCTTGCACGATGATTAACGAAAAGTCAACGGCTGTAACTATTTAACTGTGTCTCGTTTGATTTAAGATAAATATCCTAGACCATAGTATAGCATAAAGCCGGGGAGCCATGGTTTGACTTTTCATAACCTAAGGAACAAGTTCAGCCTGATTATAAGGCAAAGAAGTATTTTATCTTGAGCCCTTGTGTTCTGGAAGTACAAGAAAGATTAGAAAGAGGAATGGACAAATGATATCAGTTTTATTAGTCTTGAAAATAGCATGTCTCCTCACTCCACATTGTGATTATTTTATTTTATTTTAGTTTAGTTTTTTTTTTATTTATTTCATCTTATTATTATGGGGGATACAGAATTGCAGGTTACATACGTTGCCCATGTACCGCCTTTCCCCCCAAGTCAAAGCTTAACACCTTCAAGCGTGACCATTCCCCAAACGGTGCGCAATGCACTCATTGTGTAGACATACACCCATCCCCTCCCCCACCCCCCACCTCAGTCTGATATTCCATTGGTGGCGTTCCCAGATGTGTATTTAGGTGATGATTAAAAACCCCTTTTCACCTGTTTTATTACTGTATATTTAGACACCACCACAGAAACACCAGAGGGAAAATGTTTGCAGGATACTTGAGAATATTATGCTTGAAAAAATAAAATAATTCCAGCCAATTGGAGTCAAACCTGCTCTGGCAAGAATAGCCCTGTATCTGCCTCAGTCTTTAATTACACTCTTGATGAGGAGCAGGAGTTGAGGAGATGCCTCCCACTTTATTTGAGTGCCAAAGATTAATTCAGGCAGACTAGAACCAGGGCGGAGCTTCTTGGAAAAGTTCTGAAGGTTTGGGAGAGTATTCCTTCAAAAAGAAGGTGGTATGTAAATTTAACCTCTTTCTGAAACCTTGGGTTGTTTTAGGACTGGTGTAAAAATGCTTCTGAGACCACATATTTCACAGGTTTCTATTGAAGTTTAGTAGTCATCTCAGTGGGTTCTGCTTTAACTTATTTGATAATTATACTAGAACCAAGTATGATATCACATTTTTACTTTATGATATTGCCTAATTCCTGGCCATGGGCACCCAGGGAGCCCTAGATATAACTGCAACCTGATTAGGAGAAAATAACATTGTTGGCTCAATTTCTGAATTGGAGAGTAAAAGAAACACAATAATCCCTGGTATGACAACATAATATCATTTCAAAATAAGTACCTAAAAATGATACTGTCTTTGAAATATGCTCTCCACTTCTCCAAACAAAAAAGAACAGCAATGTGGTATTTTCTGTAGAACTGATTTGATCCTCTGCTGATTCCTGCATCCTAGAGATGTACAAGCCCTAAAATTGTTTTCATAAATATCACACGTCACTTGAGGATGGAAGGAAGGAAAGGTTAGTTCATGAATGGTTGGTGTAAAGTGATGAGACTTTATAGGGAAGACTAAAGGAGTGCGACAGATGAGCACTGAGAAAGAGAAAGAGATAAAAAGAAACCATGGTATGAGTTTCAGGAAACCTTTGATGTATGAGAAATATTAGGGCATTAGAATAATGGTTCTCAACATTGACCTCATGATATTCATGACACAAGAATTAGAAGAACTCTTGGAGAAGATAGTAAGAATAAATACATTTAATATTTCAGGGAGGCTTTTTCAAAGAAGCACAGAGCACATACAAACAAAAACCAATCTGTCCTTTAGAAGGTATCCTGCCCACCCTCTCAGCAGAAAGAGCTCATCTTTGATCTACATACAAAACCTGAAAGAGAAAAGGATGGTAATCTGAAGGCAGATGAAGAATGTGCATCTGGAGAGCAATGGCACAGAGAAACACAGGACGTGTTCACAAAAATCATTCTCCAGAGTCTCCAAGGAACCGTAGACAACATGACCTCTAGAAAACAACCTAAAAAGAGTTAAAAAAAAAGTGACACAGTGAAATATTAGAAGATAAAAATTGAGCTGGAAAACTAAGGAAAGAAATGGAGGACAAACTGTAAATCATTACAAATATAAAAACCTCATTAAAAGCAATAAAAATTAGAATATATACTCCTGAAAACAAAGTCATCAAAGCTAGAATTGAGAAACAAAGGCAAAGAAGATAAATCACACAGACAAAATTAGGTAAAAAAATGTAATAATTATTATAGGGAAGATGATAGATATAGCAGACAGAAAAAAGGAGACCCAACAATCACAAAATTACTGTTTCTGAAAAAAATTACATAATAAATGGAACAACAAAAAATTTCATATATAAGAAAAGTTTCCTGAAGAAAGAAAGGTTTGATCTGTATATTTCAAGGGCCCTTTGTATCTGAGAAAAAAAACTTAAAATCAACACCACAACATATGCTAACATAATTCCTGGTCTCTAAGGATAAAATTATATGAGCATCCTAGCTAAGAAAGCAAGTCATATAAAAAAGGAAATTCAGGTGTGTCCTAAACTTTCTCAAAGTAACACCTAATGCCAGAGAACAGTGGGTTCATGGCTACAGGGTTCCAAGGACAAGAAAATATGATCCAAAATATAAAGACAACATTCTCAAATAGATAAGAGCTTAGGGATTATGGTATCCATGATAATTATCATTAGCAAGAGGTGAATTAAAATAAAATACTATATAAGAATATCTAAGATTAAACAGTCATAGAAATTATGGTTAAATATTATAAGTCTTCAGAGTGTAAAAATAATTATACACACATGGGCACACATGCATATCAACTATTGAAGGGTGGAGAAAAAGGGAAGTGGTAGGAGGAACCCTTGATGTGTTAGCACATCTTTTACAATTGTCTCTTAACAGATGCTGTTTTAAGTACTGACTGACTTCTTTCATGCTATTTTTTCTTACATTCAAAGGAATTTTTAAGGAATTCTAGCAACTCATGGTGAAGAAATGATTCTCTGAAGTCCCAACAAATTTTCACTCTCACTTCCTTCTTTTCCTTGGATTTGTTATTAAAGCCAGCATCTATGAAATTATCCCACTTTTTAAAATATTTCCATCTGTTTGTCTTTAATGAACTTAGATGCCTGGAAAATTGTTCACCAAATATTGAAGTTATTTCAGAATGGTGAGATTCTGAGTGATAATTAACTGCCCTCTGTAGATGAGGGCTTAGGAACAGTTTTATGAATGAATAGTTTTAAATACCCAGAAAAAGAGGGCATCTTTTTCATGTTGTCCTTTTTGCATTCTTGCTTTTCATTTCTCCTGAAGGAAAAATAAAGATAAAACCATTCAATCAGTGTATGTAAGATGCTCACAGTGGCACAGTGTTAATCTCTGGAGGAATTACAGAGGAAGCTAAAGAAAGTTGTTTTTGCATAAAGAGCTTACAATTTAACTTGATGGTCTTTAGTTTTTTTGCATTTGTTTGGATGTGATGCTAACTTTGTGTAACAGAAAAAGGATTTGCAAAGAATCAAATTGATATTTTTAGGTAGCTCTCTTATTCCTCATTCATACATAATCCATGACTCTTAGCAAAGTAACTGGCAATTTTGTATTTTGGAATTATTCAAGGTATAAGCCAATGTCTTTGGGAGCTACTTTAATGTGGACTTGAATTCTATTAATAAAAGAAAGATGTCAATCCAAAGTGTTATGCCTTAAGAATATATTTTAGTATATCCCTCAGAGCACTATATTGGTTTAAAGGAAATCTTTGACTGAATTGGCAATTAACTCATATTGCCCCAATAACAAAAATGAATGATTTGACTCATACACTATGGCCTAGCTTCTGTAAAACAGTTTGTTATTTTTCTAAAGATCCTTTTAAACTGAATCAGTTGTTCACAGATTTAGTTATTTATCCAAATGTTTGTCTTTAATTATCAGTTTGATTGATTTTTTTTTCTAAATATACTGTCATATTTGTAAGATTCTGTTTGCATAGTAGTAACGGGGCTAACTTTACTTTTTGTTATCATTTTCATGACAGAAGCTGAAATTTTGAAGATTATATCATTTCAAGATTGTTAAAGCTCCCAGCATGACATGCAATGTTCTTTCTCAAAGCTTATCTAAAGAGAGGATGATGGGAGGAATGAGCAGTTACTGAGGTTTATTAGCATGCACTGTCAGGGAAGGAGATCAGGTCCATGGCCTGTTAGGAAGTGGGCTGCACAGCAGGAGGTGAGTGGCAGGCCAGGGAAGCTTCATCTGTGTTTACAGCCGCTCCCCATAGCTCGCATCACTGCCCGAGCTCTCTGCCTTCTGTCAGATCAGCATAAGGAGCACACAACCTAGATGCCTCACATGCACGATTTACAGTAGGGTTCATGCTCCTATGAGAATCTAATGCCTGATGATCTGAAGTGGAGCTGGGGCGGTGATGCTAGCACCAGGGAGCAGCTGCAAGTACAGATTATCATTAGTAGAGAGGTTTGACTGCACAATAAATGTAATGCACTTTAATCATCCCAAAACCATGCCCCCTCCACTGGTCCATGGAAATATTGTCTTCCGTGAAACTGGTCCCTGGTGCCAAAAATGTTGGGGGCCACTGAATATCTGTGTAAACCAGATACCCAAGTATCTGTTAATGGGCAGTCTCCCATTTGATTGTAAACACTTGCTTTGTGATCTAATCTACTTCTTTTTCTTTTTCATTTTCCTTTTTTTAAGAGTAAATTTGAACACTGAATACCCACCCACTAGATATCTTTACCCAGTTTATATCTTCAGCTTAATTGCAAATAAGAAATGCTTTCCTGAAATCATGAGTTTTTATTTCTTAAAATTAAGCTTGGCACAATCACAAAGATGATCATTTACTGTGAGGACAATTAACACTTTTTAAATGGCTAACAACAAATTGCTCACTCTAGTTGCTTTTGCAACTTTAGTTTTGTATATTATTTTGTCCTCCAAGGTAAAATGACAGAGTGAGCATATTGCATAAAAACCAAGATCATCACTCTTCCACTGCCTATCACCCTGTTTATGCTTAACCAAGCATTTATTTATTAGTTCTTAATGGTAAGGGCTACAAGGTTACTACACCTGAGAGAAAAATCTGTAAGACAAGCTTTCTAATTAATCACTGGGAGGGTTCAGGAAGGTCTAACTATTTCTGTAAACTGAAGCATTTATGCACTCTGTTGCAAGCGTTGATTGTGAAAACGGCAGGTAATGTTTTATGTCTCTAAGTTTCTGCAGTTCCATTAGGAATAATGAACTCTATACACATCTCTCTGTGTGTATACATGGATGCCATCATTAAAACTGGGGCGTTTGTTCACCTGAGGACAGATATGGGGACAGTTCTAAGAAAAACAAACAGTCATACCAATATCTTAGGAATCAGCAAAATGCCACCCATGGTGCTCTGAATTGAAGACCACCATCTCAGAACAAAAGGCTCTAAGGCAGCCTGATTGATAGCAACAGACCCTGTTAGTTGGGAGATGCTATAGCCAGGGCCATTTGTGGCTAGTCAAGTCAGCTGGAGCCTGTGCCCCATTGATTAATTTTGCCATGTTCACAAACAAAAACCGCAACGCCATTTGCAGCAGAGCTTCAGGTGAAATCATAACTTGATTGACAGTGCTAAGGCTCTTTCCCAGGTTGACTTGGGTCACTGGGTGCAGTAGCTCCAGCCATATTTACAAATCTATTTGGGAACTCTTACTTCTGTTTCAGTCCCTGGCACCTGCTTTGGTTACATTTCCCAGTACGGAAGCCTGTGCAGTCAGAAGCAGAAAGCATTGCAGATCTGAAGAGCCTATTCCTCCTGCCTCTAGCCAGGTCTTCGACTTTGGCAGAGGTCACCACCTAGGCCACACTGCTGGTATAATTTGTCTTTTAAACACAGTAATGTTGATTTCTCACGCCGAGCACACGTAAACAGTGCATGCAGATGCATCCTCCCTCTGCCCGTATTCATGTCCCTCAAATACAGTGCAGCAGGCTGGGATATCTAATCCTTCACACCACTGCCCTCGCAATTTTTCTCTTCTTCCTCCTTCATACATCCTCATTTCTATCATCGTTACATTCATATTGCAGAAGATGCAACATTTGCAGAAGATGCAACATTTGCAGAAGATGCAACAAGCAATGGCTTTTAAGTGTTGTGCAGCTATGTAGATGCTAGTCTGGTGACAAAAGATTCTTTGTTTGGCCAAACTTTAGTCAGGCTTCCAAACCTTCTCCTAGGCCCATCTGTATACTTCCTTGTAAAATCCAGTTTTAGCAAAAGAATTCTCCTAGGTCAGTTTAGCCAAAATGCCCATCTTTGACATCTGGTCATCCTAGGCATCCTCACCCTCTACCATCCCCCAAGTAGTGTCACTCTGGCCTGTCTTCAGCAGAAATCCTGTTAGGTTAGTTGAGCCAGAATCCCCCTGATGTTTCCTCTGTGTGATTTTCTATCCACTGAGCCCCGCCTTGCTCCTTGGCTATAAACTCCCACTTGCCCATGCTGTATTTACAGTCAAGCCCAATCTCTCTCCTACTGCAAGACCCCGTCACAGTGGTCCCCATACCAATTTCAATGGTCCTGAATGAAGTCATCCTTATTATGCTCTAACAAGTGTCACTGAATAATTTTGTTCTTTAACATCACTCCTACCAATGCTGAGAACAAGGCTGTGGGCACTGAGGTCCTACTGGCTTCTATTAAAGACAAGCATCTTCCCAGATGGTTGCTGCTTCCTGTCCTTGTACCAGCCAAGGATTCTGTGTGTCACCCTTGGAGCCTCAAGCACCTGCTCCCCCCACTTCAGCTAAAACAGCGCCCCCTTTTATGTTTTCACATATTATGCTTCCATAAAATATTTGTGTGCAAATGCTGCTATGGTTCAATAAAAAGAACTTTCTCTAAAAATTCAAAGAAATTAATTGCTTATGGTTCTGATGTATATGTTTAAATTCTATATTTCTAGAAAAATAGCAGCTTTGAGGAGCAATTGATGTGTCCTTTCTAAAGTGGGGAATATAGTAGGAGAGAGAAAATCAAGGAAAAGACTTTATATAAAAGGGAGCAGAAAGACAAAGAATAGGAGTAGGAGGTAATAGTTGTACTGATGTAGGGTTTTGGTTTTTTTTTCCTTTGTGAGTTGGTTTAGTTTGATTTGTTTTGCTTTGTTTTAGCAAAAATAAGACTCAATGGTAGGAGAGGTATAAATTCATCCGGTTTGCAGGTCAGTGGTCATGAGTTCTAATCCCGGTTCTGTTTTATTTGGACTATTGCCTTCCCACCTTAAATCACCTGCACCCCCCCATCAAATATTTCTTATTTCCTTTTGCCTAGTCCCGTAAGCATAGAATGGTAACAACATCAGAAGTTTCAGCAGTAGAAAATAAAGCAGACATGAAGGGAAGTGGATCAGAAATCACAAGAAAAATAACTATAAGCAAAAAAGAACGTAATGGTTTTAATATTTTGATTTTATAAGTTATTATGGTTATTGCCTTAGTAGGATTACCCCAGAAGCATGAGAATAGAATGCATGTGGTTCTACGGGAAGTGCAGGTACATTAATTAACAGAGGAGTAGAGCTGATACAGGGAAAAAAGCAGGGAGAGTAGCCAGTAAGGTGTGAAAAATTAACCCAGCTACCCAATGGGCAAATGAAGCTTCAGCCCTCAAGGAATGCCTGGGAAACAGTATGAAACACACCTCAGAATTAACCTGGCCAAGGAATAAGGAAGCTGAGGTATTTACATCCCTACAACCTTCATTTTTAGTTAAGGGCTACCCCAGGGGAACATTAGATCCCAGGCACACTGGCAGAGTAGATTCCAGCAGCCTGGACGCAGCTCTCCTGCAGACACGCAGGTGCCGGCCAGTGTGGTCAGACCGCAGGGCACAGAAATAGGAGCTCTGAGGAGCCATGGGCAGATTTCCAACAGTATCTGCCGCTGCTGTCATTGAATGTATCCCTGAGTAAGACCACTAGGTAGTAATGGTACCGCATTCTGGTAAGGAAGAGAAGTGTGAAGAAGAGAGCTATGAATTCTGATTATGACTGGTAACAAAATTTGCCTGTGGTTCTATAAATAATTAGACTTTTAAATATTAATTATATGCAACTTTGTATCATTTGTGACCATAGCGTGTATGTGCCTTTATTGGTGATTCTCAAATACTTCAAATTGAGTTTCTTTTTAATTTGTGGTAATACCTTTTGTTTTCTATAATGACAGTATAATTCAAAATCCATATTAGAATTTATTGGATTGGTTTATAGAAATCATTGATGTTACATTTGTGTATTTATTTATTTTGCTTTATCTTGTTTGGAATAGAATTTAAGAAGATAGGTATAAATGTGTTTCAGATTATAACCCAGATTCCTTCACAGGAAAAAGAAATCAAACCCAGGAATTTAAAAAATTATCTTAAAGGAATTGGATTCAGGCAGCACGGGGAGTAGAAAGGTTATTAATTTGTAGTCAGACAGAAGTGGGTAAGAATTTTACCTCCGCCGTTTTGTCTTGTGACCTTGAGTAAATCATCACTTCATCTCTCTTAATCTCAGCATCTTTCTCTCTAATCTGGAGAATATCATGAATCCCTACAGAGCAATCATGAGGATTCGGTGAAATGTGTGGACGGGCCCTCAGTGCCTGACGTATAGCACAGTGCATACCCGGCCAAGGTTAGCTCAGGACCCCGGGGAATGCAATGCAAAAAGTACAGAAGAGAAGTGATTAAATGCTATGTTTTGTAGGGTAGACATTAAATGTGAAGGAGCCGAGAAGTCACTGAGAGCTGAAGCAGTCAGAGAAGATTTTGCAGAAATTTAATGTGGCTCTAGAACTAGGAGAAAGATTTCGATCAGAGGAGTGAGGTGTAATCTTGACAGGTGCGAGCACAGAAAGGACTCACGCGTAATGGCAAGGTGGGAGCAGGTAAGGCCCCTCCGCTCTAGGCTGTCCGGCTGCCTCTGACAGTGCCTGTGACAGAGACAGGAGGACGGCAGGGGTGGGCTTGGAGACAGACGATTCACTCCATTTTTGATTTTGAGGATTTAAGGTAACAAGAAGATGGCTGAGTAAGAACACGCCTCGTGTAGCTGGAGAAGGAGGCAGGCATTCTGAAGAGGGTACAGATTTGTGTGTCATCGGCCTCATGGTGACAGTTAAACCCAGGGAGTTCTCAGTGAGAGGAGAGAAAGCACACCAAGGACTGAACTTGTGGAGGATGCGATCCACAGTTACAGTGTGGAAAGAAGAGGCTCTACCAGAAATAAACCCCCCAGAGAGGTTGGTCAGAATATGTATGAGAAGATAAGCTAGGACATGGCATGGAGGCCAATAAAAGAATGGCCTGCAGGAAGGGCGGGGTGGAGGGGGAGGAGGAGAAGAGAGAGAGAGAGAGAGAGAGGAGGCGTCCTGTGAGCAGGATATCCAAAGTGAGCCCTGGAGGGAGAAGCTTTGTCTGCAAGGGAGATTGGCCAGCTGTTCTGCCTCTACTGCTTTCCCCTCTCCCTTGGGTTCACTTGTGCAGGTGATCACCATTCTGCTCTTCCCTGTCTCCCGCCTCCCCAGCCGCACCCTATACCCAAATAACAGACTTTTTAGTGGCTTGGTCCCAGCAGATCAAACAACCTACTTGTATTCCCCCTTAGAACAATTGGGGCAGACTAAATCTTTAAGAGGCTTCACAAAATACTAAGAGATAACAAAGAAAGTAAACAAGGAGCGGTACAGAGCATGGAGTCCAGGGCTAGACCACTTTAGTTTGAATCCAGCCTCTCCCATTTACAGGCTTCATAGCCTTCGCAGGCTACACAATCTCTCCGTGCCTCAGTTTTCTAGTGTGAAAAATGGGAATAATGATAGTACATATCTTACAGGGTTGTTGTGAGAACCAAGTGGGTTTAATGTATGTAAAGCTCTTAGATGAGTGCCTGGCACATTTTAAATGCAGTACAAGTATTTGCTATTAAACAAGCACAGAGTACAAAGAATTGAAAAAGCAGTATTCATAATGGTTAAGAGAAGATACTATAGCCAGACTGCCTGAGTTCAAATCCCGGCTCTGCCGTTTACTAGCTGTGTCATCTTGGACAAATTACTTAACCTCTCTGGACCTCAGTTTCTTCAACTATAAAATGTGGGAAATAATATTCATTAGTGTGAGGATTAAAACAGTCAACACATGTGAAATGTTTAGTAAGTACTTAATAATTAACATTCATGATTATTAGCTGTGTGACTTGTTAATGCAGTGTCTGATCCCTAGGGATCACACAGGTGCGGTCCCATTTTACACCTGATACAGGGGAAAGAGAGGCCACCCCTGGGTCCTGGCTGGCCTCCGTGGTAGATACAACTTCTTTCCTGTCCTCAGCTCTTGACAATCAGACACATCCTTTCTCTCACCTCCCTAGGCTGCTCAGACTTCCTTTTTGAAACCTACCCTTTTCTGTGGTGCTTGTGTGTTGACTCCGCCATCCGGGTGAACCTCTTCAAATCGACTTGGGGCAGGGAGCTTTCTTTTAGAGTAGAAATCACTTTAATAAAATGAACTACATGTAGTATTCGTATAACATGATTTAACCACAATAAAAAAAAGAAGATAATTAGTATCTGGGTAGACGGAAATGAGAAAGGAATTTTGTTCTAGGAATTTTAGGGTTATAGCTCTCAAAACCCCTTCTCTAAAACAAGAGGAAGCTGATTCTGCATCTAAAAAGTCTGGGTAAGGTTTCTATGGCAGACGGCTGGGCTGGGGCTTTTCGAGTTGGGGAGTGTACCTGAAGGGAAGGAAGTGTTTCTGTAGCTGGATCCTATACTCAGCTCCGTTTCCCCAGAACCACCATTTCTTCACTGACGACTGTAGGGTGCATGGCAGGTAGCTCCACCCTGATTTAACCTGTGACCAGGCAAACATTCTGCCACTGGCACAGACAAGGAGAGTTCAAAAAAAGCTCTTGGAAACTGAAGAACTGCCCTTACATCCCAATCATTTGGATGCTTCAGCTTCCAGATGCTTTGCAATCAGCAAGTATACATATGCAAAGATTCTCTAACTAGTCATTTCCCCAAAATAACAATCTATAAAACATAAATAGTAAATTTCTTTTTACCATAAAAGAAAATTAGATTATCAGAAATAGAGGCTATAAATCATATTAATAAATCACATGTGATACGTCTGAATTTTTTATGTACCATAATAACTAATCACTTGGCTATCAGGGCACTGGGGAAATTACAATAAATTATATTTTGTGGGATATGCGCCACATGAATGAAGCCAAAAAATATTACAGACGTGACCTTCACCTTGTGTGATGTCATAGAAAATATGATGCTGCCCTAATAACTTCATAGGGTTAATTAGTTTCAGGGAACACACAAGAGGCAGCGATGTCACAGAGCTTTTTATTTTCTTTCCCGTGGGAAGTTGGGCTAATAAAAATGAAAAACATTTCAAGTAGCTAAGTAAGAAAGAAGAGTTGCATAGAGTTAGAAGGAAACGTTTTAGTGCTGTCCCCTTAGAAGGCCTAGTTCTGTTTCTTTGTAAGCTGCAAATCTTATTCTTTTTCTGTGCATCTTTTCCCATTGACTTGGGAATCTTTGAAATGGCCATTGTTTCCAAAACCTGCTCTAACGATGGATTTTTTAATTTGCTGATGAACATGAATCCGTTTAATCAGATAGGGAGCTCTGCAGATAGGGAGACATTTATCTGTATAAAATATGCGGCTTTGTTTGGTCTCTCCACTTGGATCCCCAGTGGGGGTGGAGGTAAAGTTTCCACAGTCATGCTGATTTCAGATGAATAGGTTTGCTGGTGTCAAAGACAGGCTGCAGCACTCCGCTGGCATCTGGGGTACAGAAGGCTAATTCTTCTGAATAGAGCCATTGATGATTACATTTTGGAGAAACTTAATCATAGAGTAATTAGGCTTTAATTCTTACAAAAACTTACAATTAATTGGATCTTTTATACAACTTTTTTTTGTTTGATTTAAAGTACCATGTAGGTTAGTTATAGAAACTTAATTTAAATATGGATTTAATTAGAATTGTTTTATGATTTTAATGAGTCCTAAAAGTCTTTTGATGAGCAGCCCGTATAATTATGGTATTTAAAATGATTGGGTAAATGCATACTTTTATAATTTACCTTTCAGGAAACTGTATTTTTATGGAGGCTATTTTTTGCATGATGAATTGTTTCATTTTATGTTCAGTTTTTGTGGGGATGGGTGCTTAGTCCTGCCCCTAATCAACCAAATGTTTTCTTTCTAGAATGAAATTAAACTTTCATGGAATCAAAAGCATCAGGCAGTAGCCCAATGCTACAGTTAAATTTAATCACAGAAATATTTTTTTTTTATTATAAAGGAGACTCAATCAATCACTGTTCAAACTTTTAACTGGGAATTCAATTTTCCTACATAACCAGGTACAAACAAGTAACCTGAAGACAAGCTCTTTTTCTATAGGAAAAAAAGTGACTTTAGGCAAATGATTTGAAATTTTTACAATGGAATATAACATTGAGTTGTCAACTTTTTAATGTACTGTCAAAACAAAAATAAGTACTTTCAATAAATGTGAAAAATTCCAAAATTAGAAAAGAAAGGAAAACATTAGATACTTTCTTCCCTTTGAACAAGTTACATTTCTACCCTTACTAGCTCAGATAACTAGCATTTGGTGGTTTTCTGCTGATTTATTTTAAAGGATGCATCAGGTAAATAATATTAGAAAATATGTTTTTATTTTCCATTTTTAATGATACTATTATTATGTTCTCTCCTCTTATGTTTTATCCTTCACTTTCTAATTTAGGTCAAATTATTTACACATTCCTCCTAAAAACCAATCAATTCAATTCACCATATCAAAATAGTATAGAAGAAAAACCATGTGGTCTCCTTCTATATCTGTCAAGGAAAAAACAAAAAGAAAAAGAAAAACCATGTGGTCATAGCAATAGATATAGAAAAACATTTGGCAAAATCATTCCATAATAAAAACTTTTAGCCAACTAGGAATGAAAGGGAACATACCAACTTTAAGGGCACCTATGAAAGACCTACAGCTAACATCATACTCAAATATCAGGAAGAAGGCAAGGATGTCTTCTCTCACCACTTTTATTTAACATTGTACTGGACATCCTAGCCAGTGCAGTAAGACAAGCAAAGGAAATAAAAGGCATGCAAATGGGAAAGGGATAAGTAAAGCTGTTCTTATGTGCAGATGACATGATTGTGTAGGTAGAAAATCCTAAAGCATCCACAAAATCGCTATTGTATCTAATGAATAAATTTAACAAAATTGCAGAATACAGGGTCAATATAAAAACAATTGACGATGAAAATTTTTTAAACCTCCATTTAAAATAGCATAAAAATTACTCAGGAAT
This sequence comes from Eulemur rufifrons, assembly GCF_041146395.1. NCBI lineage: Eukaryota > Metazoa > Chordata > Mammalia > Primates > Lemuridae > Eulemur > Eulemur rufifrons. The sequence continues at coordinate 64,389,061 of NC_090999.1, read as the reverse complement.
ATATATAACAAAAGACGTGCAATACTTGAACACTAAAAACTATAAAACATTAAAAAAGAAAGTAAAACATTGTGAAACGAAGGTAAAGTAAGCAAATAAATAGGAGATACACCATGTTCAGGGATTGAAGATGAAATATATTTTAGATGATAGTGCTCTCCCAATTGACTTATAAATTCCATGCAATCCCAAGGAAAATTCAAACAAGATTCTTTGAAAAAATTGGCAAGATGTTTTTAATATTTATATTAAAAAGGAAAGGATTCAGAATAGCCAAAACATTTTTGAAAAAGGACAAAGTTGGAGGAGTTGCATTACCTGACTTGCAGGCTTACTATAAAGCTACAGTAATCAAGACTAGTGTAAAATTGGCATACGAATAGGCATATAGAAAAATGGATCTTAATAGAGAGTCCAGAAATAGATCCACATTTATGTAGTTAATTTATTTTTGACAAAGGTGTTAAGTTGTTTCAATGGAGAAAAAATAGTCTTTTCAACCAATGATACTGGAACAATTGGATATCTGTATGGGCAAAAATATGAACTTTGATCCTTACCTCACACCTTTTCACAAAGATTAACTCAAAATTAATCTTAGACCTAAATATGAAAATCTAAACTACTAAACTTCTGAAGAAAACATAGGAAAGAAAATCTTTATGGCACTGCATTAGGCAAAGATTTATTAAACTGAACACAAAAGACAAAAACTATAAAAGAAGAAATGCAGTTAAAATGGATTCTCATCAAGATTAAAAGCTTTTGTTCTTCCAAAAGTCATAGTTAAGAAAACAAGAAGGCATGCTAAGACTGGAAGAAATTTTTCACAGAACATTTCTCATAAAAAGCTTGAATTCAGGAATATATATATATTTTATATATACTTATAATTCAATAAGAAGACAACTCAATTTTAAAAATAGGGAAAAGATTTAAGCACACACTTTACAAAAGATAACACACAAATGATCAATAAGCACACGTAAAGATATGCAACGTCACTAGTTATTAGGGAAATGTAAATTACAACCACAGTGAAATACTGCTACATACCCGCAAGAATGGCTAAAAGTTAAAAGATTGGCAATAATAAGTGTTGACAAAGATGTGAAGTAACTAGAACTTCCATATAATGCTGGTGGAAATGAAAAATGGGACAGCTAATTTGGAAAACAGTCTGACAGTATGTTATTAAGTTAAAGATATATTTCCCATAGAACCTAGCAATTCTACTCCTAGGTATTTTACCCATGTAAAAATACATATCCACACAAAGATGAGATTGCAGATATTCATAGCAGCATTATTCATTACAACTCAAACGGAAAGCAACTCAAATGTCCATCAACTGTTGAATGAATAAATAAATAAATTGTGGTATATCTCTACTATGAAATACTGCTGAGCAATAAAAAGAACAAAATATTAATAAGTCAAAAACATGAATGAATTTCAAAAACATGCTAAGTGAAAGAATGAAAGACAAAAGACTACGTACTAAATGGTCCCATTAATATCAAATTCTAGAAAATATAAAACTATAATGACAGAAAGCAGAGCCAGGATCGGCAAATGTTATTGAGGGCAAAGAGGCCTGAGAAAATTTAATTTTTAAATTTTATTTTATTTATACATTATATTTATACATAGTTATGGAGTACATGTGAAATTTGGTTACATGTATAGAATGTGTAATTATCAAGTCAGGGTATTTAGGGTATCCATCACCTTATGTATTTATGATTTCTACATTTCGGGAAAATTTCAAGTCCTTTCTTCTAGCTAAAGGCAGAAACCAGATCTTATTTTGGATTTATTTACTCATAATGTCAAATTCAACACAGGGCACACAGCACACAATATTCCTAACTTTGCCACATACTGCTCCCATGTATTTTCTCATTTACTTTACATACATAAATAACCTAATTAAACACCTACATGTTAACTTATTTGTTATCACTTATCCCTTGCTTATGTCAATGTCACTGTCATTCATTGTCCTGAAAATCTCTTACCTCTTTACTTCTTCTAAATGGAAATATTTATTGCTTTATAAAGGTCAATAAATATTGACATTGGTCACCAGTAAGGAAAGAAAACCATAAAAAGAAAAGTATGAATCACCTATATAATACTATATAAATCTATAACCAATCTTTTTTTTTTTTTTTTGAGACAGAGTCTCACTCTGTTGCCCAGGCTAGAGTGAGTGCCGTGGCGTCAGCCTAGCTCACAGCAACCTCAAACTTCTGAGCTCAAGCGATCCTCCTGTCTCAGCCTCCCGAGTAGCTGGGACTACAGGCATACACCACCATGCCCGGCTAATTTTTTTTCTATATATATTTTTAGCTGTCCATATAATTTCTTTCTATTTTTAGTAGAGATGGGGTCTCGCTCTTGCTCAGGCTGGTCTCGAACTCCTGAGCTCAAACGATCCGCCCACCTCGGCCTCCCAGAGTGCTAGGATTACAGGCGTGAGCCACCGCGCCCGGCCTATAACCAATCTTAACCATTAAAGGTTATATGCTGTGTTTAAAAATTAAAAACAAATTAAACTTATATGAAAATAAAATAAATCCCTTAACTGACATTCTAAAGTGCACAAAACTCTTAAACTGAAAGTCTTTTTATAAATTTATACTCTTAATTTATCTCACTTAAAAGGAATGTTTATATGTTTTGCTGCAGATATATTAATGTGTTTGCTTATAGAGTACTGCCCTAGACTCTGTTGTGAAGGATACTTAATAAACAGAAAATGTATTTTATTACCTTTCTAAAAGCTAAAAGAGTCTGAATTCTGGAAATGACCTCAAAGGTTTCATGTAAAGGATTGCATAATACATCTGCATAGTCTGTGCAGCCCTTTGTTGAATCATATCATTTAATCCTCCAAATAATGTTATGAGAAATGTTATTTCCATTTATTAGATTAGAAAACTAAGATGCAAAGAAATTAAATGACTTGCTGGTAAATTGTAGGACTGAAGCTCGTGTTTTCTAATTTTAAATTCTATGCCCTTTTCTCTGTACCAATACCATGAACAAATGATTTTGAATCTACACTTTTTAAGAATCATGGCAAGCTGGAGCTAGGAATTTTTATATATCCTGACTTATCTATGCTTGTCCAGAACATGCACTTCATACACTATGAATTGGCAAGCCTGTTGTGGTGAATGGAGAAATTCCCAGAGCATCTCGAGAAATAATCAAATTCACTAAATTTCGGGATTGCTTATTACACGATAGATAACTGATACATCCAGCTGCCAGTTTTTCATTTGGGGAAATGGCTTTATGTTGAGTCTGTGGATTTGATGCAGAGAGTCCCGATGAAAGGAGGAAAGCCCCTGAACTTGCCAAGTAGGTTCCTGGCTTCACCCGGAAAGGAATTTGAGAGCATGCCAACTAGCTACAGGAAAGTTTTATTGAAACAGAGACAGAAAACAGATCTTATTCCACAAAGTAGAGGTCCCCTCCTTATGGGGTAATGGTAAAGTTTGTAGATGTTCAGAACCCCCAGTACTGACCAGCATTGTTTTGAGATCAGACCATGAAAGTTAATCATAAACTGCTGTCCCAGAACGGTAAGTACAGCGGTTTGTAAGGCATCCGGCTTAGCAATTCATCCATCCTCAGTTGGTACCAGGCCGATGACTTGCTGGAGACTTCCTTGTTCTGAATGGTTAGGGTCCAGTATCAATCAAAATGGCTACACTCAGGATCTCTCAACCTGCCTTTTCTGCCTTATCCCTACATTAGATTCTTCATTGACAAAGCACAGAAGGCACAAACTTAAGATAAAATAATGAGTTCTATAGATACCAAAGACTGAGTTTCCTCTGTCTTATGCATTTAAACTCATACTTTTTAAAGATGATGCATCTGTGTATATAGGTGTGTGTATATATATTAGCATTTTTATATGATAGTTTTCCTCCTCTTTAATATAATTTACATAATAATAGCACAAAATCTCTGCATAAGTTTCTTAAATATTTGCATATATAAAAAATAGGAGGTTTTGTTTAACATGGAAAAGATGCAGCTTGTGCTTTCCTTTTAGACTAAGTACAGAAAAGAGATAAAACATTCAATGGAAAGAGTATGAAGTATATGTTTGTGTGATTGGTTAATTTGTTTAAAAGCAGAAGAGATACCATAAATGGGACAGCAAGTAGGTTGGCCTTCTTTGAATGACACTGTGAAAATGGCAAAAGGACTTCTTGAGTCTTGGGTATAGTTGCATTCCAATGTAAAATGTAAAAATGGGGATAATAATATTTACTCATAGTCACTTTAGAAATAAATGAGATATAAATACGGAAGGAAAAACATAACACCCAATGATAGTGATATTTCCTTCCTTCCTTGCTACCTCCTTCCCTCCCTCCCTTCCTTCCTTAACATCTCTAGGAAAACTGTTTTCTCTATTTACACCTCTGACACCAAATGTGGGGGTTTCCCACAGCAGGCAGTTCTCCAGGTCTCTGCAGACACCATCTCTGTGTTTCTACAATCAAATTTAACCCTGACTCTAACTACCTGGAGTTAGTGCAGACCCCGCAGGTTAAAGGCTCAGTTCCACAAGATTGCCCCCAACTTCAGAGACTAATCACAAGTAGTGGGCCCCCAGGTTACCCACACTTCTGTTCAACTTGGCTACAAATCTGGGGTTCCCACAACTCCCTCCACAGGTTTGATAATTTGCTACAATGACTCAGAAAATTCAGGGAAACATTTGACTTATGTTTACTGTTTATTATAAAGGATATTATAAAGGATATAATTGAATAGCCAGATGAAGAGGTACATAGGGTTAGGTACAGAATGGTCCTGAGCGCAGGAACTTCTGTTCCCATAGAGTTGGGGTGTGCCACCCTTGTGGCACATGATGAATTCATCAACCCAGAAGCTCCCAAACCCTGTCATTTAGAATTTTTATGGAGATTTCATTAGGTAGGCATGATTGATGAAATCATTGGCCATTGGTAATTAACTCAATTTCCAGCCCCTCTCCTTTACTTGGAGGCCAGGGGGTGGTACTGAAAGCTCTAACCTTCTAATCATGCCTTGGTCTTTCTGGCAGCCAGCCCCATCCTGAAGCTGTTTAGGACCCCAGCTATTAATCGTCTCATTAACATACAGAATGACACTCATCACTCCGGAGATTCCAAGGGTCTTAGAAGCTCTTGTGTCTAGAACCAGAAACTAAAACCAAATATTATAACAAAAGATGCTCCTATAATCCCTATCACTCAGGAAATTACAAAGGTTTTAGGAGCTCTGTGTCAGGAACACAGGCAGAGACCAGGAAATCTGACCTTGAGTCAGAAAAAAACTAAAACAAACCCACAAACTTTCCTCCTTGCTCTTCTGTGTTAAGATACACAAGAATGCTTGGGACATAGCAGGGTGGAAGGTGAGCTACAAGAAAGGCCGTAACTACCAAGAACCTGTTCTCCACCTTTCTGGAGACATCACTGTGCAGCCTGCCTAGTTATCATTCGTTCCCCAAGTATTTGCTGAGCAGTATCACCAGGTATTTCACTAGGTTCTTAAGTTATTGAGATAATAGATTCAGTCTCAATATCTATTATTGAGATAATAGATTCAGTCTTGCCCTCAAAAAGGGGGGAGAAAGCATGGTAGAGGACACAGAAGTTTAAAAAATAATTTCAGATAACCTCTCAAAGTGTATACTATTAGAAGTATCATCATAAAGGAAAAAATGGGATAACTTGTGGAGTGGGGGAGATTGGAGACAGAGTGGACAGAGAAAACTTGGCTCAAGAAGGGACATTTAAGTTATGTTTTGAAAGACTGTGAGCCAGCAGGTCTGTAGGGAGCACTGGTCTTACTGAAGAATAGGCAAGAGAAGCATGGTGGAAGAGGAGGCTGAATATGTGAGCAGAAACCAAGTCTTCAACAGGTTTGTTTATGTTGATAAAGAGTTCAAACATCCTGTGGGCAGTCATAAGTCACTAATGAAGAGTCATTAAAGAGATGGCACCAGAGTTTACACTGCACAGTCAAAGGAGGTTCCCTGCAGCTCGTGTCCAGAAGGCAGAGGGAATGAGAGAAGCTGAATTAAACCTCACCTGGAGACATAATTTGTGCCACACTAAGTGTCCTTTGAATCAAATGAAAATCTTAAAATCTCTTAGGATTTTTCCATCTTCAGCCATGGTTAAACTATAAAGTATGAGATCGATGCATCAAAATTTCAATAAATGTTTTCTTCTCTGTAGATCAAGTTTTTACAACACGCTGGTGTCTATTCTCTTTACCTTGATGCAGTGCTACTCTCTCCTAGCTATCCGCCCGGCTGGGTGCACCATGGCATGTCTCACAGCAGTAATACATTAGGCTAATAAAGCAATTATTTAATTGACTCTAATTTCATTGGCATTCCTATTAGCTAAAGGAAAGTGGTTCAGTCACTGTTTACATTTGTAAAGCCAATATTATGGTTTAAATTATGGCCTTTGGATGAATTTGAAAATTGAAGCCTGATAATCCTTAAAGCAATATTTACAGAGGACTCTTTGTCTTTGTAAAGAATAAAAGGAATGGAAACAAGAGCACATTAAATCAGAGGGGCTTTTAAATATTCATTTTGCAATCAGCTTTATTAGTTTCCAGGCCACTATCTAACTTTATAATTCTTGTGTGGAGAAATACCAAATCTCTTGCTTTAATTATCCTATGAAATATGAACTATTACTTCACATCCTCTTTTTTGATTCTGGAATACAGGAGTTCCAGATACAATGCTCACAATGCAAACCTTCTTCTTCAATGGAAGTATGTTGGAGAGATACTACTAAAGTTGTTAATTCAAAACTATAGACATTTTGGATAGGTAGTTTCTGATTTAAAGTGATCTCTACCCAGCAGCCCTTAATGATACTTCTTCCAACCACCCAATCAAGTCACCATAAAAACAATAAAATGGGTAAAGACTCACAACTCTGAAAGCAATAGACCAGTGTTGTCAGTGGTTTTGTATGAACCACAAGATGATGGAAGTGGTCTAGATAGTGCTCACCTACTTTGAAGATGAAGGACCCAAAGATCCAAAAACTGCTTGTGTGAATATGCTACACCCTAAAAGAAAGTAAAACCACTCTGGAAAAAGAAAGCACTGAAAAATGCTTAATATGAGGACCAGATAATAATATTATAACACTCTGTGATATTAAAGAAACTCAAATTAACAATATGTAAAACCTAGTTAATTTTAAGAAAGAGGGAAATAGATTTAAAGCATCCAAGCAGGTAAAAAACAAAGCAGGTTACATAAACAGTTAGGCTGGCCTTAAGTATATCTGAAGCATTAAATGTCATAGCATAATGGTATAGCATCTATAGCATTATTTAGCAAAAATACTACATAGATTCCCAATGCCTTCAGTCAGAGTCCCCTTATGTTACTATCTTATACGACCTAAGAACATTTATCAAAACAAAGAAATTACTCTTGGTTGTCGACAATGCTATGAACTTAAAAGTACAGAACTTTTTCAGATTCTACCAGTTTTTCCATTAATGTTCTTGTGTTGTTCCAAGATCGCATATTGCATTTAGTTGTCATGTCTCTTTAGTAGCTTTTGATCTGTGACGGTTCCTAAGGCTTTGTCTTGTGTGATCTTTACTCTTTTGAAGGACACTAGTCAGTTATTCTGAAGACTGTGCCTTAATTTGGGTTTGTGTGATGCTTTCTCATGATTAGATTAAGGTTATGTGTTATTGAGAAGGAAACTATAGAGGTGATGTGCCCTTCTCAGTGTATCATACCTGGGATTACATAATGTTGATATGTCTTATTACTGGCGATGTTACCCTTGATCACTTTGTTAAGCTAGTATTTGTTAGGATTCTCTACCATAAAGTTACTATTTTTCCTTTAAAATTACTAAATATTTGGGGGGAGATACTTTGATATTATCAAATATCCTATTTTTGCATTAACTTTCCCTTACTAATTTTAGCATCCATTGTGTGGCAGTTGTTACTGTGGTATTTCAATGATGACTTCTATTTCCTTCATTCCTTTGTATTTATTAAATGGAATTATTCAAGGAAGAGTTATTACTTCTCCCCCATTTACTCTGTTATTTATTTATATTAGTATGGATTCATGGATTTTTATTATTTCATTATAATCCAATGCTATCACTATTTTGTCACACAAGTTATTCCAACTTTGGCAATTGGTAACTTTTCCAGGGTGGCTCCAATGCCCTTTTATATAATCCCATCTTTTTTTCTTTTTCTTCACTTCCTTACTTTTGAATGCTTCAAGCTCATGTTGTATTTTCTCTGCCCCAGCCCCTAGAATCAGCTATTTCTGCAGAGAGTCCTGTTTCTTTTATTAAAGAAAGGAATTTAGAAACTGAGATCTAGGTGCTGGCTGTGCTCATTGCTACTGGAGTGACTTGTAAACCCTTGCAGTGGGTAGTGTGAGGAAATACACGTGTGGTCACTAACTGATGCTCTTTTGGTGTTTAGCCTTACAGTATCTAGTCAAGATACTTCTTTCCAGAGTTTCTTAGGTCAGCTCCTTTCTTCCTCACCCCTTCAATGTAGTTATGTAATTCATTTGTTATAGAGTTAGATTCCCTTGCCACAGTCTACATTTCATCTTTTCCTCCACGCCCTGATTAATTTTGTTGTTGTTTTCATACAATAAAATCTACTCTTTATGTGTATAGTTCTATGTGTTCTGACAAATGTATAGATTCATGTGTCCACCACTACAGTTCCCTACAGAACAATTTCATCACTCCCCCAAAGCATGACTTACCCCTTTATGGACAATCTCTCCTCCCATTCCCTACCCCTGGCAACCAATAATATGTTTTCTTACCTATACTTTTGCTTTGTTAAGAGTGTCATGTAAAATGGAATCACACAACATGTAGCCTTTTGATTCTATCTTCTTTCACTTAAGAAAATACATTAAAAATTCACTCATGTAAATCAGCAGTTCATTCCTTTTGGGGGCTGAGTGAAATGGTTTAAGGGTATCTGGGTTGTTTATAATTTTTGGTTATTGTGAATAAAGTTCTTATAAACACTTATTTACAGGCTTTTGTACATAACAAGTGAATATAAATTTCCATTTCTTTTAGGTAGATAGCTAGGAGGTATATGGTAGGTGCATGTTTAATTTTTTAATAAACTACCAAAATATGTCCTAAAGTGGCTGTACCATGTATTTTAAGGAAAAAAAATGTATAACCTAAGAATTGTATGTTTATGTATGATGGCAGTAGAATTCTCAGTTATTCAAGAATTTAAAAATATTTCCAAATGCCCTTCTTGAAAGAAATTATTTAAAGTCATACTTTATCTGAGAGAGAAATCAAAATTAAGAACTCAAAAAATCTATTTCTAATAAAATCTTAAGGAAAAAAAAATGAAAGAAAAATACTTCCTTCTCGTAAAAAAGGATATCTAAGAAGACAGATCATATCTCATAATATTAATAGTAAAACTAGCACTCTCATTAAAATCAAAGGGGAATTCCCAATCTCTTTCTTATTTAACTTTATTCTAGAATTTCTGGCTAGTGCAATAAACCACAAATCAGAAATAATAGACTAACTGGTGGAAATAAAAGGGAAAAAAGGTTAGTAATTGCATTTTTCATTCTTTCCTTAGAAAATCCAAAAATGTCAAGTAAAATCCTCTTAAACAGAAATCAGTAAGTCTATAAAATATAAGAAAAATGTCAAAAATGTATATCAATATCCAAACAATAAACTGAAAAGACAGTAGGAAAAAAATTCTATGAATAATAGCAACATTTATGCCATGACATTTCTAGAAATAATCTAACCAAAATATGCACAATCCTTTTATAGAAAATGGAAAATTTATTTAAATGTAGAAGACTTCGCTATTCACTTTTACCATACTGTCATTCATTAATTCATTAATTTGATTACTTGTCCAAAATTTGTCTTTGCCACTGATATAAATTCCATAAGAGAAGGGGCAATAATTGTCATAATCACTGCCTTAGCCCCATGCATAACATACTGCCTGACTCATAGTAGGCACGCAGAAAATATTTATTTCTACATACCAATATTTTGTTCAGTTATCTGTTCTGTAAAGCTTTGTATAGCTTTTAAGACTCATTCACCAAGTAGCTTGGTAATTTTTGAAAGGAGTCTAGACGACTTATTTACCATTGCCTAACGAATTGTAACACTCACCATTTGCCCACAGGCAGCATCATGGCTCATGGTTTGAAGTGTAGATACCCACAGTCCTGCATTATGATCTACCTTCACTTTCCTGTGCCAGTATTAATAGATTCTGCAGCACAACACCAGGAATTTGAAAGCTTAGAGGAATTTAGGGGGTTTTAGAATGGCTCTTTCTACCAAAAGGTTGGTTATACTTTCGTTTCATCTGAAAACATTTTAATTTTTGGATCCCTGAGGAAATGCTAGGTTAGTAACAAATGAATGGGAACAGACTACAAATTTTAGTTATTAACAGAAGAAAACCCCAGAAAAGACCCACAGTATCTAGGAGCAGGTTACAGTGAACTATTTGACACAATGGAATCCGAGTCTTTTAGCTGGGCTCCTTTTGCTTCAATGTAATATAGAATTTAAGGTTAATGATGATTACCAGTATTCTATTGCTTGACAGCTTAATTTCATTTCATAATTAGGTTAACATTTTTCTTCAAATATTTGATTAGTAATATTTTTCTAGATTTTAAAAATAATGAAATGATATCAGGACATTGGTTAGAGTTGGCTGAATATCTGAATCATAGCTGAATTTTCCACATAAAGCATTTTCTTGGTTATCCTTACCATTTTCTAACATTTTATTATCTATGGGTGTGTATTTGTGTTTTTTATATGTTTGTTTGGGGTGGGGATATTTTGTAGTAATTTCCTAGTTATGCTTTTAAATAGAAACTTCCTATGAACATTAATAAAGGTAATGTCATAGTTAGTTACTAACAGAACTAATCTGAATTCTATGGACGTGTATGGAAGTTTTGTGAAAATTAAATTAGAGATGCAGCATATCTCAGCAGTAATGAATCTGTTTATGTTGTACAAAGCAAGGTTAGGTTTAAAAAATCAATTGTTGAGACTCAGTACTTTTTGATGGTCAAGTGTTTATTCCATTGGGTCATTAATGTGCTATATTCCCAAAGCATTCTTTGGACAGAGTTCATCTTCTAACTTGTGTTAAAGAAGAATTGATCTATGATAGGCTTTTTACATTATTTAATGATAATTCCGAATTGTTAGGTAAGACCCTCTTGTGTGTCTCTTATTACTTATAAATGAAAGGTCTGGCAAAAACCTTGTTTTTAATGACTAAATTTACAACAACAAAAGTTAAGCATATTAAACATCAGTAGACATTATAAGTTCTATTGCATTTACCTGGATCAATGAGGGGTGTCTTAGTCTATTTTGTGTTGCTGCAGCAGAATACCTGAGGCTGGGTAATTTATAAAGAAAAAATATTTATTTGGCTTGTGATTCTGGTTGCTGGAAGGTTCAAAATTGGGCAGCTGCTTCTGGTGATGGCCTAATACTGCTTCCACTCATGTGTGGGAAGTAGATACATGCAAGGAGATCACATGGCAAGAGAAGAAGCAAGAGAGAGAAATCCACCAGGCTCTTTATTATCAACCTACTCTCATGAAAACTAATCTATTCCCACTAGAGCGAAAACTCACTCACCCTTGTAGGAAGGCATTAATCTATTCCATGAGGGATCCATCCCCACCGCACAACGCTGCCACATTGGAGATCAAATTTCAACATGAGTTTTGGTGGGAACAAACCACATGCAAACCATAACAAGGGGTTTTAACAAGGAAGAACATTTAATAAATTTGATAAGGAAATCAGAATTGTAATACAGTAGCAGGAACTCATCACAAAAATTTGGACACCAGTGAGCGTAACCTTTGAATGTCAACTACCTATGATTGAATTAGACATGTTGCATTTTGGCCAAATTTATGGGTTATGGCAAATAGGATGGGGGCAAGATAAAAGAAACTAGAATGATTTTATTTACTCAATCTCTCAATGTCAATTGTTTATTTTTAATGCTTCCTCTATATTTCCCTAAAAATATGACAGTTATTCATTCAACCTTAAATTTGCATAAATATAGAAGGAAGTCATTTAACTTGGTCAATTAATAAACTCCTTTTGGAAGTTAATTTTAATGTGAGTCAATTGATACATTCAAAGTTAGAATTTAAATTAGGGAGAGAAACTCAGAAGAGAGGAATAAAGGGCAAAGTGGCGGGGCTGTGAAGGTGAGAAACAAGGTTCTCCAAAGGAATAAGGCTGTCTTTCAAGAAACTGAATAGTTGTATTGGGTTATTTTCTTGGGACTCAGATAGTGATAACATGGTATTTGACTTTCTCAGGTGCCAAAAACCTCTGGAACTGTCAGAATTTTTCTTTTATGTCAATAACTCTGATGCACTCACTGCAAAAATAAAACATTATTAGACATAATCACACCTTAAGCTGTGACGACAGATGTTAAAATGACTTTAAGTAGTTGAAGGGGAAACGGGATCACAGAAGTTATCGGCAAGCAATGAGACAAGGATATTTGGAGAAATAATCTATTTTCTGGAGATTGACAGGATTTGGGGGTATGAGAGCTAATAAGTAAGATAATTGGGAAGATATAGCAGCAGACCAGTTGCTAATTCAATAGACAGCATATGTAGGATTTTATTCAGGGAAAGTACCAGTGATCTGAGTTGGGCCACCAGGTACTGCATGCAACTCTGCCATGAGAATACTGTTGGAAGATGAGTCATAAACAAGAGCTAAAAACAGGGCACAGCTTTTAGGGGCAAGATTTTTTTTTCACTGTCTATCAAGAAAAACACCACATCAATGATGTGTTCATCCACAATATGGTAATGAAATAGGAAGAGGGCATCCAGGGTGATAGCTGTGGAAGTCATTCAGTGCATAAATTGTGCTTAGGAAGGAAGATGTTTAAATTTGAAAAAAAAAAATCCCTAAGTATTAAAGGGTATTCAGACTGCCTTCCTATTATGACACTCATCTGAAGAAAAGATAAATCAAAGGGAATGGACTGATAGGGTTGGTAATTGGATGTAGTAAGAAGAAAGCTGAATAAATGAGCAAAGGACGGAGGGTTTTTTTTTTTATCATAGTTTTCAGATGTTGTTTGACCTCTTAAGGCAGGATGAGGTTGATTTCTTTGTAAGCAATACTTACATCTGAAATAGTATCACGTACATGTTTAGCTAGTACTCAAACAACTTCCATATTCTATACAAATGGGGAAAATGTAATTCATAATTGACAAGGTATGAATTTTTTATACTTTAAGCCATGAGGCTGCCACATCAACAAATGTAATTCCTTAGCAAATATATCTTATGTTTATATTTATGAAATGTACACAATTGACATAGAACGCAAAAGGGAATAAGTAAGCATTTAAAAAAATATATATATATACATACACATACACACACACACACATATTTACTTGGATTTGCAAACTCCATTCTGGAAAACATTTATTAAATTAGAAACAAGGAATGAATGTAAGCAAAATGTGCTTAGAGTTTCAATTTTTCTTGGCCTTAGTGTTACTTTTAAGGATTTTGCCAAAGCTTAGATTTTCATTGGTTGAAGTGTTTGCCTTGTTTTGCTTTGTTTTCTGTTTTTTGTTTATTAATGTATAAAGAACTACTCTCAAAAGTGGAAATGATAAATTATTAAAACTTAAAATTCATCTATGGGAGCCCCAAATGGCAGTGATGATTTTGTGTTAAATATTTTAAGTTGAAACAGCAAGAAAGAGATCAAGCCAAGACTCTTAGAAAAAGGGACCAAGTCTGGATAGAAGATATATACCATATTTTGTGCAGCTATTGAGAGGGCAACACAGCTTGCTCAAGGGCCATAAAATGAACACAACTGGAGAGTCCACGCTCCCGAATGAATACCAGCAGGTTGTGATGGGTCATGGGGGTGTATGTGAAAGCATGTCCAGGAAGCTTCTGTGCTGCTCACCCTGCTCTGAGGCTTGCCTGACACATCCAAAGGTCTCTCCTTCCCTTCTCTAAGTGCAGTAGATTGTATTTTTCCGAAGATGACTGCAACAGTATCACCTGTCACACACACTCTTCTATGAACTGCCACTCCCCCATCAACAGTTGGAGCCTAATTTTTCTCCCCTTGAACCTGGGAGCTTGTGACTCCTTTATAACCAATAAAATACTACATAAGTGATGCTACACGAATCTCAAGGCTAGGCTATAAAAGGCAATGCAGCTGCTGAACTGAGACACTGCTATCGGACTCTGAGCTATCATGTAAGAAGTCCTACTAACCAGAGACTGCCATGCTGTGAGGAAGCCCAGACCACATGGAAAGACCAAGTGTGGATGCTATATATGACCACATTAGCTTCAGATCCCTCAGATAGCCAATATCACCCACTAGCTATGTGAATCAAGATGCCTCAAATGAGTGGTCCCAATCTTTGGGTTTTCTTGGCTGAGGCTCTAGACTTCATGGAGTAGTGACAAGCTGTCTCCACTGTGACTTTTCCAGTGATTTTATTGTACAATAATAGTAACTGGAACACCAAGGAAAGTATTAAGCTCAAACCCTGAGAAGCTGGCCAGACATCTTTTATCATTTCCTAGTTTCCTATGGTATTTGCCCTTCTAAGAGAAAGCATGATATAGAAGTGTTGCTAATTTTTTCATGTTTGTTTACTCTAATTTTTAAAATTAAAATAGTTTTTTATAAATTATTCCATAATTTAATTTTATTACTACAATAGCATCATATCTAGAAAACAAGATATTTTGTGGAACAATAATAATACCAAGTACCATTTATGTCTATGTACAAAGCACATTGCCAAAAGCTTTTCCTGTATTAGCTTAATCGTCACAATGACCCTGCAAATTAGGTATTACAACCCAAATTTTCAGAGGAAAAACTGAGGACCATATAAGGTTAAGTTACTTTACTCAAGGTCAACAAAGTGAATCATATAGGATTCTAAACTGGCTCTAAAATTTTACATACTTTCTATCATATGCCATTGCATTTGAGCAATGAAAAACAGACCAAAAGTATAGTGGGTCCATAGAAGTATTCCTAATGTTTGCAGGGGCTCCAAGAGAAAAATATAGTTCATTTTGACTGCAACTGTATGAGAGACACTGAGCAAGAACTAACCAAGTCACTCAAAAACTGTGTGGGATAATAAATGTTTATTGTTTTGAGCTACTGAGTATCAGGGTGGCTTGTTATGCAGTAGTGAATGAATAGCTAATATGTAGACTTAAGAGATTTATTTACAGTCAATCTGTAGTCAGTCAATATAGTTCTGCATTCTGAATTTCCACTGTGTAAGAAACTTTACATAGATTTTACAAAACTGACAGTCTTGAACCTGAACCTTGGGGGAATCAATCTGTTATAGTAGCTAGTGTGGCATAGTTACAATGAATGTCAGACAAGTGATCAAGAGTCCTGAGTTCAAGTCCCAGATTGACCCATGACCTTGTACAAGTTGAACTCTCTGGGCACCAGTTTCTGTAAAATCAAGGAGTATACGAGAAGATCTCCAAGATTTTTCCCACTCTAATATACTTTGATTCTATAATTCTTAGTTTCTATTTAAATTATTTCCATCTGCTTTTATTACACATTTCTTTTCCTTTAATTCTGTAAGAAAACATTTTCCCAATGTCTGAAAATATCATGTCGCCATATTCAGTGTAGAGTCCTGACAAGACACTCAATGTTGAAATATATTGAGTTGCTTTGTCATGTGTCTTTTGTTGTCTTTTCCTCTAAGTAGAGGAAATGGGAATAGAGGGATGGCCTAAGGATCTTTCTGCTTTATCTACACTCTCTTAACATCCTCCACAAAAAACAAGGGATAAACAGATTCCTTCCCCTCATTAACATGGGCTAGAGTAGATCATCACATAGCCACACCCAACTTCAAGGAAATGGAAAGATTCCAGAAAGAATAATGGCAAACAACCTTAATTAAGGACCTCTATAATTTGTAAAATACATGCATGGGTTCAGGACGGTTTGTAAACCTAGATTGTGTTTTGAAGAAAAGTTCATTCTGCTGACATTTTTCTGAATATGGGTCATTCATTCAACAAATATTTATTGAGTACCTATTACTTGTCAAACAGTGTTCTAGGCACTAAGTATACTGTGGTGAGCATGATAAACAAGATCTTTACCATCATTTGAATGGATGTCAAAGTTATTTCAAGAAAATTCAAAGGCTTTTACATTGCTATCAAAATTTCAAAGTCTGTTGACATTGGCACTGATTTTGAATGACTTGAAATGGTTTTTTAGTTTCTTTAGATGACTCTTTTTATGTAATTTATACTTCTGTTCACCAACTTATCTGACCTTTCTGACTCATCAAAACATAGTGAGATGAAAGCATGTCATATTCCATTAATCATGTGATTAGGACACAGTCCGTGTAAAACTCAGGACTTCTTTGGAAGGATGCTCTTCTCTCAACTCCTTGGGGCTGGTTTGGTGGATAGAAAGGCCACTTTGCAATCCCCAGGCCTGTTTTGTGACATTAGAAAGTTATTTTCTTTAAGCCTCAGTTCCTCATAATCTCCCCACCTTGTAGGGTTTTTGTAAGCTTTGAATGAAATACTAACAGTTCCAGCCTTCTTCCCTTTGTCCTGTCTTGGGAATAGTCACAGTCTGTGTGTACAGCAGACTGTCCTCCTGTCAGTTGGAGGAAGCAGTACTTCTTGTTAGTCCCCCAGGAGGAAAGAAAAGAATCAAGTAAGGATCCCATCATTCCCAAGGAGCTGAACTGATGACAATTATTTTGAGAGGTCCCTAATCTGTCACCACTGTGAAAGTGATAGCATCTCAAGTGGGTCTGAAATATACTCCAATCAGTTCTGCCAATTCTGGCCTGGCACATGAGGTACAAAGAGATTGTTTTTTTCCATCAGTTAATTTTTTGGCATATGCAGAATGGATATAAAGTACTCTCAAACTATGAACTGCACTTACTGTTACAGGAAACATAGAGATTTAGAAGGACATAGTTGTGGTAGGCGATATACCACGATGGGTAAGAGTGTTAACTCTGGAGCCAGCTGCTTGGGTTAGACTCCTGGCTCCACCACTGGCCAGGTGACTTCGGGTAATTCATGGTCTGCAGCAATAATAATAGTTATTAACCCATCTCATAGAGTTGTTGTGTGGGCTAAAGGAATTAACACATACAAAGTATTTAGAACAGAGCCTGACAGTAAAATTGACATTGCTAAATAAGTATTAGCTGCTATTATTGTTATTATTATATGATCCCAACCCCTACAATGCCCAGAACATAGTAGGCATTCAGTAAATACTCTGACTACGGAATGAATGAAAAGGAAGAACTTTGAAATCTATATGAATATTAACATATAGGCAGTGACTGACTCAATGAAGAGTAAAGGCACCGTCAACTATGCAAGCCTGTCATTTTCTCCTGGATTCTAGATTGGTTTTAAGTATTTTAAATTCTTAGCCAATTTCAAACAAAATATGAGCCAGGTCTATATTTCAAATCTTTTTCTAAACATGATATTATTGTTAATTTAAAAAGCAGAGTTGCAAACAGGCTCTTCAACTAATGGACCCATGTGTTTCTAAATGGTACTTTTACTCAGATTCTCCTCTCTGGAAGTGGTTAGTGCATTGTTGGCCTTGTGACAACTGCGTTGCCAAAACAATTGGTATTGTCTGTACATAAGCTAGTAAAAACAGCTACAATTTTTTTATAATTTTAGAGTTGTACATAGGTAATGCTTTCCTTTTTGATGAAAAGGGGATTGTTTTTATTATTTTTAGAGTAAGAATAGGTATTGCTTGACATAGTTTTAAGTACTTCTTAACATTATAATTAAATATATGGAATAGACACCAAATGTCTATAGCGCACAGTCCATGAAAATTTCCAGATATATCAAGTTTAACCAAAAAAAAAAGACATTTTTTTCTTTTGATTTATTAAATTATACATTACTTGGAGGAAAATCAGCAATATGATTCTGGCAGTATATAGTAGTCCTAACACTTCTCTTAGTAAGGGACATTTTTCTACCTCAGCACTAAATGCTGGCCACATAGCATGACCTTGGCCTTCTATTTAAACTCTTATAATTTTTAAAAATCCACTAGTGGAAATGAAGTCTCTGTGGAGATGTGGATGATTTACTGGTTACGGAAAAGTTCAGATTCCATTACTACTGATGGCTATGCTTCCATTTATGTTTTCCCTAAGCTGTAACTATGTAAAATGTTACCGTTAGCATTCTTAGTTGTCCCATTTGTTGGTATATAATTCTCCTACTTAAATGTATAGAACAAATCATATTAATTAAAATAAACTGCTTGGACAGTTAAGTTGTGCTACAGATTGTCTCTGAAGGCTATAAATTCAAATTAAGGGTTTTGCTGCTTGTTCCTGAGCTTGGAAACATTCCTTTTCCTGCATTAGTAGTAGCTAAAGAAATCAACAACCTTGCAGAAGAACATTCATTTGAATTCTTGCAGAAATGGCTGCATAAAGTGAATATATAGCTAGTTATCATAACCATATAACAAAATCTTCGCTGAAGCAAGCAACCAAACTGCTAATTCATGATGGCAAGTGTTGACATGTAATAGTATTGAGTTTGGGCATAGCTATATTTCTATATATTTTAAATATATATATTTATATCCATTACATTTTTTTCTATGTGTGTGTATATATATAAAAAAGTGTTGGTTTCAGGGGTTCTAAGTAGTATACCATATTAGCAGTCTATAAGATATTTATGTAAAATAAACAAACTTTATTTTCTGAATATTAAAGTATTCAATTAGGTCAAACAACTTGTGGGGAGCTGAAATAACTCACTCTGCCTATTTTAAGAAAAGCCTATGTTTTATAACTTCCAAAGACAAAGATGTGACTACCATTTATAGTGTTCTATAAAAATTTAATGTCCTTTGCATTTCATGGAGACATCCATAATATTAAAAAAAAATCCCAATCTATCGTTAAATTTGAAAATAAGACAGTACACATAAATTATATTCTTAAGTCTCACTCGACCTTTTTCGTGGTTATGTTTCCTTAACATTTCCTTTTTCCTATAGGAATTGTCCCCTAAACTAACATGCTTTAATTATCTTAAGGGAATGATTTAATTGAGTTAGAAATAAGTTAATGAAGATCTCTCTGATCACTTAGCAAAGTGAAATATTTGTGATCCACTCATTCCTAAAAGTCCCTACTGAAAATCGTGAAAGGCCTTATAGCTCACTTTGTAGGACCCCTTTGTTTGACTACTTTAGAGATTGAATACAAAGTTCAGAAGAAAAAAAAACTTTTCAGGTGTTGAAAATTATAACCTATAAGGAAACTTTAGATTCTTTTTAGAGAAGATAAATCAACTTTCAAGTGGGATAAGAAGAATAATGTTGATTTCCCCATTTCCACTAACTCTATACTAAAGGAGATGGACTGAAACTGTGCACATTTCTTAAAAGTTGCTCTAGGCAAAAATGGTTGTGAATTTTTGTTAACTGAAGAACATATCAAAAAGAGGTTAGGTCTCATCTGTTAAGTGTAGTATTGTAATAACTTCTCTTTAAGGGAAGAGACTATCATCCTCTGGTTCTATGTGGAGAAAAAAAATAGAGCTAAAAATTTAAATTCAAGCTAATTTTTCTGGTTTATAATGGATTTCCCACAACTATTCATGAATCAAAATACTCATGAAGTTATTCTTAAACATAGCATAGCCTTGTATCTGTCTCCGCCCCAAAGTTTGTCTTAGGGGATTAAGCGCTATTCAGAATCACCTTCTTACAGAAATGTCTTTTGAGAACATCAAATTCTATAGTTTCCGATCTTACCATAAAATTTAATAATGACTTTACTACTTTAAAAAATAAGAGTGCTTTGTGTCATTAATGTTGATACCTTGCCAATGAGTCAAGAAGGACATGAGTTATTCACTGAGGCCAATTTAATTTCTTTATGAGTCAATGAAGAAATGCTCAAATTATGCCTTTCCCACAAGCAATTACCAAAATAAAGCCTAAGGAAATGGCACCAATGCCTTTTATTACCACCGACACTTCATACCTAAACTGAAATATTGTACAAAGTCTTTACAGCATTTTGAATATGGATTTAGAATAATTAATTAGTCAGCTCAGTTCATATAATGAAGTGTCTCAGTCTGAATAAGCTTCCTGAGGACAAGACCATATTCAGCTCCTCTCACTTCTGTCACCTACCACAATGTTTTGAACTCAGTAAGCTCTTAATAAATGTTTTCTTGATGAATGGGCAAATTAATTACACACAGTAAAACTCTGTTCTAAACTATGGTTTATTGTGATACATATTAAGTAGACCACAAACCAAGGCAGATCTCTCAAGACATAAGTTATGTGCACTAAAGCCCAATATAACAGGTAGTTTATAAGGCCCTCTAATTTCAGTCTTATAACAAGGGTCTACTATGATCAATTTCCTACCATTACTATTCATTGAAACAGGTTTTCCCATAGTTTATGCTCATTTGGGTCAGTCTTCTATTTCTTCTCTATCTACAGCATCATATCTTAAGAACCAATATGAACAAAAGTTCTCTGAAAAGGAATTTGGAGGAAAGAGGGTTTTATTCCAGTGAACAGTTTGCAAACTGAGGAGACACAGCCTCTGGTCTAAAAAGAAGATGACTTCCAGAGAACAAAGAGAGAGATTGCGTTTTATAACAAGAGTTCCTGCCAAGGTTCCCAATCAGGTCCATTTATGCAAATGCAGGATTGAAACTCGCTTAGTTCTGATTGGTTGGCAAAGCTGAATTCTAATCAGTTGATACAGCTGAGCTCTGATTGGTCAAGGCAGGTGAGCCCTGGTTGGTTTTCCAAGCCCAAAACAGAAGTCTCTGTAATATGTGTCTTTCAAACAGCCAGGTTTGTGAGGGGAGGTGAGGTTCTGGCCATAGTTTATCTTGGCACGAACAACAGGCACTGGTTTGGCTTGACTGTGGAAAGAGAGGTCCTGTGATACTTTTATGACTTTCTAGGAACACAGATTATGTGACTGCTCCCGCACCCAGCTATAGCCACCTACTTCTGTTTTAACTTTGAGCACCTCAGCCACAGAGAGTCCATTTTGTCTGTTGGCCAGGGGCATGCTTTAAATTATAGTGAGAGTATTGTCTGGAGCATAAAAGAGAGATTTAAATTTGTTTAGTTAGTAGTACGTATTTTGGCCCTTTAAAAATTGAGAACAGAAATGTTTAGTTGTTCTCAGTTAATTTTATTAACCAGAATGAAAACATAAATTTTCATATTTCACTGAAGACTAGACTAAGAGGATTTTGCTGTTCTATATAGTTTCTAGAATTAACCATAATAACTTCCCCTTTACACCAAAGCTGTTGATGAGAACTAAAATGACAGACCCTTTTTTCTTTACAGTTCTATTGTATGCCTTGAAGAGCTTCTAAACTAATGGGAGAAGCAAAACAATTAACAAGCAGAGATGCAAATGAGATGATAGTATAAAGTTACATACTATAGGAAAAAGTAGTACAGAAAATCAGAGTAAGGAAAAGGATATTGGGATTAATTATGGTGTCACATCACCAGAAAATAAATGTTTAAATAGTTAGTGACCTAGAAAAGATCTTACCTAAATTAAGTACTTTGAACAATGTCTATTTAAAAACTTTTTATGTTGGTCAAAAATATTAGTCAGGTACTAAATAACCCAAAGTTACTGATACCTTGTTTATACCACCAGCTCATTTTTTAAAAGGATGTGAATATGGTTAGTAAATAAATGAATGTGAGGTAAATTGTTGTCTTTTGGTATCATCATTGAATTTTAGACCTTAAGAAACAAGTAGTGGCTGAGCACAGTGGCTCATGCCTTTAATCCCAGCACTTTGGGAGGCCAAAACAGGAAGATCACTTGAGACCAGGAGTTTGAGACCAGCCTGGACAATGTAAGGAAACCCTGTCTACCAAAAAAAAAAAAAATATATAGCCAGTGTGGTGGCACGTACCTGTAGTCCTAGCTACTTGTGAGGCTGAGGTGGAAGGATTGCTTGAGCCCAGGGGTTTGAGGTTGCAGTGAGCTGTGATCATGTCACTACACTCCAGCCTGGGTGACAGAGTGAGACTCTGTCTCTTGAAGAAAAAAAAAAAAAAAACAAGTAATGTTGGGAAAACCAAGGATAGGGAGACTAATTTTAATGCTCTAAGATTTTCATCACTCATACAATTAACAATTAAATAATACCTATTTGAAGTCCCAACTACTCGTCATTGTGATACTGATGGTAAAAGTTATTATTTCTTCAATCCACCTAACAATAACATAGTAATACTTAAACTTCTAACACATACCAATCAAAGGATATTTTGTGAGTGCTTAACATGTTCAGAGTATAATGTACACAGAACTCCATTATTTGTTATTTGAAATATGTTACTTGAGCTGAACTAAGGTATTTGGACATTTTTGGGGGGAGTGGGAGGCACTAGAGTAAGGGACAGCACAGGTTTATTTGTCTGTTTGTTTTGGAGAAGAAATAACATGATTTGGCTTGTATTTTAGGAAGATAAATCTGTCTGCAATTTCCCTGAATCATGGAGATAATCAAGTAATATTATTACTTTGTGATCATTACAAAGCATAACCAAATATTTTCTGAATTTGATTCAGATTGCTGTCCCTGGAGAAAGTTTCCAGAGAGGTAATCATCATATTCCAGATGTTCTGTGTGATAAGCATCTTCATCCTTATCATTTATACCTTGGTAAATGATGAATAACCCATAGATTCTTTAAAAGTATCAAGTTGACAGGGCTGTAAATGCTAAGAAAATTACTGAAGAGGAGATTGTACTTAGGAAGGCCATATTGGTGTCATCTAGAGGTTGACTCAAAAACAGAAAAAGCCACTTTACAACACTTTCCAAGGCTTACTAAAAGCTGAATTAAGTGGCCTCAGCTTGGGTGGCATATTCTTCCTTCTTACAACATAACTCGGGCATCAGTATTTAAAATGTCCTCATTCTGCTATGTCTATTAAAAGAAAATGATGGTAAAGATGACATGAATGTGAAAAGGTCAATTTTCATGCATTTTCTTTTGCATTTGTCGTATTATGGGAGAAGAGTGTTCATAGTTGATAAGTATGTTCAAAAACGTTCCTGGGGTTCAGAAAAATAAATCTCTTTCTTATTTGAAAAAAAGAAATGAATTATTTCAAATAAAATATTTGAAATAAAACCTATAAATAATGAAAAATCTTCCTCAACAAACTGAAAGTATAGATGAAAAGATACAACATGTGAAAAAAAATTTAAATGCAGTAATCAAGTAACAGCTCAAAAAAGTAATAGAAGAGATATAACAAAGTAGTATGTGGTTAATTGACCAAAATAGTGCTGAGGTTAGGAACTATAGGACTCAAAGGAGAAGGGCAATCATGTCAGGCTTAGGTAGTCAGGAAGGACTTCATGAAAGAAGTGGGCTGTGGACTGGGTCTGAGGAAGAATGAGCAGGTGTGAGGTATATGGAAAGGCATTTCAGGTGGGTGGAACAGCAAAAGCAGAAATGCGAACACAAGTGGAAAAACACAAGACAGGAGACAATAAGGAAAATAATTTTCTCCCTAAGGAGAGGTAGCAGTGGCTAAACAGAACTACTAGTAAGCTAGAAGACTAAAGACTTTAAACTCTCTGGGCAGGGCAGGGCAGGGCAGTCATTGTTGGTTTGATGTAGCAGTGGTGTGAGGCTTGAGATATGAATATTTGGAGAATACTGTACTGTTCAGGTGCTGAAATCATGAGCACCTGAAAAATGGGCTAATAGCAGTAGGGTGTGTATAACTGTGAGCGTGAGTGCAGAGTAGGTTGTCTCTTAACTGGTGCCTGACTGTGTGCAGAAGATTCGGAGTGGAGGCATAATGTACTTTGTGAAGTTCAAACCCTGTATTATTGATGGGAAATGGTGGGAATGGTCATAATTCAAATATATATACACACACATACATATTAATATTAATACTTAACATATACATATATGTACAGTATATATATATCTAATATTAACATAATTGGAGTTGGAGTAAAAAGACCATCAAGAAGTTGAATTTAGAGAGGTCTGGACAAAAGTGAAATTTAAAGATACTGGATTACAGCTTGAGACACAGAATTATAGATGTGAGACATCACCTGAATGTGTGGGAGCAGATGTGGGATTTTCCAAAGGAAAAGAAAAGATGGTCTAAGACTGATCCTGAAAAAGCCCACATGTACAGAACAGTAGAAAGAAGAGAACAGACATCATTTTCCCCTCTGATTTGAATCTCCCTCTAAAGTCAGTCTACACCGTGCAGTTTAGAGGAGAAAAGAAAAAGAGGTTTGTTCTAGAAGAATAAAATCCAGTATGACTTCACTTTTCACTCCTCAGCTACCAACTGGTAGAACAATTTGAAATCATTGATTTGGCCAGATGGTTAATGTTGTTTAACAGCACAATTAACTAATAAATAATTGTAAAGCAGTTTGTAAATATAAACTGTTACATAAATGTTTAATAATAACATTGAACAGGAGGCTTATTTCAAGTTACATTTTTATATTCAAGCATTTTATTGGTATTTCAGGAGACATGCCAATAATATGATCAAATGCCATCATTATACAGCAAAGCAATTATAGGGAAACAAAACCAGCATTGGCCATGCTAGTCTGAACAGGCCAGACTAGCACGAAACATCTTCGTAAAGACAAGGGGGAACAACAACACGATCATAGATGTGTATAACTGAACACTGAGTGGTTGTGTTCAGTGTGTACCACTGATTGTGGTACTTAGCAAATTCATTTCACCTACACACTTCTAGGAGAGAATTTATCAGATAAAACAATATGAAAGACACAGAGCAGGAGAAGGAACATCAAAGTAGAAGCTCTGAGGAAAGCACATAATGCAAGTAGTCTCAGTAGAGTAACATTTCATGAAGCATTTGAAATCTGTATCTCACCTACTCTGTACAACAATGCATTGATATGGGCCCGGCGTTGTGGCTCATGCCTGTAATCCTAGCACTCTGGGAGGCTGAGGTGGGAGGATTGCTAGAGGTCAGGAGTTAGAGACCAGCCTGAGCAAGAGCAAGACCCCGTCTCTACTAAAAAAAGAAAGAAATTAGCTGGGCAACTAAAACTATATAGAAAAAAATTAGCTGGGCACAGTAGCACATGCCTGTAGTACCAGCTACTAGGGAGGCTGAGGCAGGAGGATTGCTTGGGCCCAGGAGTTTGAGGTTGCTGTGAGCCAAGCTGATGCCACAGCACTCTAGTCTGGGCAAGAGTGAGACTCTGTCTCAAAAAACAAACAAACAAAAAAAAAAAAAACAATGCACTGATATGTATACTACTAATATCCTCTATTTTGCACATGAGAAAATTGATGCACAGAGAGGTTAAGAAACTTGTTCAATATCACACAGCCAGTAAGAGGCAGAGTCAGAATTTAAACCTAGACAGTATGACTCTGATGTCTGCTGAGAGGAATTTGGGGAAAGTTTTATTACCCTGATAAAATGAGACAGGTGCAGCCTTCCCGCTTCTTCCTGCCTCAGAACAAGGATGTGATGGTTAAAGCTGCAACAACCATCTTTTTTTTTTTTTATTTCATCTTATTGTTATGGGGGATACAGAATTGCAGGTTACATACGTTGCCCATGTACCGCCTTTCCCCCCAAGTCAGAGCTCCAGGCGTGTCTGATCCCCAGATAGTGCGCGTTGCACCCATCATGTAGGTATATATCCCTCCTTCCCCAGCCCCCCTTCCCGAGTCAGCACCTTCAAGCGCTACCATTCCCCAAACGGTGCGCAATGCACTCATTGTGTAGGCATACACCCATCCCCTCCCCCACCCCCCACCTCAGTCTGATATCCGATTGGTGTCCTTCCCAGATGTGCAACAACCATCTTGGGACCATGAGGTAAAGGACAAAAGGACCATGGAGACATCAGCCCTGCTGTTGTCAAGCTACTTAACCCATGCCAGCTGTCATCCACCTCTGGATTCTCGTTATATGAGAAAAGTAACCCTCTATTTGTTTAACCCACTACAGTCAGGGTTTCTCCTACTTGTAACCTTAACCAATATGCCAAGTAATTGTGATAACATTAATAGTTATCGCTCATTGAGTGCTTGCTGTAAACCAAGCATTATTTTACGTTTTATGTATACTTAGTCACTTCATCCTTATTGCAACTCTAGGAAGCAGGCACTGTTATTATTCCCATTTTATAGATAAGGAAATCGAGGCACAGTTTTATCTGGGTTGCCCAAGGTCACACAGCTTGTAAGGGGTTTAAATCCAGTACCCTGACTCCTAAACCCTGACTCGTCAGCAAATAGTATTCTAAGCAGTGAAATACTAAAACCATTTCAATTAAAATCAAGAATTAGACAGGGATTCTTACTATCCCATTGCTATTCAATATTATTTAGAGATTCTATAGCAGATGTTTCTCAGCAGAGATACTATTGACAATTGGGAAGACAACTCTTCAGTGAGTGGGATTGTTGTATATTAAAGATGTTGCTTCTCTGTTCCCTGGGTCCTAGTAGAAACATTCTCTAGACATGTCAGCCAAAATGCCCTGTGCATTTCTCCATAGGGAGGCAGTGTCACTCCGGTTAAGAACCACCGTTCTAGAGCAAAGCTTGGCAAACTTTCTCTGTAAAAGTCCAAATAGCAAATACTTTAGGCTCTGCGGGCTATACAGTCTCAGTCGGTTTCAGTTGCAACTGCTAAACTCTGACATTATTGAGTGACATCAGTCACAGCTAATACATAAATGAGCAGTTCTATGTTCCAATCTGACATTATTTTATAGGTGAGAACCCTGAGGCGCGGAGAAGTTAAGCAACTTCCCCTCAAAACACTATTGATTTCGAAGATTTTAAATGTTTTTCTCCTAGTAGAAGGCATAGTAAATGCCTCAGAGAACTTCCCACACTCCAGAATCTGGCCCTCCTCATCTGTCTGGTGTTGATTGCTCCTTCCCACAGTATGGGCCACCCAAGACCTGCTTCTGTGACAGCCTGGACCTGTGATACCTAGGACATACCTCATGCTTGACCATGCATGTCCCCAAGCGTGGGTCTCCTAGTTGGCTCTGACACACAGCCACAAAGCCCCCCACCATCCACAAATATAAGATTCTATGAAACTGATCACTAGAACAATTATTCACTGATCTGTGCCTGTTTTATTTTGCACACCTCAAGGTCTCACTGTAGGGACCACAAATCAACAGTTGCCCATTGAGGTGAGCAGAAATAGAAAGCTCTTAGCCCATGGTCTGGTTCCTGGAAAAATCTATAATATTAGCTAATATTAATAGAACATACACAGTAGCAGGCAGATACCTCAGTTCATATGTGAATATGTGTGTCAATCCAGGAAGATGTACCAAGATTAAGAACAACCAAATCAATCGGAGCAGTGCTAAGGAGAAAGGTGGTGATTGCTGATTCTGTTCAGACCAGGTTTTAGAGTCCTTGTTGTGTTTGGATAAGAATAGGGACTCATTGTTAGTAATAGACCAAGTCACCACATCTACCCACCCAGGAGCCATACAGATGGAGCCCATTCTGGAAGGTAGTTAATATTATAATACAGTGTCCCATGGGATTTTGCTGTCCATCAGTGTCCAGGATACAATCTAGTCACTGCCACTAGTTGAAGTGGGGGCCAGGTTGCAGTTCTCCTACCATATAGTAGGCAGGTGGGGAATTTAGCAATAGTGCAAAAGGGCAGGCTACCAACGTCAGGAAAAACAAAAATATAATCACATCATATTGCTTTTCAGGGAGAGCTAGACTATGTGGGTTCCAAAATTTTCTGGTTTCTGTAGGGATATGCTTCTATCATGGATATTAAATATATTAAGGGAAACCAGGGATAGAGATTTTGAACAGATTGCCCATTCAATTGTGTTTAACAAATTGATAGATTATTTTCTTTTCCAATAGTTTTTTGACAGAATTGACTTGTTGTTTTTATATTGTGTCAACAAAACCTAAAACTATGATGGAATTACAGATAAACTTCTTTTAAGAACTTGTAGACGTGAAATATAACAGTACTTGAGGTAAACATACATTTTAAATCTCTAATGCTTTCATTCAATAAGAGTAAAATTCTTAGAGAAAATGTAATTCTAATAATATTTTTCATCCATCCTTGTCATTTCTTATCCTTTTATGAAATGATTTCTTCTTAATAAGCACAAAGCAAATATAATAGGATTGTGGTAGGTAAATAACTTTGCCTAATGTCATTAATTACTAACAGCTCAATTATGCTGTGAAGTGCCTATAATTGTCATGAAGCTTCAAAAATCCTTATCATGGATTCTATTATGTATACAATTCATTTAAATTACATTAATTATACAGATTTTTAATGAAGCAGAGAGACTGTACTTTCAATTTTCACAAGTAGAGACAATGATCAAAATATTTATGTGCATATTACATATTTTATTCTGTTGACATTCATAAAATAATTCATTTACTCAGACAATATTAGCACCTTTATATGGGAGGAAAAAAGGCAAACCTAATTGCTCATGTTTGGATTTAAGATTATATGATTCTTAGATAGCTCTTTTATTTAATGTCTAGCAGAATTCAGCCAACATTTTTCACAAAGCAAAATATTTAAACTATTTTAACAGCAAATTGTGATAGCTATAGAGTGGTTTTAAAACTATGGTTGTTATTGCATTTACAAGCCTATACTTCAGAGCCTGACTCCCTGAAATTAATCCAAAGATGCTCAGACAAGTGACTTTAACATTATGTGCCTCAGTTTACTCATCTGTAGAATGGGAATCATATCATTTTCTATTAAGGATTTAAAGAGTGATATGTCAAGTTTTTAAGACACTGCTTAACCCATATTTAGTTCTATATAAGTAAGTATTTTCTATTTTTTATTTTCCTGCTTGAGAGAAGCTCAATTTAACAAGAATATTATTTATATATCAATATATATATGTGAAGAAGGATGAGAAGGAAAGATTAAGTATACTTGGGTTATAGTGGTAATATTTACTTTGCAGGATTATATACATATGCCTATAGTTCTCAGTTCTAACATTTTGTTCTCTATCTTCTAATCACCTAGAAAGCCTTTAATCTCTCTCTCTTTTTTTTTAGTAAATGTTCTTTGGAACCTTGCTAACAATCTGCTGCTTTTCTGCTTTTCTTGGATGATTTAACTTGATTATTTCAAATCTGATCTTATTTCTAGGAATAGACTGACCTGCCCTTATGGTATATCCAATTTAGCTTGATGTTCTTCTTTCTGCTAAGGTCTTCCTGGCAAACCTCCCTGCAACTTAAAGCCACTGTAATCAGTGAGGGAAAACACTATGAAAAATATTTGCTTATTTATTGCTTATTTGTTACTAATTCCAGATTTTATTTATATGTGTGTGTATATTTGTAGGCCATATATACTATTAAAATTTAGGACATAAAGAAGCCTCATTTGAAACAATGCTATAAAACTTCATCCTGGAGGGGGGCTGATGTGACTCCCTGCTCTCCCACTCTTCTGGCCCACTCTGCAGAAGCAGCGCCAATGAAGTGTGTTGCCCAAGAGGCAGTCAATGGAGAATAAACAAGGAGAAATAGATACCTCAATAAACCAGTGACTACAATTCAAGCCTTCAACAATTGAGTGTGGACCTGTAGTTCGAAAGTTACAAAAATACTAAGATGTGATTTTTCTTTTAGGTGGGAAATGAGGAAGGATGAAACCCTGGAAGAGGAAGAAAAAGCAATGCTGGAACATTTAAAACAAATTTGCACCATACAGAACTCTTCTGCCTCAGATAACACAGAGGAACAGTAATCTGCAGAAAACAGCAACAGCTTTATTTTAGGAAACAATCACATGTAATGGAGTAAGATTTTTACTAGAGTCAGAATGAACCTCAGATGTGCTGTGAAGCATGAAATCAATGACTGAGTAATCTCTGTACTGAAAAGGAATACAGCACATAAAGAATAAGGTGCTACATATTTTTTATTTTAAAAATAATTTCAAATGTTTTTCTTTCCCCAGTCTTTCTCTTTATATGATATAACTGCTGCCATCTCGTGTTCCCTTTGAATTATTTTTTTCTTCTTTCAGTCTTGATGTATCTATGACAACAGGCAAAAATGTTTGGAAATCTTGGATTTTTAATATAACATTTTGGATATTAAATTGAGGGGAGTCACACAGCTCGTGGGGTATCATCTGACAATTTCAATTTAATTTTGTAGCTGTAGCCCAAGTCCCGGCCTTTAATATCAACCATTATACCAGCCCTCTTGTCCCACATAACCTCTTCCTCATCCAATTTATCTTAATCACAGCCACAAAGAGCATTCTCGTGAACTATAACTTTAGTTATATCTCCATTTGTGGTGATTTTCAGTCCTTCTCCTAAATCAGATTCAAACTTTTCCTCATAGACTTTCAGGTCCCATACCAAATGGCTCCATGTTAAGGCAACTGCCTCATATCCTCTTGGCTCAAACCATATACTTGCCATTTTTCCCAACCAGAAACCACCTTTCTTCCAACATTGAGTTCAAAACTCATTCCAGCAATCTTTGCCCCAAAGCTCATTATCCGTAATGTCTTACTTCTTTTGTTTCCATTACATTGATACACACACATACACACACACAAATAAGGAAACAGAACGTGTTCAAACACCCTTTCTGCCAAGTACAATCATAGATATTTATCATATCCTTCCTATCAGTGCCTGATATTAGATTATAAAGATCTTGAAGGCCTTACTATATAACATGAAGACTCCCTTTATAACTCCCCATATGCCAGGTACAATGTTATTCATCGAGTGGGCAGTTAATGAACACAGCTGATTAAATGGCTGCCATTGAAAGAAGACAAAGACATTTGGACTATGGAGCAATCTACGGGACATCTGGGAGACGCCTTACATCATGGGCTATTTTAGACTATATGACATCAAACATCATGGTTTCTGGTGTTCTCAGATGTATAATAAATTGTCCATACTCCCACATTCTGTGATTTTTATAAAATATGTGTAGGCTACATGATTTCCAAAGGAAAGTACTCATGCATTTTTCAAAGAGTAAAAGCTTAGGGTACAGAGGAAGCCACCTTAGAAAATCTCTTACATTTTTTTCTTTAAATAAAAACACATAAATGGCCATGTAGCCAGCTGCCTGCCAAATAAAACATTTTATTTTTAAAGATGTACTTTAGTTGGCCAGTATAATGATGAACCAAGTGTTTTAAGATATGGCTGAAATAATTTCTAAAAATTCAATGTAGACTATTTAAAAACTGTAAGAAAATTTTATGAGAACTGGACATTCCATCTAATCTTATCTGTAAACAATTGCTATAATAATCAACATAAGACAACAGTTTATTTTATTTCTTCAGCTAAGTGGTGGTCTATGTATGAAAGCTACATAACTGTGCTTTATTAGACTAGACACTAAAATGGAAAGTCAAAATGAGAATAACTTGATCCAATAAACCAAATAAAACAATCTTATAAAGTTACAGGTTTTCACATTTGGATTGTCTTCTAATATATCTAAAGGTCATCTTTGAAAGGTTTTTTTAATTGAATCTGTGTATTTTTATACAATCCTGGGAAGTAATTTAGTTCCTCCAGGAAAAAATTCTTCTATGGCTTCCTTTTGAAAGGAAAGAAGTATCCTAAGGGGAGAATGGGATGAGTTTGGAAGAAGAGAGAAAGAGCTTACAGTTAAATTCTCTTCTATACATGCTCAATGAAATTACTATAACATAAGTGCACTAAAGTTTATACTGAGAATGTTAAATGACATGTTATTGACTTATCATATCATTTTGACTTTATACTCAATATGTTTTTAAAGTATGATAAGAAGTGGTATTTCAAAACAGTTGTTTCTTACATTTATTTTACATTTGTATAAGTTAACAGTAATGAAGCCTAACAGTTTATAACTCCCCATATGCTTATTACAAAAATATTATCTTCTTATAAAATATTATTAATATCTTCCTTCTGTGTTCTGTTTAACTATATTTTTATGTAATTATATATAGATATCTATTTTATTTAGCAGTTACTATGTAGAAATAGTGAATTAATTTTTAAAATAAATTATATCATGTATTTCAGATATTTTACATTTTTGTCACATCTAACACTGTTATAGAGCTATTATACCAACCAAAGAATGGAAAAATGAAATCATTTGTTTTTGTCTAACAATATATGCCTACTCAGAACGTCCTATTACCCAAGTTCATATATTCCTGGGTCAAAGAGAGCTTCAGATAGTTTATAATTAGCATTTCTTACTACAAAAAAGCTTTTAGATTTTTTTGTATTTTTCTTTGTATTTGAAATATTTTACAGTAAAACACAGCTGTATTCAGCCTTAAAAAGGAAGGAAATTCATACAACATGGATGAATTTTGATAATTAAATTATTCAGTTATTCAGTTAAATAAGCCAGACACTAAAAGACAAATACTTCACTTAGATGAGATATCTGAAGAAGTCAAATGCATGGAAACAGAAAGTAGAATGGTAGTTACCAGGAGCCAAGGGGAGGAAAAAAGGAAGTTGTTATTTAATGGGTATACAGTTTCACATCTGTAAGATGAAAATGTTCTGGAGATACATTTCACAACAAAGCGAATATATTTAACACAACTAAACTGCACACCTAAAAATGGTTAAGATGGTAAATTCTGTTATGTGTTTTTTACCATAAATTAAAAAAAAAAGTTAGGTGCCTCTCCACTGACAAACATTCCTAATATGATGCCAGAAAGCTCTTGAATTTTAATAGAAAACTATAAAACCAGCATTAGTTATTATTACTTACAATGATGAAAAATATCTGCTTTGCCTTTGAGAAATGTTTTCAATATCACCATTAATAAAACAATAAATGCTTATTTCTCCAGAATTTAAAGAATACAAAACCTTGTATGATTTTTTTCCCTCAAAATATTGTAATTATCATTTGCATGAATAGAGATCTGTGTTAGTACTCATTGCTGAATAATAATATTATCAGAACTTAGTAGCTTAAAACAATACACAATTATCTCATAATCTCTGTGTGTCAAGTATCTGGGCATGGTTTAGCTAGGTGCTCTGCTTAGAATCTTACAAGGTAGCAATGAAGTGTCAGCCAGGGCTATAGTCACATCTGAGGCTGAACTGGGGAAGGATCCACCTCCAAGTTCATGTGGCTGTTAGCAACATTCATTATTTTGCAGGCTACGAGATTGACGGCCTAGGTTTCTTCTGGCCAGTTGTTGGTCAGAAGTTGTCATCAGTTTCTTGCCATGCAAGTCTTCCCAAAATGGCTTCTTGTTTCCTCAAAGTCAGCAAGGGAGAGAATCTCCTTGCAAGATCAGTGTTGCAGTCTTATGTAACATAATCGCATACATTTAATCATGTATATTCTATCACCTTTACCAAATTATTAATATGTTGGTTAAAAGCAAGTCACTCATCCACCCTTGCTCAGAGGGAAGGAGCCACTCAATGAATGCAAGAGGTGAGAAAAGGAGCCACCCTTGAGTCTGTCCACCTCAAGCTGGAATTTAGGCACTGAAATATCTTATATGGGGGGAATCGTGTAGGGACATGAAAGAAGAGCCTAGAAGGAAGAAGAGCTAGGAGTTATTATTTCTTGTCATTTATCAGGCAGCTACTCTAAGCCAAGCTCTGTAGCAGACCCTCTGTAACTAGACATCCCATAAGTATCTCATTCAATCTTCTCTAAGTCCCTATGCAGAGATTTTAAAAAGCTGACCTAAATTTTAATAAAGATGCACAGCAAAGTCCAGGCTGTAGCACACAACCTCTACCCCAACTGCATAGTACTAATAGATGAAATATAATCAATAAAAAACAAAACCAGAGCTGGGCTCAGATGTAAAATAAACAGACAAGAAATGAAAATAAACTCAACATTTCCAAAACTACACCCCTGGTACCACACTTCCATCCTGAGAGTGTGAGAGCTCCACTGACCTATCCCCCCCCACCATGAAGTTGGCAAAAAAAATAAAAAAGTCTTTTTAAAAATACAGTCATTTAAAGTTCTCCCTATAGAGGTCCTTTACCTCCTTAGTTAAATATATTCCTAGGCATTTTATGTTCTTTGTTGCTATGTTGAAGAGTATTGAGTCCTTAATTTGGTTCTCCATTTGACTGTTATTGGCATATATGAATGCCTCTGATTTGTGTGTATTGATTTTGTATCCTGAGACTTTACTGAATTCATTGATCAATTCCAGGAGTCTCTTGGTTGAATCCTTGGGGTTTTCTAGATATAACATCATATCATCAGCAAAGAATGAGAGTTTGATCTCTTCTGTCCCTATTTGGACTCCCTTGATTCGCTCTGAAAATGATCCTTAGGGTAAACAACAAATGAAGAAACATCTATTCAAGAGAATCTATGAAAAGTTAGTAAGAAAAATAAGAGCCTGTGGAATTTGAATCAAGACCACTCCTTCTCTCCCCACTCCCAGTTCAGTAGTGAGGTGGAGACTTCACTCCAGACTGCCGCAGCCAGGAACACGGGGCTCTCTTCCCACAGCTCCAGGTGGAAGATTTTCTTCCTTGGAGGAGCAGCACTTCCACATATCTTATCCTGCTCCCAACTACCCATTGCTGAAGCCAAGTCCTAAGTACCAGGCAAGTGCAGTCAAAATGTGGGGGTTCCCTTCTTTGGCCCAGCTCCCACTCACAGATGGGGTCTCTGGGGTGTGGTGCACTGAGAATATCATGCACTGATTGCCTTGCCTCACTCAGCTCATGAGGAACACCAGGTAAGACAAGTTTTGTGAAGTCCAATTTATCAATCTTTTATGGTTTATAGGTTTTCCATCTTTTTTAAACTTTTTTTGCCTATCTGAAAGTCATAAAGTTATTCTTTTGTTTTACCCTAAAAGTTTTATTGATTTACCATTTACATTTGGGTCTATTACCCATCATGAAATTTTTTCTTTATGATATGAGGTAAGGGGTTGTCTTAGCTGGATTTCTGTTGCTATAAGAGAATACCACAGACTAGGTAATTTATAAAGAAAAGAAGCTTATTTGGCTCATGGTTCTGGAGGCTGGAAAGAGCATGATGCCAGTATCTGGTGAGGGTCATTCTGTGGTGGAAGGGTGGAAGGTGGAAGTGATCAGGTGAAGCAGAGATACAGGAAATTAAGCCAAACTTGTCCTTTTTACAGAGCCCACTCCCACACTGACAGCACCAACCCCTTCATGAAGGCACAGCCCTCATGGCCCAATCACCTCTCAGAGCCCCCACCTCTTAATACGGTTATAATGGCAATTAATTTATCAGCACATGAATTTTGGGGGACTATTCAAACCATAGCAGGGGTCAAGGTCCATTTTTTAAAAATAAGAAATATCAGTTCTCTATTTTCACAAATTTTCTCATGCTCAGAGTTTTGCAATTTTTTCTTGTTACTGTTTGGTATAAGCAATAACGGGCTGGTATTAATTAGTATTCTTAAGGAGTTACCTGTTTCTTTTAAGAACCATAATATACCTTGAATACAATTAAAATGTATTGTTGAAAATATTCCATAAATGAGTTTTCAAGTTCTAGGATTGGGGTTATCAGAAAAAGATCATAGACTAAAGGCACCTCGTGTCTAGAGGCAAAGGGCAGTGTTGCTAGACAGTACTGAAGAATACTAGGACAATGACCAAAAGACCAGATGAAACAGACCAGCCTACATATCAATGAACCCTACTGTAAGATTCCCAGTAACCAGCAGGAGGAAAGCCATCTCAGTGAAGTCCAACAGGAGCCCAGCACATGGACAGAGGCCTCTTGTCCCACCTCCAGGAGTATACTTGTTTCCCCTATCCTCAATACTGTCTTGGGAAGGAAGAAGTAGGAAGAGGTCAAGTGTCAGGTGGTATATAATCCTGATTACAAGTTTGATCATTTTATTGAGGAAACATTTGGCAGAAAATAATAGTCTTAAATGGGAAAAGAAGGTTAACTATAATTGGCTAAAATTAAAGATTTCAAAAAAATCTACCATCAGCAGAAACGAAAACTATAGAACAAGATGTGATCAATTATAGAAAAGAACGTTACTGCACAACTGAATTGTGTTGTACTGTATACTGTGTTTGGCTCTGGCCTGGTAAGCACAGGTACAGCTAAGAATTACAGGGGCTCAAGATGTTTTACCTTAGGCAATGACATTCATAAGCTGAATTGGTTTTCTTGAAAAATAGAAAAAGATTGCTGGAGAAACTTTTCCTTTACACAGGTATCTGATGACATGCCAAGAAGTCTTCAGAATAACAGCAATGGAGTCAATGAGTCACTTCAATTGAACTGCTCCCTGGAATTCACAGCAGACCTAGGACTGCAGAGGGGAAAGACAGAATTTGCTGACAGTTGCCAGTCAGAGAGCATTTGCTACCTGCAGAGGAGGGTAATGCTTTCTTCAGATAAATTATTACTGCAAGAATCCCAAAATATAAGCCAGATATAAGGATTAAGAAGGTTAGTGTTAGGTCATTAACTATGAAATGTCCAATTTCATTGAGTACTAAGTTTGACAGTTAATAACTATGACATTTCACTTTGACATTTCTTGTTTTATTTTTATTATGAAGGTACATCCTCAGTCTTTCAAACACACATTTTGGCTTGTGATTATCTTTCAAATTTTTTTAGGGCAATTTTTGTTAAATCATGGATAAAGTCAAAAATTCATGTTATTTTTGAATATGAGTTCCTTTGTGGAACCAATGCAGTGCAGACAGCCCAAAATATCAATGAAGTGTTTGGGAAGGATGTGGCTAATGAATGAAAAGTATGTTGATGGCTTGGAAAGTTCTGGTGATTTTAATCTTGAAAATGAGCCCCATGGGCAACCTGAGATCAAAGTGGACAATAATGAGCTGAAAGCTGTAGTGGAAGCAAATCCATCTCAACCTATGCGTGAATTAGCAGCAAGGTTTGATGTTACGATTCTAACAATATTGGACCATTTGAAACAAATTTGCAAGGTAAAGAAGCTGGATGGATGGGTTCCACATGAATTAAATGAGTGTCAGAAGAGAAATCGTCTTGAAGCTTGCCTTTCTTTGCTGTCACGACATAAAGGCTAACCATTTCTATACTGCATTGTGACATGTGATGAAAATTGGATTCTTTTTGACAATCATGAACATTTGGCACAATGATTGGATAAAGATGAAGTGCAGAAACACAGTCCAAAACTGAATATTAATTCAAAAAAGCTAATGGTATCTGTCTGGTGGTCCAGCACTGATATTATGCACTACAGCTTCATGAAACCTGGTCAATCAATGACAGCAGATGTCTACTGCAACCAACTGGATGAAATGATGAGGATGCTTGCAATTAAGCAATTGAAATCGGTCAACAGAGATAGGCCAATCCCCTTGCAAGACAATGCTCAACCACATGTCACACAAACAACACTGCTCAAACTACAGAAGCTGGACTTGGAAACTCTCTGTCATCCACTGTATTCACCAGACCTTGCACCAACTGACTACCACTTCTTCCAGGCTTTGGACCTCTTCTTGCAATGAAAAATATTCAATTCTCAACAAGTTGTGGAAAACACCTTTTGCGATTTCATCGCCACTTGCTCTCCAGGCTTCCTTGCTGCTGTCATAAACAAGCTACCGTTAAGATGGCAAGACTGTTGATAGTTTAAGCACATACTTTGATTAATTGTATTGCTTCTTGTTTGAGATACAATAGACTACACTTTTGATTCAAAATTGAACATTTCATATTTAATGAACTAATATACAGAGAATATAAATATGCTTTCTCATAAAATCTCTGAAGCAATTCCATAGTACTTTAAAAATCACCTAGGGAGGCTTCTGATTCAAGATGGTCAACTGAACAGAAACAACTACATTGAGTTTTGATGCAGTGTGGTTGGAATCTTTTGGCCCAAGCTAGCATGCTGAGAATAACTCCATATAGGAAGAGGATACTCTGCCTAGGAAACGTCTTCTGGGAAATAATGTAAGTGTTGAGGCCTAAAGCAAAGACTGCTAGTTGTTCTCCCAATATCCATTTTCCTTTTTGTTTTTGTTTGTTTGTTTGTTTTACTGTTGTTGTTTGTTTTTTTATTTCAAAATATTAAGGGGGTATAAATGTTTTTGTTGCATGGCTTGAGTCAGGGCTATACATGTGCCCCTCACCTGAATAGAGTTCATTGTCCCTGTTAGGTGGGTTTTTGCCCCTCTCCTCCTCTGCCCTCCCTGCTCCTTGATTTCCAATGACTTTTTACTTCCCTCTGTGCACTTTTGTGCCCATTGGTTAGTTCCAATTTATTAGAAAGTACATGTGGTATTTGTTTTTCCATTCTTGAGTTACTTCATTAGGATAATGGACTCCAATGCCTTCCAAATTGCTGCAAAATGCATTAATTCATCTGTTTTTATGGCTGAGAAGTACTCTGTGGTGTATATATACCATATTTTGTTAAGCCACTCATGAATCCATAGGCACTTTGGTTGATTCCACATCTTTGCAGTTGTGAATTGTGCTGCAATAAACATTCAAGTTCAGGTGTCTTTTTGATAAAATGACTTCTTTTCCTTTGGGTAGATATCCAGTAGTGACATTGATGGATCAAATGTAGGTCTACTTTTAGTTCTTTGAGAAGTCTCCATACTGTTTTCCATAGAGGTTGTACTAATTTGCATCCAAGCAACAGTGTATAAGCATTCCTTTCTCTCTGCACCTGTGCCAACATCTATTGTTGTTGGATTTTTTAATAAAAGCCATTCTAACAGAAGTAAGGGGATATCTCATTGTGGTTTTAATTTGCATTTCACTGATGATTAGTGATGTTGAGCATTTTTTCATATGTTTCTTGGCCATTTGTCTATTTTCTTTTGAAAAACTTCTGTTCATGTCTTTTGCCCACTTTCTAATGGAGTTGGTTTTTTTTCTTGCTGATTTGAGTTCTATATCTTTCCATCTCTCTGAAAAGCTTCTTTTAACATTGCTTGCATGGCAGGTCTACTGGCAACAAATTTCCCCAATTTTTGTTTATCTGAGAACATCTTTATTTATCCACTTTTGAAGGATAATTTCACTGGGTACAGAATTCTAAGTTAGTGGATTTTTCTTTTAACATTTTAAGAGTTTCATGCTCTACCGACTGAGCTAGCCAGGCGACTGCCGCTCTTTTAACATTTCAAATATTTCACTCCACTCTCTTCTTGCATGGTTTCTGAAGAGGAGTTAAGTGTAATTCTTATTCTTTTTCCTGTGTAGGTAAGGAGGGTTTCTTTCTTCTGGTTTCTTTCAAAATTCTCTTTTCGTCTTTGATTTTTTAAAGTTTGAATATGGTATGCCTAGGTGTAGATTTTTTTTTTTTTTTTTATATTTCTCCTGTTTGGAGTTCTCTGAAATTCCTGGACCTGTGCGTTTGTGTCTGTCATTACTTTTGGAAAATTCTCAGCCTTATTACTTCAAATAGTTCCTCTCTTACTTTTTCTCTTCCATCTCCTTCTGGTATTCCTATTACGCATATGTTATACCTTTTGTAACTGTCCCACAGTTCTTGGGTATTCTGCTCCATTTTTTCTTTTTCTCTTTGCATTTCAGTTTTACAAGTTTCTATTAACATAGCCTCAAGCTCAGAGAATCTTTCCTTGGTTGTGTCTCGTCTACTTATGAGCCCACCAAAAGCATTCTTCATTTCTGTTGCAATGTTTTTTATCTCTAGCATTTCTTTTTTATTCTTTCTAAGAGTTTCCATCCCTCTGCTCATATTTCCCTTCTGTCCTTGCATGTTGTCCACTTTATCCCATCACTTTGAAGGTTAGACGGGCCTGAAATTGAGTATTTCCATTCCTGCAGGTTGCTTAGGGTCTGGTAAACCCCCAGTCAGTTAGGCTGAAGTAAAACAGTTTTGCTTAAGGACACAACCTTGTCAAGAAACACAGAGAGCTCTGGGTATATTTTAAAATAGTTATTTTACCCTTCCACTGTCAAAGGAGATTTTCCCCTAATCCTTACAGTGAGCACCTGATAGGGCTTCTGGAGGTAAAACTCACAAAGTGTGGGGGCCCTTCCCTCCCATAAGACTAGGACCCCTTGGAGTTTTTAACTTCCAAGCTAGTCCACATCGAGCCTCCCACAATTTGTCAAGTACAGTTTAAAGTGTTCCTACTGATTCTGGCTCCATTCCCTGGCTTCTGCTCCTGGGAAGTTGTGATTCTCTGTATCTGCCTGTCTGTTTCTCTAGTTTAGAGGGCAGCAGTTCGCCACGTGACTTCAATTCTCTGACAGATCGAAGAAGAGTTATTGATTTTTCATTTTGTTCAGCCTTTTTCTTATTGTGATGATGGGAGTGACAATTTCCAACCTCCAAGTTCTTTACATGTGGATTGGAAACTTTTACATTACTTAACTGTCCCCTTTCCCAGCACAAGCCTGACCCACAAATATGGCTGTAAAGAAGGGAGTATGATCTACTTTGTGTCCATTCCTTCATCTTTACTTCCCATTGTCCTACACTCATCCTATTACTCTGAGATCTTCAGGGTCAGCTCAGGGATAGGAGAAAAAGGATATTGTAAACTGTATTGTTGTCCTGTCTATATCAAATGCCCAAATGCTGTTGCTTTCTGTCATTAGGTATTTTATTACAATTTTGGAGATTCACCCCACCCCCAGGAACTCTGATACTGCCATGCCCTGACACACTCCAGCCAACATCTCACAATTCCCATGCAATGCCTCTTCTAGCGGCTTACTTCACACAAACTCATTCTGCTGGCTGGGTTAGCTTCCTTCTTCCCTCCCTGCCTCGCCTGGCCTCTCCTCGCCCCCCCTCCCCTCCCCTCCCCTCCTCTCCCCTCCTTCCCTCTCCCTCTCCCTCTCCCTCTCCCACCCCTCCCCTCCCCTCTTCTTTCTTTCTTTCTTTTTCTTTCTTCTTTCTTTCTCTGTCTGTCTTTTTTTTCTTTCGTCGCTTCTCTCCTTTTTAAAAAACAGTTATACCTCTGTGCTATGGGTTGGGATGTGTCCTGCACAAAAGATACAGTGAAGTTCTTCCTAACTCCTAGTACCTCAGAATGTGACCTTTTTGAAAATAATGCCATTTCAGAGGTAATCAAGTTAAAATTACATCATTAGGGTAGGACCTAATCCAATATGACTCATGTTCCTATAGAAAAGTAAAATTCGGAAATAGAGCCAAGCACACAGAGAGAATGAATGTCATGTGCAGATAAAGGCCAAGATCTAGGTGATACATCTATAAGTCAAAGAGCATCAAAGATTGCCAGCAAACCACCAGAAGGTAGGCATAGAACAGATTCTCCCTCAAAGCCCTCAGAAGGAACCAGCCCTGACACCACCTTGATCTTGGACTTGTAGCCTACAGAACTAGGAGAAAATTTCTCTTGTTTAAGCCATTGAGTTTGAGATAATTTGTTATGGCAGCCCTACCAGACAAATGCACCCAGCCATGGACCATTATGTCTACCAGCTGTTGGGAAAACTTGACAGCTCTTATCTCCTTACTCTCATCACAGACACCTTAAGTCAGTCTCTTGTCTTTAAATATTTCCAGAGGAGAGAATCAGATACTCAACTTTGGGATTACCATTTATCAGACTCCAAGGTTATTAGTCAAGTACTTCTTCCATCCCTCCTAAAAAGTCTCTTAACACCCTCTTCCTCAGTAGAGGTGTGGGATAGCCAGGGGCCAGATTTTGCAGGACCTTATAGACTTATGAAAATAATTTTGAATTATTCTATTTGAGTAAGGAAGTTATTAAAGATTTTGAACAGAGCCAGGAGTGGTGGCTCATGTCTGTAATCCCAGCACCTGGGAGGCTGAGGAAGGAGGATCACTTGAGGCTAGGATTCCGAAACCAGCCTGGACAATAAAGTAAGACCCTGCCTGACTCTACAAAATTCTTACAATTGTTCAGGTTGTCCTTTGATCCTTTTTTCTTTCACATTCCACATCCAATTCCTCAGCAAAATCTGTTGGCTCTCTCTTCAAAACTTATCCTAAATCTAAACAATTCTCATCATCTCTACTACCATTCTAGTCCACACTGGATGCTGCAATCATCTCTTAATTGTTCTGCATGCTTCTATATTTGCCTCCCTACAATCTAGCCCCAACAGGCAGCTATAGAAGTCTTTAAAAAATTCAAATCAAGCTGGGTGCAGTGGCTTATGCCTATAATCCCAGCACTTTGGGAGGCTGAGGCAGGAGCACGATTTGAATCCAGGAGTTCAAAACCAGCCTGGGCAACAGGCTGGAGATAATGAGACTCCATCTCTACAAAAAAGTTGAGAAATTAGCTGTGCCTGGAGGCATGTGCCTGTTGTCCCTGATACTATGGAGGCTGAGGTGGAAGGATTACCTGACCTGGGGAGTTCAAGGCTGCAGTGAGCTATGATCACATCACTACACTCCAGCAACCTCAGTGACAGAGCCAGACCCCATCTCTAAAAAAAAAAAAGATCAGAACGTGTCGTTTTCATGTTCAAAATCTTTTCTTCTTCTTCTTCTTCTTCTTTTTTTAGGAGGCATAATCTCACTCTCTTGCCCAGGCTGGAATGTAATAAAGTGATCGTAGCTCACTGTAACCTCAAATTCCTGGGCTCAAGTGATCTTCCTGCCTTAGCCTCCTGTGCAGTTGGGGCTACGGGTGCATGCCACCATGCACAGCTATATTTTATTATTATTATTATTTTTTTGTAGACTCAGGGATTTGAATAATCTGAAGGTTCATTTATTCCTGTGTGGGTCTTACTGGAATTGTTGTCTGAAACACCCATGTTTTTTTCAACAGTAAACAGTTTACTACTGAACAAAGTACACTCCCCTAATCCTTGAGTGGCCCTCTATCCTGTAAACATTGAAAGATCATGTCACTCATCTTTTGACCAATTTTCATGTTTTGTATCAACATTGGTACATTCTATTAACTAAACTTTTCACTTTTTATTCAGATTTCACTAGTTTTCCCACTTATGTTCTTTTTCTGTTCCAGGATCCCACACTAAAGATAGTCTCTTTAGGCTCCTTTTGTCTTTGACAGGTTCCTCTAAGCTCTGACAGTTTCTCAGACGTTTCTTGTTTTTCATGACCTTGACTGTTTTAAGGAGTGCTGGTCAGGTATTTTATCTGATGTTTTCCTAATGGATAACTGGGATTATAAATTTTGGTGAGCCTTATCTTTTTAATAAACTTCATCACCATTGCCAGAGTCTACCAAAACAAAAATGTTTATTTTCACTCTGTTTAACAGTACTTCAGTTGTTCTGATCGTGCACAAAATTCAAATTACTCAGCATGCCATACAAAGCTTTTCAAAATCTGACTGTTGCCTTTCTCTTCAGTCTAAAGTCCAACCCTACAAACCATATGAGTTCTGGCCAGAAATGAAGGCAGACACAAAGTCCTAACAGTCTTGCAATGCCTTGACTCCATCCTGGCATTCATTTCTGGCTAAGTCCAGTGGATTCTTTTTTCCCTCAGAACACTGCTCTCTCTCTCCCACTACTCTTGTCCCATACACTTACCTCTTGTCCCATACACTTTTCTAAATTTCTCTAATCTAGTATTTACCACTGTGGTCGTTTATTGATTCAACAAGTATTTATTGTCCACTTTGTGGACATGCACTGTGGTATGGTTGAGGATATGTTTAAAAGACAAGATAAGGTCACTGCCCTCATTGAATTTACATTTTCG
The DNA here is from genome assembly GCF_041146395.1 of Eulemur rufifrons. NCBI lineage: Eukaryota > Metazoa > Chordata > Mammalia > Primates > Lemuridae > Eulemur > Eulemur rufifrons. The sequence goes on along the minus strand of NC_090999.1, from coordinate 64,345,063 downwards.
TGGGGCAGGGGCCACTTGCAAATAAATTAATGGATAACACTGTACTTTGTTGTGAAGGAAACAAGTAAGGAACTGAGATTAAAAAGTACAAATAGTGTGGGAGTGAAATATACTTTAGAGTAGTCTGGGATCTCCTCTCTGAAGAATATTAAAACTGTTGGTTAACTTGTCAGCCACCAAACCTTCCTTCCCCTCAGCTGCCTGAGGGGAAAACGATATCTAACTCAGGAACTTAGTGTCCCCAGGACCTAGGTTAGCTTTATTCATTAAATTAACAGTTGTGGAATAACTGGAATAAATGCATCTAAAAATTAAAAGTTAGTTGCTGCCATCTCTTGTTCTGGATCCACCCTTTCAAACCTCTTTCTGGAAAAACAGAACATTAACACCCATTAAGATTCCCATTTAAGTCAAGCATGGTAACGAGAAAACTTTCAATTTTTATTAGGATGCTAGTATTAACTTCATATTTTACATGTTATAATTTAGAGATAAATTTAATCTTCCAAATATAGACATCTTTCCTTTACTGGGGTTGAATGGGCAGGGTAAAGCCAGGTAAACAAACCATCAGTATGAGAGTGCCGAATTCTCTGTAAGACATCCCTAAAATGGTTTTTAAAATATCCGCTTGGAAAACAAGGCTTCAGGATGGCCTCTTCCTCTAAGGTTACCCAGGCAGCCTTCAGAAGGACGGGCGAGCAGAGCCTGCCAGTAAAGAACACCACCCTTAATCCACACGGCCTCCTCTCCCAGCCCACCTAACAAAAGCCACGCCACGCCCACTTCCGGGTTGTAGCTGCTGCGCCGTCGCATGCGTATTGACGTTTCAGTCGCCCGCAGACCCCGGAAGTGCAACTCGAACTTGGTCGGGGCGCGGATCCCGAGAGGGAAAGTCATAACAAACGCACGAGGGAGTTCGACTGGCGAGCTGGAAGGCCACGCCTCCTCCCGCCTACCCCCTCAGCCCTGTAGCTGGGGGCAGAGCTCAGGTAGGACCTGCGTTTGCGGGATGTGAGCTCCAGGGGCAGGCCTGGGTCGAAATCCGAGGAGGGGGCTGGCCTGGGTCGGTCTCGGGCGGGGGCGGTCTCTGGCCCCCGGACCCGAGGCTGTCAGAAACGTTCACAGCGGACACCGCTCACCTTTGCCCGGGACCCCGCTGGTGGGCAGGTTCCACTGGCCATTTCAACTCCCGAGGCGGGAGCGAGACGTGTGTTCCCCGGATGACTCTCCTTATATCTGGGCGTGTGGGGTTCTGGTTGCTCCTAGAGGCTTTAGAGTCATGGGCCCTCCTCCGCTTTGTCGGGAGGGGACATACTGAGGTTCTTTGGCTAAAGATTATTTTCTACAAAAGAGAGGTATCAGTTGCCAACCAGAAGTCATTCACTGCAGAAGATAGTGCAGTTATAAAATGCTCTCAAAACTTGTAACATGTATGGGCGCTTGTGGGACGTTTCCTTGGGATGCAATATGCATTCTGAGTTGAATACCTTTGATTTTGAAAATAGAGTTAAGTGGCAGGCTTCTCTCTCCCTCGTCCAGGTATTTAACATATTTTTCTACTGCTCCAGGGTGTGTATCTATTGGGCCAAGTAAGTGGTTACTTACGTTTCTGCTAAACTATTTAATGACATACATTGTCCATTTGTCCATTTCCTACAAATCCTCAGAAAAGTTGTAGAGGGAAAATTCTGTAGTTTTTGTCTGCAAGTGCCTAGTAATGTTTATCGAAATAGGTACAATGTGGTGTTTGATGTGCAGTACATGGCATCTTTTTGTCTTAAAGCAGTATCAAGCTATATTCTTTACCGCACTTTGTGAGGGGCAGATGTGCTGTATTCACTAAGTGTATTTAGAAACTGAGTCAGGGAGCATTTTTTTTGACATGTTAGTTAAGGGCTCAGTGTCAGTGCTAGTACCAGGCTTCTTTCACACTTTTAAACTAGATGTTCCACTTAACCAGTGAAGCCTACACTGAAGGGTTGGGGATGCTCTGGATGACTTTGAGGCTGCTGCCAAGAGGGAACTATGATCTATGAAGCCATGAGCATCATCTATTCATTCATGTAGCAAATATTTACTACCTACCTTCAGTGTGCCAGGTAGCATTCCAAGTGCTGGGAAGATAGTAGTGAACAAAACAGAGAGACCTTGTGCGCCTGAGGTTTTTCGTTCTAGCCGGTGGAGAAGGATAATTAACAAGTAAATATACAACAAGTAGTGGTGAGAGCTATGAAGAAAAGTAAAGCAAATTAAGAGGAGAGGGGATGACGGAGGATGCCATTTTAAATAGAGTGGTCAAGCTCAGCCTCTCTGATTAAGGGGATACTGATTAAGGGGAGAGCTCAATGAAGTGAGGGAGTGAGCTCTGCAGAGTTTGAAAGTTGGAGACCCCTAGGCTAAGTGGGCTTCTAAATCTCACATTTTAAAAAATTACTTTCCAGGTAATTTAAGCAAAAATACTGCTTTTTGGTTTCTTCTGAAAAATATGCAGTTCCAGTCTTGCTGTGACTTCATTCTGTATGGGAGCAATGGGGCAAGTAGCAACTCCCTTGAGAGGAGCTGTGCGTTTTCCAGTTTGCTGCAGTCTCCTCTATTCATTCAGCATAAGATTATGACTTACAGGCCTCACTGCCTGTTTTTACTGTGAACTTTCTGATGCCTGTAGGCATTCAGATTTTTGATTCCTTCATTATACAAACTTTAGCATGGGTACATTTTTTTTCCCCTTTCTGTGGCTATACTGTACCTTTTTTATTCTTTCTGTATACCTGTGATGATTGGAGTCTGACATTCGGTGCATACTGAGTAGTAGCTTGTGCTATAAATTAGATTCTTTTACCCACTGTTCTCCAGTGACTTCCTTTAAGCTGCTGTCAAGGTAGCAGTGGGGTCTGTCCTGTAGGTTGGATTCTGGCCTGACCTTTTAACAGGATGGCTCTGAGTTTGGTTCTAGGACCCAAGAAAGTTGGTTTTACTAGAGACCTTTTGGGGGTCTTCCCTGGAACAGCAAAGCATTTTTGATCTGCATCTTATTCTTATGCAGACCTTCCCTACTTTTTTCTAGGTGGCCAGTATATTAAATCAGTTTGTGCTTATGTACTTGACAAGTGGTTGTGATTAGAGTATTATTGTTTATGCATAATAATTACTTTGAAACAGTGAGTGACTGAAATGGTGAAAATTTTATGTGTGTTAGGAATACTACAAGGACTGCTAAGAAACTAGACATTTCAGTTTCATCATTGAAAACAAACTATTTAAAACAACATTATTTATTGTGGATATTTTTTCTCAACAAGAAACATGTATAATTAATTTTATCAAAACAAGCATATGTGTTTGTGTTTTTAACTGTTTTAATTAAAAATACAATGTTTTTCTCTCTTGCTCTTACTCTCTTTCTCTCTTGAAATGAAGAAGGGTTTTCAGCCAGGTCAACCCTTAATACTGGAAATATTGAATTATGTACTTACTAGCACTCTGAGGCACCACCTTTAATATTTTTGAGTTTAAACAAAAAGTTTAGAGGTATGCATTCAGCTTCATCTTTGGACCATGTTTTCTTGGTAAAGCCCTGGATTTGATCTTTGCTCAGAAGTCATTTCTTAATTTTAGCATCATTTGCCTTCTGGAAAGAATTTTTTTTTTTTAAAAATAGACTTTTTAAAAAAGCACTTTTAGGTTCATAGCAAAATGGAGCAGAATATACAGAGAGTTCCCTTATACTCCTGCCCTGACACATGTACAATCTCCCCTACTATCAACGTCCTGTATCAGGGTGGCTCATTTGTTACAGTCAGTGAACCTACATTGGCACATAATTATCACCCAAAGTTCATGTTAGTATACATTCTTGGTGTTGTACATCCTAAGGGTTTTGACAAATGTATAATGACATGTATCTACCATAATAGTATCATACAGAATAGTTTCACTGTTCTAAACATTCATTTCTCCACGTATTCATCTCTTCCTCCCCCCAACCCCTAGCAACCACTGATTTTTTTTTTTTTTTTTTTGCTGTCTCCATAGTTTTGCCTTTTCCAGAATATCATATGGTTGGAATCATTACAGTATGTAGCTTTTTCAGATTGTCTCCTGCTATGGTTTGAAGGCTTATCCTTTTTGAAACTCATGTTGAAACCTAATCCCCAAAGTAACAGTATTAAGAGGTGGTGCCTTTAAGAGGCATTTGGGTTAGGAGAGCTCTGCCCTCATGGGCAGGTTGGTGTTGCAGTGGGTAAATTCAAGAGATTGGATTAGTTCTTATGGGAATGAATTAGTTCCCATGAGGGCGGATTGTTATAAAGCAGGTTTGCCTCTAGTGTTTGGTTTCTTTGATATGTGCTCGCTTTCCCTTCCACTTTTCTGCAATGTTATGATGCTGTGCAAGGCCCTCACCAGAAGCCCACCAGAAGCTGGTGTCATGTTTCTTGGACTTTCCAGCCTCCATAATTGTGAGCCCAGTAAACTTCTTTTCTTTATAAATTATCCAATCTCAAGTTCTATATGATAGCAACACATAAACAGACTAAATGTGTTTAAAATTCCTTCATGGCTTGCTAGCGCATTTCTTTTTAGCACTGAAAAATATTTCATTGACTGGATGGACTGCATTTTATTTATCTGCTCACCACTGAAGGACATCTTGGTTGATTTGAATTTTTGGCATTATGAATAAAGTTGCCAAATCCATGTGCAGATTTTTGTGTAGATATAAGTTTTCAACTCCTTTGGGTAAATACTAAGAAGTGTGGTTTCTGGATCATGTGGTAAGAATATGTTTAATTTTATAAGAAACTGCCAAACTGTCTTCCAAAGTGGCCATACCATTTTGCAATGAATGAGAGTTCTTGTTGTTCTACATCTCACTGGCATTTGTTGTTGTCATTGTTTTGGGTTTTGGCCATTCTAATAGGTGTGTAGTAGTGTTTCATTGTCGTTTTAATTTATAATTCCCTTATGACATATATTGTTAAGCTGCTTTTCATACCCTTATTCGCCATCTGTATATTTTTTGGGGGGTGAAGTGTCTGTTCATAGCTTTTGCTCATTTTTTAATTGGGTTGTTTGTTTTCTTATTGTTAAGTTTGAAGAGTTCCTTGTATATTTTGGATAATAGACTACAGATATGTCTTTTGCAAATATTTTCTCTCAGTCTGGGGCTTATCTTCTTATTCTCTTGACAGTGTCTTTTGTAGAGCAAATCTTGAGTCTGTTTTGTTTAACAGTCTTTGATTAATTTATCTCTCACTTCCCACATTTTACTGTAAGTAGCAAAGTAAAACAAAACAAACCAGGTGGTACATTCAACACTCTGGTTGAAAATATCTTTAGTTAGAATAATTACTTTATTTGGTAAATTTTCTAATTTTCATAAATAACTACATGGGACAATGTTGCCAAACTTTCTGCCATTACTTAACAAGGATCCTCCTTTCTTCAGTTTCCGAGAGCATTTACTTCAGTTTCTTGCAAGGTCTCACCCACAGTCTTACTAAGGAACTGTAGCTTCTATTAACAGGTTGTTTAGGGGCATTTTATGTTTTTTGTAACTCTTTTCTCAGAGTTCTCTGCCTGGTTCCAAAGCTACTGTCACATTTTACGTTTTTAGGTATGGCAGCACTATACTTCTAGTTACCAAAATTTGTGTCTATTCCTGCCCCAAATGAAACCCTTATTTCTTATGGTTGCACTAGTAAGATTTCTAGAAAACAACTCTTGTTAGTGACTAAATTATAGCACAAATTGAATTCCACCTCATAAGAAGGATTCAGACCTTTATAATTGGGATAAGTAGGTATGGACAGATTCTGATGAAGCTAGGCACCTTGAGTCTCTAAATTCTGTAGAAGCAGTCCTTCTATTCCTTCTAAGGAGGTTAGTCTCTACTGGCTTAAAGAACCTGTAGTGACCTCCCCTGAGGTAGTTGCCTTACAAAGGACTGTGGATCTTTGTCTTGTCCTATTCTGATGGCCTTTCATTACTGTTGGACCTATAACCAGAGTAGAGTCCAAACAGGCCCCAGATAGTGAGGCTGAAAATTGAAAACCATGAGAAGGTGTAATACACACCAAAAGAACTGGCTGATTTTTGCCAGTTTATATCTATAGAAATCAGGAGGCCATATGTGGGAATGGCTCTAAGAGTGTGGAATGAAGTTGAAGGAATATCAGGTTGGATCAGTGATGGTAATGGTTATGGTGATATCTGAGAATGTTATAAGGATTATACTGTTATAAGGATACTCCAACAGTCCAGTTAAGAGATAAGAGATGATGAGAACCTAAATGAAGACAACAATGTTGAGGATAGGAGAGAAGGAAATAATACTTTCTGTTCCTTTGATAAATTATGCATAATTTGGCAAGATGCAGTTGCTCAGGCCTGTAATCCTAGCACTTTGAGAGGCCGAGGCGGGAGGATCCCTTGAGCCCAGGAGTTTGAGACCTGAGCAACACAGTGAGATCCTATTTCTACAGCAGCAACAAAAAGAGTAGGTGGGTGCAGCATTCTGTGCCTGTAGTCCTAGCTCCTCAGGAGGTTGAGGCAGAGGATTGCTTGAGCCCAGGAGTTTGAAGTTGCAGTGAGCTATGACCATGCCACTGTACTCCAGCCTTGCTGACAAGAAAAAAAAATTATGCATAATTTTTTAGCACTTGAAATTTAATTATTTAATGTCCTCTATCACTAGACCAAGCTATATTCATTTGGTTAGGACAACTTATTTTTGTACCAACATGAGAAACAGCAAACGTTATGTGCTGGATTCTGTTCTAAACACTTTACATTTATTAATATAATTGATTTGATACCTACAACTGTCCTTTAAGTAGGTACTAATATTAAATGCATTATTCAGATGTGGAAATAAAATTACTATGGTGAGGGTCCTCAAGATGCCCTAAGGTTGGATGATTTGCTGGAAGGATTCACAGAACTAAGAAAAGCTATATTTTCATGGTTATTTATTATGGTGAAAGGATACAAATTAGAAATCAGAAAACGGAAAAGGTACATAGGGCAAAATTCAGGAGGGACAAGACATTAGCTTTCAGTTGTCCTCTCCCAATAGAGTCATATGGAAAATGCTAATTCTCCCAGCAACTGTGTGTGGCAACACATGCAAATTGTTACCAGCCAGGGAAGCTCCTCTGAACTTTGGTATTCAGGGTTTTCATTTTAGGTCAGTCATGTGGGCATAGAATGCCCATTTAACTGGCCTTAACTACTCAATCTCCAGTGCCCTCAGAGGTCAAACTGATATAGCCTGTCTCAGCATGCCAAATGAACAAAAACGTATTTGTCATAAATCACATTATTATTATAAACTATATGCATGCCCCAAGGCATCAGTTATACAAAGACACTTTTATCAAGTATGATATGCCAATGGTTTATAGGTTATCTCCTAGGAGCCAATGAAGGACTAGTCCTTCTTTTGGAATGTGCACGTTTTGAACACCCCAAGCCTGCTGACTTAACCTTTTACTTCCCAGTTATAAAGGAGGCAAAGTAACATTCCTTAGGTAGTGCATTGAATAGGTGGCAGAGTTAAAATCTAAGCACAGGCATTCTGGCCCCAGAGTGAATCATTTTAACCATATGTTCCACTGCCTTTTGGTGTCACCTCTGTTAAACACAGAATCTGATGTGTTTGAGATACCTAATACATTTTTTATTAAGTGAATGAATAGATGAATGGTAGCAAAGTGTAGGCTGGTGCCATTGATTCAATAAAGGTCATTAGTGTTAGAGCTTTTAAAGTCTTTTGAAATATCACATGTGTATCTATTCTCAACCCCTCTAAACCTATAGAAGTTATTAGACACTTGCTGAACATCAGCTTAAGTTTTTTTTTTTCCTCTCCATGTGTGTAAATATTGCTCAGTTGACTAGAGAAGTAGGATTATAAATTTAATTATTTCTAATGTGTTTAGAAAGTATATGACTATTTGAAGGTTCAATATTTAGAGCTATTTTTCTAGTTTATAATCTTATGAATTCCTTAATAGCAGTTGTAAATACACTGAAAGCCAAATATTTGTGATATTTAGGTTATTTTTGTATTTGCGTATATTTCCTAATCTTTCTTGGAATAAATAATAAGGTTTGGCTGAAATGTAATAAATAATCCCTCCTCAAATAGTAGTTTATATATTTCTCATATTTTTCCTACCCTTATGGTGTATCATTCTCCATAAAATGGGTACTATCATAACACGTAAAGATTTTAGGAAGAGAATAAGTTACACCGATTATCATATTTAAATATTTTAAGTCTACTGAATTTTATCTGTTATGATTTTATTAAGGTATAAATGAAGTACAATAAACTGCACATATTTAAATTATATAATTTGCTATGTTTTGGCATACATCCTTGAAACTATCATCACAGTTAAGATAATGAATATTTCATCACCTCCCCAAATGTTGCCTCATGACATTTCTCATTGGTCATTTGTATTTTTTTGGGAGAAGTAGTTGTTCAAATCTTATGCTTATTGTAAAATTTTGTTTGTTTAAAAATGTTTGTCTTATTATGGAGTTGTAATAATTATTTTTTTTGAGACAGAGTCTTGCTCTGTCGCGCAGGCTAGAGTGTAGTAGTGTGGTCATAGCGCACTGTACCTTTAAACTCCTGGGCTCAAGAAATCCTCTTGCCTCAGCCTCTCGAATAGCTGGGACTACAGGTGTGCACCACCATGTCTGGATGATTTTTCTATTTTTTGTAGAGACGAGGGTCTCACTCTCACTCAGGCTGGTCTTGAATTCCTGTCCTTAAGGGATCCTCCCTCCTTGGGCTTCCAAAGTGTTAGGATTACAGGCATGAACCACTGTGCCCAGACAGTATTCTTTATGTAACCTGGATACAAGTCTTTTTTTCTGATACATGTATTTCAAATATTTTCTCCCAGTCTGTGGTGGCTTTTTCATTTTTTTTTTTAATTTAAAAATTTATTGTATTTTATTTTTTTATATTATTGGTTTTTAAATTTCAGAATATAATGGGGGTACAAATGTTTTGGTTATGTAAATTGCTTCGGGACCATTTGAGTCGAAGTTATAAGCGTGCTCATCCCTCAGATAGTGTGCATTATACACTAGGTATGAATTTACCGATCCCCTCTTCCGCCCTCCCACCTGCTTGATTTCTGATGAAACATTATTTCCTTATGTGAACGTAAGTATTGATTGATTATTTCCAATTTAATGATGAGTACATGCGGTGTTTGTTTATCCATTCTTGTGATACTTCACCTAGAAGAATGGTCTCCAGCTCCATCCAGGATAATATAGGAGGTATTAGTTCATGGCTCAGTAGTACTCCATATACCACATTTTATTAATTTAGTAATGTATTGATGGTCACTTGGGTCGTTCCCAAATCTTTGCAGTTGTGAATTGTGCTGCTGTAAACATTTGAATACAGGTGTCATTTTTATACAATATATATATATTTTTTGAGTAAATACCTAGTGGTGGGATTGCTGGATCAAATGGTAGTTCTACTTTTAGTTCTTTGAGGTATCTTCATACTACTTTCCATAGAGGTTGTACTGGTTTGCAGTCCCACCAGCAGTGTATGAGTTAGTGTTCTTGTCTCTCCGTATACATGCCAACATTTGTTGTTTTGGGACTTCTTGATATAAGCCATTCTCACTGTAGTTAGGTGAATCTCATTGTGGTTTTGATTTGCATTTCCCCTATGATTAGAGATGTTGAATATTTTTAATATGTTTGTTGGCCATTGGTCTATCTTCATTTGAAAAGTTTCTGTTCCAGTCTTTTTAATGGGGTTGTTTGATTTTTTTTCTGGTGATTTGCTTGAGTTCTTTGTAGATTCTGCTTATCAGCCCTTTATCAGATGAAGAGCATACAAATATTTTCTCCCATTCTGTATGTTGTCTATTCGCTCTAATGATTGTTTCCTTGGCTGTGCAGAAGCTTTTTAATTTGATCAGGTCCCATTTCTTTATTTTTGTTGTTGCTGCGATTGCTTTTGCAGTCTTCTTCGTAAATTCTTTGCCCAGGCTGATGTCTTATATAAGAGTTTTTCCAACATTTTCTTCTTAAATTTTTATAGTTTCATGCCTTAGGTTTAAATCTGTTATCCATCGCGAGTTGATTTTTGTGAGATATGGGAGGTGCAGATCCTGTTTCAGTCTTCTACACGTGGCTATCCAATTTTCCCAGCACCATTTATTGAATAGGGCTTCTTGTCCCCTGTGTGCATTGTTGCCTGTTTTGCCAAAGATCAGTTGGCTGTAGGTAGGTGGTTTTATATCTGAATTCTCTGTTCTGATCTATTGGTCTATGTCTCTGTTCTTGTGCCAGTGCTGTTTTGGTTACTGTAGCCTTGTAGTATAGCTTGAAGTCTGGTAAATTGATGCCTCCCAATTTGTTCTTTTTGCTTAAGGTTGCTTTGGCTATATGGGTCTTCTCTGGTTCCATTCAAAGTGTAGAATTATTTTTTCTAGATCTGTGAAAAATGATGTTGATATTTTAATAGGGATTGCGTTGAATCTGTAGATCACTTTGGGCAGTATAGACCTTTAACAATGTTCATTCTTCCCATCCACGAGCATGGTATGGTTTTCCATTTGTTTTTATCCTCTGCTATTTCCTTCCTCGGTGTTGCATAGTTCTCCCTGTAGAGGTCTTTCACCTCCTTAGTTAAATATATTACTAGGTGTTTTATTTTCTTTGTTGCTATTGTGAAAGGTATTGCGTCTTTGATTTGGTTCTCAGCTCATCTGTTGGCGTATCTGAAGGCTACTGATTTGTATATGAAACTACTGGAATTGATAAATAAATTCAGCAAAGTCTCAGATTACAAAATCAATGTATACAAATCAGTGGCATTCGTTATCTTAATGTTATCTTTTGAAGAGCAAATATTTTTAATTTTCATGAGTAAAATCTTATCAATTTTTAAAAATGATTTGAGAGTTTTTGCTATTTTGTTCTAGCTGAGAAAACTTTGCCTGCTCCAAGTTTGCAAAGATTTTCTCATAAGTTTTCTTCCAAATATTTTATAGTTTTGGTGTAAAATTCAGATCTGTCATCTATTTTGAGTTAATTTTTGTGTGTGGTGTGAGGTGAGGGTTGATTTTTATCTTCTTCCATACATGTATTCAGTCAAACAGCATTATGTATTGAAAAGACATTCCTCCTGTTAAGCAGCCTTGCACCTTGGTCAGAAATCAATTGATCGTATATGTGTTGATCTATTTTTAGACTCTGCTTCATTGATGTATATATCTGTCTTTTTATCAATATCAAACTTTTGATTACCATAGCTTTTTGGTAAGTCTTGAAATTAGATAGGGTACATCTTCCACTTTGTTCTGTTATGAAATTTCCTTTGATTATTCTAGGTCTTCTGCATTTCTGTAAAAACTTTAGAATTAGCTTACCAGTGTCCACAAAATAGCTTGCTATGATTCTGAGTGATCGTGTTGTATAAAAATCATTTTGGGGAGAATCACCACCTTAAAAATATTGAATATTCTAGTGCATGCATATTGTATTTCTTTCCATTTACTTAGGTATTCTTTAATTTCTGTCAACAAAGTAGTTTTTAGTGTAACAGTCTTAGATGTCTTCTGTTAGATTTATTCCTAGGTATTTTAAGGTTTTTGGCACCACTGAAGTGGATTTTTCCATATTTTCTGACACATACATATACACAGAGTTAATTTTTGTGTATTTACTTTTTGTCCTGCTACCTTGTTAAATTTATGTATTAGCAATAGTAGTTGTTTTGTAATTTCTGTGGGATTTAAAAAAAATGTAAATAGATAAAATGCAGTTGGGGATAGTTTTATTTCTTTCTAATCTATATGTACATTGCCTTAAGCATCATGTACATATCAGACAGGTTTTGATTTTGTACTGATCATCCAGTGTATTTGCACTCATTACTCTTATCTAGTCTGATAATTTGTCTTCTCTCAGGGAAGTCACTTCTCTGGGTTAGAGAACTTTGAGTTGAGTATGTTCCCTTCTTTTGATACCAGGTATGATTTGATAAGTAACTGCATAGGTGGTTTTTATAATTAGCTGTAAGTCACTAAAATGCAATGGAAAATTAAGATGTGGATAGGGTACATAATATCTAGTATTTTATTAGCTTTGGTCATAAATTTATTATAAAGTAAGCTTTGAACACATTGGTAACCAGTATGCTCTGCATTAAATACTTAGGAAATTATAGATTACTGAGAAGAGCCAGAGGGTTTTACATGCTAACTTTTGGTTCTTTGCCCTTAGTTCTGTACTCCTGGAATTGACTATTCCATATTGCTTCTGAATTTTAGGGAGAGGTTTAGGGCACAGTAGGAACATACTTTATTTCTTCATTACTTTTTAGTCTATGATTTTTCTACTCACATCTGTTTATTTGGCATTGGGACATCAAGTATCCAGAATGGAAAACCAGAGTTGAAAATGTCAGAATTTGTTGTACTCAAATGATTTTACACTATTTAATGTAGTTTGAAATTTTATGGTTCTTCTTTTTGCCATTTATGAGCTAATTTTCCAAGATCTGTAACATATTTAAAGTCTATGTAAATAAAGAGAGGCTTTAAGATAGCTGACTAGAGGCATCTGGTACATGCCTCCTCCACAAATTAGAACCAAAATAGTGAGTAATCACATTTTTAATAGATCATCTAAGAGAGAACACTGGCATTCAACAGAGAAGTGACAGGAAACACCTCAAAACAAAGGAGAGGGAAGTGAGGCAGCCTGCTCAGCTGGGGTGGGCTGGGATCCTGGAGAGGCTCCCCAGTGCAGGGAAAGGATAAGTAAGTGACCCCAAGCAGTCCATATTCCCACCATGGACTCCTGAACCCTAGACATAGAAAACCTCTAGATCTTCATAGGCCCCACAAGTAACATAGGGAGCTGCCTAGAGAATGTGCATGGCACTGCTCCAGAGAGAGAACTCAAGCTGTTTCCTACACACATCCTGAGATCTAAGCAACTACAGAAAGGCACCACATTGAGAGCCCGGCCTCCACCAGATTGTGTCCTGCCTGGGGCCTAATAGTCCTTGCATGTCCACATCTCTGGAACCCCATTGACATTCCCTGCCATGGCTGGCTGCTGCTTCTAGGGCTGAGGCGGGAGCCCTTGGCAAAGACCTTGCTATCCTCAGCAGTGAGGCTACTGTGCATTTTTAGATATCCCAAGGACAAACTCCCCTATGCACAATAGCTGCTGCTGTGGGCTGCCTCAGCTAGAGCCAAACCACAAGCAAAGTGTGTGCTCCCCAGCTGCTGCCTATGACTACTGCCACTGAAAGCGACCCTATCTTCCGTAGAAGCACAGCTACAGTACAGCTGTTGCTGCCTCCACCAGAGCATTTGCTTTGAGCCTGGGGTTCACGCCACTCCTGCCTATATCTGCCAGCACTTGTATACAGTACCACCTGGTGGGGGTCCTGAGAAGAGATCTGCTTAGTCCAACTCCAACCCCCATTTCCTGAGAATACCATCTTGGGGCCTGGGGACCACCGAGCCCAGTCCACCACCATTGGCACCCAAGCATTCCTCCTGGGGACCTCAGGTTGGGCACACCCAACCTACTGCTACCACCACAGCAAGCACCCATCCTCCTATCTACCTGTGGGCCTAAGGACTACCACATCAAGTCTGTCACAGCCACTATGAACACCAGCACAGACTGCTTGAAACTCATATACTAGTCCTGTCACTGCAACTGCCATTGTCCATGCCACACTTACTGCCCGGGGGCCTGAGAACCCGCCTGCCCACCTGGCCCCCCTCTGCCACTGATGGCACCCAAGAAAGCTGCATGGAGGCCTGTGAATCAGCCCTGTTGGACCTGCTAACACTGGTGCCTGTACGTGATACCCTAGCACCAAAGGCCTGGTACGCTCAGCTCACTGCTACCACCCTTGGGGCCCAATGAGGGCTTGACTAGCATCTTTGTCCCCAGGAAAACTTCGCTACAACATCCAACAACAACTACACCCTCCAACAACTACACCCTAAACCACTGATGAAATCAGATACCACTGACACTGTTTATAGCTGAACAAACCAGACAGAGACTACACTACACACACACACACACACACACACACACACACAATCAAAGCCCAAATGCCCTCCCCAACCAACAACACAGATTCATTTTGAGGAAAACGTTCTCCTCCACAAAAAAAAAAAAAAAAAAAGCCAAAAAATTGAAAGAAGGGACTGTTATACCATATGGGCAGATATCAACACAAGGATACAGGAAACATGAAAAACTGAGGAAATATGAAACCTTGAGAGAATCACAATAATTCTCCAGCAACAGATTCTAATGAAAAAATTTATGAAACCCGTCTAAAGAAATCAAACTACTGATGTTAAAGAAGCTCAGTGAGCTATAAAAGAAATCCAGAAAAAAATAATACAAAGGAAAAAAAAAAACAGAAAAAAAAATCAGGATATGAATGAGAAATTTACCAAAGAGATAAACATAAAAAAGAACCAAACAGAAATTCTGGAACTGAAGAATTCATGAAACAAAATACAAAGTACACTGAAAAGTTTCAATAATAGACTAGACAAGCAGAAGAAAGAGTTTCAGAACTTAAGACAGATCTTTTGAAATAACCCAGTCAGACAAAAATAAAGAAAAAAGAATAAAAAGGAATGAACAAAGCATGTGGGACACCATGAAGCAACCAAATAGTCAAGTTTTTGGTGTACCAGAAGGTGAAGAGGAAATGAAAGGGTTAGAAAACCTATTTGATGAAATAATAGCTGAAAGCTTCCCATATCTAATAAGAGATTTAGATATGCAAAGATACTCAGAGATCCCCAAAGAGATGCAACCCAAAAAGGTCTTCTCCACATCACATTTTAGTCACACTGTCAAAAAGTCAAAGACAGAATTCTAAAAAAAGCAAGAGAAAAGCATCTAGTCACTTATAAGAGAACCCCCATCAGACCAACAGTGGATTTATTAGGAGAAGCCTTACAGGCCAGGACTGAATGGGATGATAGATTCGAAGTGCTTGAAGAAAAAAAAGCTAGCCAAGGATACTACACCTAGCAAAGTTAACCTTTATAAGTGAAAGAGAAATAAAGTCTTTCCTGAATAAGCAAAAACTGAGGGAGTTCACCACTTTAAAGGCCCTACAAGAAATACTTAAGTCCTAAATCTAGAAGTGAAAGGATGATATCTACCATCATAAAAATACACAAAAGTATAAAACCCATTGGTAAAGCAAACACACAAATGAGGAAGAGAAAGGAATCAAATGTTTACACTACAGATAACCATCAATGATAAACAAGAAGAGAGAAAGAAAGGAACATAGGATATACAAAACAATCAGAAATAAATTTATAATATGACAGGAATGAGCCCTCACATATCCATAACCTTGAATGTAAATGGATTAAACTTTCTACTTTAAAAGATATAGGCTGACTGAATGGATAAAAAAATTACCCAACTATATGCCGTCTACAGAAAAACTCATCTCACCTGTTAAGACATATATACTGAAAATAAAGAGATGGAAAAAGATATTCCATGCAAACAGGAACCAAAGAGCAGGAGCAGCTATACTTACATCAGATAAAACATATGTTGTGTCAAAAACAATAAAAAGAGACAGAGTAGGTCATTATATCATGATAAAGTGATAAAATCAGCAAGAGGATATAACAGTTCTAAACATCTATCTAAACATCTATCTAAACACTCAGATATCAAGCAAGTATTATTGGATCTAAAGGGAGAGATAGAGCCCAACACAATAATAGTTGGGGACTTCAACACCCCACTCTCAGCATTAGATAAATCATCTAGACAGAAAATTAACAAACGTTGGATTTAAATTGCACATTATACCAAATGGACCTAACAGATATTTACAGAACATTTCATCCAACAAATGCAGAATACATATTCTTCTCATCACCACATGGAACATTCTCCAAGACAGACCATTTTAGGATACAAAACAAGTCTCAACAAATCTAAAAAAAATCAAAATCGTATCAAGTATCTTCTCACATCACAATAGAATAAAACTAGAAATCAATAACAAGAGGAACTTGGGAAACTGTAAAAATGCATGGAAATGAAACAACATGCTCTTGAATGATCACTGGGGCAAGGAAGAAATTAAAAAATTTCATGAAACAAATGAAAATTGAAACACAACATACCAAAACCTAGGGAATACAGCAAAAGCAGTGCTAACAGGGAAGTTTATAGCAATAAACACCTACATCAAAAATGTAGAAAGATTCCAAATAAACCATCTCATAATGTATCTAAAGGAACTAGAAAAGCAAGTAGAAAACCCTAAATTAGTAGAAGGAAAGAAATTATAAAAATCATTGGAGAGCTAAACAAAATAGAGCCTATAAAAACAATACAAAGGATCAATGAAACAAAAAATTGGTTCCTTGAAAAGATAAACAAAATCAATAAACTGCAGCTAGAGTAACCAAGAAAAAAATAGAGAAGACACAAATAAACAAGATCAGAAATGAAAAAAAGGGACAGTAAAACTGATATCACAAAAATACAAAAGATCATCAAAGACTGTTAGGAACAACTATATACTAACAAACTGGAAAACCTAGAATTAAATGGATGAATTTGTGAACATATATAATCTACCAAGTTTGAATCAGGAAGAAACACGAAACTTGAACAGACCAATAATGAATAATGAAATTGAAACAGTGTAGAAAAGGCTCCTAGCAAAGAAAAATCCAGAAATCAGTTGGCTTCACTGCCAAATTGTACCAAACACGCAAAGAAGGCCTAACACCAGTTCTCAAACTATTCCAGAAAATTAAAGAGGAGAGAATTCTCTCAAATTTATTCTGCAAGGCCAGCATTACCCTGGTACTCACACCAAGCAAGGATGCAACAAAAACAACAAAAAAAAAAAAAAAAGAAAGAAAGAAAGAAAACTACAGGTCAATATTCCTAGTGAACATGTCTCAAAAATCCTCAGCAAAATACTACCAAATCAAATCCTATAGCACATCCCAAAGATAATATACCATAATAAAGTGGGATTTATCCCAGGGATGCAAGGAGGGCTCAACATATGAAAATCAGTAAATGTCATACATGACATCACCAGAATGAAGGACAAAAACCATATCATCATCTTGATAGATTCAGAAAAAGCATTTGATAAAATTCAATGTCCTTTCATGATGAAAACTGTCAACAAACTAGGCACTGAAGGAATATACCGTAATATGATAAATATAAACCCACAGATAACATTATACTGAGTTTGAGGTTGTAGTGAGCTATGATGATCCCACTGCACTGTAGCCCAGGAAACAGAGCAAGACCCTTTCTCAAAAAAAAAATCAATACACTTACAGTATTTTAGAAACATATCTTTGATATAGTGTGATAAAGCATATTTTGATTTGTTAAAATTTTCTTTTAGCACAAGTGTCTGAATTATGTTCTTTCCATATCTGTTGTTATTGATTATTTTTTTCAAACCTATTTTCTGAGTTTAAGTGTTCCCTCTTCAGTTGTATTTCTTGTCAGATGGATTTCTATGTTATTCCAGTAAATTTATTTCAGTTTTATCTACATTTTAGTTTTTGTTTTTTCTTCTGAATTGTTCTTATTTGGAACTGGATGAAAGTTTTGCTAGTTTACTGATGAAATCACATTCCTGAGTATAAGAAGTCACTCCCAAAATATTGACTGTGTAAAGAATTGTTTTAAAAGGAAAGGAAGAGATATTGCTGTTTGGAATTGTTTCACGACTTTATACCAGCCCATGTCTATTGTATAGTATATAACCATTATCACAGTAGAAACTGGAATTAATTGTAAAAGAACTTGCTTCTATGCCCTTCCAGTTCTATGATTTTATGCTTGAAGTCTTTAATCTTGCTTTAAATAATATCTTCGTATACTTGGTTATCTGCAAAAGACAAGCACTGGAGGTTTACAACTTACTTTGGGATTTCTGGTGTTTGTGTATATAAAACTAGTTTTAAATAAATAATAAACAATTATTGAAATATGGGTATCTTCAGTAAAAAGAAAATAAAACCCTTTAACTATATCAAGAGTAACACCACAGGTTTTTAAAAAGCTCTGCAAATTTATCCATAGTCAGAGTTTAGGTATTTATTTAGGGCTAGATAGTACCTGAGGTCCTCTAGTAAAATTAGTGGATAATATTTCAAATGAACAAAATATAGACTTAATTTAAATCAAGTGTAGACCTTTAAATATATACTTAAACTAAACATTGGTGTTAATGCCTTGCCAGCGTTATAATTTTGTTACTGTTGATTTGTGTACAAGTAAGGGACAGTTAAATCAACATCTGTTTTTTAGTGAAAAATAGTTTAATTCTCATGCAGAAAAAGCAGTATTTTCAAAATTTGTCATTTAAACAAATAGAAATGAGTTTAACAAAATGTTATGTTCAGACAAAGCACCAGATAAAATGTTTTTTGCTTGTTTTATTCTCATTCTAACATCAAGTCCTCCCTCCAGTGGCTGCTGTTACAGCATTTTCCTTTTTCACCTTATTTTGGAAAAACAAGTAAAATGTTTTTTCCTAGAATTCAAGCCCATTTTTGCATCATGTTGAAAGACTGGCAGATATTTGTCTGTGGGAAATATTTTTTTGTGACTAGATGAACTCATCCTTTAGCAGCCAAGAGGACAGATTATTTTGAATTGAATCTTAGCCCTCATCTTTCCTTTATAAGTTGCTTGTAAGCCCCTTATTCTAGGGTTTAAAAAATTTTTATTACTTGTATATCTTCAAGGTCAGATTTTACTTATTATACTTACTTGTGGAAGTATACCAAGCAAAGCAAAATACATAAATGACAGTTGACATTTTCAGAAGTGTATAGTTGTACTTTAAAATAATGCGTTACAAGATTATAGAATATTATTATTTTTTAATTCAAGTTTTTAAAAATATAGTTTATCTTTTGTAATAGCTGATGTAAAAGCTTCTGAGATAATAAATTTTTATTGGAAATATTAGCACCATTTCAAAACAGGCAAAGAATCAGATTTTAGTAATATAATTTTATTGATATGTAACTGCAGTGAGGTTTACTCAATACCTGTTTATTCTGTTTTCTTATAATTGCTTCTATCTTCTATGATTTACTCACCAAAAGGACCTCCACATTTCTGACTAAATAGATGGAACTGGACTGTCAATATTGTTCTTAGAGAAAACTGCCCCAATGAACAAATTATTAAAAGACAGTGCTACTAAAATTATAATACAGTCATACATCACTTAATCAGGGGGATATATTCTGAGAGTTATGTTGTTAGGTGATCTGTGTGAAATCATCGAATGTACTTACAGAAACCTAGGTGGGGTGGGGTGTGGTGGCTCATGCCTATAATCCTAGCACTTTGGGAGGCCAAGGTGGGAAGATTGTTTGAGGCCAGGAGTTTGAGACCAGCCTGAGCAAGAGCAAGACCCTGTCTCTACGAAAAATAGAAAAATTAGCCAATTGTGGTGGTGTGTGCCTATAGTCTCAGCTGCTAGGGAGACTGAGGCAGGAGGATTGCTTGAGCCCAGGAGTTTGAGGTTGCATTGAGGTATGATAACACCACTCTAGCCTGGGCAACAGAGTAAGACCTTGTCTCAAAAAAAAAAAAAAAAAAAAAAAGAAAAAAAGAAACCTTGATGGTATAGCTTAATATATACTTAGGTTATACATATTAATATATGCCTGTTGCTCCTAGGCTACAAACCTATATGGCATGTTACTGTACTGAATACTGTAGGCAATTGTACTTAATAGTAAGTATTTGTTTATCTAAACATAGAAAAGATTGAGTAAGATGAACCGCTGTAACGAATGTGGTCGTTTAAAAGGCAACTTGAAGTTTCAAATTTCTGATTCTGTCTTTTTAAGTAGACAGATTCTGATTGTGTCTTTTTAAGTAGATATTTGTAGTATCTCAGCAATATAGAGCTTCTCAAAATTTCTCTGAGTTCATTCCCTAGTGGTCCCAAGATTTGTGCATTTTTGAAATCTGATACAAATATGAAATGCTACAAAGTATTATCACTCCATGAAGAATTGGGAAATTCTAGAAGCCAGGAAAAAAATCTGTTCTGAAGACACTTAAATAACATTCCTAGTTGTTAACATATTTAGATGAAGTCATACTTCAATGAAATTTTCCTCTGAAATAAACAATAAAGAGTGTACTGTCAGTAGATATTGGATATGAACAACACTTAAATGCTTTGTTTGCCGTACAATTGTGATCTGCACAAAACTTAACTGTGCCATTAAACTTTATTGCTAGTTTCATTCATATAGCTTACTAGGCTTAATCAATTGTTTGATTATATGCTCAAGTTTTTCTTCATTTTTCTTTTCTATAGCAAATGGTACATTTCTGACTTAGAAGTAAGTTGGTACAATGTCAAGGATCAGTTGTGATAATGATAATCAAAATAATAATAGTAATAAAGTTATTAGCTAATTTAATCCTTGTTAGAGATTGTGTGGGATTGGGTACTATTAGGTAGTATGTATTTAGGGAATTAACTGATTCATGACCAAAGTGAATCAGCACTTCTGACCAGATTCCCAGTGGGAGATGTATGCAAGGGGTAGTGACAGGCAAGGTAGACAAATTACCATTGACAGAGAACTCCCAGTGCAGAAAACTAGAACAAGCTAGACTAGAGCACTGTGATTTACCAAAACTATATAGAATGCTGCTAATCTTTTATACCTGGAAAATAATATGTTTGTCCCTAATATCTAGTTAGAGCAAGTCTAGACAGTTGCCAGCCTGCCTCTGGCAGGAGGGAAAGTAGGGATATTTAAAGAGAAAATTTCTTTAAATGAGTCTGCCTGACGTCTGCTTTCACTCCTGTTTTATGGAAGATAAAGAGAAGAATGAGTGCTGAGTGAGATGGCCTAGCCTCCTTTTGAGATTGACCTTTAGCATTATAGCTGTAGAGAAGAAGAGATGGAGAGAGAGAGCCATTTAATACACAGTGAAGGACACTACACCAATGCAGGTGTATCTCTTTGGACTAATGAATCATTACCTCGAAAAGAAACAACATACCTTGTGTTACACCCCATTTTCCCCTCCCCCAATCCCTGAAAACCATTAATCTTTCTATTTCTATGGACTTGCCTATTCTGGGCATTTCTTATAAATGGAATCATACAATTTGTGGTCTTCTGTAACTGGCTTCATTTATTTAGCACATAATGTTTTTAATTCATTCATGTTGTAGCATGTATCAGTACTTTATTTCTTTTTATTAATGAATAATATCCTATCGTGGATATACCACACTTTTTATTGATGAATCAGTTTATAGAGATTTAGATTGTTTCTATTTGTTGGCAGTTATGAATAATTCTTCTGTGACATTTATGTATAAGTTTTGGTTGGACATGTGTTTTTTTTTTTTTTTTTTTTTTTTTTTTTTTTTTTTTGAGACAGAGTCTCACTCTGTTGCCTGGGCTAGAGTGAGTGCCGTGGCATCAACCTAGCTCACAGCAACCTCAAACTCCTGGACTCAAGCAATCCTACTGCCTCAGCCTCCCTAGTAGCTGGGACTACAGGCATGTGCCACCATGCCTGGCTAATTTTTTTTTCTATATATATCTTTAGCTGTCCATATAATTTCTTTCTATTTTTAGTAGAGACGGGGTCTCACTTTTGCTCAGGCTGGTCTCGAACTCCTGAGCTCAGACGATCCGCCCACCTCAGCCTCCCAGAGTGCTAGGATAACAGGCGTGAGCCACTGCGCCCAGCCTGGACTTGTGTTTTTATTTCTCTTGGGTATATAGCCAAAAGTAGAATTGCTGGGTCACATGGTAACTTTTTGTTTGATATTTTGAGGAACTACCCAACTGTTTTTTTAAGTGGCTGCACCAGTTTGCCTTCACAGTGGCATTATATAAGGTGCCAATTTCTCCACATTCTCCCAAACCCTTGTTTTATCTTTCTTTTTGGTTATAGCCATGCTAGTTAATGTGAAAATTGCTATCTCCTTGTGGTTTTGATTTGCATTTTCATAATGACTCATGATGTTGAGCATCTTTTCACGTGATTTTTGGCCATTTGTATTTTGTCTTTGGAGAAATATGTATTGGTATCCTTTGCCCATTTTTTAGTTGGGTTTATCCTTTTATTAAGTTGCCAGAGTTTTTTATATATTCTGGATACATCTTGTCTCTTAACATCAGAATTTTTTGTGTTTAATATTCAGAAAAAATTTAGAAAAGTATATTGTCACAGTTTGGGTTTTTCAAAACTATACTGTTGTGGTTGCTTAGGCAGAATTTGGGGTGCAAAATATTTATTAGAGATCAGCATTTTTGAAAGGAAGAAAGAGAATAGGATCTGTCAGAGGGAGAAGTTGAATGTACATGCAGGCCTGACAGAGCTGCTCCTAGCGAATCTGGCAGCAAGCTCTGGAGCAAGTATTGCCTATCAGAGTTATCCTGCATCATGCCAAAACAGCTGGGCCTTCATATTCCCACTTGCCTCAGTCACTGAACTAGAGTAAACATGGGGAAGGCGTGACCTTGAATGAGGCAGCACTCTGCACCTGAGGCCAGCTCTGAAGTGGTGAACAGCAGGAGGCTGTTTGCTGACTGCATTCCCTGTAGCTGAGCAGCAAGTTCCCCTTGAAGAAGCTTCTGGCTAGTTCACCTTAGTGTCTGCCACATGCATATGGTATTTTAAAATCTAGGTTGAACCTTGAGATCACAAAGTTTAGCAGAGATGCTTGTGAGCGTGTTTATGGAATAAGAAAATTTGATGCTGACTTTGAAAATATATTATTACTCTATTTCATGGCATTGGCTGTTTTGAAATCTTCTGAAGATAGTTTCTACTTATTTAATTTGGTCTGGAGTTATGTACATTTACAATATTGTTTGAATTTTATTGTTTATATTTATCATAGAATTAGAGTCTCTTAAGTAGCTTATGTGACATTTATATTTGATCCATATAAAAGAGACTGTTTACATCTTCTATTTTTCTAAAATTTTGAGTGTGGTATATTCTTTTTGAGAATTATTTTGTCTTTGACCATAGCTGTGCCATTTCTTCTATGTATTATGAAACTTTATAAAAGACTATTTAAATTTTTTTTCTTTTGACGGGCTTCAAAATTGAGAATTGTCCTAGTCCATGTTTAATTTCTTAACTTCAGTTTTAGTATTGTTTTACAGATATTCTAAGATTTTCAACTCTAGCCTTTTTGAGCTTCTGTGTTTTTGCTTAGCCAAAAAATAATATGAAACCTAACCGGATTATTGCCAGTTTTGGAACCTAATAAAAAGATACAGTAATGCAATATTTTCTTTTAAAATCTTTTCATTTGCTTTTTCTTAACCTTTGGCTCTTTAGATTAGATGCTTGGTTTACCAAAGTATTATGAGGAACGAAGGGGAGTAATTTTTATCAGTCTTAATTCTGGATAGCATACTGAATATACTGAGACAATTTTGGTTGATCACTTTAGTCTAGAGATATCAATAACTAGGTCCAACTTGCCCAAACCCCAAACTGTAATACTTGCCAATGATAGAAATTAGTACATGAGAATATGAATCTTCTGCAGAATAAGAAATTGGAATGGTTTTTCTAGTGAAATTGAGTAGTTTAACTCATCACCATGATAGAATAAAAGGAGCTCATTCATAAGGAGTCAGAAGACTGGAGTTAGAATCCCGGCCACCCCTTACCATGTGAGATGCCTTAGCCAGGTTTACTTAGCTTCTGAAAGCCCAAGATTACACATCTTTGGACAATGCAGGTATGTCTACTCTGCCTACCCCTGCCAGTTGTGGTAATGACCTAGTAAGATAACCGGTATGAAAGGTATTGGTGACCTTGTAACCAATGTAGGAAACAATTGGAACAGTGTTCTTTTTTGGGCAAAACTTTAATCCATATAAAGGTGGAACTCACATGCTTGATCATTGTCCAAGCACACATTTTAATAAGTTTTAAAAGGAATGTAAAGGAAATATATTAAAAATTAATTTAAATTCTATTGTGATTGCCTTCTTCTTTTTCTTTTAAATTTTTTTTTTTTTTGAGACAGAGTCTCATTCTGTCACCCTGTGTAGACTGCAGTGGCGTCATCACAGCTCACCACAGCCTCAAACTCCTGGCCTCAAGCAAACCTTCTGCCTCAGCCTCTCAAGTAGCTGGGACTATAGGCACATGCCACCATGCCTGGCTAATTTTTTCTATTTTTGGTAGAGATGGGGTCTCACTCTTGCTCAGGCTTGTCTCAAATTCCTGACCTCAAGCTATCCTCCCATTTCGGTCTCCCAGAGTGCCAGGATTACAGGTGTGAGCCACCACCACACCTGGCCCTTATGATTACTTTCAGTATAGTCTTGGACACCCAAGTCAACTCAACAGATATTTATTGTGAGGCCTTATTTTTTCATAGAATATGTACAAGTGATGCATATGGAAAGTTTCTCATTTCTATAAATTGAACTGATTTTGGTATACTTATGGTAGTTGGAGTACAAATTAATTGGAATCCAGTTATTTCCGATTTTGTGTGGATTGCTGTTTGTGAAAGAATTTACGGTTTGCAAAATGCTCTCATATATCTTCTTTCATGTAATCTTCATAATGGCCTTGCAAAAATAACTGCTCTTATTTTCATTATTATTCCCATTACTTAGGTTAGAGAAGTTGTGACTTCCTCAAGGTCACTTAGCTACTAGGTGAGAGAACTGAGATTAAAAACCTAGATTTCTCATTCCAAATATACTATATCATGCTGCTTGAGAAACTAAGGAATTATTTCAGATAGCCTTGAACTGGAAGCAGGTATTCCTAGTCTGAGCTAAACCTTGATCCAAACATGATTGTATTCACTATAGAAGCCACCATTTTCTGTGCACCGGGGGCCCTTATTTCCCTGGGCTTTGTCTTCTGTATCTGCTCCAGCCTGATGCCTTCATTCTTCACCCTTTGCCTGGTGCCCGTATGTCTGTTCATGCATACATACACCCTAAAACATACATTTTCTTCACTGTAGCCTCAGCATTATATGCTGTCCAGTATTATTAGAACTAACCTTTGCTGATGAGCAACATGGGTATTTTAACTACGATTTGGATGGGTCTTTTGATTCCTTATAAATCTCTTGTACTGATTTTATTTACTATAATTTCTATTGCAAGTGGGCTATTTTGAGCTTGATTTCCAGGGCCTGACTTAGTGAACATAAATTCTTTGGGGCCAGATTAGAATCTGACCAGTCCTGAGGGCCTCAGAGAATTAACCCAATTTTACTTGTTCTTTGATGTATTTTGTACTTTCATCATTGCATTCAGAATGTGAGATGGAAAGGGCTTCTGTTGTAAAATCACCCATATCTAGTTCATATTTAATACCTGCCTAAAAACAAACAAATACAGAAAAATGAGGCTTCTATGTATCTTTCTGTACATTTTTTAAGTGCTCATGCCATATTTTGAGCAAACAGGGAAAATAAGAAATATTCTACTGTTTCATGTTTTGAAATGCTGACTGGATAAAGATTACACATGACAAGTTACTTATAGGTTTATTTATACATAGTAGATTCTCTGTTGGAATTATACAAAGGAAGAAGATATGATAATTGCTTTGTGTAGTTCACAGAATGAAATCGCAAACTGAGATGTTTTGAATCTAGTTTGTACTGTAACCATTTCTAGGAAACCATATTTAAACAGCAGTGGTTATCACAAAGTATACAACATGTCAACTGTGTCCCAATTCACATCAGTAAAAACCTTCCACCACTTTATTCCCTATAACCTAACCTCCATCAGATAATGCCAAATAAACTATGTCGAGTGCACATATTAATATATATCAAATGTACCAAATGGCTTGCTGGTTGCATTTTCAGTAGTGTTTATCTGTGGTCATGCAGGTTATAACTCTGAATTTTTATTAGGAAAACTAAATTGAGAATTTATAATGTTCCTGATTTAGCTTCACCAGCTGTGCCTCAGCTATGGAAAATAACTCAAGAGGGTAAAAAATCTAACACAGTCTATAAGAGAGCAACGGACAAATTGCTTTTGCTTTATGCTTACCTGCTTTGCATCTGCCACTGTAAGGTTTAAGGTCATGTATGGTAATTAGCAGTTTCTTATAGATCATCACTCCAGCGAATTGCTGGATGGGTTTTTTAGGTTGATTCACATAAAATAAGAATAACGATTATTAATTGATATTTAATCTTAGGAATCTTGAAAGTGATTCTTTAAAATGTGAATTTTGAAAATGATTCTAGCACCAAAAATATAATTTTACATTTGTTAAAGCAGTCACAATGAAATAATTGTATAATTTTTTCTGTTTATGAATCAGACAATTTGGGGCCAATAAAAAATAACCTAAGAGTTTATATTTAGAAGAAATACTGAGTTAGCAGAGGGATAGGGTAAAAAAATGCAGGAAGTCCCCTATAGATAGCTAATTTATTTGTGGAATTGTTAGCAAAGGGTGCTATGTGGAATTTCTCATTATGAACATTTCTCTTTAATATCTGCTATAGGATGGTATATAAGAAGTTGATGGTGAAACTTGTGTACAAACTTGTGAGACTTGACAGATCAGACTAATTCCTGAATGTAAATAGATAGCCTTTACAAATATTTCTGTCTCATAATAGTGCTGTAATTATCAGCCTAGGTCTGATATATTTTGTTTATGGCTGCTTGGCCGTTTGATTTGGTAGCCAGAAAGTAAGCCCCTAGAGGGCAATGACCATATCTGTTTTACTCACCATTGCACTCCCAGAGCCTTGCACATTGCCTACCATGTAGACTTAGGATATGTTTCTTGAGGGAATATGGCACATTTATTCATGTAGAGTTACCTATTGACAGAAGAAAAATAGCAGCTACTTCTATGCTAAGTGAAAACACTTTTTATTCAAAAGTAGTCTCATATTCTAAATATTCCTTTTAAAAAAATCTCACACCATTGAGTAGCAGTAAGACTGCTATAGCAATGATTGGCTATGCACATCTTCCGTAATATTTAATTCTCAGCCACTATTATATGAGGTATGAGCTACATTTTATAAATGAGGTAACTGAAGATTTTAGATATTAAGTAACTTGCCACAGGCCACAGAGCTGTTAAGTGGTGAAGCTATGATTCATTTACAACAATTAAGAAAATATAAACTAATATATATCTCAAACACTTAATTATGGATCAGGCACCATATTAAGTGTTTTACATTTAACGTCATTGTAACACTATGAAGGAAGCTTGATTATCGTTTCCATTTTACCAATGTGGAAAATGAGGCACAGAGAAGTTAAATAATTTGTCAAGGGCTCATGGCTAGTTATTGGTGGAGCCAGAGGGCCCTTCATCTTGTATCATATCACCTGCAATTAGAGTTGAGTAAGGGCAATATTGGTTATGATCATTTGGAATATTTATAGTTTTAAAATATTTATTTTCAGTATTAGTTTTTTAAAAAGTATTTTCTGCTATACTCTGGTACTTATAGAAATGCCTATATTTTTAAAGATAATTATAAATACCAGAGCAATCAGACAAGAGAAGGAAATCAAGGGCATCCAAATGGGGGCAGAAGCAGTCAAACTGTTGCTCTTTGCTGATGATATGATCTCATAGATAGAAAACCCCAAAGATTCTTCCATGAAACTACTGGAATTAATAAACAAATTCAGCAAACTCTCAGGTTACAAAATCAATGTACAGAAATCAGTAGCATTCCTATGTGCCAACAACAAACTGAGAACCCAATCAAAGACTCAATACCCTTCACAATAGCAACAAAGAAGATAAAATACCTAGGAATATACTTAATAAGGAGATAAAAGATCCCTACAGGGAGAACTATGACACACTGAGGGAGGAAATAGCAGAGAACACAAACAGTTGGAAAACCATACCATGCTCATGGGGCAGCAGAATCAATGTTGTTAAATTGTCTATACTACCCAAAGTGATCTACAGATTCAATGCAATCCCTGTTAAAATACCAACATCATTTTTAGCACACCTAAAAAATAATTATGTGCTTCATATGGAACCAGAGAAGACCCCGTATAGCAAAAGCAATCTTAGGCAAAAAGAACAAATTTGAAGGCATCCCATTTACCAGACTTCAAGCTATACTACAAGACTATAGTAACTAAAACAGCATGGTACTGGCCCAAGAACAGAGACGTAGACCAATGGAACAGAACTGAGAACCCAGATATAAATCCATCAGACAAAAACATACACTGGGGAGAAGAATCCCTATTCAATAATAAGTACTATGAGATAGGTATCAACAAAGTGCAGTGGGAAATTAAGGTAGAGAGATTAATTCCGACTGGAAGGATCTAGGAAGTTTTACAGAGTAGGTAGGATTTGAGTAGAGCTTAATTTATTGCTTTCATTTATTCTAGACTGTCTTCTGAAGATTGATGTTTATTTCCTTGAGCTCTTTAATTTTGTTGCCAATTTGGATAAACATGGCACAAATCCAGCAGGGAGGTCCAGATGAAAAAGAAAAGACTACAGCACTAAAAGGTACATACTTAATTTGCTTTTTCAGGAAATTTTCATTGTGCCTAATGAAGGTATAGGAATATTTAGGTGATCCTCCATTCATTTCAATTCTAAAATAAGTACCTAAAATATTTGCAATTATTTGTATCTCTCATGGCAACTATCACAGTGTCTGAGACACAGTATGTACTCAGTAAATAAATTATAGAATTGTGTAATTTTATAGGCATAAGACTACTTGATGCTCTTCTTATTCAAGGTCATACATTTAATGGTAAAACTAACAATATAAGTCTTTTGAATCCAGACTTATCATACCATATTTTTGCTGGTTGGAATATCATACTGGATTAGGATAATGATCTGCCTATTTCTGTATTCTGTCTTTGTGGCATTGCCACTAGGGATATTTTAAGAGAGGCTATCCATGCTAACATTTCAGAAGGAATCTGCCTTAGACATTGTTAGGGAATTTTGAGTTCTGGACCTTTTTTTAAAACAATCTACTATCTAAAGTAATTTTACTACTAAAAGAAGTATCCATTGTTGCACTGCAAGGTTTCTTCATTATCATATATTTCAATCTGTTTAGTGACTTGCCCAAGATCAGATTATCTAAGTAACCTGTGCAAGATCTCACAGTTACTTTATTTGATAGTGAGAACATTTCTTATGGGTTTTCTAAATGTTGAAATGCCAACTGTATTAGTCCATTTTGTGCTGCTATAACGGAATACCACAGACTAGGCAATTTATGATGAACAGAAATTTATTGGCTCATAGTTCTGGAGTCTGGGAAGTCCAATATCAACGTGCCGGCATCTGGAGAGGCCCCTCTTGGTGCATTATCCCATCGTGGAAGAGCAAAGTGACAAAAAGTGTCCAAACTGCTCTTTTATAATGGCAGTAATCCCACCCATGAGGGCAGAGTCCTCATGTCCCAATCACCTCTTAAAGGTGTTTCAACGCTGTTACAATGGCAACTAAATTTCAATGTCAGACATGCCCAAACCATTGCACCAGCTATGCCAGGTCATAGGGTTTCCTTTTATGAGATTCAATGTAGAGTCTATTTGTTCTTCAGGGGTTCCTGGATATGCTTTGTAATAAATACCTCAGCTGAATATGTACCATACAGTCATGGCTATGGCAGCTTCTCTGAATTCCTGACTTTTGTTCTACCTTGTGTTCGAGGCTGGATAATAAAGATCCCTTAAGAATCTGCCCTACTGTCTTCTTTATCTCTTATCATGAAAGCCTTAAGTAGATGTAGGATAAAGCAACCACTTTCTTGGCTCAATTTGTGTCACCTCATCCCTGCTTTTAGAGGTAATGGTCTATTGAGAGAATGGTATAACTAGTCCTCACCTACAAAAATGGAAAATGATTAACAGTGTTGCTTTCTTTAGATGTTAATCTAGACCAAGTCTCTTCACAAATTTGAGAGGTGATGATAGCTTGGGTTAGCTTGGTAGCAAGGGGATAATGAAGAAAGGACAGATTCTGGATATTTTTTTTTTTTTCTGGATATGTTTTTGAAGGAGGAGAGGACATGTTTGCTGTATATTGGATATGGGATATTAGAGAAGAAACTGAGATAACTGAAGATTCTTAGCAGAAATAGCTTCAAGCATCATTAATTAGATTGAGAAAACATTGGGAAAAGCAGATTGGGGGTGGGGGTGGGGGTGGGAGTGGAAAGCAAGAGTTAGATTTTAGACATATCAGGTTGAGATACCACTTAAACATCAAAATGGAGAAGTTGAGTCTAGAGTTTGGGATAGAGATAAAATTTTGGGGCATCATTAACATAGAGATAATACTTAAAGTCATGATTCTAATCGAGATCACCTGAGGTGTCAGTGAAGCTAGAAAATAAAAGAGATCTCAAGATTCAGCCCTGGGTACCTACACCTTTAGGGTCAGGAAGATGAGGAGGAACCAGCAAAAGAGGCTGAAACAGAATTTCTAGTAAGATAGGCTGAGAATCAGGAGCAAGAGAGAGATTCTGAACACCAAATGTAAAAAAGTAAAATAAATAAAAAGGGAGTCATTAAGTAAGTCATATGCTGGTGATGGGTCAGATTAGATGAGGACTGAGAATTTACTTTTAGATTCAACAATGTGGAAGTTATTGGTTACCTTCACAAAGAACTGTTTCAGTGAATAAAACCCTGATTGGAGAACTTTGAGTAGAGAATGGGAGGAGAGGAATTGGAGTCAGCTGTAGATAACCCTATACAAGGTTTTACCACGTTTGTATGTTGCTGGGAATGATCTAGCACACTCAGAATAATGGATGATTTAGAAGTGAGGACAAGGAATATGTGTGAGAATTACTTTCTAAATAGATGTGCTGGGTTTTATGCATCTTAAACCTCATTTGATAATGTGAAAATTTGATCGCCCAAGTTGTGGTTCTAATTTATATTCCTGCTAGCAGTATATAAGTTCAGATTGATTTTCTAGATTTTAGAGGTGGTCCAGTGGTGTTAGTTGGTTCTAGAGATAGAACTATCTGGAATTTAAACTCAGGGTTTTCCTCTTAGCATGGGCAAGTTGCTTAATTTCTCTAAATCTTTTTCTTCATGTGTACACTAGAAATAATAATGCTGAGTAGACATGGGGTTGTAAGGATTAATGAAGGAGTCAAATTGGAAATATTAGAAAATAAAATGGCAAATGCATAGTAAATTATATTTTAGAATAAATTAGCAAATTGAATAAAACTTCATCCCTAAAACAGGAAAGCAGTTTTATTCTTGAGATTCTTCAAAACTGGGCTATGATGCATAAAACAATGAACTGATGATGATTAGTGACTGCCATTCATTAGAGTGTTTCAGGTTTACGTGGCAAGACTGCACACTTGAAGGTGATTTAATTTTTCATGAATGGAAAAGTGCGTCAGATAAAGACATAGTGGAAAAATCTCATAAAATTATATCAGTGGGCAGAAAAATGTCAGATAAAACTCAAGATGAGCAGAGTTAAAGCAGTGCATTTTAGAAGAAAGTAGTTTAAATTAGCTTACTATAATAATGGTGATAATGAAGATGGTGAGGAGAAGGAGGAGGATGGCTACTATTGAAGGCAGGCATGTTACGCATCAGACAATTATGTCATCTTCTTTGGAGATGACAATGAAGATAGCCTGTAAGGAATCTTCCATTTCTTAAAAAGATTATACTTTTTCCCTTTGCCAGTTTTGCGGGGTTTTAGTTCGTCTACTGTCTCTTATTGATTTGTTGAACCCATTTTTCCTGGATTTCTGGAAAGATGGAAGCTCTATAGTCCTCTTAGTTCATGTGGATTAGTTTTTATTTACTATCTCCCAACCCCACTCCCCACTTCCCCAAAATGCTTGCACTTTGCCATAATGCCTTTTAAAAAATTCTTCTGGATATTAATGGACATTAATGTTGAATTATTATAATTATTTTTGATAGCCTTGATTATTGTTCAGTGAATACTGTTCTCCTCTGCTTTTGGGGGAAGAGTGTGTTTCCCAGCTTCACTGATGAGTGGTTAGTGGATGTGAGGCAAGCAGAGCCTGACACTGTGTTTGTGTGGTCTGGCTTATCAGCTGTTGAGCTCCTGCCATTCTCCATGAAAATAACATACCCCAGGTAGCCACTAGTCTAAAATGGGTGAGAAACATATTGGAGACAACCTGAATCCAGTCTGCAGCTGGGATCCTGAAACCTGGAGTCCAGGCTTTAGGGAATGACATTGAATGATTTTCAAATGTTAAGCCACCCTTGCATTGCATGGCTATTTGGACATGGTGTATTTTCCTTATATATTGCTGGATTCTATTTGTTAAATTTTTGTTGAAGATTTTTGCATCTATATTTGTGAGGTATTTTATAATTTTCTTATAAAATTTGTGTCTGGTTTTAGTATCAGGATAGTACTGGCTTCCTGAAATGAGTTGGGAAGTCTTTCCTGCTGTTTTATTTTCTGGAAGAGTTTGTGTAGCAATGATATTTTTCTTTTTTAACTGTTGGGTCAGATTAATCAATGAAGCCATCTGGGGCTGGATTTTTTCTGTTATATTTTTTTCTTTCTTTTTCTTTTTTCTATTTGCAGGAAGCTTTAAAGTTTGTGATTTCTTTAATAGATATATGGCTATTCAGGCTATTTATTTCTTCTTGAGTAAGTTTTGGCAGATTAGATTGTTTAGGGAATTTTTTCATTTCATCACAATTGTTGAATTTATTGGTGTTACATTTTTCTTAATTAATTTCCTATTATTTTTTTAATGTCATAACATCTGTCTCCTAATATTGGTAACTTTTTTTTTTCTTGTTTTCCTGATCACTGTGGCCAGTGGTTTATCACTTTATTAATAAAGATATGTTCTATCTTTTTAAGAAACAGCCTTTGGCTTTATTGATTTTTCTCGTTCTTTCTGTTTATTATATCATTAACTTCTATTATCATTATTTTCTTCTGTTTCAATTTAGTTTTTCTTTCCTGTTTATTAAAAAAAAATTAGGTAATTTATTTCAGAGTTGTCTTGCTTTCTAATGTAAGCATTTGATGTTATAAATTATCCTCCAAACACTGCTTTAGCTGTATCCCATGAATTTTGATATGTTGTTTTTCCATTTTCATTCGGTTCAAGATATTTTCTTATTTCTTCTGATTTCCTTTTTAACTCATAGGTTTTTTTGGAAGTGTGTTGTTTTGTGTCTAATGTTTGGGTATTTTCAAGATAGATTTCTCTCATTGATTTTTAGGTTAATTTTATTGTGGTTAAAGAAATACTTTATGACTTAAATCCTTTTAAATTCATTGAAATTTACTTTATGGCTTAGAATATGGGCTATGTTGGTGACTGTTTCATATACATTTTAATACATGTGTTAAATTGCTGTTTGGTAGAAAGTTATATAAATGTCAGTTAGGTTGAATTGATAGTTTCTCTTTTATGCTCTTACCTATTTTCTGTATACCTTCTCTATTAATTGTGAAAAAAGTGTGAAAATCTCCAGTTATAATTGTAGACTTATTTTTGCTTCCAGTTATATCAGTGCTTCTTTCTAGTTTTTTAAGCACTTTTATTTGGTACACACACATTTAGGATTGTTATGTTCTCTTGATGAATTGACCCCTTTATCATTATGACATTTCCCTCCTTTTCCCTGATCATTTTTTATGAAGTATATTCTTTCTGATACTAACATAGTTACTTCACATTTAATTTTTATTAGTGTTTGCCTGCTACCTTTTCCAATCCTTTTACTTTTAACTTTTCTGTATCTTTACATTGTAGCCACCTTATAATGAATCTTGCTTTTCTAGCAAAACCGCCTTATAATTGGTGTGTTTAGATTGTTTATGTTTTATAATTATCTACAATTGTTGTGTTTAATTTGACCATCTAGATATTTGTTTTATTTGTGCTTTATTCTGTTTTTACTCTTTTTTGCTTTCTTCTGGATTTTTTTTAATTAACAGTTTATTTTCTAGAGCAGTTTTAGGTTACAAAAAATTGAGCAGTATATTAGGGTTCTCCAGAGAAACATATATATATGCTTTATATATATATATGCTTATATGCTATATATATATATATAAAGCATATATATATACTGTTGGTTCTGTTTGTGTGTGTGTGTGTGTATATATATATATATACACACTGTGTGTGTGTATATATATATACACACACACACACATATATATGTGTATATATGGGGGAGGGGAGAGAGAGAGATCAATTTCAGCAATTAGCTTATATGATTATGAGGGCTGGAGAGTCTAAAATCTGTAGGGCAGGCTGTCAGGCTAGAAAATTCAGGTAAGACCTCATGTTACAGTTTTGGGTCTGAATACCATAGGACAGCAGGCTAGAAACTCAGGCAGGATTTCTATGTTGCAGTCTTGAGGAGACTTCCTTCTATTGTGGAAAACCTAAGTTTTAGCTCCTAAGGCCACATTATGGAGGGCAATCGGCTTTCCTCAAAGTTTATTGGTTTAAATGTTATGTTAAGTAAAACAAGGCAAACATAGAAAGACAAATCTGTGTGTTCTCACTCATATGTGGGAGCTAAATATTAAAAACAATTGATCTCCTAGAGACAGTAGGATGATGGTTACCAAATCCTGGTAAGAGTAGCAGTGCCGGCGGGGGGGGGGGGGGGGGGGTGGCGGATAAAGTGGGGATGGTTAATGGGTACGAAAATATGGTTAGATAGAATGAACAATATTTGATAACACAACAAAGTTACTATTATCAACCATAAGTTAGGGTATATTTTAACTAAAAGAGTGGAATTGGAATATTCCTAACACAAAGAAATGTTAAATGCCTGAGGTGATGGATATACCCAATTATCCTGATTTGATTAATCCACATGAGATGCCTGTATCAAAGCATGACATGTACCCTGTAAAGATATACAACTATTATGTACCCATAATAATTAATAATAAAGTTTTTTTTAAAAATAACAAAAAGAATTAGTTGGTTTCTGATTTTTGTTTTGTTTTGCTTTTTGGTATTCTCTTAAAGGATGTTGGGCTTCGTTCTGGTAGGTATTTATATTTTTTGTTCTTGTTTCTTCGAGGCAAAGTTTTTTAAACTTTGATATGCCAGATTTAGAGTAGCCTTTTTACTAGGGCTAATTCAGTCCACTACTAAGGTGATATTCTTTTGACAACTCTATCTGATGTGTCATGTATTATAAAGTCTTTCTATTCTGGCTGATGGGCATACATATTTGTATTTCTGTGTGTACTTCAGGAATTGTTCAGCTTTCTGCTTTCCCTGTCCTTGGGTAATGTTTTCCTCCTGTATGCATGGATAAATAGTCAAAGACATCCTGTGCAACTGTGCTCAGCAAACTCTCCCTCTAAACACTTTCCTCTGCTCTTGTTCTCTGCTTCCAAATCTAGCTACCTTGGGTTATTCAAATTCTGATTTCTGTCTTTTCAACTCTGCAGCATCCTCATTGTTTGGGTTCTTCCTTCCTGCTGGGCCTTAAACTGTTTCTAGACTGTAAGCTAGGGCAATCAAAGGGTTTATCTCTTTTTTTTTCCTTTCTCTGATTGAAGTCAGTTCTGGCTGCCTGTTGTCCAACCCCTGAAAACTGTTCTTTCACATGGATTGTTCTGCTTTCTAGTTGTTTAAGGAGAGTGAGAAGAATTCAGTCCCTGTTACTCTATTTTGGCCAGAAGTAGACTTCCAGTAATGTTTTAAGTGCTCATTTAGCTAATAACGTTTTAATAAATAAAGATGTCAAATGGTATTTTCTTTTGTGATGAAATATACATAATATAAAATTTACTATTCTCAGCATTTTTAAGTGTATGCTTCAGTGTTAAGTACATTCACCGTGTTGTGCAATTACTACCACCATCCATCTCCAGAACTCTTTTCACCTTGCAAAACTGAAACTTTATACCCATTAAATAATAACTCCCCATCCCCTTCTCCCCATATCCCTGGCAACCACCATTCCACTTTCTGTCTCTGTAAATTTGATTATTCTAGGTACCTCATATATGCAGAATCATACAATATTTGTCCTTCTTTGACAGAGTCATTTTGCATAATGTCTTCAAAGTACATCCATGTTGTGTCAGAATATCCTTTCTTTTTAAGGATGAATAATATTAGTATAGTTCCAAGAGCTGATGGTATAATTTCCAGTCCAAGGCAGAAGAAGACTGATGTCCCAGCTTCAAGATAGGCAGGGAGAGCAAATTCTCATTTACTCAGCTTTTTTGTTCTATTTGAGCCTTCATCTAGTCGGATGAGGCCCACACATATCAGGGAGGGAATGCTTTACTTAGTCTACCCATTCAAATGTTAGTCTCATCTAGAAACATCCTCACAGATACATCCAGAATAATGTTTACCTAAATATCTGGGCACCCTGGGTCCCAGTCAAATTGATGCATAAAATTAACCATTAAACCATTCATCCATCAATGTACACTTGAATTGCTTCCTTTTGGCAATTGTGAATAGTGCCACTATGAACGCTAATGTATACATATCTGTTTGAGTCCCTGCTTTCAGTTCTTTTGCATATGAAATGATATTTTTATACAGTTGTTATATATGCTTACTTGAGGTTTAGAATTCTAGTTACTGAATCACTTTAATCACAAGAGCCATGCTTTAGAAAAAATAGTTGTGTCACTTCTGATACATATTTAAGTTATATGGCTTTAAGTGTATTACATTTTACAGGTAATTGAAGGGATTGTTAATGGAAATGTTCTTATTATACTTGATTTTTGCATAATCTATTGCCTTTGGAACCCAATCTCAGAGTAAAATCCAACTTCATCGTATTGCTTTTCTTTTACGAAGCAGAAAAATAATTTCTGACAATTTCTTTCTATATATCTTCTCAATGCTAATGAAATTTAAAAAATCTATATCAAGTTCTCTAGTTGACAGAGAAAAAATTTGAGGAATATCTTTTATTTAGTTGTTCATTTTATCTTTCTTAGGAATATTTTGAATAAAGCAAAAGCACATTTTTATGTTCGTAACTGTTTATAATTTATAAAAGGAGAAAAAGAGGGGAAAGAATATTACAGAGTTGATATGGCATATAGAATCAATATGGTGATTTTGAAAGAGCACTGAGTTCAGTTTTGAGAGATATGTTAATTTTGTTAATCCCACTTACTATTAAGCCATAATTTTGGACAAAGTGTTTTAACTCTCTGAGCTCATTTCCTTGTGTGAAAGACAGTGAAGATGAAAACATGTTACTGTTTCCTAGGATTTTCTAGGATTGTGATGATCAAATGAAGTAATGCATGTGAAAGTAATATACAGATATAAGGCTGCATTTTATGGTCTGGGTAGAAACAGAAAATGGCTATTGGACACAACACATCTGCTTATGTATTGGGTGGCTTCTGTGTGTCTGATTAAAAGGTTTGTAAGTTTTGAATTATAGAAGATGACTGTGAAGTGAAGGAATCTAATTTTGTCTCAGAACCTCAATTCATTGGAAAGAGAGAAGTGAGAATCCTACAGCCACTGCAAGCCAATTTTTGATACTAAAAAACTTACTTTACTCTATTTGGGGAAGATTTACAAGGTGGTCAGAACTTTACTAATGAATGAGGAATTGTCAGCATATGTCCCTTTTTAAGCCCAATATGTATATTATGTGAAATTTCTGTTTCATTAGAGTTTGTGAACATGTTTTTTATGTTGAGAAAGGTATATTTTTGTATGAGTTGAGTTTGATATAGGAGTTTAAAGAGTACTACTAAACAATGATTTTTTTTAATGACGTTTTTCGATGGCTTATCTTTGTGCCCTACAGAGAGAGATGAGACGGGCGGGTAGACAAACTACTTTTTTTCCCAGCAATTTTGATGATGTTCTGTACAGAAGGATTTGTTATGTCTCTAGGAGAGACAGGAATAAAGTATTACTTCTGAGATACTTCTTTTGTAGGAAAGGGACCGGTTTGCCTTACAACTTATTCTTGGAGCTTTTGTCTTCGGGAACTTGAGTTAGAATGAAGAAACTCAAAACCTAATCTTTTTTTTTTTCTTGATTTGACAAAAATGATTTCATATCTTTTTGGAATTGAGTAAATTTGAAGTTTATCTTTTTATTGTTCTCATTTTAGAAATGACACTACAATGACACATAGTAAGAACTTTAGCCTCATCCTATAATATGAATCTAAAAGATATCATTAAATACTTGTTGATAGACTGATTTCAGGACTGTGGTAGAAAAGATACAAGATGAGCCTGGAACATGTTGTAGAAATGGAAAGTAAGGAAATGCTCAGAAAACAAAAAAGATAAGAGCATGTCTAAGGGATACTTACAGTAGTCAACTGAAAGAGCTTACAATGGCCATGGTTGGAACAATTTCAGAAACAAAGTAAATGATGTCGTATTGGATTGTAAGTCAAAGTATACAATAAATATCCATGGGTGCATACTGATGTAAAAAAGTGATTGAACAAATGCCTAAATTGAGAAAGAGAGTTGAATCTTCCACAGAGAAATATTACAAACAATATATGTAGATGTTCTTTACTCCAGCATAAATTCCTCCCCTTTCTCCTTGAGAGTGGGCCAGACATAGTCATTTCCAAAGAATAGATTATGGAATGGGAAAAATAGTAACTTTGTAGTGCAGAAGACTGGCAAATGCAACAGTAACCAAGTGATGAAGGTTAACATCATCAGTGATGTCCTGTTGATGTCATGTTCCCTTTGACATGATGGGTTGAGAACAGCAGTTCACCTGTGTCATATTCTTTCCAAAAACCCATAACCGGTTCTAATCATTAGAAGAAATATCAGACAAACCCAAATCAGGGCTCATTCTACAAAATACCTGACTAGTATTCCTCAAAACTGTCAAGATCATAGGAAAGAAGGAAACACTGAGAACTGTCACAGACCGGGGGAGACTGGGGAGAAATGATAACTCCATGCAATGTGGTATCCTGGATGGAATCCTGGAACAGAAAATAAACATTGATGGAAAAACTGGTGAAGTATGAATAATGCCTGGGCTTTGGTTAGTAGTAATGTACCAACATTGGCTTCTTTGTTTTGACAAACGTACCATGGTGATGTAAACTATTTCCAATAGGGGAAAATGAGTGAGGGCTATGACATACTCTGCACTATCTTTCAACTTTTCCATAAATCTAAAATTATTCTAAAATAAAATGCTTATTACAAAAAAAACTAGTTGGCAGATTTTTTTAATTGTGTGGAATCAAATGATGTGAAGAATAGAAACTGTTTTGTATCAACCAATTTTCACTAGTTAGCATGTTTTATTTATTTTTTTAACGATATATCAAACTTTTATTAAAACAATTTAAAATACAACTTGCCAATATGTAGAAATCTAAAAAACCATCCCTTTTCTACTCTCCCCTGTGATATCTTTTATTTTAACATATTTCCCTCTAAAAATGAAATAATATGTTAACATTGTTGAGATTTGTAATATGTTCTCTTATAAATAATAGTGTCAGTTATATGTAATATTTAATGACCTTTTAAAAGTCATATTAATATCTGAAACTTTTAAACTACAGAATAAGGTTAATACGGTACAAATTAACAGCTGTCTATTTTGAAGGAAGTTAATAATTTAATATAGTAGCTAATAGAATCTGAATTGGGATTGTTTTGAGAATTATGATTTTGAAAGTGCTTATGTTGATATTGTACTTGATCATAATATAGTATTTTGGGAACTTAAAAATTTAATAATATCATCAGTTAAAGCAACGCATAAAAATTAGTCTAGTAAGACAAAATAATATTAAAAATAATTTTAAATATATTTTATTAACTATTAAAATGAATATAACTAATTTTTATATTATTCTTTTCTAGATTTATTATCTAGAATAGATTTGGATGAACTAATGAAAAAGGATGAGCCACCTCTTGATTTTCCTGATACCCTGGAAGGATTTGAATATGCTTTTAATGAAAGTAAGTGTGATATGCTATATGCAAATTTATTTAACAATGCTAATAGAATTATAAAACTGATATTATTTGCCACTTTTCAAGGCCAGCTAGAATGTTTTATGTATTTCTTTTGAGAAATAATGACTTATCCTTGCATGGTGAAATCCTTCACTCAAGTGAAGTGTCACGAAGTAACAATTTCCCATAGTTGTCAAGTCAGGTAAACTAATGGACATGAATTTGATTCAGCATATGCATTTCAACCTTGAGTGTTCAACTCCCTGGTATCCAATTGGAACTCCTAATTAAATTATATAGAAAGATGCTACTGTTTCACATGTTATTTAAAATGAAATGACTGGCAATAATTATCTGTTACATTTTAAAGCGATTTTCCATGATTTTTCAGGCAAAATCCTTGTTTTAAAATTTATTAATTAGATTTTGAATAAAATAACCTTTACACTTGGGATGTAGAGGAACATACGCTAGATTGCAAGATGTTTCTGGAATAAAGAATCATAATTCATTGAATTATTAATACACTGTTAAACTTGAAGGGTAGTTTAAGGGATAGATATCCTATTACAGGATAGGTAACATTTGAGTTGTAGTTCTCTGTGTGTTGCTCTTTATCAACTGACTTGATTCTCTGTCATCATTGTATTAGTGGATATCCATTTACAACATCAGTTATAGGTATTAGGAATTATAGTGACAGTCTGTGTACTAGGATTTTAGGTGAGTTTAAACAGAAGATCCTAGAAACTTTGATCTTTTACATTAATTTTTGTACTTTTTTAATAAAGGATTTTTATGCCAGTGTGTGTTCAAGTAGTAATATTTGTTGCCTGGAGGGGAAGAAGGGTTAAAGCAATAGACCTGTGCTCCATTTCTCTCCTGATACCCCTGGGTAAAGAGTCTTGTCCTGGAGACAGGTGGCTTGGTCTTTTCTACTTGTAAATATGGTGATGTTTAACTGATTTAGTAAATAAGGACTAATATTTGCTATGAGGAGAGGTCATTATCTGTGTAATACTTTGAGCAGGATGACTTGTTTAACGTTGCTCATGGTAAAGGAACATACAGTCCTTTGGATATATGAGAAATATTTCTTTAAAGAATGTCACATAAGCAATACAACTCTTATGGAAATGGAAATATTTATGACCCAAACGCTCACCAATTTGTGAGGGCATCTGTATGCCTCCTTGAGAGACCTCACCTTCTCTGAGCCAGAAAGTGCTATCCAGTGAGAGGAAGGGACCTGGGGGAAATGCCAGGATGTTCCAGACCTCTACCTGCTTTGCTTATGCCGCTTGATGACTTGTACCCTTGGAATTAGTAGTAAAGCTTACTCAGTATCAGTGAAGATCTCTGATTTTGTGAGTCTGATTTGACAGTCCAAACCTTTGTTAGCTCATTGCCTTTCTCCAATTTCCATATATCCTACCCATATTTCAAGCCTACCTTAAGAAATCTCACTGAAACCTTCTGAACTTATTCTAGCCATTAGGGATTTTTCATTTTTCTAAAATCATTCTAGACTTTATTGTCTACATGGATGGCCTGGGACAGTTTTTAGATTGTTGACCTACATCATTCTTGTTTGTTTAACTTCCTGAAATTGCTTAACCTTTTAACATTTATGCTTTTTTACCTCAGGTAGCCCCTCAGCTTCTTGAGTACTGTGACCATGTTCATGACAATAGCTAGAGCTAGTAGAGATCTTTACACATGCTAGGCCTCAAAATATTGTTAAGAGATGAAGATCTTAACAATCTCTTACAGAGATGAAGATCAAGAATAGCCTTTGAGTACTTAGGGATCATTCTTTTACAATATTTATATGTTTGCATCATACGGGCATTTGAAGGAAAAAAGATCTAAACAAATAAACTGTTCTGACAAAGTTATTTTAAATTCTTATCAGACACTATTGGTTGTACTGTTTATATTATTGTAAATGTACTTTGAATTACAGCAGTACTGTTTGTTTATCTTCTTAGAGGGGCAGTTAAGACACATAAAAACTGGGGAACCATTTGTTTTTAACTACCGGGAAGACTTGCACAGATGGAACCAGAAAAGATACGAGGCTCTAGGAGAGGTATGTCACATACACTTCTTTAACTTTGTTTTTCCCAATTTTAAATACTCAGAATAAAGGTTTTGAAGATGCAGCAGTTCATGCACTCTTTCTACAAAAAGAGATTTAAAAAAGGTTTTTGGGTTTTTTTTGTTTGATTATTTTTAGTGGTTATGTTAGAAACATATTCTCAATTTAAAAGTTTCTGTTTTTACAGAGATGAGGTGGTCTTTGAGATAATCGT
Organism: Eulemur rufifrons; assembly: GCF_041146395.1. Taxonomy (NCBI): domain Eukaryota; kingdom Metazoa; phylum Chordata; class Mammalia; order Primates; family Lemuridae; genus Eulemur; species Eulemur rufifrons. The sequence goes on along the minus strand of NC_090999.1, from coordinate 64,302,686 downwards.
CTGCCATCCCCTCAGGCCGCAAGCACTTGAATAAACCACCTTTCCTTCACCAACAGAAAAACAAAAAGTTTCTGTTTGTAGACAAACAAGTCTTTCCCATGACCTTAATATTTTGTATTGAGTCATTCTATAGGGATATAAATTCATGCCAAATTTTAATTAAATTTTTAAAAATGTTTTTAAGAGGTTGAATTCCCCACTGTGCCAGGAGGAATAAGTGTTCTTTTAAGTGTATATTTACATGAAAAAGATTGATACTTGGCTAATAAGTTGAAACTAACATACTTACCTTTGACTTGATAAAGGATTAAGCCTTGTGAACATTAGGTACTTCACATGGTACCACTTATAGGAACCTTTGAAAATGTCATTTGTCATCAAGGTGAATGTTTTGATAAAGCCAAAAGTTTCACTCATTCTATGTTATATTAAGTCTTTATTTTTAATAAAATGCATATGGACACATTTGTTTAGTGTGATAACTAGACAGGTACTTTACTTTTCTAAGGAAAAGTTGAAATTTCTATATTCCTTTTTGGCTTTTTATTAAAGTAGTAAAAATGAACTACTTGGTTAGATACTTGCATAAAGAATATATGCTAACATAAATAATAGCATAAAGAATATATAATTTGCTGGGAGACAATTCTTGGATCTCTTGAATTTCTGTGTGTCTCTGAGCAAAGGCTTTGACAGCTTGTGTTCTGGACTATTTCTTCAAGGAAATTTGTAAAGGAAACAGGCTTTGAAGATAGAGATTGTGTCTCCCTCCAAGGTAGTGGGCAGATTTATTTGCTGTCCAACATAATAAAGATAATACTCCTCGCTTCCCCACTGATGGCAAAGGAAAGCAGGTTTTCTAGCAGTCTCCTTATAAGATTGGATTTCCTAAATTTGAGGTTCCTCAATTGTGATGCAATCCTACTGCATGTTCAACATCCACCTGGGCCTGTCTGCACTGCCTCTTTGTGATTTGAGGGGCAGGAGGAACAGATGAAAACATGAAGCTCATGCTGCCTTCTGTACCCTGCTTAGTGTAAAGTCATTTTTTTCTGACCCAGGAGTCTGGTGTCTCCTGGAAGCATCCATGAAACTGTGCAGGCTAACTTGTTAGCTTGCAAGCAGTGTAAAATCTGACAGTTTAAGATCCTTCCCATTTCTTGATAGTGTTCTCCAGCCTTGATAACTTAAATATAGTCAATGCCCTGAATAATTTCTGTTGCACATTAAGCAAAAACTTTCCCATTTCCACTTGAATTATATGTTGCAAACTGGTAACATTCTAATTACAGAATAACTATATCATAATGGCCTTAGAGAGGAGTTAGTATCTATTCTTTAAGTGGGGCTTACATTTTACTCTTTTCCATAAGTCATTTGCACCAGCTTACATGGACAGGTTGCTATTCTCCAAACGTACCTTGTCCTTTTCGGCATCTGCATCTTTTACACTATCAACTTGCATCCTCCAACATCATCTATATCCAGGTAGTATGTCTTATTAGATCAGTCCATGTGAAAATGATTTATTTCTTGTAGGATCTTATACCAATTCTTTGGATTTATGGAGGGTCACAGATTTATTCTTACTGGACCTTAGTCCATAGAAATCAAATATTTTCAGTTTTCACTTTGATGATTATTTATATGGAGAGAGCATATTACTCAGTATTATCTATATTACTACCACCTGTGCCTGCATTCACATTTGTGTTTACGATCAAGTTAACCCTAAGTGATCACCCAAAATCACAGCACTTAACTTTTAATGCAGTGTTTCTTAAATTTAGATCAGTGAACCCCTCAGCTTTAACTACCATTCCCTCTTCCTCCTCAATACATCAATCAAAAGTAAACATACTTTCCTAATATAAAACTCAGCACAACAAAAGACCCAGGGGTTGGAGAGGGAAAATCTGGTTGTTACAGTATTTGTTTCATACCATCTTGTTTCTCATATCATGTTTAGAATGTTTGTTTTAATGTTAATTTCACTGTTGAGGATTATTAATTAAATTTCATTTCGTACATCTTAGGAGTGAATTGTATGAGTTCTAGTCATATGTCAATGAAGACATAGTTTTCATTATAGTGAATTAGTTTGTTTGGAGTTTATGATAGTAGGATAATGCATCTGGGGGCCTGTCTTTTCATTAATACTCCTTAATTTCTATTTCTGAGCCATGCCTTCAAGTTAAATTTAACCAATTTACTATTCTTCATTTACACCTTCTACTTTTACAGTGTTTTCTGCCTTTGAAATACACTTCCTCTCATCACAATAACACATCTCTACCAGCCTTCTGGTTTTAGCTCAGATGTCTCCTCCTTTAGGAATAATTCCCTCATTTCTTCTGCTACAATCTTTCTTTCTTCTCATTTCCCTTCTTCCCATTCTATGTTTCTTTCTATCTTGTCTTATACAAAAAATGATTTAAGGTGACATTAAACATGAATGCCGTTTAGCAAGACTTAAAAGTAAATAAGAAATTAGAGTAAAAAAAAGAAAATGTTAATAAAGTCATGAGTTTACTATATTTCCTCTATGCTACTTATCACCCTGTATTACATTATTTTTAATGCATGTTTTTTAAGAAATTTGAGGGAAACTGAGTTTTCATGATATTTGTTGAATAATAAATGTGGTACACTTATGTAAACTATTTACTATAAATTTTGGATCTATGCATTTTAGAGAATTTCTTAATGTTAGGAATTTAAACATAAATATGTGTATTTTCTTATTGGAAGAAAGGGAAATAATAATTTTCCTGTTTGTAAAGCTACACAATTTTTAATTATTTCTATTTCTATTTGAGATCTAGTTCATAATATTTGATAAAAATAGACTAGATGTATATGGGCATAATCCATTGGAAAATTTTAACCTTCATAGTCAAACTTCAGACTTTTATCATTATAATTCAGGAAAACATAAGTTCTTATATAACTGTCCATAGTTCCTAAAAAACAAATAAGCCTTTGTATTTAAATTCTGGAAATAACTTAGTGCTTTATGTTACCAATAAGGTTTCTCGTTCCATTAAGCAAGAACCTGTGGAAAGAGTCTTACCACGTCCTGAACATAGAAGCACTATGAAACTCTGCTGTCTTCTCATCGGTGGTCATAGGGGAAAATTCAGAAGATAGTGCAAATTTGTGTTTACTGCCTGAGAGCCTACCTTAATAAACAGCTCTTGATATGCTTAAGATTGAAAGTTTAAGGAAACACATTTTGACTTCAGCCAGCAATCTAAATGAAAACCCCTTCTGTTTTTTTTTTTTTTTTTTAGCATTTTCCTACTGAATATCGAGTTTTCTCTTTAGCTGAGAGCTACTATATATGTTTCACAACTGTTGTTTTAGTTTATGTTTATTTCTTTCTTAAGGAGATTATTATAGCAGTCATTCAGCAGAAATTGTTTTTAAGACTTGCTCCTGAAATGCTCTATCATTTCTATGTAAATTAAACTTATTGTGTAAGTAAAATAAACTGAGATGTCAGTTTGTTTTTAGAATGCAGTGCCATAATATACAAAAGAATACTCTTTACGTTCACACAGTTACATTTTTATAGTCAAACAAATGCTTTTGCTAATATGTATATATTTTTATACTATCCTTATATAGCTTTAAAAAATACATAGCCCTTAATAAGTTTGGATGATTTCTCTAAATTTAGAAAGATACTATTGGCTTAAGGAGGTGGGAAAGTGATGTCAAAGGGTTATTTTCAAAGTAGAAGTCTTTAGCATCCGTGTGTGTGTGTGTGTGTGTGTGTGTGTGTGAGAGAGAGAGAGAGAAAGAGAGAGAGAGAGTTGAATGCCAAGAAATGTTTCTGTTAAATCCAGAGAAAAACTAGAAAGGATGGTAGGAATAGCACATGACTTGTGAAATTTTCTCAATGATCTCTTTCATGTCAATACTGAATTATGATTAAATGGAGAATTTATAATCCAGAAGTAATTACAATGAAAGATTTTATTTTCTTGCCTAATTTTTGTTTTTGCATTTTCTTTGATAAATGTCTTGATATCCTCTTTAAGAATTAATTATCAATGTGAGTAGGAAATGACTAGCAGCAATTAGGTAGTCTTAAGAGCTCGGCTCTTTATTAATGGATAGGATCACACTTACAAAAACAATTAAGGGCATAATTTTTTTTTTCTCTGATCTTAAATTAGTAATATATGTCTTCTGAAATAGTGGAAAATTACTGAAAAATATTGTACTTTTTTTATAAAATGAGATTTATTAAAAAATGTAGGCCAGTAGTATCTTACAGGATTTCTTCAATGGCCATTTTCAGGTATTTGAAATGAAGAACAACTTAAATTAAGGAAGAATGATATAAATTATCATTATTTTAACACTCAAATATTTAAGTACACTGTGATTATCTGTGTATAATACCTTCATATAATGTGAAATTCATGCATCTCATATTGATCATCAGAAGATCTGAATCCTAGCTCTGGCTCGGTCATATCTGTGTGAATTTAGGAAAATAATATTTGCAAGCCTCTACTGTAAAATGAGAATAAAATTATTTGTACTGCTGTGAAGAATAAGATAGGTAAATATATCATTTTATGCTCTTTAATGTATCATACAAATGTTAGGAGCATGGAAAGAAAATAGAACTGCATTGTTTAAGAAGATTTAAAATTTATCTTTATTGATATTATAAAGGTTTAATTTTCTGTTTCTCTCTCCCTTCTCTGTCTATTTATTATTACTTACATCGTGCTTATCTTTCTGTAGCAGAGATGAAAAAATGACCATTGGCCCAGAGTTGGTTAGCAGACTCCATTGCCTTCCATCTCTCTCTAGTATCCATTCCTACAAATGGAATATTAAATCTAGGATGGTATTAGTAATTAGACATCTGCGAATTTAAAAAATAGTCACTGCAATAATTTTCTGTTTTCTGTGATTGAGAAAAACTCTAAGCCACTTAAAAAAATGGGGCATTGACATATGAACAGACACACAGACCAACTGAACAGAATGCCAATTTCTGAGATACACAGAAAACCCAAATACACATGGAACTATAAGTTCACCTTAACAGAAAGGTGAAATCAAATCAATGGGGGAAAAGGGACTTTTAGTAATTGATAGATAATTATCTATAAGAATATAAAATTTGATCTTCATCAAGATGTACACCAGGATGAACTCCAAATGAATCAGAGATCTAAATGCAAAAAATGAAATAAAACCTACCAACCCATTAGCACTGATTATGGTCTTGAAATACCAACCTAGTAGCAATGATTGCATTTTTTAAGTTCTGTTTCCCATTAAGACAACCTGAGTTCTTTGAGGAAATGTGTGATTCCTCTGGGGCAAGAAGTGAATATTACGAACCTTGAGTATCTTGTCTAATCAGATAGCTAGGAAGCATCCAAAGACTACTTGCTTTTCTAAAAACTAAGAAGAAAAAGACCAAAAAAAAAAAAAAACCCCAAAAAACCCAAACTTAAAAAAACTCAACAATGAGTAAAAGGCATGAATAAGCAGTTCACAGTGAAAGAAATGCAAATATTCTTTACACATATGAAATTATGTTTAACTTCACTCATAATGTTTAACTTCATTTAATAGATGAAGCTGTAGAGAAACAGGACCTCTCATATGTTGCTGGTGGGAGTGTAAAATAAATTCCTTTAGAGGAGAAATTGCCAGTGTCTTAATGAAATTACATGTTCATTTGCCCTTTTGTAAGAGAAAGGAGGGGGAAGAAATACACATATTTGTTGTTCGTTTATTTTTGGGAGCCAGAAGGATAAACTCAAAATTAGTAATAACATTTATCTAAGGGGAAGGTGGAGGAGTGGGATGAAGGGATGGCATTGTGAATTCTCTAGTATTATACTTTTTCATATAGTTTCAATTTTTGGACCATATACACATTTTGATATGTTAAAAAAAAACATAAAATTGAAAAGAAAACACATGAGCCTAATTGTATATCTAGTTGAAAACATAACCAAGCAGAGAAAAAAATTATTTCAAATGTTTTGGATACAATACTTTGTACTTCTTGTTGGATATGTCCCAAGGATAAAAAGAATAGCCAGTGGAATGTAATGTTAAAATTAACTTAGTGGTTTTACTATCACTATAGTGATATTGGTATAATAATTTTGAAATAATTTTATGAATATTGTATATTAAAGCAAATAAATATGTAAATGTAATTATGAACCAAGATTTTCAGGATTAAAGATGTATGAACATAAAATCAAAGCATTTAAGGAAACCCCTTATAATTAAATTTGGGAATATCATTATAAACTCATCATATTTTAAAAATATATTTCCTAGTCCTACTCACTGAAAGATCCTGGAAGTACTGTCTCCCTAGTGGCAATGAGTCCACCTAGTGATAAGATTTTGGTTTCCAAATGCATTGCTTAGTAAAAGGAGCTAGAGCTCCTTGGATAAAAGGCTGTTTCCAGATTTGGAACTGGGACAAGATAAGATGAGCCTAGGACATGATTTGCCAGAAAGCAAGTACCCAGTCTAATGGAAGCGTGTGAAAAGGATAGAGGAACTAATATTGGGACAATTTGAGGATAAAACTGAATGAGGGTTCTAATTAATTATAAAACATTTAACAAATAAAGTCACGATTCCATAATCCTTTAAAATACAGCCAATTTGCCATTTTCAGATGAAAATTATCTGAAAATTGGTAATCAACGAGAAAGAATTAAGCAGCTGGCCTTTTAACGAGTTACCGTAGTTCATTTGCAGGTGAAGAAGGAATGTTCTTTGTCAAAGGATACAGGCTGATGAAAGCAAAGAATTTGATAGAATTAGTAAAACCACCATTTTGCTCCAAGTGGTAGGCGTACTTCTAAATATTCCTTAAATTTCATTTTCCTGCTTATTTCATTAAACGTGAACCTAGGTACTACCGTGAAGGGACTGTGCACATATAATTAAGGTTACCAGTCAGTTGACCTGAACATGAGAAGATTATCCCATGTCTTAGTCCATTTTGTGTTGCTCTAACAGAATACCTGAGACTGGATAATTTGTAGGGAATAGAGGTTTATTTGGCTCACGATTCTGGAGGCCAGGAAGTCTAAGAAGCATGATGGTGGCATCTGCTTGGCTTCTGGTGCGGGCCTCATGCTGCCATCATAACATAGCAGAGAAATGGAAGGGAAGCAGGTGTGCCAGAGGGCAAACCATGAGGGGCAAACTCTCTTTGTAACAACCTCTGCTCTCCTCAGAACTAATGCATTCCCACAAGAACTAATCCATTCCTGAGAGAACTCAGTCTCGAGAGAAAGACATTAGTCGATCTTAACAACCTATTCGTCTCTTAAAGGTACCACTTCCCAATACCTTTACATTGGCAATTAAATTTAAATGGCAGTCTTGCTGGGGACAAATTACGTCCAAACCTTAGTGTTCCACCCGTTTTCCAAAAACTCATATTCTTCTCACATGCAGAATATAATCATTTCATTCTAATAGTCCCAAAAGTCTTATCTCATTCCATCACTAGCCCCAAAATTCAAAGTCCAAAGTCTCATCTGAAGCTCAAGGCAAACTACTTCCAGCTGTGAACCTATGAAAAAACAATAAACATATTTCCAAAATACAGTGGCAGGACAGGCATAGGGTGAACATTCCCATTCTAAAAGGGCAAAGAGAGGCAGAAAGAAAGGAGTAACCAGACCAAAGCAAGTCTGAAACCCAGCAGGGCAGACATTAAATCTTAAAATATCAGAATAATCCTTCCATGTGCCACCTCCTGGACATACTGGGATAGGCAGTGCGCTCCCAGCGCCTTGGGAAGTCCTGCCCGCAAGGGTTTGCTGGGTGGAGCCCACATGGCTTCTCTCTTGGGTTGGGGTTGCAGCTAGTGTCTATGGCTTTCCCAGGCTGGCGTTACATGCGGCTGGTGATTCTACAATTCTGGGATCTTGATGATGGTGGCCTCGCTGCTACGGCTCTACTAGGCATGCTAGTGGAGACTGTCTATGGCGGCTCCACCCCTGCAGCAGGTTTCTGCCTGGACTCCCAGGCAGAGTGATACATTTTTTCCCCCTCCTCTATTCTTTAAAATCTAGATGGAAGCTGCCATGACCCCACAGCCCACACACTCTGTGTATCTGCAGAGTCAGCACCATGTGGACAGTGCCATGGCTTATGGCTGTGCCTTCCAGAGTGTTGGCACAAGCTGTATCTGGGTTCACTTGAGCCATAGCATGGTGCCACCAAGGTGTACTGTTTGTACCTTTTGGAGCAGCAGGTGGAGCCACACCTGGGAAGGCTGAGGAGTGCTGTGCTGGAATTTAAGGAGCAAACACTTGAGGGGCAGCCTCAAAGATCTCTGAAATGCCTTTGGGGCCTTTTACTCATTGTCTTGATGATTATCACCTGGCTCCCTTTTAGCCATGTTAATCTCCTTTGTTAATTGTCTCTGGGCCACACCTTGGTTTCCTTTCCTCTCCTCTTTGATTCTTTATCATATACATGGCCAGGCTGGAATTTTCTGAAATTTTCCACTCTGCTTCCCTTTTCTCTGTCAGCTCACTACAAGCAGTTAGCAGCCTGAGTGCTTTGCTACTTAGACATTTTCTTCACCACATAGACTATTCCATCACTCTTCAGTTATGCTTTCTACCAAGCCCTAGGGCATGGATACAGTGCAGCCAAGTTCTTTGTTACTGTATAATAAAGATGGCTGTTATTTCAGTTACTAGTAAGATATTCCTTGTTTCTATCTGAGACCTCATCAGAATGGCCTTTATTGTCCATATTTCTATTATCATTCTAGTCACAACCACTTAACCAGTCTCTAAGAAGTTCTAGACTTTCCCTAGTGTTTTCATCTTCTGATCCTTCTCCAGAATTACCCTTAATTCTCTGTCCATGGCAATACACTTTTTTTCTAGCCTGTTCCTCCATATTCTTCCAGCTGCTACCCATCACCCAGGTTTAAAGCTGCTTCCATTTTTTCAGTTATCTGTATAACAACACCCTACTCCTCAGTATCAACTTTTTGTTTTAGTATATTTTGTGTTATTATAACGGAATACCTGAGACTAGGTAATTTCCCAGCTTATGATTCTGGGGTCTGGGAAGCCCAAGAAGCGTGGCACTGGCATCTGCTTGGCTTCTGGTGAGGGCCTCGTGCTGCATCATAACAAGGCAGAGAAGTGAAAAGGGAAGTAGGCAATGCCAAAAGGGCAAAAATGGGAGAGGCACACTCCCTTTACAACAACCTACTATCCTGAGAGCTAATCCGTTCCTGCCATAACTAATTCATTCCCTCAACAACTAAGCCAGTCTCACAAGAAAGACATAAATCTATCTTAACAACCTAATCACCCCCTGAAGGTACTACCTCTCAACACAATTACATTGGCCATTATATTTCTACGTGAGTTTTGGTGGGGACAAACCACATCCAAACCACAGTATCCTAGATTATCCAGGTGGACCCAGTAGGATCACAGAAGCCATTAAAAGCAGAAGTGGAAGGGAGACGAGTCAGTTACAGAGATGTAACAGCAGAAGCCAAAGAGATTCCAAGAATGAAAGGATTCCATGCGCTATTGCTGGCACTGAGATGTAGGGGCCCATGTGTAAGGAAGGACCAGAGAGAGAGCCTTCTAGGAGCTAAGAGTGTCCCTCAACTGACATCCAGCAAGGAAGTGTGGATCTCAGTTCTACAGCTTTAATGGACTGGGTTTTGTCAACAATCTGAATGATCTTGAAAGCAGACTCTTTTCAGAACTTCCTGATAAGACCCCAGCTGACTAACATCTTGATTTTGGCCTTCTGAAGCCTGGAGCAGAGAAACCAATAGAACTAGCCCAGACTTCTGATTTATAAATTGTGAGATGCTAAATTGTGTTGTTTGTTACAGCAGTAATAGAAAACCAGTAGCCACTCTTCAATGAAATAATTCAGATAAGTATCATTAATGGTTGCTAATTCCTTTAGCTGAAAGGATGTGAGGGAAGAGAATATTTGCACAGTACCACAGTATCACCTCACAGATTTCTTGCTATTGTAAAGTGAAAAATATGTTCCTTAAAATAGTGATCTAGCTGTTAGTACTTTACCTAAGTGAACAAAATACCTCTAGTAACAGAACAATCTGACATGTGTTTTCTGACGTGATGCAGTTTGAAGCACACAGCATTGACTGTGAATATTCTTGTTATATATAAATTAAAACCGACTCTAATCAGATCTTTAGATTTATCTTCTAATTTTCATGAAAGACAGGTGATAGCTGAAAAGTTAAATGACACCAAAAGGACACAACCAGGCTAATCTAGAGCATGGGACATACTAAAAGACAAATTGGCCTGGTCTCATCAAAAAGTGAATGTCATTATAAAATATTAAGATGTTTGTGTTGGAGATCAGGGAGATTGTTGTATATGAAAATGACCAAGGAGATATAAAAACTAAATGCAATGTGTTAAGTTTAATGGGATTTTGGTTTAAAAACTAGTAATATAAAACAAAAATACTTATGCATTTTAGGGATGATTGGGGAAGAATTGTTAATTTTCTTAAGTGAGATAATGATATTATGGTTATGTAGGGAAATGTTCTTATTCTTGGGAGATAGATGTAAACTATTTAGAGAGAAAGTCATGATGCCTGAAAGTTATTTTTAAGTGCTTCTTTTAAAAGAGAGAAAAAACACAGAAATAAAAAAAAGCATATATGGCAAAATGTTAACAGTTGTTCAATCAAAGTGGTAGGTGTAAAGTTGTTTATTGTACCATTTTTCAACTTTTCTGTATGTTTGAAAATTTTCAAAATTAAATATTATGAAAAAAAAAGAAGGTTATAGGAGACTTGAAGGCGGTTCTTGTATGTGAATGGGGATAGTTCACTGGCAGGCTTCACTTTAGTAATCTTGGACAGTACTGTTTTTTTTGGAACTTTCCAATACTAGAATTTGGAAAACTTTTTTCTAGGGTAAAAACATCCATTCTAGCACTTGAGTTGTCTCCAAATAGTTTGTTCCACTTTTTTAGAGACATTTTATGCATTATTTTGCCTGGGGCATAAATGCCGGGCCTTCTGGCTGTACTGCATTTGGAGTCACGGAGGTGATGAAATAGGTAGATGAGTGTTGTTAGAGACAGTCCTCCATGAGTCTCTTATGTTCCTACATATCTTACTGGGTATGCCAAGAATGCAAGGCCCTGACTGATTTTTACCTGAACCATTTCTCAGGGTTGTGTTTGTAGTGAAAATTTTTGAAGAATAAGGGAATATCTTTCTCTGGTACAAAGCAGGCTTGCTAACAGCTTGCTGTAAAATGGTAGGCTCCCAAGCTTGGTATTCCTCAGCTTCGACACAAACACACAAACAACTGTGTGTACAGCATACATCTGGACTCATATCATATTATCCCCAAGGAAGTTGGGGTCCACGGAACCAATAAAAATAGGCTGATGCTGTGCCATGATTAATAGACTCCTTTGTCTCTGACCTAAAAGTCTTGGGTCTGTTGCCAGCATACATGAAACCATAATAGGCTGATTAGCTTGGAAGTAGGGGAAAATCAAGTCTCAGACCCTTGAGTGATGATTGAGATTTCAGTAGATAGATCTTCAGTAATCTTTCTGTTTTCAGTTTGATTTCTCACTTCTGCTTGTCACTAGACCTGCATTTTCAGAATCTGAAGCCCCTGGGGTTCTGCCAGGCTGTTTATCTGCTTCCATGTTTAAATGGATAGTACTGACATTAATCCAGTTATTTAAATCTGAAACTTCATTCTCTTTTCATTCTTTATGTTTAACTGGTGAGTAGGTCTTGTGATTTTGCCTTCTTGGCATCACATTTTTCTCCATTTTTACTGCTTTTGGTTTAGTTTAGATTTGTATCATCTCTGGACTTGACTATGGTAATTTTTACTGCCACTGACTGAATTGTGTCTTCCCCAGATTCCTATGTTGAAGCCCTAACATCCAATACAATTGTATTCTGAGATAGGGCTTTTAGGAGGTAATTAAGGTTAAGTGAGGTTATAAGGGTAAGGTCCTAATCTTACAAGATTGCTGTCCTTATGGGAAGGGGAAGAAGGGGAAGAAAGAGATCTCTCTCTGTATATGTACACATACTAAGGAAAGGCCATGTGCAGATGTAACAAAAAGGTAGCTGTTTGCAAGCCAGGAAGAGGGCCCTCACCAGGACCCAAATTGCCCGGCACCTTGATCTTGGGCTTCCAAGCCTCTAGAACTGCAAGAATAAGTTTCTGTTATTTTTAAGCCGCCTAGTCTATGGTATTTTGTTATGGCAGCCCAAGCTGACTAAGACACTTGCCTCCGATGTAGTCGATTCTTGCATTCCTGATTCACTCTCACCATTTTCATCTCTTTGAACCTTTCCTTAACATGCTGTCAGAGGTATGTTTTAAAGCTACAACTGTGATCAAGCTGGTATGTTTTTAGAACCTTTATGTTTCTCTACAAAATGGAATTCAAGCTCCTTGCCTGCTCATACCAGACCTTTCATAAGTTGGCCTTTTTATATTTTTCTAGCTTCACCACTTGCCTCCTCTCTTGCCCCAGTCCCTACTCGCTGTGTGCTTGAGCTATATAAACCTACTTGTATTTTTTTAGTATGTCATGCTGTTTTATATCTCTAGGCCTCTACTCATGCAGAGAGCATTTGGTGCCAGGGATGCTGCTTCACCACCCCCCGCCCATCTGCTTGCAGAATATTTATTCATCTTTCAAACTTAGTTCAACCTCTAAGAAAGTTTTCTCTGATCCACATGGGATAGAATGACCTCTCTCTCTCTCTGTTGTGTCTCATATGTACTTCTAAAGTAATTCTTTTATAGCATATATAATACTTTATTTCCCTTAATATTTAATATAGTTTTCTATCTTTATAAGATGTGTTGGGGTGGTCCCCCATACTAAGGCTAGATGGGTAGTCAGAGTTTTTCAGAGAAACATAACCAGTAGGATATGTGTGTATGTGTATATGCACATACACATATATATAAGACATTTATTTTAAGGAATTGGTATGTATTGTGGAGGCCAATGAGTCCAAAATCTGATGGGGGAGGCTGGCTGGTTGGAGAGTCAGGGAAGAGTTACAGTTTGGGTCCAAAGGCAGTTGCTGACAGAATTCCTTCTTGCTTGGGAAAGTTAGCCTTTATTCTATTAAGGCCTTCAACTGATTGACTAAGACCCACCCTACATTATGTAGGGAAGTCTGCTTTACTTAAGTCCACCGATTTAAATGTTAATCTCATACAAAAAAATCCTCCCAGAAACATCCAGGATAATGTTTGACCAAATATCTGGGCAATGTGGCCCAGTAAAGTTGACAGACAAAATTAACCACCATTTTCAGGTTATTATTAGACCTAATCAGGTTCCAGAGTGAAGGTGGTCTTGACAAACATATGGCTTGCCCCCTTCAGGTGTCTGGTATGTTGTTCAAAGACACAGTATTGTTCTCTTTCTCTGAAACTCCCGCAAAGCACCAGTGTAGTATTAAATTTCCATCATTGCATACCTGTTTATTCATTCATATACCTTCAGCTACTGTTTCTTCTTTCCATTTGTCGTTTATTTTAACCCAAATATTCCACCCTTGGAAGGGACATGGTGTGCCGATAGCAATATGAGTCTCGCAAGTGCTTCCCCTTCAGTATATTCTCATTCATATAGGGGAACGTTACACAGATACAGAACTCGGGAGCTATCTTGGCCACTGGGTGATAGAGCTGCAGTTACTGTCAACCCCAATTTTGCCAGATGGCATAATTCATCCCATCAGGCCATTATGTATTTTGGCATAACAATTTGAAGGAAAATTACAGTTTCCTTGTTAGGGTTTATCTCTGCTTCCGGCACCCACAATTCAAGTCCTACTCCTGGAACTACTTCATCAGGTAGGGAACCAGTGTTGAGGTGATGTGAGGAGGAATGGAATAGTCACACTAGCATCCAACTTCATCTTCCTCAGATTCCTTGAAAAAGCAGAGGAATCCTAACTTGTGGGGAACCCCTTTTGGTACCCCTTGTGTTGAGAGTGAATGCATGCTGGTGAAGGCCTGTAATCCAGTCCTTCTTGCTTTTATTTATTTTTATTTCAGCATATTATGGGGTACAGATGTTTATATTGCCTTTGCCCCACTCGAGTCAGAGCTTCAAGCTTATTTTCTACCATTTTTGGTACAAATATTTCAATTGCTTCTTCTAATTCTCTAATTTCTGTTTTCACTTGCCTGTTCCATTCTGTTCTGAGGATAAGCAATGTGGTATGTCCATTTGATGTGTTGTTTCTTTGCCCATCGTTGGACATTATGTATTATAAACTGCATTTTTTTGGATCTGAAAAAATATAGCTCAGCTTTCCTAATGGGTACAATATTTTTTGCTCCAGTCCTTTTATTGTTTTGAATATTTGTGTCTACTACCAGGTATGCAAAACCCAGTTAGAGTAAGTGTCTATTCTTGTCATGCTCATTGTAGCCTCCTGGGGCAATGGGGTAGTGGTCCAATATAGTCTACTTGCCAGGTGTGTGCAGAACCTTCACCCTAGGGAATCTGCCTCATAGTTTTGTGTAGTCTGTCTTTCTCACTGGTATATTGGACCTTCCTTGTCATTTTGTGCCTTAGAGAGTGCAAGAGAAACATGCTGGTGATCAGTTCACCTGTGGCCATATAATTACCTTGAGTGAGCACATGAAGGTAACCACTTGTTGGTTCCAATCATCCTCTGATTCTGGTAGGGAATTCTTTTGATGTATATCAACATGTGCTACTTTAATTAGTCCCTTAAATTCCCATAGTGCCATACCTTATACTTACGGGCAGCACTTTTGCTATAGGTCCAGTTGTATTCAGTAGTCCAGTTTTTCATTTCACATCTGTCTGACTTTATGACCAAGACATTCACTACCACCCATAAGACAGAATGCACATAAACTTCCGGGCTCTTATTGTTGTCTGAGTCTTCTGTTACTCTAAAGATGACAGTATGCCATTAAGCCTACTGAGCTGATTTATTCTTACCTTCTTCCATCAGAGGTTTTCCATCAGTTGGTCACAGTATGGGAGCTTTCCAAACAGGATGATGTCTATCACCTTGGAACCTCCATCTGTAAACCCAGGTAGCTTTTTGCTTGGCAACCAGGGCTGCTAATAGGATACTATCTATGTGGCACTAGGATTTAATAATTTTCCAGGTGGCTCCAGAATTGGTCCTATGAGATGAGAGGCTATCTGCTTGTGAATATGATGAATATGTCCTGTGTTCCTCTTGTAGATGTTCCTGTATAAACTATTTCCATTTTATTATAAAAATTTTCTCAGTACTGGCCGGGCGTGGTGGCTCACGCCTGTAATCCTAGCACTCTGGGAGGCCGAGGCGGGTGGATTGCTCAAGGTCAGGAGTTCGAGACCAGCCTGAGCAAGACCCCGTCTCTACTAAAAATGGAAAGACATTATATGGACAACTAAAAATCTATATAGAAAAAATTAGCCGGGCATAGTGGCGCATGCCTGTAGTCCCAGCTACTCGGGAGGCTGAGGCAGTAGGATCGCTTAAGCCGAGGAGTCTGAGGTTGCTGTGAGCTAAGCTGACGCCACGGCACTCACTCTAGCCTGGGCAACAAAGTGAGACTCTGACTCAACAAAAAAAAAAAAAAAAAAAAAAATTTTCTCAGTACTGCCTTCCTTATTAGAATATTTTCTACGTAACCCAAAACATTATGAGTGTCTCAGGTTTCAAGATTTTCTTCAGTCATGGTGGCAGTTTCAATTAATGACCAATAAAAAGCCAATGTCTTTTAAACAAAATGTATCATGTTGCTGCATCTGGAAATTTTCTTGTCCAAAATCCCAGCAGTCACTGCTGGGCAGCAATCATGGGCTTTTGCCATAAGTTCCAGTCTTCGTGAGTTTAAGTGGCAGACATTCCCAAAATCGTATCTATGTGTGGATCATAAAAGCCTAAAGGTATTGATTGGACTACTAAGGCATTTTGTAGTCAGACATAGCCTACTGTTGTTCATGTCTCTATTTAAATATAGCCTCCTTTCAGATAGCTTAATGGATAGGACTTAGCAATATTTCCAGATGTAGAATATTTACCCTCTGTAATCACAAACACCCAACCAAGTGTTGTGTTTCTTTAGTTTCTAGGGTAGGTAAGGACAACCATTTATACTTAGTTGCCTATCGATGTCAGCAGTGGCTTCTGCCCAGGCTGTTTCCCAAAACTTTAACATTTGGGCAGGCCCTTGAATCTTTGCTGGATTTACTAACCACCACTGTTAGCATGTATGTTACCACTATATTTAGATTGTTCTTGGCTTGCTCTTCATTTTTTGATAATACATTCATACAGTGCATTTTTCATAATGGAAACCTACACCAAGTCCATATCTCTCCTAACCAACTTATGATAGTAAGCTGATGAATTCAGGTGATCCTGTAGGCAGTGAAGCAATCCCTGTAAATTTGGATCCTTCCCATGTAAAAGTAAGTGGTGATTGACTCTTTTCTGATAGATATCAAGAAAAAGGTATTTTTAAGATCAGACAGTGAGTACTGATCTTCTTTAGATTGTTGTATTCTTTGTACAGCTGATGTCATATCAGGGACTTCTGGTGATATAGGTCGCACCACTTTCTTTATTCAGGCCTCATAATCTGCTGTTGGTTTCCATCAGTCATCCACTTTTTTCACAGGTCACACAGGACTATTACACAATAAATTTGTTGTATCAGCACTTCATTTTCTAACATGTCACTGATTTAAGCTATAATCTCTTTTTATCCATCAAGTATTCTATATTCTTTCAAAGTAACAACCTCTATAGGCTAGAGCCTATTTAGCATATACCCATCTGGAATTTCCAGTTAATCCTGGCTGAAGGGCAAATTTAGGTATTTCATGTTTTATAGTACTAGATATGGGAAACATTCCCCATCAGATATAGTATTTATCCCAATAATAAATTCATGTAATGGAGACATAGTCACTTCACATAACATTTGTTCATATATTCTAATTCTCTTCCAAACTTTTATCTTAATTCCATCAGTCCTAACATTCCTGTATCTTTCCAGTCTAACTGAGTCTCCTGAAAATGTTTTGGAAACAGCACATTGGGCTTCTGTATTAAGGAGTGTCAGAAGGTTTTCTTCTTCACTCCCAGGTTATTCATTCTTACATATGCATATTGCTTTTAGTAGCCAGCTGGCGTTAGACTAAGGGACTCTGTCCATTTTGTCAATCTTCATCCTGGTTAATCTGTGGTACCATCATCTCCAGTGAAGTGGGGACAGACTCTTCTTCAATATTATCTTTGCCTTCCGTCTTTGTACATTCTTCCAAATTGGAGCAAATGGATCAGGTTTGTTTAGGCCCTTCAGTGCTCGGGAACTGGTGTGAACTCCCATTGGTTTAGCATCCTTTAGTAGCACTGCATTAACATCTTTGGGTCAACTCTATCAAGCCCTCTTCCCATCCCATTCCTTAGTAATCATTATTAAAAATCAACCCTACTGGGGTGAATCCCTTTGCTATCCCCTTTGTGGTCCACCCCCCCCCCCACTTGTGAATCATCCTAATTTTCTTAGCATCTGTAAAACCTATAAGGAGAAGCTGAGACAGCAAATCTGTTATAGCTTCTTGAACCATTTCTTGATTTTGTAGCAGTAAGGTTACTTTGATGAGGGTGGGCATATAAAAAGAGCCCTCCTTATTACAGCATTTCTCATCATCTGGGTTAGGGCCTTGTAATGAGCATCCTGTGTATCATAAAGCCGTTCCAGCACGGCATGCATACACAGTATGTCAGCTGCTTCACCTGAGATATTCCACTTAGCATGCAAAGGAGGGACAAGACAATTTCCCTTCTCAAAATAAAAAACTCTGTAGTAGCCTTTCACTAGTCTATAAGACAAACCACCCATCAGGATCAGGTTACTGCATGCTTAGATTATTTATAACCATTTGTGACTGTCCATTGGTAAATTGTGATTCCTGAATGAACCCAAACATACTTCTCCATTCTGTGGTATTCAATCTAAAAGATACAGCTCCTAAATCTCTATCTACATCCTTATATCTGCTCTGGATTAGACATCTTCACTTGGGTATTGCACTAGGTACCTCACACTCTGCATGTGCAAGACTGAATTCATCATCTTTCCACTCCTCACGAAGAGTGTTCCCATATATCAGTAATGTATCTAGTCACCCACGCCAGCTACCAAGCAGTTAAGATTGAGTTCCTCCTTTTCCTCAATCTCTACAGCTAGCCAATCTTCCTACTTTACTTACTGATTATTCCTTTAATTCCCTTTGCCCATGTTGAGTCCACTCTGGTCCAGGATCCTTTCCTTTGTTCATTCATTTATTCATTAACTTAACAAATATTTTTTTACTGCTTGCTCTGTACCAAGCAGTGTTTAGGTACTGGGGAGGTGACATAATTAACAAAACATATAAACATCCCTGCCCTCATGGAGATTGCATTCTCATGGGAAGTGGGAGAGAGTTAATAAAATAAATAAGTAAAATACATAGTGTTTAGATAGTAATACTACTTTGGAAAAATTAAAGTCATTGGTCAGGATGACTTGAACAAAAGAAAGAAAAAATACAGAGAAAAAGTCCAAGCACTGGGTCCAGTAGCACTTTAGCATTAAGAAGTTGAGGAGATGAGAAGTCAGCAATGGAGACTATAAAGAACAGGCCATTCAAGCAGGAGGAAAACCGTAAGTCTGTGATATCCTTAAATCCATGTGAGGAATATCTATCAGAGAAGGAATAATGATTTCTTCATGTTCAGTCACATGGAGATGAGTGAAGGTGCTCTGTTGGGAGTTCTCCTAACTTATCTCCCTGGCTCAAGTTGTGCTTTTTGTCAGCTGTACTCTGAAATCAAAGTGACATTTCAAAATGACAAATGTTATTATTTTCTATTTCACAATGACTTTTGGATAAAATTTCTTAATGTGACCTACAGGGCCCCAGCTGACCTGTGCCGTTTCATTTTCCTCTGACATACTCTATACTCAAGCCATTATGAACTTTTTGAGTTGTTTGAAGTTATTTTCCTCACAGCTTTAATGTACCCTCTCTTCTTTGCATGAAACACTCGTTCCCTTCTTCATCTGTCTAACTGCTACTCATCCTTCAAGTATTAAATAACAACTTAAGTGTCACTTCTCTAATGAGACCATCTCTAGTAGGGGTGCGGAACCTGCAGCCTTCTGATTTCAAGATTGTTCTTTTTTAAGCACCTAAGGAGGCAAGAAAAGCTTCATCTTTCTCTGCTGCACCCCTTATAATAAAAAGATTTGTTCTGTAAAATTTGGATTCAGTCAAAAGGCTGCACTTAAGTACCTAGAAGGTCAAGGACTCTGTTGATTACTTTATAACACTATTCCTTGTGCCTAGCACAAAGCCTGGCACAGACCTAGCACTCAGTATTTGTTGAGTACATATTGAATAAGATGAAAATGTGATAATTGTGTTCAGTATTGTTATGGGATTTGAAGCATTTCCTCTTGTGACTTCAGATATGTATATTTTTTATAAAATAGAAAGGTTTACCATTAAAGTAGTAATAAATCTACTTTTTTGGTCTGTATTTTAAATAAAAAATGTAACAGGAAAAAATATTCACAAAATCCAAAGAAATTGAGATTGAAAGGTAAAATATAATGTGTTCCTACATATATATAGACTGGAAAAGATAAGACTCCAGAGAACTTGATCATAATTTAGCGATCTCTTCAAGGTAACATTATAAATGAAGAAAGGGAATTATTCTTATTCTCTGAAGATTTTGGGAAAGAAGCAGTTGCCTGAAGCTAAGGAAAGAAAAGTTTAAGCTGGAGATTCAGAAAAAAAGTTCTCTGCTTTTACACTGAGAGGACTAATGGACAATAAAAAGAACAGCCTTAGAAGCACTCAGAGCAGGGATTTTGAAGATATCATATTCAAGAAATACTAAGCTGTAGCCTTAGGGAAGTACTTTCTCTTGTGATATTCTGAAGAACTGATCATACATCATTTTCTTTATATTCATTACTTATCCTATCAGCATGACTTTTAAAGATTTCTGTACAGATTTCACATGTGAATAAATAGAACAAGAGAAAGATAAAATGACTTGCCTAAGAACATTCAGTGAGTTTTATTAGATCCAATATTCACAGTTTTCAGTCACATTGCTTTCCAGCATGAAACAATGGAAACTTTGATCCAACAGTGGATTCCACTTATGTGGAATTTCTTAATATCTTAGACCTAATATTATGGTAGTATAATACACAATTGGTATTTTTACATAGATTTTATTTTTAAAGGTATTTAAGTGAAGCCATTCTTTATAATACTCTAAATCAGTATTCTAACATGGTTAACTTTTTCTCTGAAAAAAGTGGAACATTTAGGAAGAGCATCACTTTTTTTCTCTCCAAAGTAATTTTTAGTACATTAGTTTTGTAGTTTATTAAAGGGTAATATAGGGTCTGTAGTATTTACAATGTGATTTAAGTTACTGATTTTTGAGTTCTATAAGAAAACCTAGTTGATTTTCCATTTTTAACTATATAGATAATGTGTTACATTTTCTTATTTGGAAATAACCAATTTGTTGGTATGAATTCCTATCCTGACATGCTCTCTGTTATGTTTAGATATTTGCCATATTACGAACATATCTTGTTGTTGTCTGAGACATTATGCCATCGCTTTCACTTGGTCTGCTTTTTTTCCTGTTACACAAACTGTACCCTTTATCTTCTTTAAAAAATCCCTGTCAAAAACTGTATTTTTAATTTTCAAATGATTACATTTATCAAAAAAAGTTGTGGGATTTCCTGGCATAAATCCCCTGTTGGATTAGAGGCTTTATGAAGTAATTGCCATTTTATATGCGATCTACTTTCTTTGGACAATAATTGTTCTCTGAAAGTAAATAATAAAAACATGTAGTCCTTAGATATATAATTATCTAATACAACTTCATTATATAGAAGCTCTGTTAAGCAACTTATATCTATTAGGTCATTAAATATGAAATGTCTGATTTTGAATCAAGAGTGTAGTTTATTATATCTCAAACAAGAAGCAGTGCAATTAATCAAAGTATGCACCTAAACTATAGACACAGTTTTGCCACCCTCATGGTAGCTTGTTTATGCCAGCAGTGAGGAAGCCTAGAGAGTAGGTCATGATGAAATTGCGACAGGCGTTTTCCACAGCTTGTTGAGAATGGAATGTTGTTCCTTGCAAGGAGTGGTCCAAAGCTTGGAAGAAGTGGTAGTTAGTTGGTGTAAGGTCTGATAAATATGGTAGATGACAGAGAGTTTCCAAGTCCAGCTTCTGTAGTTTGAGCACTGTTGTTTGTGTGACTTGTGGTCGAGCATTGTCTTGTAAGAGGATTGGCCTGTGTCTGTTGACGAGTCTCAGCTGCTTAATCACAAGCATCCTCATCAGTTCATCCAATTGGTTGCAGTAGACATCTGCTGTAATTGTTTGACCAGTTTTCATGAAGCTGTAGTGGGTAATGCCAGCACTGGACCACCAAACAGACACCGTTAGTTTTTTTTGATGAATATTCAATTTTGGACTGTGTTTCCACACTTCATCTTTATCCAACCCTTGTGCCAAATGCTTGCGATTGTCAAAAAGAATCCATTTTTCATCACATATAACAATACAGTGTGGAAATGGTTCACCTTTATGTCGTGACAGCAAAGAAAGGCAAGCTTTGAGACAATTTCTCTTCTGACGCTCCTTTAATTCATGCATAACCCATCTATCCAGCTTTTTTACCTGCCCATTTGTTTCAAATGGTCCAATATTGTTGGAATAGTAATGTCAAACCTTGCAGCAAATTCACTTGGTTGAGATGGATTCATTTCCATGACAGATTTCAGCTCATACTATCCACCTTGGTCTCAGGTCACCCACATGGGCTCATTTTCAAGATTAAAATCACCAGAATGGAACTTCTCAAACCATATATGTACTGAGTGTTCATTAGCCACATCCTTCCCAAACACTTTGTTGATATTTTGAGCTATCTTTCCTGCATTGGTCCCATGATGGAAGTCATATTCGAAAATAACATGAACTTTTGACTTATTCATGATTTCACAAAAATTGCTCTAAAAAACTTGAAAGATAATCACAAGCCTATCAGGGGTTCATGACGCTCCCAATATAACCAGGTTCCCGGGCAGTGTGCATTGCAAGAGATGGGAAAGACAAAGACACGGACATAAAAAATAAGGTGAAAGGTTGTGGGGAAGTCAGGGGACCACCAGCATTCCCGTGAACCAGGTGGCACTGATTGAAGTCCAGCACCTGCTTTTATTCTCTTTTTCATGCTGTAGATTATAATGGTGTCATGTGAAAAGCTCATGGGTTACAATGTGTAGAAGTTTCAAGGCTCCCCTAAAAGTCACAAGATGCGTTAGCTAATTATTCTTTTATCTATAGAAGCAGGATCATATAACTCATTACTAAGCACAACTACACCTTAAGGTATATATTGATAGTATCTCTGAACTCAGCAGCTGTGGCCCATTTGATTGAGGAAGAGAGAGATTAGTACTTCTTACTGGGAGGTTAGCTTCCCATTAACTGAGGTGTTCTACTAAAAAGGGGGAGGGAAGGAACTTAACCTGGTGTTCTAAGAATTAGAGCCTGACGTCCCTTCTCCCAGGCTGACATTTTGCCATCTTCCTCTACAGCCATGGGAAACTTTCATGTCAGGCCACTCTGTGGCTTTTTAGGCATGAGGCCCCTCAGGCTTTGAGATGAGAGTCTGCTTTGCTGTACTCCCAGATCGCTGGAATGCCCCCCAACTAGGCAGTTAATTTCTGCCCTTACCTGCGGCTCCTGCTCAGGCAGCGTTCCTTTGTCTCTTCTCTCCCACAGCCTCAGAAATGGGGTCTTAAAAGCCCTTATACCCCAGTATTCCTTTTCCCGTCACAAGCCAAAACATGCATTTGAAAGACTGAAGATGTACCTTCACATTAAAAATAAAACAAGAAGTTTCAAAGTGAAATGTCGGAGATATCAACTGGCAAACTTAGTACTTAAGGAAGTTGAACATTTCATATTTAGTAACCTAATGGTTTCTAACCAACTTATTGAATAACTGATTCACACAGAACACTGTGGTCATCATAAGGTATTCTGTAATAGTCTGTGTCTCTTTTCCTCCAGCTGAGTTTATTCTCAAATTTTTTTGTTCCAGTCATAATTCTGTAAACTAATAAACACTTAAAAAGAAAAATAATTGTTATTTCTATAAAAATGAAGTTAGATAATTTGGAAAGATTGGATAAGGGCAAGTACTTAAAAAATTGCAGTTGAATTAGGCGTGAGTGTAATAATTATAGGAGATTGTATATGTGTATGTGCACACAAATGCACATGTGTGTACGAAGTTGTAAAATCTAAAGGAATTTTCACTCAGATTTCTTTGCAGGTGTTTCTTGAGTGTTTTAAATGTGTTCAACCCACTTTAAAGAAAGTAAGCTAGAAATCATAGATGGTGCCTAATGGGTGTGACATATGTAAGAAAGAAAGACATTGCAGATTTTCAAGCAGTAGAATAATACTCAAAGAAAAGACCTTAGATCTATGATGGGAGATTGTTAAGTGAATGAATGTTTGTATTCCCAAATGTGTATAGGACTTTTGCTCCCAGCCAAGACTGGAGTAATAGGGAAAGAACTTGTCTTCTACCTTAAATAAAAAAGCAGAGAAAATATATGAAATAACAATTTTCAGACATTGGACTCATTGGCTCACTGCCTGTGGAGAGGCTCCAGGCTACAGCACAGGGAGGAGAAGCCCAACATAACCTGAAAGTGTCATTGAGTTGACGAGACTGAGTTTGGAGTTTGGGAAGATCAATGTGGCTAGGATTTGCTCAAATTTTTGGGACACAGTATATTGAGGAGGGGAGAGCTGCACAGGAACAAAAAGAGAATTCTCTGGAGATATGTAATGGGTTTACCTTGAGTTTTTAGCTGAGTACTGATTGGTGCATGCCTGTGAGTAATGTACTAAGTCCAGGGAATAAACTACTAGAAAGGAGCAGGCAGAGCAATCTCTGAAGCTTGTCCTGGGCCAGGAATAGTTTGTGTTTCCACCAGCTGTAATCAAGTGATCACCTAACACATGGGACGTTGGGTATTCCTCAGAAAGATATTGCCTTAATACTGGAACCAATTTAATGCTAGACTAAAGCCTATTCAGGAATCATTCCAGTAAAGCTTAAAAGAATCTTCACAAGGGTTAGACTGTGTCCAGGTAACTTAACTGCATTCTAGAATCCAAGAATAAAGCCTTGGAATATTGTAAGAAATACAATAAAAATTCAGCAACAAACATATAATTCACAGTGTCTGGAACTCAATCAAAAATCATCATGCATGCATAAAGATAGGAACATATAACCTGTAAGTAGGAGAAAAATGAATCTCAATAGAAACAAACCCAGAAATGATATATGGGATAGAATTTATGAATAAGAACATTAAAACAGTTATTATAAATCCACTCCCCAGTTCAAGAAGATAGAGAAATACATGAGCATTATGAGGAAGGAAATAGAAGATATAGCAAAGATCCAAACTGAACTTTTAGAGATGAATAATATCTGATTTGAAAAATACACTGAATGTGATTAATAGCAGATTTGACACTGCAGAAATAGAGATTAGAGAACTTAAAGCATAGGAGTGGAAACTACTCCAAAAAATACAAACAAACAAAAAGAATGAAAAAAAAATGAACAGAGCTGTGGACAATATTAAGAAGTCTTGGATATTTTTCACAAGAGTCCCAGAAGGTGAGGAAATGGATGAGAAAAAGAAATATTTGAAGAAATGATGGCTAAAAAATGTCCAAATCTGATGAAAAATGTAAATCCACAGACCCAAGAAGCTCAGTGAACCCTAAGCAGAGAGAGCAGGTTTTCTACTTCTTTCATGTAGAAAACCATATTAAAATACAACATAAGAAAATTGCTAAGAACTAGCAGTAGACAAATTCTTAAAAGCAGGCTGAGGAAAAAAAGCCACTTTGTATTTAGAAGAGTAATCTCAATAATGACAGCTGACTTCTTATTATAAGGAGTAATGCAAACTGGAGCATAATGGAGCAACTACTTCTGAAAGAAAGAAAAAGTTGAGGACCAGGCGTGGTGACTCAAGCTTCTAATTCTAGTGATTTGGGAGGCCGAGGCTGGAGGATTGCTTGATGCCAGGAGTTGGAGACCAGTATAAGCAAGAGCAAGACCTGAGACCTGGTCTCTACAAAAAATACAAAAATTAGCTGGGCGTGGTGGCACGTCCTTTAGTACCAGCTGCTCAGAAAGCTGAGGCAGGAGGATTGCTTGAACCCGGGAGTTTGAGGTTTCAGTGAGCTATGAGTATGCCCCTGCCCTCTAGCCAGAGTGACAGAGCATGGCCCTGTTTTAAGAAAAAGGAAAAGAATGAAAAAGTTGACAGTTCTATGTCCAACAGAAAATACTGTTTTAAGGCAAAATGTACAACTTTTCAAGCATTTATCGTAAAAACTGAAGTAGTTCATCAACAGCAGACAAGTACTTCATGAAATGTTCAAGGAAGTCCTTCTAGTAGAAGGAAAAATGATACCAGATGGAATCTGGAGCCACACTAAAGAATGATAAGCATGGGAAATGTTAAATATGTGGGTAAGTATAATAGCTATTCTTATATTAAAATCCCTTTAAAAATAATTGGTATAATTAAAGATAGACAAAAGGTGTAAATAGACATTTCTGAATAGTCAATGTACAGATGGCCAGTAATCATATGAAAAATGCTTAACATCAGTAGTCTTTAGAAAATGCAAAGCAAAACCACAATGGATCCCACTTACGCCTACTAACATAGCTGCAATAAAATAGAAAGACAATAACAAGTATTGGTGAGAATGTGGACAAATTGGATCCCTCTGCCTAAAATAAATCAGTGGATTGTTAATTGGTGGGAATGTAAAATGGTGAAGCTGTTTTGGAAAATAATCTGGCAGTTCCTCAGTACGTTAAACTATATGACCATAGAATTACCATATGACCCAGAAATTCCAATCCTAGGTATATATCTAAGAGAATTGAAAACATATGTCCACATAAAAACTTGTACACAATGTTCATAGCAGCCTTATTCATAATAACTAAGAAGTAGAAACAACCCAAATGTCCATCAGCTGATGAATGGATAAGTAAAAGGTGGTATATCCATACAATGAAATATTATTTGGCAGTATAAAGTATTAATACTTGCTAGCATATGAAGGAACCTGGAAAACATTAGGCTAAGTGAAAGAAGCCAGTCACAAAAGGCCACATATTGTATTACCTGATTACAATATATGAAATGTATAGAATAAGTATATACGTGCAGACAGAAAGTAGATTAGTCATTGATAAGCATTATGTACAGAGGAGAATGGGGACTGACTGCTAACAGGTAAGTGTTTCTATTTGGGTATGAGGAAAATGTTCTAAACTTAGGCAGTGGTGATATTATAGTTACATTATTGTAAATTTTAACCCTTTAAAATGGCTGTGGTTTTATTTATTTTTTCTACATACCATCCACTATTCTAGGGCTATGGTTTTAATATGAGAAAAAATAATGTATTACTTGAAAAATTTTGTATAAATATCATATAAGATTAACTCTGTTTTTATTTCAAAGGGTTGACATCAGGGTGAAATATTTCTTATTTGATGAGTGTCTGTTAATGCAGACTTCTGTTCTTATGCTGAGGAGTTTTCAGTAGCAAATTCACAGAAAGAAAGAATGGCAGTGAGGGTGAATTACTGATATATTGGTTCCTTTATTCTCACTTTGGAGAAAGCAGATGGGAGCTGTTCTTTTTAAAATGAATGGTTTTTCTGGACTATAATTGTAATATGACATTTTTGTATGTAAATACTTAATTCTGAATAGTATCCTTTATTAATACTCTAAATAATTTGAGGACAGATCTAAACTTTTTGAATGTGAACAGATGCATTTGCCTTTATTCTCTGAAACAGTCATATTTCTTAGGATGAAGGATTTATAAAAACAAATCTAATTTTGAGAGACATAGTACTTAATACATAATCCTGACATTTCTTTCCAGAAACCAAATTAGTTTATTCTCAAAATATAAGTTTTCACAACCCTGTTAAAATGAGTTTATTCTTTGAACTTGTACAGAAACCTACATATTGCTAAAATGTTATCAAAAGACCTTTTAAAAAGTGCCAAGAAATGAATTATATATTTAGGTTTATTCTTAATACTAGCAGCAGGAAGAGCACATTGTGAGCTAAATTGGTTAATTGAAGTTGGAACCAGTACTACCTTTATACATAGATCATATACCAGAAGATAATTAAGAACTACATTAAGATAGTCTTGAGGACCAATATGCTCCAAATATTTTTGTGTGGAGAAAAGCACACAGATATATTGTATAGAACATATAATCATACGAATTTACTTAAGCCTTGTTACTTGAAAGTAAAATTTCTAATTATTACTGGCCGCAAATTGAAGGCAATATATATGAATAGCATTTTTTTCCATGACAGGAAATTTTAAAATCTCATCTGTTGAACAAATTTAGAGTATAATGCACCACAGGCTTTGCATAGGCAATGATTTATCTAAAAGTCTAACAGTTGCAACTAAAATTGTAACTACTCAAAGCAGTATGGACAATACCTGGCAACTTATTAGAAACGTCCACTCTCAGGCCTCACCCCGGATCTGGTGAATGAGAATCTCCATTTAATGCGATCTCCTGATGAATAATAGGCATATTAAAGTTTGAGAAGCACCAAACAACTTCTTTTGTCAAGTTGTGAGCTTTTGAGGAGCTATATTGCCTTGCTTTCTTTTTGATAACTTTCTTAGAAATTTTAATTCTCTTTATTCTCAATTATTTCTCATACACATCTCCTATCACTTCTTCAACTCATGTCTCAGACTTCTAAAGTTAGGTTCTTTATAGCAATTACAACCTCCCCAGTGAATAAAAGGTGGTGGAGAAATGGTTTTTTCTTTGTAGATTCTGCCCCCAGACTTAGCCTATAGTGAATGTTAAGCACTGGATCTTTGGCGTGGTGCGAATGTAGGCTCAGGTTAATTTCTTTGTGTATTTTAATTTAAAAAAGAAAATATGAATGTGTTTTGTATTTTGTAGTAATTCAGTTGTTTAATTATTTAATACTTATATTTTAAGTTTCTCTGTAATGCAGTTATGCATGTGTAGTGTCATCTGGGCCCATTGTGTTACCCCTATGGGAACAACACAATGCAAGGGGTACCGACACAAATATGCTCATGTTACTTGCTGTGCCATGAATAATAAATTCCTTTGTTTCTGACCCATGAGGCTTGTGTCTTCTGCCAGCATCCTTGAAACAGTAATACTGCTGTTAGTTTGCAGTAGAGTAAAATCTCAGACCCCTCACAGTTCTTGAGAGTTGGGTAAACTGGATCAATCTAAGATAAATTTTTCTTGATGACTTGTATGGCTATGTTATGTTGCAAAAAAAGATAATGGCCTCAATCTAAAATGCATAGGTTGTTTGACTCTTCTCTACTTGATTTCTTTTTCTGAAAGAAAAACTAGATTTGAGAATCATTTTGGTCTTTCTCTCTTATGGGGTATGCATTTGTCAAATGATTTTCTAGAGATGGAACCAATAGCCAGAAAATAGAACAATAACTGTTTCTATAATTGGATCAAATTTGTGACGTCAGATTCTTTAAAACTAAATTAATGCTATACTGGTACTCAAAACCAAAAGATCCTTGATTTTAGTTTTAATTTTGAAATAGCTAACTTTCATTTTCTGTTGAAGAAAAAACGATGAAATACTTTGTCGTTGTTGTTCTGAAAGTTCAACTTTTCATTATATAATCGATTTCTTTCCTTATTTTAATGTAATGTGTCCTACTTACCTTTCAAAATCTGTACTCTGCTTTTAACTTAGATTGATTTGATGTAAAATAAACAACATGGGTTCTATGGCTTAAAAATTTCTACTATAAGAAAACAGTGTGGTTTACTGATTAATATAGTTGAAAATCTGACTGCATTGCACCGTTTTTGTTTTTTTTAAGAGACAGGGTCTTGCTCTGTCACCCAGAGCTGGAGTACAATGGCATGATCATAGCTCACTGCCACCTTGAACTCCAAGGCTCAAGCGATCCTCCTGAGTACATAGGACTACCGGCGAATGACACTACACCTGGCTAATTTTTTTTTAATTTGTTGTAGAGATCAGGTCTCATTATGTTGCCCAGGCTGTTCTCAAACTCCTGGCCTCAAGTGATTCTCCCATCTTGGCTTCCCAAAGTGCTGGGATTACAGGCATTAGTCATCACACTTGGCCTCACTGTTTTCGTTAAGCATTCTAATTTGAGATAGTTGTGGATTCACATGCAATCGTAAGAAATAATATAGAGACATCTTGTGTACTTTTATCCCATTTCCCCAGGGCTAGCATCTTACAGACTTATAGTACAATATCACATCCAGAATGTTGAAATTGATACAGTCAAGATATAGAACACCTCCATCATCACAGGGATCTCTTATATTTCCCTTATATAGCCACGTCTGCTTCCTACCTTCCTCAGCTCCCTCCTAAACCTTTGGCAATTATTACTCTTTTCTCTAATTCTTTAATTTTATTACTTCAATAACGTTATATAAATGGAGTTATATAGTGAGTATGTAACCTTTTGGGATTGGCTGTTTTCAGTTAATATTATTCTCTGGATATTGATCCAGGTTGTTGAATGTGTTGATATTTGTTCCTTTTTTGTTGCTAAGCATGATTACATGGTTTGGATATATCATTCTTTGACCATTCTGGGTTGTTTCTAGTTTGGGGTTATTATGATAAAGCTGATATAAACATTTGTGTACAGGTTATTATGTCAGGATAAGAGTGTATTTCTCTGGGATAAATGCCCAGGTGTATGATTGCTGGGTTCTATGGTAGTTGTATGTATAGTTTTTCAAGAAACTGCCAAAATGTTTTCCAGAGTGACTGTACTGTTTTACATTCCCACCAGTAATGCATGAGTGATCCAGTTTTGCGACATTCTCGGCAGCATTTGATATTGTCACTATTTTTTTATTGTAGCCATTATGATATATGTGTAATGATATTTCATTGTGGTTTTATTTGTATTTCCCTAATGGCTAATGATGGTGAACATTTTTTCATGTGCTTCTTTGATATCTGCATATCGTATTCAATGAAATCTCTCAATGTCTTTTGGCCAATTTCTGATTGGATTGTTTGGGGGATTTATTGTTAAATTTTGACAGTTGGTTTAGTTTTTTGGGTTTGTTTTTTTGTTTGTTTATTTTTTGTTTTTTTGTTTTTTTGTTTTTTTGTTTTGAGGCAGAGTCTCACTCTGTTGTCCTGACTAGAATGCAGTGGCATCATGATAGCTCACTGTAACCTCAAACTCCTGGGCTCAAACGATCCTTCCACCTTAGCCTCCCAAGTAGCTGGGACTACAGGCACGTGCCACCACATCTGGCTAATTTTTCTATTTTTTGCAGAGATGGGGTCTTGATCTTGCTCAGGCTGGTCTCAAACTCCTGGCCTCAAGCAATCCTCCCAACTCAGCCTCCCAGAGTACTGGGATTACAGGCACAGTTCTTTATATATTTTAGATACTAGTTCTTTTTCAGATGTGTGGTTTGTAAATATAGTAGATGCTCACTATTTTGCAAATTTGCCTACTTGCTGAAATTTTTTCAAAATGCCAAAATCAATACTTGATGTGCTTTTGCAGTCACTTGCAGATATGTACAGAGTGGCAAAAAATTTCAGTCTTCCAAACTGCACATTTCCAACTGAGGATGAACAAGATGATCTGCTTTCATGTTTTAGCTCTTGTACTGTGAACATGTCCCTTTTGCAGACTATTTTATGCCACATTTTTCACATTTTTGCCCTTTTTGTTGGTGATTTCACTGTTTAAAATAGCACATAAATGAAGTACTGATGTGCTGGCTAGTATTCCTACATAGAAAAAGGTGGGGGTAGGCCTTGTGGAGAAAATATATGTGTTACATAAGCTTTTTTCTGGTATGAGTTATAGTACTGCTGATCATGGGTTCAATGTTAAAGAGTCAATAATATATATTAAATAAGGTAACTTTAAATAGAAACACAAATAAAACAAGGTTATGTATTGATTGGTTAACAAAAATGTTGTTACTAGAAGCTTGTAGGAACCTGTATTTCAGTATTCACTAATTCAGTATTAATGGAGAATTGATAGACCATAACTACCATGAATAAAGAGAATTGACTGTATATTTTCCCATCCTGTAACTTATCTTTTCATCTTCTTAACAGATCTTTCATACAACAGAAGTTTTTTAATTCTGATGAAGTACAATTTATCAATTTTTTTCTTTTATGGATCGTGTTTTTTGTGCTAAATCTAAGGACTTTGCCTAATCCTAGCTCCTGAAGGTTTTCTTTTATGTTTTTTTATAGAAGCTTTATAGTTTGTTTCACATTTAAATACATGTTGAATTAATTTTTGCATATGGTGAGAGACTGAGGCTGAGGTTCATTTTTTTTGCCTATAGATACCTAATTGTTATAGCACTATTTAGTGCAAAGGCTGTCTTTTCCCTGCTGAATTACTCTTGTACCTTTGTCAAAAATTAGTTGGGCGTATTTGTGTGTATCTTCCTCTGAGTTTTTTATTATGTTCTGTTGATCAATATGTCTATCATTCTCTCAGTACCAGTTTTGAATGGTGTGGCTATGTAATAAGTCGTGAAATTACCCAGCATTACCCTCATACCAAAACTAGACAAGAATACAAGAAAAGAAAACTACAGGCCAATATCACTGACTAACATAGATACAAAAAACCTCAACAAATACGAGTAAACTGGATTCAACAACACATTAAAAAGATCATTCACCATTATCAAGGGGATTCATATCAGGGATGCAGGATGGTTCAACATATGCAAATAAATAAGTAACATATATCACATTCACAAAATCAAAAACAAAAACTATATAATTATTTCAGTTATAAACTATTTGATATAATTCAACATCCCTTTATGATAAAAACCCTTATCAAAATGAGTATAGAAGGATCACACCTCAAAATCATAAAGGCTATATATGACAAACCCACAGCTACTATTAAACTGAATGGGGAAAAATTGAAGGCCTTTCCTTGAAAGACTGGTGCAATATAAGGATGCCCAGTTTCACTGCTATTATTCAACATAATACTGGAAGTTCTGGCCAGAGCAATTAGGCAAGAGAAAGAAATAAAGGGCATCTAAATTGGAAAGGAAGAAATCAAATTAGCCTTGTTCACAGATGACATGATCTTATACCTAGAAAAAACTAAGGTCTCCACCCAAATATTGGTAGAACTGATAAATGAATTCAGTGAAGTTTCAGGACAAAAAAAATCAACATAAAAAATCAGTTGAGGCCGGGCGCAGTGGCTCACGCCTGTAATCCTAGCACTCTGGGAGGCCGAGGCGGGTGGATCGCTCGAGGTCAGGAGTTCGAGACCAGCCTGAGCAAGAGTGAGACCCCATCTCTACTAAAAATAGAAAGAAATTATATGGACAACTAAAATATATATATACAAAAAAAAAAATTAGCCGGGCATGGTGGCGCATGCCTGTAGTCCCAGCTACTCGGGAGGCTGAGGCAGGAGGATCGCTTGAGCCCAGGAGTTTGAGGTTGCTGTGAGCTAGGCTGAAGCCACGGCACTCACTCTAGCCCGGGCAACAGAGTGAG
This sequence comes from Eulemur rufifrons, assembly GCF_041146395.1. Lineage (NCBI taxonomy): Eukaryota > Metazoa > Chordata > Mammalia > Primates > Lemuridae > Eulemur > Eulemur rufifrons. Next base: position 64,269,815 of record NC_090999.1, on the reverse strand, counting down.
ACTCTGTCTCAAAAAAAAATAAAAAAAAATTATAAAAAAAAAAAAAAATCAGTTGTATTTATATATGCCAACAGCAAACAATCAGAGAAGGAAATAAAGAAAGCAATCCCATTTACAATAGCTACAAAAAATCTAAAATACCTAGGAATCAATCTAAACAAAGAAGTGGAAAATTATACAAGGAAAACTATAAAACTCTGATGAAAGAAATATAAGAGGGTATACCAAAAATGAAAAGATATTCCATGCTCATGGAGTGGAAGAATTAATATTGTTAAAATGACAATACTACCCAGAGCAATTTGCAGATTCAATACAGTCCCTATCAAAGTAGTAATGATATTCTTCACAGAAATAGAAAAAAATCCTAAAATGTATATGGAACTACAAAAGACCCCAAATAGCCAAAGCACTCCTGAGCAAAAAGAACAAAGTGGAGGCATTACACTGACTTCAGTAATTACTACAAAGCTAAGATAAGCAAAATAGCATGGTACTGTCATAAAAACATAGCCCAGTGGAATAGAATAGAGAACCCAGATACAAATCCATGCATTTACAACCAACTTATCTTTAACAAAGGCACCAAGAGCATATAATGGGGAAAGGACAGCCTTTTCAATAAATGATTGTGGGAAAACTGGATAACTGTACATAGAAGAATGAAACTAGACCTCTATCTCTCAGCATACACAAAAATCAAATCAAAATGGATTAAAAAGTTTGAGACCTGAAATTATTAAACTACTAGAAGAAAACATTGGGGAAACACTCAAGGACATTGGTCTTAGCAAAGCTTTTTTGTCTAAGACCTCAAAATCACAGACAACCAAAGCGAAAATTGACAAATGGGATTATATCAAGTTTAAAAGCTCCTGCACAGCAAGGGAAACAGTCAACAAAGTGAAGAGACAGCCCATGCAATGGGAGAAAATATTTGCATACTATCCATCTGACAGGGGATTAATAACCAGAACAAACAACTCAGTAACAAAAAAAATGATTAAAAATGGGCAAAAGATTTGAACAGACATTTCTCAAAAGAAGACATACCACAACTAACAGGTGTATGAAAAAATACTCAACATCACTAATTATCAGAGAAATGCAAATCAAAACCACAATATGGTATCATCTTACCACAATGAAAATGGCTTGTATCAAAAAGATGGGCAATAACAGATACTGGCAAGGATGTGGAGGAAAGGGAATCCTTGAATACTGTTTGTGGGAATGTAAATTAGTACAGCCACTATGGAGAATAGTATGAATATTCCTCAAAAAAAACCTAAAAATAGAACTACCATATGATCCAACAGTTCTGCTAGTGGGTATATAGCCAAAAGAAAGGTAAATCAGTATATCAAAGAGATATCTCAACACCCATATTTATTGCAACCTAAGTGCCCATCAGTGATTATAAATGGATAAACAAAATGTGATATATATACAATGGAATATTATTCAGCCATAAAAAAGAAAGTGAAATCCTATCATTTTCGGCAACATGGATGGAACTGGAAACCATTATGTTAAGTGAAATAGGTCAAGCACAGAAAAACAAATATTGCATATTCTCCCTCATATGTGACAGCTAAAAAAATGGATCTGATGAAGACAGAGAGTATATTGGTGGTTACTAGAGGCAGGGAAGGGAGGTGGAGAAATGAAGGAGGAAAAAAGAATATAAGTGTATTTATTACCACTGAACTGTATGTTTAAAAATGATAAATTATATATGTATATTTTATCCTAGTAAAAATAAACTTTAAAAAATGACTGAAAATTTCTACAAATTAGCATCAAGAAGCTCAATGAATATAAAACAGAATAATTGCCAAAAAAACCCCTACACCTAGGCATATCATTCTCAAATTACAAAAAAAAGCAAAGATAAAGAAAAAACCCTGAAAGAAGCCAAAGGGGAATAAACACATTACCTATAGAGGAACAAAGATAAGAATTATATCCAACTTCTCAGAAACCATATAAGGAAGGAGAGAATGAAGTGAAATAGTCAAAGTTTTGAGAGAAAAAGAATCATTCAACCTAGAATTCAACATTTTGTGAAATTAGCCTTCAAAAATGAAGGAGAAATAGACTTTCTCAGACAAATAAAATTGGGGGAATTTTTGCCTTGAAAGAAATGCTAAAAGCAGGAAAATTTAGAGAGAAGGAAAGTAATATAAGGTCAGAAACTCACATCTACATACAGGAAGGAAAAGCATCAAAGAAGGAATAAGTGAAGGTAAAAATAAAAAATTTTTTTATTCTTAATTGATCTAATAGATAATAGTTTGTTCATTGTAGTAATAGTGAAAATGCTTTTGATTATGTATGCTTACAAATATATCTTATGTGTATGCTTGTATGTAAGTGAAATCAATGATAGCAGGGATACAAAGGGCAAGAGGGAATTCAGATTATTTTGTTACTATAAGGTACTCACAGTACTCATGTAGGAGTATAGTGTTATTTGAATATGGACTGGGATTAATTGCAAATTGCAAACTCTAGGGCAACAGCTAAAAAAAGAAGTGTAAATGATATGCTAAAAAGGGAGAGAAAAATGGAATCATAAATGCTCAATTAAAACAAAAAAGATAGAAAAAAGTGAAAACAAAAAATAGGAACACAGAACAGTAACAAAGAGAAAATAGTAACAAACATGGTAGATATTAATCCAACTATATTAATAATCATGTTGAATGTCAATGTTGTGAATGCACCAATTAAAAGACAGATATCAGAGTTGGTCAAAAAATAAAAGCCATTATATATTGTATACAATAAACTCACCCTAAATACAAAGACACATATATATTGGAAGTAAATAAATGGAGAAATATATGCTAACAATAATCAAAATAAGGCAAGGATAGCCGTAATAATTTCAGAGTAACCTTCAAAGTAAGGAAAGTTATCAGTGATAAAGTAGGACATTACATAATGATTTAGGGGTCAATTTTCTAAGAAAACATAACAATCCTTAATATACATGCACCTAACAGTGGAATGTCAAACTGCACAAGGCAAAACCTAATAGAACTGCAAGGAGAAATAGATGAATCCACTATCATAGTTGGAGACTTCTACACCCCTCTGTCAGAAATGGACATATTCAGCAGACAGAAAATCAGTAAGAACATAGTTGAACTCAACAGCAATTATTGGGATATAATTGACATTTTTAGGGCAGAATTCACATTCTTTTCAAGCTCACTGGAACATTCACCAAGATAGACCACGTTTTGGATCATAAAATACACCTGGTAGAAGTCATGCAGTGTCTATTGTCAGACCACAATGGGATTAAATTAAAATCAGTGAGAAAGATGACTGGAAATTCCCAAAATTTGTTTGGGATGAAGCCACACACTTCTTCATAACACATGAGTCAAAGAATAAATCTCAAGGGAAATTTTAAAAATATTTTGAAGAAAATGAAAATACAACTTATCTAAATTTGCGGAATCCAGTGAAAGCTGTACTTAGAGGGATGTTTACAGCATTGAATGCATATATTCAAAAAGAAGAAATATCTAAAATCGATGATTTAAGTTTCTATCTTAAGAAACTAAGAAAACAAGACAAATTAATCCAAAGTCAGAAGAAAAGAAATAATGAAAGAGCAGAAATCAGTGAAATAAAAATAGGAAATAAAATAGAGAAAAATCAATGAAACCAAAAGCTGGTTCTTTGAAAAGATAAATAAAATAGATAAAGCTCTAGACAGGCTAAGAAAAAAAAAGGAGAGGATACAAATTACTAATTTTAGAAATCAAAGAGGGACCATCACTCCAGATCCCATGGCTGTTAAAAGAATCATAATGAAATACTATTGTGTGCTGACAAATTTTACAACCTAGGTGAAATTAACCAATTTCATTGAAGACACAATCTGTCAAAAATCAATGCAAGAAGAAAATAATAATCTGAAGAGCTAGATATCTATTAAATAAATTGAATCAACATCCTTCCAAAACAGAAAGCACCAGGCCCAAATGGGTTTACTAGTGAGTTCTACCAAACCTTTAAGGAAGAAATTATACCAATTCTCTGCAATCTCATTCAGAATATAGAAGCAGAAGGAATAATTCTTAACTCATTCTGTGTAGTCAGCATTACCCAAATACCAAAACCTAAGACTTTATAAGAATAGAAAACTACAGATCAATGTCTCTCATGAGCATAGATGCAAAAATTCTCAACAAAATATTAATATTTGTAAAGTGAATCCAACAACATATACAAAGAATTATACACCATGACCAATTGGGATTTATCCCAGGTGTACAAGCATGATTCAACACTCAAAAATCAATTAATGAAATCTATCACATCAACAGGCTAAAGGAAAAGAACACCTAATCATACCAGTAGATGCTGAAGATGCACTTGACAGTTCTAGCATACATTCATATTAAAAACTTTTAGTAAACTAGGAATAAAGGGGAACTTCCTCAATTTGATAAAAAAATACCTACCAAAAACCTACAGCTAACATTATACTTAATGGTGAGAAACTCAAAATTTTCTACTAAGATTAGGAACAAGGCAGGGATATCCTCAGTTATCAATTCTTTTCAACATAGTACTAGAAGTCCTAGCTAATGCAATAAGAGAAGAAAAGTAAATGTATCGTATACAAATTGTGAAGGAAGAAATAAAACTGTTTTTGTTCACAGATGATTATTTATCATCTATGTAGAAGATCCAAAAGAATCCACAAAAAACTCATGAAACTAATAAATGATTATAACAAAGTTACAGGAAACAAGGTTATTAAATAATATCCGAAAGTCGATCACTTTCCTATACACCAGCAATGAACAAGTGGAATTTGAAATTTAAAACACAATGTCATTTATGTTCACATTCACCCCCAATTAAATGTTTAGGTATAAATTTTTTTAGAAATTGTATAAAGTCTATATGGTGAAAACTATAAAACTTTTCTTAAAAAAATCAAAAAACTAAATAAATTGAGAGATAGTCCATGTTCATGGATAGGAATATTCAATATTGTCAAAATTTCAATTCTTCCCAACTTAATCTATATATTGAACTTCATGCCAATCAAAATCCTAGCAAGTTATTTTGTGTATACCAACAAACTGATTCCCAAGTTTATGTAAAGAGGAAAAAGACCCAGAATAGCCAACACAATGTTGAAGAAAAAGAAAGTTGAAGTATTAATGCTGCTCAACTTCAAAACTTACTATAAAGCTACAATGATAAAGACAGTGTGGTATTGGCTAAATAATAGACAAATAGGTTAATTGTATAGAATCAAAAGCCCAGAGATAGACCCACATAAAAATGGTCAACTAATCTTTGATAAAGGAGCAATGCGATGGAGCAATGATAGTCTTTTTAATAAATGTTACTAGAACAACTGTACATCCACATGCAAAAAAATGAATGTAGTCACAGACCTTATACCTTTCACAAAAATTAACTTAAAATAGATCATAGACCTAAGTGTAAAATGCAAAACTACAAAGTTTCTAGAAAATAATATAGGAGAAAAATCCATGTGACCTTGCATTAGGGTGATGACCTTTTGGATACAAAACTAAAGGTTTGGCCCATGAAAGAAAGAATAGACAAACTCGATTTTATTAAAATTAAAAACTTCTGTTCTGCAAAAGTAATGTCAAGAGAATGAGAAGACATGTCACAAACTGGGAGAAAATATTTGCAAAAGATGTATCTGATAAAGAAATGTTATCCAGGCCAGGTACAGTGGCTCACACCTGTCATCCCAGCACTTTTGGAGACTGAGGTGGGAGGATCACTTGACCCCAGGAGTTTGAGACCAGCCTGGGCAACATAGTGAGACCCTGTTTAGAAAAAAAAATTTGTTGGGCATGGTGGTGAGTGCCTGAGTCCTAGCTATTCAGGGAGCTGAGGCGGGAGGGTTGCTTGAACCCAGGAATTTGAGGTTACAGTGAGTTATGATTGTGCTACTACACTCCAGCCTGGGTTACCGAGTAAGACCCCGTCTTTAAAAAAAAAAAAAGGAGCTGTTATCCAAAATAACAAAGAACTCCTAAAATTATTCAACAATAACAACTCATTTGAAAAATGAGCCAGGAAGCCGAAGACCTTAACATACGCCTCACCAAAGAAGATATACAGATGGCAACTGAGCATATGAAAAGATACTGATGTCATATGTCATTAGGGAAATGCAAATTAAAACAACAATTAGATACCACTACACATCTATTAGAGTGCCCAAACTCCAAAACACTGACGACACCAAATGCTGGCTAGGACGTGGAGCAATAAATAGGACCTTTAATTCATTGCTTGTGGGAATGCAAAATAGTTCAACCACAGTGGCCTAGTGTTTGCCTCTTGCTTACAAAACTTAACGTACTGTTACTGTACAATCCAGCAATCATACTCTTTGGTATTTAACGAAAGGAGTTGAAAACTTATGCCCACACAAAAACCTGTATATGGGTGTTTATAGAAGCTTTATTTATAATTGCCAAAACTTAGAAGCATCTAAGATGTTCTTCAGTAGGTGAATGGATGTATAAACTGTGGCCCATCCAGACAATGGAATATTATTCAGTGCAAAAAAAAAAAAAAAAAAAAAAAAAGCTATCCAGCCATAAATACACATGGAGGAATCTTAAACACCTATTATTAAGTGGAAAAAGCCAAACTGAAAGGGCTACATACTGTATGATTCCAATTATATGATATTATGGAAAAGGCAAAACTGTGATGAGATTAAAATCAGTATTTGCCAGAGGTTGGCATGGAGAGGAATGACTAGGCGGAGCACAGAAGGTTTTTAGGGAGTGAAAATACACTGTATGGTACTGTAATGATGGATACGTGTCATTATACATTCACCCAAACATGTATAATATACACCACGAGTAACCTAAGGTAACTATGGGCTTTGGGTGATTATGATGTGTCAATGTAGGTTCATAAGTTGTAATCAGTGTACCACTCGGCATGAGAGTAGGGAGGTTTTGATCATAGGGGAGGCTACTGATGTTTGGAGCAGGAGGTATATGGGAAATCTCTGTACCTTCCTATCAATTTTGCTGTGAACTTAGTGAAACTGCTTTAAAAAAAATAGACTTAAAAAAAAGGAACATTTTCTGGGCAGCACAAGGGCTTCTTTTTGTGAAGTGGCTTGAATATTTTAGATACAAGGGCTTTGTTATTTAATAAAGTTACAATAGAATGCATTGATCAATAGATTACCAATGTGCTGCTCATTAGATTACTGAACAACTAAAGCCCCCCTGAATGGATTCACTGAGTACAGACATTTGATCTGCCCTTTCTAACCCTTGATAATACTCCAAGGTTTTGCTGCTACGTGTGAGAACCCAAGTATAAGCCTCAAACTTGGATTCTCTCTGAAGGTATAATGAGCTACCACCCCAGCCATTTGGCACATCACCCATGTTATTTTAGAAAAAAAAAAATGCCTTTCAGTGGAATGAGATTATTTTACTTTAGCAGTTTTCTATGTTATAAAGTTTAATTACAAGTTTAAATGAACAGAAGTAAATTTGTGCCCATATGGCATTAAAGTATGTTAACTTTAGGGGAGAGAAATAATATGAATAATGCTTAGAGATGTTTTTCTGTGCCAGAAACAAAAGCATAACATTCTTAAAATTGTATTTGCACTGAAATGTACCTGTCTAAGAAAAGAATAATATGTTTTATGCTATTTTTTTTTCTTTTCTTGGATCGTGGTCAGTTCTAAAAGTAGAATGAGATTTATAGCCTAGTAATGGTTTTATATGCATCACAGTAACTGGGCAAATAATTGATTGTGAATTTCCTACATGTCTATTGATGTCATTAAACACAAGCATATTGTATTTCAGAATCATTTAGTCATCCTCACTGTTACTGACAGTTGGTGCATTAGTTCATGTTAAATGGAATATCTCTTTAAACTATTCTTGGCATTTCCTAGATTAGATGAATTATGAATTTGATTATTAAAATTAACCTTTTATGTTCATCTGGTATGTTGTTCTGAGCCAATGTCCTTTTGTACTAAACCTTTACCATCTTTCTTTGCTCTGGAAAAAAATCTTTATTCAGGTAGATATTTAATGCAAAGTATATTTTGCATGAAATGTAGTTTGTAATATATGTAGTTTGTTTTTACAGACAAATATTTTACAAATATATCTTGCATGAGCCAAAAGAAGGATGGATATATTCTAAGTTTGTACATCTTTTTATTTCCTTCTTTGATCCCTCAAAGTTGATTAGGATTTTAGAAATAATGGAAGTGAAAATTAGGCTAAATTCTACTATTACCTATAAAGATAAACTATTCGATTTCCAAAGTGTGTGCTGTTTGATTCCTCCTATACCCCACATCTCAGTATTCTCTAGGTTTTAAGAACATTTTGTTAAATTTAAGGGAAAAGATTCTAAAAAATCATGTTTGGCTATTATGTCATGGGCAGATGGGCCTTCTCATTACGCTCTTTATTTTATTCCTCTTCATGAATTTGTCAGTTTCTTTCCGATTTTTACAGGAGAGACTGCACAAGTTGTTCCTTGAACCTCTTTTTCCTTTGTGGATGTACTCATGTGTCCACACATACCCATATTCTTATGTGTGTATGTATATACAGACACATACATATTGGGAATCTTTTGGACATTTGATTAGAGTAGTGGGATTCTGGTTATTTTGTAGTATGATAAGGAATTTAGAAAGAATTCTGGAAGTTAATTTATTCAAAATGAGTATTTGGTTGTCAATATAGCACTATTCGAAGTTGGATAAAATGCCTTAACAAAAACTAGTGTAAGTCATTGACTGTAAGTTGATTTTGAAATGTTTTATGGTGCAAAAAGTTATGTTTGGCTTATTTTTACAGATGACGTAATTTGAGACAGAGGGTAATTGATTATATGAAGTTATCACATCTTGAATTGGGAAGTCATATATCTTTCAAAAGCATTTGAATCCCTTTTTATAGGAGTAACTCTTTCCAGGAATTAGAGCAAGGAGGAAGACCAGTTTGTGAAAATGTTTACAGGTATTAGGTTTTTGAACCCTAAGATCAAATGTGGGTTTTGATTAATAAGTATGTAGACTGTATTTTGTGAAAAGATTGTGTATAATTTCTAGCTTTGCCTAGGGTCCTGAAATACCTTAATAAATACAGAATAACTAGTTGAAGCTATACTGGGGTGCTTAGAAAAGGTATTCAGTATTCATCTGTACTCTTCCCATCCAGCTCCTAGAACAATTATCTTAGTGCTGTGTTAATGTTACAATCAACTGTGGGTCACAGCCAGTGCACAGATGAAATATTTGTTTATTAAAACCTAGTTTGGCTGAGCTAGACATCCTTTGGAGCCTGATAACAAATTTCTCAAACAACTTATGTTTAGTGATGGTGATTTGGTGGAAATATTAAAGAAAATTATAGCATATTGACAACTGGGAAGTAAAAACAGCTGGCAGATTCACCTGGCACACAGAAAGTAGAGGTGAAAATTTTTGTCAGGAATTATGTAGTGTCTGAGGTAATGAGCTTTCTGATTTATTTGTTTACTTTTAATTACCTGTCTCCTGAGAGCAGATACCTGTCTGTCTTTTCTCTTCTGTAGCCACTGTGCCTGGATCAATGGCTACTATATACCATCTTCTCAATAAATAATTTGTTGATTGAGCCAACGACCCGGCAGAGAGCAAGAATTAGGCTTCACATTGAGCAATGCCATATTCATTACTGTAATCAGAGTAGAAGACTTAAGGTAGAGGATTAAGAATTATTTTTGTTTTGCTTTCAAACAGGACATTACTAAGAGATCACAATTGTAGAAACTAACTACAAATTTGTGTTTTTGTAAATGAGGAACATTTGTAAGGTATCAGTTGTTTGAACAAAAAGATTAGTGAAATGGAAATATCTAAATTTAGGGTAGCAGTTTCTTTTTAGTGACTTAAGGTAGTGTGTAACATTGGAAGCCAATGGTTTTAACTACCTCAACTTTATAGAAAACTTGAATTGCCTGAATTCAGGATGATCTTTGACATATTATAGGGGGTCAGTGCAAGAATTCTGACTTGGATTTGTGAACCAGTGAAGGTTTATTCGGGACACTTCAGTGCACTGAGCAATCCCACAAATCAGTCAAACACTCTAGCTGTTTGCATTCTCACACAAACTTGAAGTCAGTAAATAATGCACTGCCCATAAGTTTGAAAAGGCTCTTGTCTAGTGTTCTAATGATTTCATAAAGATATTTGTCCATATTTACTGCATGATTTTCAAAAAGCAATGTATGTCTATAGAGAAACAAGTTATGTTATTTTTTATATGGACAGAAACCTATTTAATGCCTAGACAGCGTATGTATGGATGTGTGTGTGTATGTGTGTATGTAGGTAGATATAGATACAGGCATATAGATAATATATATTATTTGATCAAACCTTTCCAATCTTTCCTAAGTAGTGATAGTTTCTGAATAATTTCAAAAGTAATGTGGGCTCACAATCTTGGCAAATAAAAAATATTCTTGTAGTCAGCAGAGAAGAGATTTCATCACCACGTATTTGATCATCTTCAAGCTCTATGCTTCTATTTAGGGAAAAGTATTTGGAAAGAATGAAGAAGGGGCCATAGCTTCTGTGACTTCGTCTCCAAATCAGTACATACCCAATACGATACTTCTCCAGAAGTTTCTTTTAGTGTCAGGAAGTTTTCTTTTGTGTTTGTGATGATTTGGGACAGGGCTATGAAGTTTTATTTATTTATAAATTTCTTTTTATTGCTATATATTTCTTACTGTGAGAAGAACACTTAACATGAAATCTACCCTCTTGATAAATTTTTAAGTGCATAATACAGTATTGTTAACTATAGGCACAATGTTATACAACAGTTCATCTGTAAAACTGAAACTACACTTGACCCTTGAAGAACTACAGGGGTTAGGGCGCTGACCCCTTGTATAGTTGAAAATCCACCTATAACTTTTGACTTCCCCAAAACTTAACTACTAATAGCCTACTGTTAACTGCAAGCCTTACTGATAGCATAAACAGTTGTTTAACACATATTTTATGTTATACATATTAAATACTGTGTTCTTACAATAAACTAGAGAAAAGAAAATGTTATTAAGAAAATCATAAGGAAAATACTTTTACAGTACTGTTCTACATTTATTGATACCATAAATTTATGTTATCTGTTTATAAGATGAATCATCTGTTTGAAATGGTGGGTAACTGCAGCTATAGACCTCAATCTACAGTACTTATCAAGCAATTCAACTTTTTCTTATAATGTCATGATTTTTCTCTGCTTCTTGGGAGCATTTTCAGCATCACTAGTGGCACTAGTGTTATTCAAGGTTTACAGTATTGCACTAAACATGATGAAAAATATGTGAGAACCTAGAAAGATCACTTTTTACTGAGATATGAAATTTACTGGAGGGACAAACTGCTCATTCAGAGATGATTAGCATCACATGACATTTTAAGCAGATACTCCCAGCACTTGAACTCACCACAGTAGCAACAGGAGGTGGCTACAAAATCATTATGGTAGTACAGTATGTACTACAGTGAATTTTCTGCATTTATGATTTAGTACTGCATCTTTACGTTTGTTTACATTTCTCTCAACCGTGAATAGCACCACGTATGGTCTGTAAGTATATGTATAAGTTTTGATAAATTTTAACTTTTTGTAATATATTTGCTTAAATTTTGTGGTAGTAATGATAAAATAGGCTAGTATCTACATATATTTTATGCATTCATGATATGCCTGTTTCTTTATTTTTTTATTTTTTGGTATTTCTAGGCTACAAGGTTCATCTGTGAGTTTTTTCAAATTGTCTCAGATTTCTAAAAAATTTTTTCAATATATTTATTGAAACAAATTGATGTACAAGAGGACTCACACAATTCAAACCTGTGTTGTTCAAGAGTCCACTGTGTATACCTGTTGAATAGCAATTTCCCATTTTCTTCTCCTGGTGCCCTCTGACAGCCACCATTTTAATCTCTGTTTCTGTGAGTTTGATATTTTAGATCCCTCATGTAAATGGAATCATACAGTATTTGTCCTTCTCTGACTGGCTTGTTTCACTTAGCATAATGGCCTTTAGGTTCATCCATGTCGTCACATATGGCAAGATTCTCTTCTTTTTTAAGGCTGAATAATATTCCATTGTATGTTTATACTGTATTTTTATTTTTATCCATTTAACCAATTGATGGATACAGGTTCTCTCCAAATCTTGGCTATTGTGAATAATGCTGCAGTGAACATAGAAGTGCAGATATCTCTTTGAGATTCTGATTTCAATTCTTTTGGATATACACTCAGGGATTCCTGGATTGTATGGTAGTTGTACTTTTAATTTTTTGAGGAACCTCTATACAGTTTTCATAGTGGTTGCACCAGTTTTCCGTTCCCACCAACAGTGTACAAGAGTTCTAATTGCTCAAATTACTTTGATTATTATTCAATGAAATGCTGTTGGTATAGATATATGCAATATGCATCTGCCTTAGATGGCCCACATTTATTTTGTTAAAATCCTTTCCACATAATTTATAAAAGCGATTTACTGATTTTAAAAAAACTACACTTAAAATCCAATTTTCTTTTTTTGAAACTTTTTAATATTCATTATCTTATCTGATTGTTACAGGTCTACATGGTCAGTTTCTTCTTAGAGTTGTTACTGAAAATTTTCTAACAAGCCATTGTACATTTAGTACATTTTAATTTGAGCTTTATTATCCAAATTAGTCTCTGCAAAGTTTGTAAGTCATTTATTTACATTCCAAAGGAAATTCCTTATTTGGAAGTTCTTATTTTATAAAATAGCACTATAAAAGTTTTGAAGATATACTTCTACTACCATCATTTATAGTTCATCTATAGGGTTGAGCAAAAGATTTTATAGTAGATGGCATGAATTTTTTACTTTGAGTCCACAGTGCAAGAGAACAACAAAAATGTGTGGGGAATTCTGTTATGAGCTGGCATGTCTGTGGGTTTAATTTGAATTCACTGAAGAGAGTGGACTTTGTAGATTCAAGTTAATGAGCCATTTCTCTTAAAGTAGTCTGTCACTATGGAATTGCATACAGTTAGAACTGACAGTTGGAAACGTGCTGAGATAGGGAAACTAAAAAACAGCTGTCTCTTTGGGCAAATGGTACCAGCTGGTGAGGCTCTCCAAAGCAAAATATTTTATATAATAAAATAGCTTTCAGATATCACTGAAGTTACATATTATATATTTAAGGTTAATTTTTTGTTTGTTTGCTTTTATTGAACCAAAATACTAAGATATCAAGTGGCAGGTACATTTTTTCAGTTCAAAACGTCTTCTATTTTATTGACAGGTAATCTCCTTAGCATGTGTTCATTAAACTAATACATAAGCCTTCAGAGTTTACTTTTATAAATTATGTGGAGATCACTGAAAAGATGTTTTTGTTTCTAGTATGGATTTTGGAAATAGAGAAAATTTTTTTCCTGTTAGCTCTTTCCTGGAATGAAATCTATTTTTTAAATATCTTGAATTGTATTAGAAATGAATAGTTTATGTTCTGCTTCTAACTTACACTTTGAGAAAAGATTTATATCTCTGAATCTTAATTTAAATTTTATGATTCCCATTCTTTTGATATTGTCAGATCTGAGTGATAAAAATTTTATATTTTATCTAAATAAGATTCTATTTCTTTTTTTGGCAGAATGGTATTTATTGAATTTCTGGAATGCCAGTAGTCTTGGGGTACTTTAATTTTTGTACATGGAGAAACTATATAATTAATGTTTGTGCAAAAAGAAATATGCAAAGGACTGGTACATATTATTACACCTTTCAGCAGAAGTTTATCTCTTACTCATAAGAAAAATCTCAGCTAAAGGTGATGAATCCAACTAAATATATTACATATTTGTTTTTAATCCATTTAGCCTTCTATATTGCCTTATTAGCTATACCTCTTTGTTTTACTTAACTAATGGTTGCTAGAGGGTTTACAATATGCATCTTTAACTTGCCACAGTTTATCTTCAAATAAAATCATACCACTTCACATATAATGTGAGAGCCTCATAACATTGTGTTTCTACTTCTCTCTGTATCTGGATTTCCATCTGGAATCATTTTCTTTAGCTTAAAGAACTTTCTATAATATTTCTCTTACCAGTCAGCTGGCAGTTCATTTTCTTGGCTTTTCTTTATCTGGAAAGGTCTTTATTTTGCTTCATATTTGAAGGATATTTTCAATGTATGTAGAATTCCAGGTGATGGGTTATTTTTTTTTTTCTTGGATCACTTTTAACGTGTTACGTTATTTTCTTCTGGGCATGTATTCTTTCTATTGGGAAGTGGTATTTCATAACTTTGTTTTCCTCTATGTAATGTGTTGTTTTTCTCTGTCTGCTTTTATTTTTTTTAATATCTGGTTTTCAGCGATTTGATCATGAATGTGCCTTAGAATTCTTTTCTTCATGGTCGTTCTGCTTGTTGAACTCTTTTCATCTGTGGGTTTATGGTTTTTATCAAATCTAGAAAACGATCTACCCTTATTTCTTCAAATATTTCTTCTCTTCTCCCATACATACTTCCTATACTCTAATTATATGTATGCTAAACTGGCTGCCATTGTCCCACAGGTCACTGAGGCACTGTTAATGTTTTCAATCTTTTCTGTCTTTTGAGTAGCTTTTATTGCTGTATTCTCATGTTCACTTATCTATTCTTCTGAAGTATATAATCTGCTGTTACATTGATCCATTGTACTTCTTATTTCAGATTTTTTTTTCAATTCTGGCAGTTCCAGTTTTTATTCTTTTTTAATCCATTTTTTTCTCATTATATTTGTATTTTCCTTTATGTCATTGAACACTTTTATACTGGCTGGCTTAATGTCCTTGTATCCTATTTTCATCATCTCTATCATTTCTAGGTCTGTTTTTATAAACTGATTTTTTTTGTCTGGTTATGGATCACATTTTTCTGTTTCTGTGAATGTCTCCAATAATTTGTATTGGATGGTGGACATTGTAAATATTATGTTGGTGATTGTATATTGTTGTCTCCCTTTAAAAAATGTTGACCTTTGTTTTGGTACCAGTGAAAATTTTTATGGAACAGCTTGATCATTTGGGGATTTGTTTTTAAGCTTTGCTAAGGTGGATCTGGAGTAATTATTATTCTAGGGTTAGTTCAGCTCTCTTATGAGGTGTGACCTGGAGTCACTACTGAATACTCTGAGTATTCAGTGAGGGTTTTATACTCTGAATGATTAGAACTCAAATGTTTCCTAGCCATATATGAGCTCTGGAATTGTTAATGTAATCTTTCCAGTAGTTTTTTTCCCTAGTAATTTTCTTTATCTAGCCTTTTATGTACACCTTATTGTACCTTATGCTTGCACAGCTTAGTGTTCAACCAAAGACTTAAAGGAACTGTTCTGTAGGTTTCTAGAGTTACTTTTCTGTATAACTTCCTTTTCTCTGGTATCCTGCCCTACAAATTCCAGCTGCCTCAGTTTCCCTGAACTCCGTCCTCTCCTCAACCTAGCAAGGCCACAGTATTCTGTTTAGGCTCTTCCTCCTTGGGCCACAGCCCAGAAATTGCTTCCAGGCAGAAACCTAAGGTAATCATGGGATTCACCTTCTTTATTTTTCTTCTCACAGAGAATATAAATCTATACTGCCTGTTTTCCCCTATCTGAAACAATTTAATACATTTTATACAGTTGTCTAGTTCTTTATAATAGGAGGCACATTTAAACATCCAAAGACTCGTAACTCCACTATGGCTGTGAGCTGAAATCTAACTGACTTTATTGTGCCATTTAAAAAAAATTCTTTTTTTACTTATAGTAGAAACAGGAAGATGGGAGAATACTGTTTTCTTCTCTCCTTTTCCCACCTCAATGCCATGGTTATAAAAGAGAGTATCTCTTAAGATAGCCTGTCTTTCTTAGAATAGTAGTTCCCAGTAGAATCCACAGTATTGTGTTCAATAGAATTGTCCTTTTCTCTAGCTCAAGAAAGACTTGTTAAATTGTTAAACTCTCCATGTGGAAAGGTAAAAGGAGGGTGGTGAAAATAGTATCATTTTATTTCTGCTATCATCGTGAGAATAATTATCTTCTTTTGAAAAATATGAAGAGGCATAGTGTTAATCTATAATGTAGTTGCTGATATTATCTCAGTCTCACAAATTACTTTAAGCTTTCAGATGGCATAGCAAAGGCCACTCTGAGACAGGTGGTAAAATTTAATCAGTCTACCTGGTGTTTTTCCCCCTAATCACAGTGTGGTCCTATTCTTTATGTAAGTATTTTTTTCTTACGTAGGGTACATCATTTATAGGAAATTTATTGTATGTATGTACAATGTCTGATTTATAGCTTTTTCTTTTTCTGGCTTAATTGTATCTATTACTAAAGTTTTTCTTTTCATCTATTGATCTACCTTAGACGTATGAACAATAATGTGTTTCCTTGGGTATGCTAACAAAGATCAGCACAAAGTCATTCTAACATGACTATTTACCTTTGAGATCATTTTTTACAGATATTTAATAGAGTGAGAAGGAAAGAAGTAAAGATCCTGAAAAGTTGGTGGGATTCCTTACCTAGAGGCCTAACATACTGATGGTATTATATGGAGTGCCTGAGTTCAGGAACCATGGAATCTTCATTCTTGGTTTTGAAACATGGATGTTGATATTATTTTTTTTTCTTCTTTTTTTTTTATTTCAGCTCATTATGGGGGTACAAAAGTTCAGGTTATATATATTGCCCATGCCCCCCCATCCCCCTGAGTCTGAGCTTCAAGTGTGTCCATTCCCTAGACAGTGCTCATCGCACTCATCACGTAGGTATGCACCCATCCCCTCCCTCCACCCCCATCCCCCCCAGTTAGAACTTCAAGCGTGTCCGTTCCCCAGACAGTGCGCATCGCACTCATCAAGTAGGTGTACACCCATCCCTTCCCCCCAGCCCCCACCTCTGTCCGATACCCAAGAAATAGAAAACATTTGGCTCTGTTGTTTCGTGTCAAATCATCTGAATATACCCAATATTAAAACTAAAATTATATAAATTCATATGGTCAGGAAATGAATCTAGAGCAGTACTGTTTATAGTGTGCATCACAGGAAAGATGTGGATCAGACCATTTTTCCCTTTTGGTTCAGGACAAAGAATACTGTTGAAAGGATCTGTAGGTTACGGGTAGTGTGGTTTAAGATGGAATTCTTAAATGGGGATTGGGATGATAGGATTTGGGGAGGAAGGTCTGTGAATTTAGCTTACATGGGATAAAAATCACATCTTTATTTTTACTAACCCCTAACCTAAATATCTTATAAATATGGGCATAAAAATAGTAGTTTTAGTAGTCTTGTGACTTTGTCACAGATAGAAATCACATATGTTTCCATATGATACAATAGTTCTAGATCTATCAAAAATACATTAAAAAACATACATTACAATATATCACAAATTTGGTATTTTAAGAATTTTGTGCAACTGTATTCCAATAAAATTGCTTTCCTTTGCAGTTCTATATTTTATTTGTGTTTTAAAAATGTTATTCTGAGAAGAGTCTGTTGACTTCAACAGTCATCCAAGAGGGATATGGCTCACAAATTAAGAATGTCTGGTTTAGGCAATTAAAATTACTCTCTTTCTATAATATTTTACTTGCCACAGAGACTTAGACCATCTTAAATACCCTCTTTTGTTTCTGTTCTTGTCTGCTACTATTAGGTTACTAATAACCCTTTAATTTCAGTTTTGCATTCTGTTCTCCCTCAGCATTCTCATTTATTAAAAGGCTTTGTAACATAGGAGAAATAATATATTATGCAAGTTCAGGAAATAGATTCTAGGCTCCAGGGCTGGCAGATTGCCTAGGTTTGAATCCAAACTCCATGACTTAACTTAGCTGTGTGGCCATGGGTGGGTTATATTTATACAATCTTTCCAATGCCAAAGGTCCTCAGGAGGACCTTTACTTTATGGGGTTGTTGTAAAGATTAAATGAGTAGAGATTTATTAAAGGAACTTATGTCAGTATGAGTACTATGCAAACTTTTGCTATTATTAGTACTATTTATTCAGAAAACAGTCGACTGCCATTACATGGGCTAGTAGACATTCAGCCCAAGACAGATATATATATATATGTGTGTATATATATATATATATATAGTGACTACTCTTTCAAAAGCCTAAAGTCTAATGTCAAAGACAGATCTTGGAAAAGGCATTAGTAATGATCTAAGTGTTAGGAAGGAATAATGCAAGATTCTTAGCTATGTCTTGAGGATAGATTGGGGGCCAGGCAAGGAAGATATGAATGCTGAGTAAGCAAAAAAGGGAGAAACATTCAAAGCGAAGCAACATCATTTGCAAAGGCTATGGGATTAAAAGAGGCTGATACGTCTGATAATTTAAAAGAAAGCCAGTGTGGCTACAAACAGAGAACAAGGGGAGTGGTATAAGATTAAACCTGGGAAGGGGGCAGGGACCAGATCTGGGAGGGCCTCATAGGATTTAGGGATTTGGGTCATTATATGAGGAGTACCTGGAAGCTAGTAGATTTCCATTTTTAAAGGAATAATACAGCTGATAAAAGGAGATTGGATTTGAAGATCAGCATGTTATATATAGCAAGATATGTTAGGAAGCTACAGAAACTATTCAAGGAAGAGACATGAGAGACACGTCTACAGTGGTGATAGTAGAGATGGGGAGTTATGGAAATATTCCAATATTAGCTTGAGAGACTTGATTGAGTATAAGAGGAGGATAAAGGAGGAAGAGTCAAGACACTTTGGCTTCTGGCTTGAGCAATTAGATGGATGGTAGTGCCATTTATGGACATAATAGAAGAGGAATAGCTTTGGACATATACAGATGAATTCAGTTTGAACATATTTAGGTTCCTCAGTAAATGTCTGAATATTTAAGATGCCTGTGAAATCACTAGAAGGAGATACTAGTAGTTAGTTGGATACATTCTCAAGTCTGGTGCTCTGGTGAGTTATTTAAGAATCTGGTTATTGGGAAGAAACGATGGGATAGAATATGGGCTCTTTAGAACAGGTAAGAGGAAAATGTGAGAACAAGTGATCTGAGGCTCATCTAAATGAAAAACAGCTGAGGATATTGAGTAGCACCTTAGGGGATGCTAATGGAAATTTTGAGGAATGAATTTTATTTCAAAGATATGCTGAAAAAGAAGTTACTTCAAAAGACATTTTAAAGGTTTAGAATGTACCCATGGAGAATGAAGTATAAAAGGTTTTAAGGGGAAAAGTAGGATCAAGATGGAGATAATTTTAGTGAAATTTAAGATATAATTCTAACTTAAGAGGATATGTATCCAGGGTAAATGTGCTTTGGTTCTAATTAGACAGCTCATTGCCATTCATAGCATAGTCTCTTTAATGTAAAGATGCTGCAGTAGCCCTTTTAGGTTTAGCCAAACTGACATTATTGAATAATATTAAACCTTAATTGTTAAGAACTTTCATATTTCTTTTCTTCCTCCTTTCTTCCCTTAGTCCCTCACTTCTTTGATCTCTCATTCCTTCTCTTCCACTCTCTCTTCCTCCACCCTCTCCTAGGCAGGAGCTAGGATGGAAGGTAGAGTTCGGATACATAGGACATTAAGAAGGAAGGATGTTCTTTTTTAAGTAGTTGGGTAACTTATACATTGAATCTTTATTTTAAATTGTTCTAAATCCCAAGATCATAATTTTGCATGCATTTAATTTTAATAGGATTCAGTAAACCATACTTGAGGTTATATGTGTTTTTCTCCATGAATATTTTTGGGAAGCATTAAATATTTTAAAAATCGATTGATTAAGCCATTGTAGATCCACACAGTGGAATGCTATGGCTAGTAAAAACAAATGAAGGAGCTGTTTATTACTCAGAAGGCAGATCACCAAGATAAATTTTTAAGGTGATAAAGTAACACAGGGTATTTGATATACTGTAAGAAAGGGGATAATAAAAATACTCTGTGCAACACAGCATGTTGCATACACTGTCTTTTTTTAAGAAAGAGGAGAAAATAAAAATTAATTTTATATAATTACATTCACTCAGAAACATTGGAAGGATGTATATAAAACTAATAGTAAAATTAACTACTGGAGACAGAGTGGGGGGAACACAATGGAGGACAGAGATGAAAGTGAGACTTCTCAACGTATATCATGTTATATTGCTTTTATGTTTAAATCATGGATTTGTTTTCAATATAAAAATTACTTATTAAAAGATTGTTTTTCTTATAGTTCTTTATAAACTGTGAAGTGCCATGTGTCTGCAAATACAACTAATTAATATTTTTCATTCATTGTTCATGTTTTGTGGTTGATACTACATAAACATAGGATATAATTTGTGTTTTTAAGATGCTTATAATTCAGTAGGCAAATGAGTGTGTGAGATGATTATGATGGAATGATAAATGTCATAAGAAAGGCCCAGAGTTCATTGGCAAAATCAGTGAAAATTTCAGGTAGGATGTAGCATTTGAATTGAGTTTTAGGGAATTGAAGAAATGGAGCAAGTTAAGAGAATTTTAGGTGGGGATAAACATTGGCACAAGCAGCAAACTATAGAATTTATTCCAGTAGTCTTGATTTTTGAAATGCAATAATGGGTGAAAAATACCCCTACATATATTCACAGTCTTGTAACATTTCAAGAAATTAAAATATTTTGATAAAAGCAAATTATTATTACCCTGTTAGTCATCTGCCACATTTTTATTGAAATAACTTGTGGAAAAAGGTGCAATGTCAGTAGCATCTGAACTAGATATATGGATAGTTGGAGAAATTTTAAGATAACTTTTTGTTTTGATATATTTTCACACTTATAGAAAAGTTACATGAATACAAGGAACCATATATATGACATATAACTGGTTTAATCTTTTTCTCAAATGTTTGAGAGTACTTTGGAAACATTATGTCCCTTTACCACTAATACCTGGTGTGCATTAGTGTACAAGGACATTCTCTTTATAACTATAGTATAATTATAAGAATCAGGAAACTTTACATTGATACAATATTATTAATCTGTAGACCATGTTTAAATTTTGCTACTTGTCACATAATACACTTAATAGCTAATATTCCTTAAGTCCATGATCAAATCCAGGTTCGCACATTGCATTTAGTTATGTCTTTTTATTCTCCTTTATTCTACAAGTATTCCTTATCCTGTCTTTATCTTTCTTGACCTTGACATCTTTTCAGAAGTACAGAACATTTGTAGAGTGGCCCTCAATTTGAATTTGTCCTATGTTTTCTCACGATTGGATTCAAGTTATGCATTTTTGGCAGAAGTACTTTAGATGTCATCTTTTATCCTCAAAACATGATATAAAAAGCAAGTGATTTTGGTTTATTCCAATATTGGTACTGTCTTTCAGACCCCAGTAAAAAATTGCTGTTACTTTTCTCTTTGTATTATAATTTTGGGGAACATAACTTGAGACTATGAAACTTTTACATACTAATTTTAGCATCCATTGATGTTCTAAGTCTATCATTTTTTCTATATGTATTAGTTGACATTCTACTGTAAAAAAAAAAAAAAGAAAGAGCTTTTCCCCTTTCTTTGTTTATTTATATCATTATGGACTCATGGATTCTTATTTTATTTAATGGGCAATATCATCCATTGCTATCCATTATTTTGATAACCAAATTGTCCCAGTTTTGGCTAGAAGGATCTTTGTCAAGCAGATTTTTGTGTTCTTCTAACATTTATAAACCATTCTTTCAGTGTTTTCTTTATTTTTAGTGCAAATTTTTTTTTCAGACTTATTTTGCGCTTTCTCTATTCCAGGCCTTGAATCAGCCTTTTCTCTAATGAGCTCTGGCTCCTTTTAGTAGAGAATTGTACACACACGTGCAGATACAGAATTGTGCACCACAAAAAGACATTTGAGTCAATGACAGGTCGTATATATGAAGGTGGTCCCATAAGATTATAATACTGTATTTTTACTGTACCTATTCTATGTTTAGATATATTTAATATACAGATATTTACCATTGTGTTACAATTGTCCACGGTATTCAGTACATTAACATGCTGTACGAATTTGTAGCCTATAAGTAATAGACTATACCATTAACATACTGTACAAGTTTGTAGCCTGTAAGCAATAGACTATACCATACCTGGTGTAGCAGGCTACACTATCTGAGTTTGTGTAAGTACACTCTATGATGTTTGCACGGCAGTGAATCAGCTGATGCATTCCTCAGAACATATCGCCATCATTAAGTGATGCGTGAGTGTGTATGTATGTATACATATATGTGTTTACACACACACACATACACTCACACACACCAAGATTTGTGCATTACTGGTAGTATCATTGTGTCTTGGCCCTCAGCAAATATATATGTATGTCTGTTCATACATGTGTGTATAAGATTCATAGTTATTTGGAAATAAATGAGATGTAGAGATATATATGTGTGTGTATACATATGTGTGAATACACTCATATAGGTAAATACCTATATCCATTTTATTTATATATATGTGTGTATGTTTAGTAAAAAAATATAGTTACAAACTGATATCAGCTCAAGAAGTTTTTATTCAATCAAAGCTCAGATGAAGCCCTAAAACAAAAATGACACCTGACAAAGAAGGAAAAACAGATAATTTCTTTCTGCTTTGCTTTCATTGCATTCCTTATATCACAGCCTGAAAAAATTGAAGAGAAGATTACTACTTTTGGGGGATGGCCATGACTCTTCTACTTCCTTTCTTGGCCAGTGATATGAAACTGATTACATTCCTAGCAATGTAAAGTAACTAGGTGACGTTTTGTATCTATAGCTAGAGATGTAAAGTTGGTAATTAGGAAGGAGTTGGGAGACTGGAAGGACTATGGGAGTGGTATCATCTGCAGACTTTAGTATTTCATTCAATGTTTCTGACAATGAAAGTACTACAGATGCTCAGATTATCTAGTAGTGAACTTCACTCCTCATAATAAGATAAACTAGCTTTGGAATCAGGCATGCTGGATTTTACCTACAGTATTTTTGCATGTAAATACTAAATATTATAAAATACCCCAAATTAAGCTAGGGCCTGTTCATATTGGCCATTCTTTCACCTTAAAATCTGAGAATACTGTGTATATTGTGTTTAATATTTTATGATTGAATATTAAGTAATATATTAAATATTTTAATCTCAAACTTATGTGACTAAGAAATCTCCAGAAAGAATTGGGAGGGTAAATGGATAATCCTCTGGGTTACAAGGTTCTCTTTTAGAGTCCATTTATGTTAATTCAACAGTGAATGATTAGAAAAAGTTAAACAACAAAGAGCTCATTGAGTACCTTATTCTACTTGGTTTTGAAGTACCATCAAGTATCAACTATAGTCTTTCTTCTCCAACTTACATCAAGTACAAGAAATAAGACTTAAAAGGAATATAATAATCAGAAGAATAAAAGGCAATAAATTATATGGTGAATAGACTTCTGACAAAGGAAATCAGAGAAAAGTAAATATTTTATGAGGAATACTTTATGAAGGTGGTATGCCTTAAACTGATGTTTCTCTTAAAAGATAGCTATAGTTGGAGAGCCAGAGACATGAGAACCTTGGATAATAGAACTGTTATTCAGAGATCTTAAAATAAGTTTTTAAAATGGTTAAAAGAAAAAAAATGAAAAATATTAAGAAAATATAAAAAAGAGGATAGATTTTAAATATTACCAAATAAAATGTATAGAAATCAAAATAAAATCAATAAAGTTAAAAATTCAATAGACTAGTTAAATAGAAAATTAGACACAGCTGAAGGGAGAATTAGATTAGAAAGTAATTCTAAGAAAATTACTCTGTATATAGCCCTGAGAGACAAAAAAAAAAAAAAAAAAAAGGATGGAAAATATGAAAGAGAGCTTATAACAGGGATATTAGAACAAAAATGTTTAATAGATATGTAATAGGAGTTCTAGCAGAAGAGAATGGGAGCAAGGAAATATTTGAAGAAATACTGTGAATTGTCTTGAATTGATGAAAGATTCAGGAAGACACTGAGGTCTCAGGAGGATTAATAAGACTAAACCTACACCTAGACGTTATAATGAATTGGCAGCGCATCAAAGACATAGGGAAGATTATAAAGGAAACCAGAGAATGAAGCCTGATTGCCTACAACCTCAACTAAACAGATAGCAGAAGTATTAGCAACAACCATGGAAACCAGAAGACAGCAGAGAAAATAACTATTGATCTAGAATTGTATACTCTAAATAAAACTATCATTCAAAATTGGGTTCAGATAGATACATTTTCAGACAAAGGCTGACAGTTTACCTTTTCCTGAAGAACTACTAAAGAAAACTGAACTAACAAGAGAGAATGAGATACAACCAAGAAGAAATGCTGAGAAAAGGAATTGGTAGGCACGTGAGCAGTCTAAATAAACTTTAGCTATAATATAAAGCAACAGCAATAATAATCACCAAACAAAAGTACAAAACCAAGGTGGAACAAATATGTTATATAAAAATAACATGTAGGTCAGGTATAGTGGCTTACACCTATAATCACAGCACTTTGGGAGGCCAAGGTGAGGCCAGGGTAACATAGCAAGACCCTGTCTCTACAAAAAATAAGAAAAATTAGCTGGTCACGGTGGCAGGTGCCTATAGTCTGAGCTACTTGGAAGGCTGAGGCAGGAGGATTGCTTGAGCCTAGGAGTTCAAGGTTGCAGTGAGCTATCATTGAGCCACTGCATTCCAGCCTGGGTGACAGAGTAAGACCCTATGTCTAAAAACAAACAAAGAAACAAATAGCGTGTAAGAGGTAAGATGAATTAAAAAGATGGGGTAAAGCTCTCTCAATTCATTGAACTATTCAAGAGGAGAAGAGAAACATTAATTTTAGAAGCATTAATTAGTATGCCAAATATTTGTGTTAAAACTATATCACTAGAGGAACAGTACTAGAATATATAACTTTTGTGCCAGAAAGGCAGGAATAAAGAAAGCTTAATCTATTAAAAGATAAGAAAAGAAAGAAGCATAGAAAGAGCAAGGTAAATAGAAGGTACCAAGGAAAATGGAACGTAAAATCCCAATACAATAATTACAATGAATTAGAGTAAACTTGCCGGGATGAATTAAAAGCAACAACCAAACAAATTATTTTGTTTGTGATTTATAAAATAGTCATCTAAAACACAAAAGCAGGGTAAAGTGAAAGTAAACCTAATTATGCATGAAAGATTTTTTTGTAAAAATATCAAAAGGATATTTTTTCAAGACTGGTTATTTAATACTTGAACATTAATATTTGCTGTTTTTGTTAAGCTCTAATAATTGTAAATTTTCCATTTTGTTTCAAATGAAAAATCTATAATATTAAATTTAACATGTAGATGTCACCCACTTACTAACCCTTAATACTTATAGAAATACTATACTATCTTGCTGGTATGCTACTAAATCTGAATCTGTTTAACCATAAACTGCTCGGCCCTGAAGGTAAAAATGATGCTGTATAAATGTTTTTCTGCTTTAGGGGTTAACAAGTTCCAAATCAAGTCATTGCTCAAAGCTAAAATCTCTTACCAGTTGCACTGTGTGGGTTTAGAGATGAAATGAGTAAGACCTGGTTTCTTAAATGCTACAGGGTTTTTAAATAGTATTTTTATCAAGAAGCAAAGCAGAACTGAGTAACACAGAATAGATATAATCTTAATAAAGATTGTGTTACAAGTAAGAGTCTATTTCCAAAACATTATTAAAACTTTCAATATAGTAAGACCTCCTAATATCAAACTTGACTTACATTTGTGATACATTTATGATAAATCAGACTGCCTATTCTGACTCTGGGCTTATTTGTGAAATTGAGGCTGCCTAAGCAAGTGAATGATGTTAAAAAAGATGCTTATGTAAAACTAAACTATTTTCAACCGTTTTATAAATATCTATTTAAATGTAAACATCATACCTATAATTATTTTAAGCTGAGAACTGAGAGTATATTATCACTTCTTTATACTAATTACAAATTATTCAATTTTATTCCATGAATTAGAACTAGATTTCTACTAGGTAACAATTGATTAGCCCAAGACTCTAAAAATTGTGGGTTTTTTTAGTTTGTTTTATTTCAGAGTGTTAAGGTGGTACAAATGTTTTTGGTTACATGGTTTGCTTTTGTGATGTTTGCTTGTGTCATGGTTATAAGTGTGCCTATCATCCAAGTAGCATTCACTGTACCCATTAGGTAGGTTTTTGCCCCTCTCCTCCTTCCCCCTCCCCCGTGCTTGATTTACATTCTTCTGTGCACATGTGTACTCATTGGTTAGTTCCAGTTTAATAGCAAATACATGTGGTGTTTGTTTGACTATTCTTGGTATACCTCACTTAGGATAATGGTCTCCAGTTCCATCCAAGTTGTTGCAAAAGGCATTAACTCATCATTTTTTATGACTGAGTAGTACTCTGTGGTATACACATTTTGTTAATCTCCTTATGAATTGATGGACACTCGGGTTGATTCTACATCTTTGCAATTGTGAATTGTGCTGCAATAAACATTCGAGTATAGGTGTCTTTTTAATAAAATGACTTCTTTTCTTTTGGGTAGATATCCAGTAGAGGGACTGCTGGATCAAATGGTAGGTCTGCTTTTAGGTCTTTGAACTTTATATGTTTAAATTTTTTTCTTTTAGAATGTTTTAAAGATTTTGAAAAATGTTTTTAAATTTTTGTCATGAAAAATAATATGCATAATTTTTATTGCAAATCATTCATTTACATTAAATGCACTTGTATACAGGCATTAGCCTATTCTATTTTTTTATTTCAGAATAGTACACACTCTGATTACATGATTTGCTTTTGTACACTTTAAGTCAAAGTTACAAGTGTGTTCTTTACTCAGATAGTGTGCACTGTACTCGTTAGGTGTAAATTTACCCATCGCCTTCTCCCATCCTCACCTGCTTGATTTCTGTTGAATTTTACTTCCATATGTGCAGGTAAGTGTTGATCAATTAGTTCCAATTTAGTATTGAGTATATATGCTGTTTGTTTTTCCATTCTTGTGATGCTTCACATAGAAGAATGGTCTCCAGTTCCATCCAGATTGTTAAAAAAGATACTATATCACCATTTTTTATGGCTGAGTAGTACTCCATGGTGTATATGTACCACATTTTATTAATCCACTCATGTATTGATGGGAACTTGGGTTTTCTCCACATCTTTGCAGTTGTGAATTGTGCTGCTATAAACATTTGAGTGCAAGTGTCTTTTTTATAAAATGTCTTTGTTTCCTTTTAGTAAATACCCAGTAGTAGGATTGTTGGATCAAATGGTAGGTCTACTTTTAGTTCTTAGAGGTGTCTCCATACTACTTTCCACAAAGTTTGTACAAGTTTGCAGTCCCACCAGCTGTGTGTAAGTGTTCGTTTCTCTCCACGTATAAGACAGCATCTGCTGTTTTGGGACTTTTTGATATAAGCCATTCTCATTGGAGTTAGGTGATACCTCATTGTGGTTTTGATTTACACTTAGGATTAGAGACATTGAGCATTTTTTCACGTGTTTGTTGGCCTTTAGTCTATCATCATTTGAAATGTTTCTGTTAATGTCTTTTTCCCATTTTTAATGGGGTTACTTGATTTTTACTTGCTGATTTCTTGAGTTCTTTGTGGATTCTGGTTATCAGGCCTGTATCAGATATATGTAATGCAAATGTTTTCTCCCATTCTGTAGGTTGTCTATTTGTTCTATTGATTGTGTCTTTGGCTGTGCAGAAACTTTTTAATTTGATCAGGTCCCGTTTATTTATTTTTGTTGTTGCTGTGATTGCTTTTGGGGTTTTCATAAATTCTTTGTCTAGGCTGATATATATAAGAGTTTTTCCAACATTTTCTGCTAGAATTCTTACACTTTTATGCCTGACATTTAAGTCTGTTATCCATCATACATTAATTTTTGTGAGAGGTGAGAAGTGTAGATCCTGTTTCAGTCTTCTACATGTGGCTATCTGATTTTCCCAGCACCATTTATTGAATAAGGATTCTTTTCCCCACTACATGTTTTTATCTACTTTGTCAACGATCAGGTGGCAATATGAGTATGGTTTCATATCTTTCATGTTCTCTGTTCTGATCTAAAGGTCTGTGTCTCTGTTTTTGTGCCAGTACCATGCTGTTTTGGTTACTATAGCCTTGTAGCATAGCTTGAAGTTTGCTGAAGAGATGCCTCCCAATTCTTAGTACATAAGATTGCCTTGGTTATTCAGGGTCTTTTCTAGTTCCATATGAAGTGTACAACTATTTTTTCTAGATCTGCGAAAAATGACGTTGGTATTTTAATAGGTATTACATTGAATTTGCAAATTTCTTGAATTTCTGGAATGCCAGTATTCTGAAGTACTTTAATTATTGTTCATGGAGAAACTATATAATTAATGTTTGTGAAAAAGAAATATGCTGGTACATATTATACCTGTCTTACTCATAAGAGATATGAGTGCCCGGGGGATGGGTGTTGTCTGATACAGCCATGCACAACTCTTAAATTATAACCTGCTAGATTAATTTCAGTGCTTTTACTGGAGTAAAGGGTATCAATGTTTGCTGCTTATTTAATTAAGAACCAAAAATAATGCTGAGATGAATGAAGTACATGATAAGCACACAGCAAAAATGTCAAAAGTAAATTTATAGCAGGGTGAATGTACGCCTTCTGTTGGAAGTACTCCATTGAGAAGTTATTTTTATCAGATTTCATTTTCTTTATTTCTATGGTTTATTTCTTTGATCACCCCTGCTCTCCTTTTAACAATTTTCTTAATCCCTAGATGGAAAAACCCTAAACTAGAAAAAAGTTGAATCAAACTCTAATTCATTAGAGAGCATTGTACTATTGGTAGACAAGGGATTTATTCCATGACTATATAATCTCAATATTATTTCCCTGTCTCCTCTATTGTGAATTTATTTAATTTGTCTATATAGCTGCTTCTTAGGAATCAGAAGAAATCCAGGAAAATTACCAGGTGTAGTAAATGTTTCCCTCCAGTGTTTCTTTCAAATAACACTAGACCTCCTGATGGTTAGTACAAGTACCTGCAACAGAGTATTCCCAGTTTTTCCTTCTTGCCACTTACAACATCGCAGGCATTGATTTCGCTCATCTATAAGCTATAATCACCAAATACATTGTTGCTGTTGTTATTTTGAACAAACTGTTATTTGTTAGACCAGTTATGAATAAGCAAAATAAAACATTTTATCTTCATTTCTTTCTTCTCTAACACTTCTTTATGTTGATCCAAATTTCTGACCTATATCATTCTTCTCTCTTAAGTGTCTTTTAACATTTCTCACAAGGCAGGACTACTGACAAAAAATTCACCGAATTTCTGTTTGTCTGAGAAAGTCTTTATTTCTCCTTTAATTCTGAAGATTAACTTCCTAGGGTACAGAAGACTAGGTTGGTGGGTTTTTTTCTTTCAACACTGAGTATTTGACTCTACTTTCTTCTTGCTTGCATGGTTTCTAAGAGAAATCTGATGTAATTCTTATCTTTCTTCCTCTGTTGGTAAAGTCCCCCCACCTCCTCTACCCTGCCCCAGCTTCTTCCAATAATTTCTCTTTGACTAAGTATAGTATTTTGGTATTTGTCATGCTTGATGTTCTCTGTACTTCCTGGATCTATTATTTTGTGTCTGTCATTAATTTTGGAAAATCCTTAGCCGTTATTACTTCAGTTTCTCTGTTCCTTTCTCATTTCTCCTTCTTGGATTCTTGTTATGTGTAAGTTACACACCTTTTGTAATTATTCCACAATTCTCTGATATTCTGTTCTGTCTTTTTGTCCTTTTTTTTCTCTCTTTGCATTTAAGTTTTGGAAGTTTTTATTGACTTATCTTTCAAGCTCACTATTTTTTTCGTTTGCTGTGTCTGGTCTACTGATGAACTCATCAAGGCATTCTTCATTTTTGTTACTGTAGTTTTCATCTAGCATTTCCTTTTGATTGTTTCTTAGAGTTTCCATGTTTTTGCTTATATTACCCATCTGTTTTTGTATGTTGTCCACTTTTGTCAATAAAGCCCTTAGCATATTAATCATTGTTGTTTTAAATTCCCAGTCTGGTAATTCCAATATCTCTGCCATATCTAAGTCTGGTTCTTATGCTTGATTTTTCTCTTCAGACTGTAGGGTGTTTGTTTGTTTGTTTGTTTGTTTGTTTTTGCCTTTTGATGTGCCTGGTAATTTTTTGTTGAAAGCTTAACATGATGTATCAGGTAAAAGGAACTGAGGTAGATAGGTCTCTAGTGTGAGATTTATGTTTATCTGGCTAGGAGTTAGGCTGCGTTTACTGTTTGCTGGCTAGGAGAAGTTAGCTCCTCTCCTAAGTCTTGACTCAGCAATTAGAAAGGTTTTTAAAATTCTGAAACATTTATCTCCCTCAAAAGATGTAGACAGGGTGGACAGAGAGCATAATTCATGTATGTTTTTAAAGTACTTTCAGTGGGCCAGACAGCATCCTGTGAATACAAAAAGAAATAAAGGTAGTATACCCAAATCATAGTGTTGTAGGACTAGTCAGGTAACAGACAGATAAATGATATCAAATTAGTGTGTTAGATAATGATATTCAGCCATGTCTAGAGGAGTGCAGAGGTGGGACTCTTAGCCTTACCTTGGAGCATTGGGGTGGGGCAGGGAAAGTTACCTGAAACAGCTGACCTGATCTGTGGCTTGGAGGATGACTAGGGCTAAGAACATTCTAAGGAGAGAGAATGCCTAAAAAATAGATGGTTGCCTTTTTTTCCTGTAGTCAGGAATTGGAGAGCAAGGCAAATTAGACAAGTTAGGTAGCATTTCTCCAACTCTTACTTGATATATGGTTTTATTATTTGATTTGATATAGTCAAAATTCTAGAACATACACTTGATTGGTCTATAATATATGTCAAAACCAAATATAAGCAGTTTTTAAATTTTTGAATTATTTTGTATTATCCTGTAGTATGAACATTGAGAATTAACTATAATATTATATATCATATTGATGTAAGATATGAATTGCCAAAATAATTTAATTCTCAAATTATGTCTCTAGTATTTTGCTTAGTGGTAGAATTTGGTGGGCTGAGTTAAGTTTGATTGGTTTTATTTGTTACTTTATATGTAAGGATGTTTTATGATTTCATGGATCATAGGAAATCTTCAGAAATGTTAAACCACTCTTTTTAGCTAATATCATTTAGTTAAACTATTTCCCTTAGAGTAGTGGAGCATCATTTAACTTTTTACATAGGAACCTATATTTTTAGTTTACTCTTTCAGGTCTGTAATACCACTACCTTCTGGTGAAGGTCTAATGAACATAATTTTAATTATCATGTTGAAATATATTAATGGGAATACTCTTAAATTAATAACTAACAGATTATTACATAGTTCTAATGTAATGCCGTAGGTTTTAAAATTACCAGTAGCAGCCCAAAATAAAGATGTTCTAGTATACATCTACTATACTATTTCTAAAATGAAATGAATACATATACATGGGAGAAAGAATTATAGACTCCTTGAAGAAAGCAGGATAATCTATTTTAGATTACAGAACATGGCACCAAAGCAATTGACATCCTAATTTTCTAAAACAAAAAAAGGCATTCTCTGGTTTTGTTTCATAAAATTTGACTTTTAATTATCTTACTGCTAAAATTATTCTCTGAGATATTTTTCATAGATGACTTAAGACATTTTGGGGGGTAGAAACACTCCTTAAAATGACCATTAATACCATCTATTACATACTGGCTTTTGTTCTAGATGTCCCTTTCTTCACTCTTTCCCTTCCTTAATAGAAATAGTATATTAGTTTTCTACAGCAACAATAGAATTACCATGAATTTAGTGGCTTAAAGCAACACAAATTTATTATTTTATAATTCTGTAAATCAGAAGTCTAGTTTGAGCACCCCGGACTAAAATCAAGGTGTGGACAGGCTGTTTAGGCTTCAGGAGAGAATTTGTATATTGCTTATTTGGGTTATTGGCAGAATTTAGTTCCTTGCAGTTCTAAGACTAAAGTCACATTTTCTTACTTGACTGTAAACTGAAGTTTATCCCACCTTCTAGAAGTTACCACATTTTTTGGCTTGTGGTCTCCGTCCTCTACCTTGAAAACTAGTAACAACCAGTGGAATCCTTCTCATTTTGCATCTCTCTGACACAAAAGTGGAAGATTCTTTTGTAATCTTATGGCTTTAAAAATTGATGTGATTAGACTGGGCCCACCCCAATAATCCAGGATAATCCCCCATCTCAAGGTCCTTAACCTTAATCATATCTTCAGGCTCTTTTACCATGTAACATAACACATTCACAGGTTCTAGCAATTAGGATGTGGACTTCTTTGGGGGGACCATGTTCTGCCTACCACAAACAGTAATACTGACTGATGCTGGATTTTTCTGGCTCAATCCACGCCCCCCCCAACCCCGTTTAGTATTCCTCTGACCTTCTCCTTGTTGAGTAACTGAATACAAAAGAGGTGTTGAGATTCAGAGCCAGTAAGGTACTATTATATACTATAGCTATTAGGTATAATAGCTATAGAAAAATTATAGGGGAAACAGATTCCAGAAACACTGAAAAGAGAAAATACACTTTCAGAGTATCCACTTAAACATAGAAAGTCTTGTATATTTTTTTGAGCTTTTATTAACTGGTCCTAATCCTTAGTACTAAGATCCATAGTTATTCACACAGCAGCAGGAAGCAAACCATTATAGATAATCATTAAAGAGTCTCTTAAAGTGATATCAAAATATTCCAAGATGAAGAGATATTCACTCAGAGCAATAATTTACTGAAATTTATGTCAATTTTGATAATGGATGACATTGCATCTTAATGTGTTATTTCTTTCCTACTTAGATCATCACGAAGTATGTATATGAGCTCCTGGAGAAGGACTGTAATTTGAAAAAAATCTCTATTCCAGTAAGTCCAATTTTTCAAAAATGTTTATTCTAAGGAAAATGTTTGCTTCTAAGTAAAATAATTTTTAATTCCGAAGAAAACTTTTAGGTTAACTGTGATAAGTTTAAATGTAAAGGGTTTGGTATGTTGATATTGATAAAGATAATTTTAGTTTGTCAGTGTACCTCATCTTGTTATGCGCAATAATTCTTATAAAATAATACTCCTAATTGTAAAAGGGTAAAATATTGATTTCCAGTCTTTCTTGAGAATGATGACACAATTAAAGGGTTTATCTTCTCCTCTACCCTTTCTTGTTTCGCTGGAATAATTTATTTTTATGTATTTATTTGAAGTAAACCAGTGCACTTTTTGTTGCATTAGACATTCACTATCTCTTTAAATATTTCTTGACTTTTTAAAATATGTTTTATCTCTACACATAATATGTTGTTTTCTCTACACATTCCCAAATTCATTCCTAGTGCTTCCTGTTTCATAACACTGCTCCTTCCCTTTTTGGCAGAACATTTTTTTTGAATTTTGCACATTTTGCCATTTCAGAGTGAAAAAGTTTGAGATTTGTTCTCAGACTCAAATTCTCCAAAAAAAAAAAAAAAAAGAAAGAAGGAAAACCCTTTTGTTTTTAGTGTCAAACACAATATACTAAGCTTTCAAGTGAAGAAGTAGTAATTATATATATGAAATGATGGTTAGACAGGATTAGATGATCTTTGCTCTCCCTGATAACTGTCTGAATTTATGATATATAAGAATCTGGGATGCTTGATGAAAGCAATTAATTTAAGGCACAAAAGTTTGCATATGCATAATTTTGTTTACATGAAATTTTACACGAGATTTTAAAATTTCTTGGATAATTCTATTATAAATTGGAAGGTTTGAGTATTTCTTTTTTTAAAAATTTCAATAGATTAGGGGGTACAAGTGGTGAAGTGATGAATTGTATAATGGTGAAGTCAGGGTTTTTAGTGTACTGGTCACCTGAATAGTGTACATTGTACCCTATACTTAATTTTTGATCCACAATTAATTCCATAGTTCTTTTTTTTTTTTTTTTAAAGAAATCTAGTCCACATTTAATCTTCTATAAGGAACCTCAAATACCAGGTCACATTGTTAATCATTCATTCATTTATTCATTCATTCAACAAATATTTATTAAGGGTCTTCTTTTAGGTGCTGGACACTGTTCTAAGTGCTTATGACATATTAGTGAATAAAACATTATTCTGTGTAATAGCTAGGGCCAACCCTTGGTTTATTTGAAGATTTTTCTTTCTTTAGAAATGCATGAAAGCCAAGATTTTAGTACCTTTTTGGAAATGAATATGCCAGTCTTTTTTGGATTCAAACTTTTTGTTTTAGTTTTGACTTTAAATCTAGTGTTTTACTCTCTCGAAACTATGTATTGCATTTGATCTTCTGGAAAGTGAAGGTAGAATTTTGACCCTTTGTCCAGTCTTCCTTTCTTTTATTTCTTTCAGAGTTTCTGAAGAATAATATTTAAGAACTTTATTAAGAGAATAATTATTAAGAACTTTAGGTTAATTCATTTACACAACAATTAATACTGAGTCTTTTAACATTATAATACTTCTAGTTAGTTCCTTGGAACCCTTAAACTCACTTCAGTCTCCAGATTTCTAGAACAAATCACTAGATAATTGGCTGTGTAGATCATGTTATGTGATTAAGTCTTACTATTTTTCTTTATAGAAAACCTGAGATTAGATGTGGGAGGACTTTGTTTTATAGATCTGATTATTTAGACTATAAAGCTATAAGCAAGAGAGAGTTACTTTATATGAGACTTAAAAAGCCTCATACGTGATTTTGGTTAATACAAGTTTCCTTATTTTGTAAGCTTAAAAAATAACTATAAATTTTGTCTCATGAAATTAATATCTCTCCTTAAATTGGCACATGTTTTGTACAGTTGTGAAATTTTTCTTGAATAGTTATTATTTTGCTCCTGAGTTCTCTTAGCAATGAGAGTGGTGGTTTTTGGTTTTGTTTTTTTTTTTTTTTTTTTTTTTTGTAAAAGCTGTTCTTTTTACTAAAAGAATACCATCAAACTTTGTATTTCCCTGATGATGGACTCAGCTTTAGTTTTATAGGTAAACTATTGAAAAAGAAAAACTTTTTTTAATGACAGTGTTTTATGAAAACCCATGTTTTGATGGTAAAGATCACGATCGTGTTTTATATTTACTCCATACCTCACATAAGTCGGCACAAAGTATTCTCAATTGTAGTATCTTACACTTATGTGGAATATTGGATACAGGAATTAACAACTTTACTACAACTTTTCATTTAGTTTACTATACATATCATGTTTAAGTGAAACATCACAATCAGTGGGGTTCATGAGTATCCCCAAATGAATTGCTAACTGCTAAAAATTGTTTGGTGCAAATGGTATTTGAAGTTGATTTCTCAATAAAGTGAGGCAGTACGCTAGAATGACCTTTTTGTGTATTCTTTAATGAAAGCTTAGTTTAATGGATTACTACCGTTTGAAGATAAATGGCCTTGGAATAGCTGTATGTCCAAACCTAATTAGGTTAATGGAGAAAAATTTATTCACATAGATATTTTATTATTGAAAATTAGCACTATCTTTATATAGAGTAAGTTGTTACCATGTGCAGAGTCACAGTTCTTTGTTAAATTTAGGTGCATATTAGCCAGTGAGCAGCTCAAATATTGCTCTTACCCCTTTATCTTAATATTACATTGTTCATTTTCATTATTGTTTTTTTCTTTAATATTCTGATATTCTCATAATTTCAAAGTCAACTTTTCTGGATGTTCAAGTAAAACTTTTCTTCATTTATTCACGGCTACCTTAATTTGTAACCCCTTAAAACTTCTTGAGCAGCATTATAATATAAAAAGTACATTTTTATCTTCTGAAAATAAGTACTTTTCCAATTTTAAGTGATTACTCTAGAATTCAAAGTGGCAATGTTCCAGTGCTTAAAAAATTGACTCAGTTTTTTGGTAATAAGGGACTTAGTCAAATAGGAAGGAAGAGACAGCGATCAGCACCTACTGGAAAGTCTATAGCTACAGGTTTTTTCATTACAGTAAATAGATGTCCATTTCCATAGCCATTCCAGGATCCATTAAAGCCTCGCTGACTTTACGAGGCACTTTTCTTTGTGCATTTTAGATGTACTCTTTGGTAATTGAATGACTAGAAACTCCTGTGGGCTTTTTTTTCTTGTACACTGACACTTTGCCTTTTAATTTTTTTCTTTTGTTCTCATCACCATTTTCTCTTTTTTCAACCTCTTTAACTGAGTGATTCTTCTGTTTTCGTATAACATTCCTAGGTAAAAGGAAATTTTTCTTCGCAGGTTTGGTTTTTCCCTGTCTCTCATCCACTTCTATTGCTATGTGGCGTCAGTCACATTCATTGTCATCATCATAATTGGCTTATTCTAGACTTAGCATGCAGGTAAAGCTAATGTGATTGTGTTACATTTCATACCTCTCTTCCTGTATTTTAAGTTGCTTATAATAAAGTTGTGGTTATGTCATTTTAGTTCTCAACATGATGTAGCTCTTTTAAAATTCTTTATAATTATGCATTAGTTTAATTTTCAATATGTGCTTTCTGAACCAGACAAGTATTATAATCATTTAAGAGGTTGCATTATTTAGTTAAATGCCTCTTTTCTAAAGGAAGTCCCTGGCAATGATTCTTCATTCCAAATGTTTATTCATTCCTTTATTTAGTGAGTGCTTACAATGTTCCAGGCTCTGTTGTAGGTAGTGGGACTATAGCTAGATACAAAACAAAGAACTCTTGCCTTATTATACATTCTAGTCGAGGGAGCAAACAGTGATTAAACAAATATGTAAACATAGAAATAAAGCATATGATATATTAGATCATGATTTATGCTATGGAGGAAAATAAAACAGGGAAAGGGAATAGGGAAGTCTTGGGAACTAGGGAATTCAAATAGGGTAGTTAGGGAAGGCTTCAATGAGAAGGTGATATTTCTTCTTAAGCCCTGTGTTCTTGCTGTGAAATAATTGCCATTTGTGCTCTGTTTATACAAATGCTGAAGCATCTATTACTGAGACCAATGTGATTATTTTAGAAATAGAAAAAGTTTATTTTTCTCCTCCCAGGCATTATCGTGACTATTTACAATCTAGGGTTTTTTGTTTTGTTTTGTCTTGTTTTTGAATCTGGAGTTTTTGCATATTCCTTATTTTGATAATTGTATGAACATATACTGCTAACAAAGTGAAGAGCCGTTGTACTACACAGCATGTGGATAGACTTTCTCTATGTGGAGGTTTGTATATTACAAGCCATCAAAACTTCAGCTTCTGGGTCTGTCCAGGCTGCACAAAGGCTTCCATTCTCTGTTGCTGGACACTGCTGATGTGGAATGCCATTTAGTGTGTCATGGCATATGGAGTGAAAGGTTGGGAAGTTATCCCTTCCTAAAAGTCTCTTGTGTCTTTCAAATCCAAATCATACATCATCTAGTTAAAAACCTAAATATTAAGCACAATCAAAATGTATAAAAATGTTTACTTTTTATTCCATAAGTAACTGATACATAAAGTAAGGTTATCTGAGGACACAAATAATGTTGCTTCATAAAATAATTGTTGTATAATTCTGTATTCACAATCTGAATGAAATTTGAAAGTCCATTTACATAGAACAGTGGGTATTTGAGTTTTTAAATAGTTTCCTTTCCTTCCTTTCAAAAGTTTAATATTAATAGTATTTCTGGCTAATATATGATTTTCCAATAGGTGTATTTTCCAATTGGGGTTCTGTTTTCTATTACAGGTGTAATATATTTCCATTATAGAATTATAGACTTAGTAGCTGTGTAAACCTTGGGCAACTTATTTAAACTCTCTAAGCCTCAATTTCTTCATCTATAATTGAGTATAATTATAGTACCACCTTAATGGGATTGTGATTAAATGAGATAGTGTTTTTATTATTTATTTATTTTTTAAACCCCTGCACAATTATGGTCAAGATAATATTTTTAAAACAGGTGGCATAGTATAGGAAGCACTAAAAAAAATTAGTTATTCTTATTTATAATGATATTATGATACTTAAAATATAATAATGTAGGGAGACATATTTACAACATTATTTTTCATATTTTATATTTAAATTATTGTCATGTCTTGCTCATCCACCTAATATGTAATTGTCAATCTCTACTGAATATTTTAATTTTATTTTAAAGTTTTTTACTTCTATAATTCTATAATAACCATTTAATAATTTGTAATAACCATTAGTTGTTTTCTCATTTATGTGTATGCCTTATCAGGAAACATTTATTTATTTTTTATTTTTATTTTTTTTAATTACAGGTAGATGCCACTGAGAGTGAACCAAAGAGTTTTATCTTTATGAGTGAGGATGCTTTGACAAATCCACAAAAACTGATGGTTTTAATTCATGGTAGTGGTGTTGTCAGGGCAGGTCAGTGGGCTAGAAGGCTTATTATAAATGAAGATCTGGACAGTGGCACACAGATACCTTTTATTAAAAGAGCTGTGGATGTAAGTGCAATTTCCTTTTTTTTTGTCATTTTATAGTTCTGCTTTATTGTATGTTATAAATTATTTTATTATGTCTCTTCAGAAACTATATCCTAAGCATAATATTATCTTCAAATTATTATTTATTTTATTTGTATGAAAGATTATTCTGCATTTTTTTATAGTTGCAAGGAAAAACAAAATGATATCTTGAACATACAAAGATTTGGATAATGTCTTTGAAATGAATTATTTTTCATTCTAAAATAGTTCTGTTTTTTAATTACATGAAATATTAAAGTTAAACTATCAAATATTTATCACCATTATTGAAAGTATTTCTGAAAAAAATATCATGACTGCTTTTGTAAATCTTTGCCTGCCTAATTTAGTGAAGTTAGAAACTAAAGGAGATCTGCTACTTTAAATTAATCTCTCCTTCTTTAAAAGAATAGTTGGAATAGCTCAATGTTTTCTGTCATTTATTTAAAATATTCTTTAGAGCCCATAAATAAAATG
This sequence comes from Eulemur rufifrons, assembly GCF_041146395.1. Taxonomy (NCBI): domain Eukaryota; kingdom Metazoa; phylum Chordata; class Mammalia; order Primates; family Lemuridae; genus Eulemur; species Eulemur rufifrons. The sequence continues at coordinate 64,230,630 of NC_090999.1, read as the reverse complement.
CTTTAAGCATAAGACATAGACATACAAAATGGTAAATTGTAATGTTTATTGAGTATTCTTATCTGCATTTAGACATTTTGAAATTGCTATTTTAAAATTATGTTCAAGGTTTTCTTTCGTGTAATAGTGAAATTGTTTTTCTGAACTGGCATTGCTAAAGCTAAATGTTTGGCTATTTTTTGTTTTATCGTCTCATTCTTAAGTTCTACAGTGAACAGCCAAATTTGGCAAAGTATAGGTTTTTTCCCTATGTGAGCAGAGATTTTCCTCGTACAAAAAATAAAGCAGCATTTTGTATAATAGACCTAATGTAAAAAGTAAAGGAATATATGTGTCCATGTATGGTTTATTTGTCTGGTTTATAAGAGCTATATTATTACAATTTGTAATTAATATTGGGAAAGAATCCTTTGATACACTGATGATTACAAGGGTCAAAGATAATATGTGTGTTACTCTTTTAACTCTGAAATGACAATATGAAGGCTCAGCCAAGCTCCTAAAGAATATTTTCTAATAGATTTTGAAACCCTTAAAATGCTGGAAGTAGAATTTCTTAGGTAAATTGTGTATTTTTTCCAATCTTCATGGATATGCAAAGAACACAAACACATTACATTTGGTTTGGTTACTAACTTAATAGTAAGTTTTTTAGTAGAACTGAAGTAACTAAAATAAATTGAGGTTTAGACAGAAGTAACTCACATAAAATATTATATTCAAATTGTTTCATTTTTCAGGTTTTGAATAGTGAAATGAACTTTCTCTCTGACACATTTGTTTGTGGTTAGAACAGATCTGTCCATGTACTTTAAGAAGAACATTGTATCTGAGATGTGTTCACAATTCAATGAATATTTGAAAATACAACTTAGTAAAGAAAATCAGATGCTTTCAACATATCAGTGCTTGGTAATTATATTGTCCCTTTCCTATTCTGGAATATTTCCTTGTGTAAGGTTTTTGAGGTGAAAGAGTATACAAGAAGCCATGCGGAACATCTTTGTTTGAACAAACTATCTGTTCATATTCCAAACAGGCCGGGCGCGGTGGCTCACGCCTGTAATCCTAGCACTCTGGGAGGCCGAGGTGGGCGGATCGTTGGAGCTCAGGAGTTCGAGACCAGCCTGAGCAAGAGCGAGACCCCATCTCTACTAAAAATAGAAAGAAATTATATGGACAGCTAAAAATATATATAGAAAAAAAATTAGCCGGGCATGGTGGTGCATGCCTGTAGTCCCAGCTACTCGGGAGGCTGAGACAGGAGGATCGCTTGAGCTCAGGAGTTTGAGGTTGCTGTGAGCTAGGCTGACGCCACGGCACTCACTCTAGCCTGGGCAACAGAGTAAGACTCTGTCTCAAAAAAAAAAAAAAAAAAAAAATATTCCAAACAAAAGGGAGGAAGTTTGTCAGTAACATTAGAGTAGTAAGTTGTTTTGTTCTTAGATGTAGGAATAGCGTTTTAGAGATAACAGAATTTCACTGCCTTGAACTTTTCCTGCTTTTCTCAATAATGGCAACTCATGATTCCTTGAAAAATAGCAGCTAATTTTTTAAGCATCCTAGTGCACGTTGAAATTTTAGTTTATATACTTTATTCCCTTTATTTTAAAAAATGAATATAAATTTTATTGTGGTGATTTTCTTCATGGTGAACATTTTAAAACCACCATCTCTTTTAAATCTTGATAAAATAATGCTACTACTTTGGCTTTACCTTTTCATAGTGTTTTCTTCAAAGGCTGTTTTGTATGTGTGAGTGGGGTGTGGTCAGAGGAAGGATGGTATTTTAAGGAACAGGCAGAGGAAGACTAATAGGGAAGAAGAAGTTGTCTCATCCTTATTTTTAATTTGTTTGGACTTTTGTAAAATTGTATTTAAAGAAAGGTTTCCATAGTTTGCAAAAGGTCCTTATCGTCTGTCAGTTTTCATATCACAAGTAAAGTAAATTCGATATTTTGGGGGCCAGACAGTATCATCTCTGCTCAGTGTTGTTAATGATATTTCTGTATATTCCCTACAGATTTTTGGTATATGATTGAAAGTCCTAAAATTGGATTCATATCATTGTGAGGTCAAAATTTTTTTTTTAACAGTAGAACCCTGTCTCAAAGTGAAAAGTATTGTTTAAATCTGTGGAGCCACTTTGGTTGAAGGAGAGGGTGAAGCTTGGAACCACCCCCACAACAGCCCTTATTTCTTTCCTGAACCCTCAGGGGTCCATAGATTATATTTTGAAAATCACAGGTACTCCAATCCTCATAGTTTAGATACTTCAGAACTTTATTATCAAAAATGTATTAAGATTTCACGTTAGGGGAATTGTGCATATCAGATAAATCCCCACAAGTGCTTTTGAGGTTCCCATACTTAATATTTTTGGTGTTTAATGATCTTCATTACATAATATATTATTTGGAGTAAGAAACAGTATTTCATATAGCCAAGTACTAATTATTCTATCTCCAATTGTGCAGTTTGAGAGTTACTCATGCTTGTTTCTTCTTTGATCTTTCCTCATATACATCATCTTTTTTTTTTTTTTTTTTGAGATGAGGTCTCACTCCATCAGCCAGGCTGGAGTGCAGTGATGTGATCACGCCACCATGCCTGGCTAATTTTTTAAAAATTTATTTGTGTACAGGCAGGGTCTCTCTGTGGTGCCCAGGCTGGTCTTGAACTCCTGGCCTCAAGTGATCCTCCCGCTTTGACTATTTAATGTGCTAGGATTACAGATATGAGCCAACATGCCCAGCTTAACCTTAGATTTTTGAATCAGAAGATCTGGTTAGGTCTGAGAATTTACGTTCTGATAATATCCCAGGTGATACTTCTGTTGCTAGTCTCCAGGTACCACACTAGAACTGCTGGTGTAGATAATACTCTTTGGGCTGGTTGAAGGTTATTTATATTTTTCAGATTCTATATATAATGACTAATGTATAACTTGTTGGCAATTATATTTTTTAAAACAAGGATTGAGATGTTCTAGAAAATATTTTATAATAGAATTGGTGGAAAAGTAAAAGTTTAAATTATGAAGGATACTTTCAAAATACTGTCTATAACTGACTCATACCTGCCGTGATTTATAATTTTAGTAATTTTAGTAATTTCATGAGAAGTCTGATTACTTCACTGTGGTAACATTTTTCCTAATTTCTCATAGCTGGATTATTCAGAAAATCTTATATTTCCATAATTACTTACTTTGAATATAATATTTGTGCTATTATACCTGAGATTTTAAAAATATTTTTATTGATGTAATTTATACAGTTTGGATTCTGTAACATGGTGGGCTGAGTTCATTACTATGCACTTCCATCTCCTACTAGATACACATAAAAATAATGGATAAGACATAACAGCAAAAATATTAAAAAATTGGTTGTGTGTGTTCAAAAGTTACGATAGAAAAGGAATCCCTAAATGTATGAGTACAAGAGAGACTTTACAGCCACAGTGGTTAATCCCCCGAGAGTGTGGCAACCCCAGGGAATAGGTGATGGGATATAAACCCAAAGCCATGCAGGATCTACATCACAGGCTTTGGGTCTGAGAAGCAGGGGCTAAAATTAAGATCCTTGGATGTAGTTAGAACCCTGGAAGTTGCCACCCTTTTGATTAAAGGAGATCTGGGAGGGAAAAATCAGCTCACTGCCCCAGAGGTGAAAATAAGAGTTCCTTTAGCCAGAGATGCCAGGTGGGGGAATTGGAAGCCCCAGACCTTAACCCACAGGTGGATTTGGATTTGAAGTTTGAATTTAGACAGCCTGCATAGTGTGAAAATCTTAAGCACTGCAATTAATGTTAAACTGGATTCTGGACTGATAAAACCCCTGGGACACCTGGTGGAAACAAACATAAAACTGCCATATAACAATACTTTACAACCCAGAATAAATCTCTGCTGAAGAAGAATTGATAGTCAGAAACTACAAATTATATGAGGAAGTGATTCATCACAAAGAAAAGTCAGATCATGCAACTATCAGGCATAGTTGAAGAGAGAATTAGTTAATTGAAAGCTAGAGTTAAGTAATACAGTATGCAGAATACAACACAGAAGAAATGAGAAAAAGAAATGTGATAGAGAGATGAAAAGTCTTGGAGAATAGAATAAGATGTACTATTCTTTCAACACAGATATTCCAGAAAAGCAACAGAAAAAAAATGGGAGAAAAAGTATATTAGAGAGTTAGAGTGTTTTTGAGAATAAAGACATAAATCGTATTGTTGAAGAAATGTGACATATCTTAAACAAGACAAATGAAAATATACACTTAAATATTTTAAAATAAAACTACAGATCATGCATATAATCTTAAAAGTAAAATTAAATCGAAAGACTTAATACCAAATAAGGGTTATTTTTTTCTAATCTTTCCCTACCTGTTCTGTTCCCTAGATTTAATCAATTTTGAATACTTTTTGATGTTACTTAAATTCTCTCTATCCATATTTTTAAATTATAGTGTTGTCTCTTAATTTATAAGTTACTTTCTGTTATGGTAGATAAGGATCTTTTTTCCATCCTCACAACTTTTGGATTAAATTAACAGTCAAGTTTTAGAATATTACTACAACTGTAGTATTGCTAATGGCTGAGCTAAGTAGATACTATATGGCTTTTCATTTTTGGTACAACATATTTGTCTTCATGGAATTAATAATTTTCTAGTTTTTAATTTTTTTCTATTTTCTTTGTAATGATTAAGTTCTCCATTGACCTCTTAGTAAATTTTTAGTTGATCAGACTTATCAGATAATCTCATAGTTTTATGTTCTTACTCTGCAAACTCTCTTTTGGTTGACTAGTCACTTTCTAAGCCTGTTTACCTGTCTCTCATCCTGGAACTCCCTTTAGATTCTCATTTTTGTTTGTGCTTCTATTTCCTGGGTCTAATGACCTGTGCTTTCTTGATATATGCTCTCATTTTGTTGGAGCCGCCAAATACAAGATAAATTTTTGAAACCTTGCATTTCTGAAAAATACCTTCAATCTGTTTATTTTATTCTAACAATTGAAGAGGAGCATAGAATTCCAGGTTAAAATAATTTTCATTCTGAAATTTGAAGATTTGTTTCATTGTCTTCTAGTTTCCAGTGTTTTAATTCAAAAGTCTAATACCATTTTGATCCTGAATCCTTTTGTCTCTCTTCATGGAAGCTTCTCCTTCTCCCTGATATTAAGAAATGAATCATACTGCTTTTAAGAAATTTTCTGTACCTTGGTGTGGGTCCTTCTTATTTCATTTTTTGGCACTGGGTGGTTCCTTTCAACTTATACTGGACTCTTAAAATTACTTATGAGAAACTTTTTTGTGTTTCTTGATAATTTTAATTTTCTGTTTTTCTTTAGCTCTTATCATTTGGTTTTGCTGGATTGAGCCTCTGCTCTATTGTCTTATCCTTTCTCTCTTATTTTCAATCTACATTTCCTCTGGTTTCTGGGAGGATTTCCTACTTTTTCTTCTAATCCTTCCATAGAATATTTAAAGTTCTTCAGTCATATTTTGGAATGGAGCTCTTTTCTTTTGTTCATTGTATAGATTTATGCTTAGTACACCTGATTTGAGCTTTGTGTCTCTCTCTTCCTCTTTGAAGGTCTGATATCCCACAGTCTAGTCCTTCTCTAGATTATGTTTCTGTAAAGGAAAAACCTCTTGTCTCTTACAGGTTGGCCACATAATGTGAGATTATGACCTGGTTTTTGATTTTGGGTTTTGTTTTTTTTTTTTTGAGAGACACATTATAAAGCTGATTGATTACAGGATTAGGGTTTTTTTTTCATAAATGTACATGGTGCCACTGTAGATAGTTATCTAGAATAGGATATGATTTTTTTCAGTCATTTGTGTAATAAACTTTTTGTTAACACCTTTTTAACTACTCTCAATTCTTAGACTTCTGACTAAATACTCACTACTTCAACGTAAGTATTTGACAAACTTGGTGAATGGAAAATTTTAATAGATTCTAATTGGTAGCTATGGTTCCTAAATAATAGTAAGAAAATAAAATTACTATGTCAATATAGGACATAGTTGTTTTTAAGCAAAGTAATGCCATCTAGCTGCTTATGAGAAATTATTTAATATTCATATAGTGCAAGCAGAATATAGAATATGGCAAGAGATTTATGATTAAGGTCTCAGAGACCTCAAAAACATGAAAAGTGCTTGGCGCTTTTAAATATACTTTTGATCAAATAACTTATAGGCTTTGATGCTGTTTTGATTGTCATTGAAAGTATTTATGAAAATTAAAGAAATGCTTATTAAAATAAGGTATGATTTTTCAGCATAGCAGATTGGCAGATTATAAGTTGTTTGGTTATAAATTGATAATACTGCATTTAGATACTGATGGGAATGTAAATTGGAATAATCTTTCTAGGTGGCAGCTTAATCATAGCTCCCAAAATTTCATATATATACTCACTTTCAAACCTACATTCGATTTGTAGGTATTTACACTAGAGCAGTGCGCAATATTTGTACAAGGATGCTCATAACAGCAGTTACAGTTACACAACATCTTCTAACCACCTAAACATTCACCAGTAGGGGACTATTTGATTTATTTGATAGTTTATTCATATCATGGAAAACTATGTGGTCATTAAAAAGAACAGGTTATATGTGTATATGTTTGTGTTCATTTATATGGAATGATGTCTAAGAGTTATTAGATGAAAACATAAAAGTGAGATCATTTGTTTAAAAAGTATACTTACACATGTATGCACATACATCTACATAAATACATGGATATGCATTAACAGTCCTAGAAGTTTATGCAATAAACCATGAGGTTTCTTCTTTTACTTTTCATTTTCAGTTTTTCTGTTTATTTTTAATTTTATTTTTTACTCTGAGCAGATTTTACTTTTATATTTTAGAAGATATTATTTTCATAATTAAAAATTTTTTAAAGAAAATGTTTTTGAAATATGGTATCACGGTATTGTAGTTATTGACTTAACTATTTCAAAATGAATTTAACATTTAATAAATGTTTGAATATAAAACTGCAAGCAAGTCCTTTAAATAATTATTGATTTTTTTCCCCTTGAAGAATGGTTGAACAGAAACCACTGAAATTTATATTTCAAAAAAAAATTTTAAATAAATGCTAATTGTTTTCTTATTTGAAATATGAGACTACCGAACTATAGGTTGAAATTAAGATCACTAATTCCAAAGTTTAAAAGCAAACTTCGAGAGAAAATATAAATTAATCAAAGAAAATGTTTTTACAGTGTAGGTGTCATAAAAGATTGTTGGAGTCAAAATTTCCAGAAAAGGTTAAAAGCTTAGTACATTACTGAACTGGCAAGGTATAAGAGGCCACACCAGCCCCCATGCCAGCAAAAGAAAACAATGAGATGACAGCTTTAGTGTTTGGAGAGAGGTTGTTAACGACAGCTTATTCCTTTATGATTTCAACTCTTGACAGAAGACAGGTCTGCTTGTTGCATCATGGCAGATATATCATTACCTTCTGGCCCTGTCATGACTAAATTGGGGAGGGGGAAGAAACTGTGTTCAGTTTTGAAAATCCAATTAGCTTCTGGAATTTTTGGTCGTTGTTTCTGAGATTGATATGGTAAGCCATTCTTTCTTTGATAGCTATCTGCATCTAGATTGTCTATAGGACTGAACTAATTAACTATCATAATGAAGCATACATATACTTTCTATAGTCAAGTGAAGAGTTATCTATAATACTATAGAACTCTGTGATATTCTGACATTATCCTGAGAAGAATACTACAGGGTCTCCTATGCCTTGTATCTATTTTTCTGCCCATGTCTATACCTGATTTCAAATAACTTTCAAAACAGACCAAGGCCTTTTTACTAAAAGCAAGAGTAAAAATACTGGATTTTACAATTAGGCACAATTTTTACATGAAAAATGTTGGTTATAATTATAATTTGGTCTTTCTTTTTCTCAATTACATGAATATTTGAATTTTGACTTTTTTTTTTATTTTTTTGTCCTTTTTGGTTACCTAAGTGACTCTGGAGACTTACAGAAAGAGAAGGTGTAGGTTTTTGAAAGTATGTCAAAAGCCTTGGGGTTTGTATATGATCAGAATTTCAATGGAGGTTGAGAGAGTTTAAATGCATAGAAGGCAAACATAAAAATCTTGTTTAATTTCTGTCATGTTGTTCTTTTTTGAGTCACTCTGATGTCTTTTTCAAATCTGCTTTTCTCTTGAGCTTTGTGCTACTGTATCCATGATCTGGATTTTTTTTCCCTCTCCTTTTTATTTCACTTTAACTGTTGATCCCTTTTCTATGGTCCTTTAATCAACTGAAGCAGTCTGAATTGCTGAATCAGTGCTGTTTTGGGAGAGAGCGAGTATGTCAGATTGTGCAGGATGAGATTCTCTGGGTAGAAGGGAACACCTCCTGCAGTTATAATCAATGCTGTGGACACTTTGAAAGATCGGAAAAGCTCTGACTTGCTCCAGGTTAAACTTTTAATATAACTTCCCTAGAGAAAAAATGTCATCAATAAAATGGCATAATTAGTTGACAATTCTTGAGTAGCCTGGGTTTAACAAAAGATTAAAGATAGGTCAGGTTTGCATTTCATTGTTACTTGTGGTTTCTGTTGTTTTTTAGCCTTTATACTTTTGTTTTTCTTAAACATGGTTTAAAAACTTGTTTACTTCCAGTATTTATCAACTTACCCCCTGGGTTTCTTTAATTTGAGAAGAACTGAAATCGAAGGAACATCAGCTGTTAGTAGTAGAAAATAATCTAAACTTTTACTTGAAATAACAGAGACAGTAGGTGGTGGAAGTAGATAATTTGTTTATGAAAGTATAGTTTGGGCTTTAAGCTTAAATCAACAAGCTTTACATTAAATTTACATAATCAGTAAAATACGATATTTTAAAGAAAATAATGTCCAGCATGTGAATTTAAGGATAATTATTAGCTTCCAGGGATTATTGTTGAATAGTATTTCATGCTTCTGATTTTATTTGCCTCTGATATCTTATTTGCTTTTATTCAACTGTTTGTACGATTCAAATAAAAGGCATTTTTAAAAATATTAATTCCAATATAAATTGCCTAGGTCAACACATATTAGTAATTCTAACTAATGCCTAATTATTAAAGATTTAATTTGAAAAAGACACATATACTAATTACTTATTTCTTATTTTTAATATTATTTCCTCAAATTAAGACTGAATTTCAGCAGTAATTCTGAATAGTAACAGAACAGTATTTTAACTCTTTTTATCAAGAACATAGAGTCTTTTGTTTTCCTGGAGAGAAAACAATAAAATTTGTAGTTAAGTGTTATGAGAATTAGGTAAAGTACAGTTGGTATACTTTGTGTATTTAGAATCCTGTTAATTTTATATTTTAAAATGAATATACTCTTATCAGTTTATTCCAAATATAATATAATTAGTAACCCCATACTACCAAGAATGCATTAAGATACCATCAGCCTTAAGATAGGTGGTGTTGCTTTGTGTTTATAATCCTTATTGGAAAGAAGATGATACCATGTTTATGAAATGAATATACATAGATGAGTATGCCTCCTAAAGATTGAAGCTTTTGGAAGAAGGCTAATTAATAGTGAAGAGCAAAAATAGTGTGTTAGTTATAATACTGCAATTTTTAATAAAAAATATTGTTTCAAGGCCACTCACATTTGACTTTTTAATATCGTAAGATTTCAATATTAGGTTAGGAGTGCCATGTAGAAATGGCATAGCATAGCAAACTGCTATTTTTTGTTACCTAGAGTTTAAGTTGTAATGAACATATATACTATAATTTAAATTCTGAATGAAAATAAGTTATTTCACAGTTAACTTTTTTATAAATTAAAACTATGGAAGGAAATATTCTAATATCACTGGAGAAAATTAATATTTGTAAGAAGGTCTCCTTTGGCCTTTTATTTCTGCAGTAATACAATGATAATTATAAATGATATAAATGTTTCCCCAAAAGAAACTTGTTTAAAAAATTAGGGAAAGTACCGTTAAGTAGGCAGTTCAACTTTACTATTCCTTTTGATAATGAAAACCAGTCCTTTTGTTATAATTTTTAGTTTTCTTATACAAGTGTTACTGAAACAGCCATTTTAAAACAATTCTTTCAAATTGTTATCTTTGTGATTATATATATAGATTGGAAACATAGTTTAAAAAGGATACAATTTAAGATATGAAATAATATGTCTATGCATTTATGTATTTCTGGTATGGTACAGCTTGAAAATAGGATATTAAATAACTCACTATTATCAATTTATTTCTTCGTTAAAAAAGAGGTATGTTTTGAAACATTTATGATTACACATATATGCACAAACACACATGCCTACATACCTACAAATATCTGTGTATGTTAAAAATTCCAAATTTCTAACCTAGAAATTAAAAAAAAAAATAAACCATTATTTGAAAGACTTGTCAGTTCTTTTGGGAAATAAGTACTTGCTTATTCATACCATGAGCTGCATATTTGAATAAAATTATCTTTTCTTACAATGCATTGGTCTTGAAAATATTTAAGAGAACATTTATCTAGAGAAGCAGATGCCAAGAATATTTTTAAACTTTCTTAAAGAAGTGTAATGTACTTTTTAGTTTGCATTTTCTAATAGCAAAAAATTGTCTTTTCATTAAACTTTGCAGGCACATTTACTTAGTATCTTAATGGTTTGAAAATATACTGCCCTATTGAATGGTGTGTGTTTGTGATGAAAAACTTAAAGAAGTTAAATGCTTCTATCAGAACAAATTTAAACTATTGGTTATTGTCTTTTTTTCCCGGAAATTAGCAAATTATAACATCAAAGCCTATATAGCAAGGTATGTAATAGGCAGGTCATTCACTGCTGCAGGCATTTTCTCTCTTTCTAGGATGCATTTGTTTAGTTTCTCTCCCTTTCTGCCTGTGGCACTGTATGGTGAAATTCAGAGATCCAAGAAATCTCTCGGGTGGAAAATAACTTATACAAAATTTATAAATGGTGTTGCTTTTTCATTATTGCCCATCCAAGACAATTTGCAATGTTCACTTTAGACAAAAAAATTGGGTTGTGTAGGAAGCACTTAACAATAATACATTAGCAAGTCTAAAGCCATGAGTCTATTTTAAAAAGGAAATGTATTTTGAGATAGTCAATACTATATAAACAATTAAAAATATTGACCCAATAATTTCCCAAGGCTCCTGCATTTATTATTTTGGTGTAATAAAATAAAAAAAAATTTAATCTTGAAATGAAAAACAGGCATAGTGTTTGTATTTTATGATTAAATTAAATAAATTTGTTTATTTAGCCAGAGAGGTTTAGTTATTTGAGTTCGCTATTGGAAATTTAATTTTTACTCTTCAAGTGAATCATTTGCTTAAGCATTTTGTTGTAACATATTACAGAAACACTTTTCTTAGAAGAGAAAAAAATTGGCATGAATGGTGTTAACTTGTTATATTGTGTGCTTCATGATGCTCAAATCTGTATAAATGCCATAGGCAGCGGGATTTAAGATTGCTTTTGAAAAGAGACTACAGTCTGCCCTCTGTATCCTTGGATTCCACATCCCTGGATTCAACCAACTGCAGGTTGAAAATATTTGAAAAAAATGGATATTTGCGTCTGTACTGAACACATAAAGACTTTTTTTTTTGGTCATTATTCCCTAAACAATACAGCATAACAACTATTAATGTTTATATAGCATTTACATTGTATTAGGTATTATATGTAACCTAGAGATGATTTAAAGTATATAGGATGTTGTATGTAGGTTATATGCAAATACTAGGCCATATGATATAAGGGCCTTGAGCATCTGTAGATTTTGGTATCCTTGGGGGTCCTGGAACCAATTCCCCATGGATACGAAGGGATGACTATATGTGTGTGTGTGTGTGTGTGTGTGTGTGTGTGTGTAATTGGATATAAATAATTGTTTGTATAAAGAGTCTTAATTCCTTTTTTTAATCTCTGAGAACTTCTTATGTAAGCTCTAATAATGCTCTTTATGGTCATTTTTTCCCTTAAATTTAAGTATATTTGAATTGTCTTCAGACAAATAATTTTAACATTAAGAACTGGTTTCCATGATCATCACTTAAGTGCAATTTGGGAATAACACCAATTGGGTATTGGACAGAGGTAGGGGCTGGGGGAAAGGGATGGGAGTATACCTACTTGATGAGTGTGATGCGCACTGTCTGGGGAATGGACACACTTGAAGTTCTGACTGGGGGGGATAGGGGGTGGAGGGAGGGGATGGGTGCACACCTACATGATGAGTGCGATGTGCACTGTCTAGGGAATGGACAGACATGCTTGAAGCTCAGACTCAGGGGGATGGGGGAGCATGGGCAATATATTATAACCTGAACTTTTGTACCCCCATAATGAGCTGAAATAAAAAAAAAAAAGATTGGCTTAAAGAAGCATTTAGAAGAAAGACACATAATTGTCTCACCTTTTTGAGCTTCTACAATTCTATTTGTTACTTTCTTAATGTATGGGAATGATACAGTTCAGCCTTTTACATACAGTAGTTTTAGGAAGTACTTCCTGTGCTGTAATCCCCTATGTACCATACTACACCTGTAACAACTTGCATTATAAAAGTTGTTTCATTTTGACAAATTTTATGTATGTGTGTGTTTCCCACTAAACTGTAAGCTCATTCCTGTGCTGTAATCCCCTATGTACCATACTACACCTGTAACAACTTGCATTATAAAAGTTGTTTCATTTTGACAAATTTTATGTATGTGTGTGTTTCCCACTAACTATAAGCTCATTGAGGACAGGGACCATACATTTCACTATTGCCTGACAGTGTAGTTTAGTGTATAGGAACACAGGCTTTGGGTTAAACATTCCTAGTGACCAGTTTTAGATTTGTGACTTAATTGTATAATTTGGTCAAGTGTTATGAACTGTCTTAGTCTCAGTTTTCTAATTCATAAAATGAGCATAATAATAATACCAAGATCATAGGATTATCCTGAAAATTAAATAACAAAATGTATGAAAAGCACTTTCGACTGTGCCTAAGATGATTCTTAGAACTTTTTATAGATGGATAAATGAATTTTTATTAGCAAAAGAGAGAAATATCATTTATTGGTAGACTTCATCCTTTTTGTTAAATCTATTGAAAAATAATAGTATGTGATTTCAGTCTCCTGTTCTTAAATAGGAACATGATGTATACAGATTCTTATTATAATGGTTGTCACATGAATATTTAATGCATGTTGATAGTGATGGAAGTGGAGATGGCAATTATTTAGTGTTTTGTTTTTCCCCATTTTCTTTTACAAATCTTGCCACTCTATATCCTATTCCTTATAAAGCATTATCAGGTGAGTTTCTTCTGGGTCTCTGCTTGTATTGGCAATGAGTTTTCTGGATTCCTATTGTCAGCTATTCTAAAGACTCAGAGGTCATGAGATTAGGTTAGTGTTAGCACTGCATTGGAGGTTTAGATAAGATTCTCATATCATCCACAAGGCATAACTAATACCATCTTCAAGGCATAACTGTACCTAGAAAGGAGAAATCTAAGAGTTCTGATAATGATTTTTTAACACAGTTGTTGATAGCAAACATTTTGTTCTAACCTCCTCTGTCAAATTCGTTCTTTTATTTATCCATCAATCCTCCATTTCATCTATAGATCCATAAAGTATTTATTGAAGGCTGAACATTATTCTCAGTTTAGAGAAGTATAGTGGTGAATAAAGAATAGTGCCTGCCCTCAAGACATCATAGTTTAATGAGGGGGAGACAAGCAGATTCAGCACAGCATGATATGTACCAAAAACTATACGCATAGGGTACCATGGGTAAGAATATTGATGGCATCTCTTAACTCTTATCTATCACTCTAGGAGCGATATTTACATAAAGTTTTTTAGTATGAGTAGGCACTGGAAGTGGGGAGAGATATTCCAGACAGAGAGATTAGTTGAATACAGCTTGAGCATAGAATTTGATGTGAGAGGGTATAAAGCTGAGGCTGCAGAGATCATGGGGTCTTATGTGTCCCCTTATTTGTAAATTATTTTAAGGGTACGGCACATCATTGAGGGGTTTCTAAATAGGGAAATGACGTGCTCAAATTTGTGTTCTAGAAAGTTAATTCTATGATAAGTCTGAAGAGTAGATTGTGTGACCAGTAAGGTACTATTGAAGTTATATATATATGAGAAGAATGGTAGACAACTATTGAAGAACCAGTGTGTGTGTATAGAAACGGAGAGAAAAAAGGAAAGATTAAGAATAGAGAGGAGCAATAGGACTTGACGACTGATTGTATTTGTGAAGTGAAGGAAAGGGAAGAGTCAAATATGACACCTAGGTTTCTGACTTGTGTAATGGGGGAGATGGTAATATCATTAATTAAGCCAGGGAGTACTGAAGAGGAGTGAGCTTTTAACCTTGAGGGAATTGAAAATCCTATTTTACACATGTTGTTTTAAGCTATATATACCACCAGACTCTTCCCAAGCCATTTGTATGACATAATACCTTTGACTCAACTTTCTGACTCCATTATATCCTTCTCTCTCATTGATAGGTATACTTTATCATGCAGATACTTTGAAGAATCATTGTAGCCATGAGTCTAAGCCCCCTGTTATGAAGTTGCAAGAAAAAGGATAATTAATCATAACATAAATAGTATCTCCTACTGTCGTGCAGATTAATTTATACTGTGACTTAACTTGCTGGTACTTTTGTATTTTCTTTTCTCTGAACATCTTTATTAAAAACTACTAAGCAAAGAGCTCATTAGATAATAGTGGGAAAAATTGTGAAAACATTTCATATTTCATGTGTATAGTTGGATGAAATCTGTCTACTAATATATAATGGTGAATGAAAGACGTCAAATAGATGGATATTTAATACCACATTCAGCATTTATACTATTACAATATTGGTCATGCTCTTCTTTCCCAAAGAAGTAACTGCTACATTTAACTTTTAAATTTTCATCAGCTGGGCCTGTAGTCCTAGCTACTTGGGAGGCTGAGGCAGGAAGATTGCTTGAGCCCAGGAGTTTGAGGCTGCAGTGCTCTATGGTCACGCCCGTGAATAGACACCGCGCACCAGCCTGGGAAACATAGTATTACAGTTTTAATTTCAAAAATTAATCTAATTCTTTCTATTTCCCTTCTAATTCAAAAATTTCCTCCTAATTAAAATAAGAACTATTGTTTTGCAAAAGATATTGCAGATATTTTTAATATTGAATTTTTTTATTTTAATGTATTCTTTAATATATCATTAACTGCTTAGGGAATGGAGAAAGGAAGTTGCTATACTAAAATGTTGCTGTTAACTGAAAATATAGAACTAGTGAAGCACCTGGCACATAAACACATTCAGCAGTTTTCACTCCACAAAAATTTAAAACAATTAACAAGCTCATCCATGTCTAGATAGGCATAAGTAAATTCCTTGCAGGAGAAGACTTTGAATTAGAACAGCAGATGCAGAGTAGACAGTATGTGTATCAAGTAGAGCTGGGTTCATCAAGTAGAGATGGTCTGTTTGCATAGAAATTAGAAAGGTAGAAGCCAGACATTTGGATTGTCAGTGTTGTGGAGTGGGAAGAAGTGGAAGGTTTGGGAAAATGGTGGTTGGTGAACTGTAAAGTGGGAACAAAGGAGCAGGTTTCAGGAAATAACCTGTTTGCAAGAAGGAATACTTACATGTCTGCTGGGCTAAGAAATATGCTTATTTCCTATTTCTCACTGCATTTGCATATTAACATTAGTTGTTATTTGGGAGAGTGCCTCTTAGGCCTTTTGTTCGCTCTGCCATCACTTTTGATACCCCCTTATTGCTTTTTCTAAAGTTATATCTGGAGACACAATATAGTACAACCTTGTAGACTTACAGTGTTCCTTCTCTCACTTACTTGTTGTGGGCCTTAGAAAAGTTATTTAGCCTAGTTAGTCATCTTTTTCTCCTTCAGTGGAATAAGGGAGGCATACTTAGATGAGCCCTAAAGTGTAGCATCGATAGTTTTCAAGTACATACATGCCAGATTTTATGTTTATAAACCTCCAATTGGGTAATGAATATGGGAGTCTTTCTTACAGATCGTTATAAAAACAATCATGGAAAACTTGACCTAAATCCTTTATTTATTGAGTGACATTTATTTATCAAAGATGCTTTGATAGGAAAGTTACTCATTTGTTTGTATTAGCATTAGTAAAAGTACTTTCTTAGCTTACTATCTTACTGTATATGATACTTTGGAAGATATAGCTGATTTTGTCTGTTATTATAGCAATGTAAAGGAACTCAGAGAAAATTTAAAAAATGCTTTTCTTTCCTGAGAATATTTTCTTCTTTAGAACAGATAACCGTATTTATTCAATTACTACCAATATGAAGAA
This sequence comes from Eulemur rufifrons, assembly GCF_041146395.1. NCBI lineage: Eukaryota > Metazoa > Chordata > Mammalia > Primates > Lemuridae > Eulemur > Eulemur rufifrons. Next base: position 64,214,182 of record NC_090999.1, on the reverse strand, counting down.
AACGCAAATTGAAAAATAGAACAATTTGTTGATAATTTTCATAAGGCTACATATTCATGAAATCATTCAAGATTTGCTGTCATAAGTTATTTAGAGAATGAGACATGATTTTTGAAAATGAAATGAATTTATTTTTGTCCTAGCCTTTACAGAAATTCCCAACCTTGATTTCAGTTTCCAAGTCTTAACTTATCCAGAAAAGTATAGCTAACCATGTTCCTACTAGTATCTGATGCTTCAAGCCTTAAATGGTAAAAGATAATGCTAGTAGATAAAAACTACTCTTACTGAAATCATACATTCTAGAACTACTTACATCTGAAAAGCATTTACAGAAATTGTAATAGGCAGAAAATAGAGAAAGGATCCATAAAACCATATAATTACCCAATTTACCTTTTACTACCAATTTAAATTCAATGTGCTTATATTAAATTTTTATAATATATTAATTGAGTGTCTAAGACTATTCCTTAAGTGACATTTTGGGATTAAAAACAAACAAAACCACTGGTGATCGTTTGTTCTATGTAGATTTGATCAAAACATGGTCAATGCTGGGTATGTTAAAATTTTTCTCTTCTCAAACTGACATTTCTCTTTTGTAGCTGCTTAGAACAGAAGGCACAAGTAGAATTATGATCATGAAAGGGATTAAAAGAAAGAATATAATTATGGTCCAAAGTATTCATCTTTCTTTTATAGTGTGCAATATATAGTAATCATATATTAATTATCACCAGGCAGTGGTCATATTCAAAAAGCATACTTTTTTTGATTACTGCCACATGAGATTAATTTATTATCATTTTAAAATTTGTTTTTACCATTGAAAAATTACTGCTGAGAACTATAATCAGATGTTTTTCTAGTAATAAAATTTATTTGTTGGTAATATTACAAATTTTTCCTTGAGACATCCCTATGCCTTACTTGAGCATTGCTCTTCCCTTTACTTTAGATTTCAAGAAGAGACAGAGAATAAAGCTAATTTCATGGAACTTTCCATAAAACCTTTCGAGTTCTGCATTGGCCTCCATGATCTCTCACTGTATTCTAGCAATCACAAATTTTGAATGGGGAAAATTTTTTTTTCCTTAAGAGGGGAAATACCTATTTAGAAGTATTAATAAATAGAAGATTTCAATTAGAATGATTTGAAATGTTTTGGGGTTTTAAGAAAGAACAAAATAAGTTTTCATCTTCCCCTCTTATTGCTAGAACAATAATTTTAATTTGCCTTTCAGTTTAACTATTCGTTACTACTTCTAGACAGGCTTTTAGTATACCATGTTCAAGCATGATAAAAATACTGAAATAATGTCAATTCACTTTTTACTACCCAACAGAAATACCAATTTAATTTAAGGAATTACAAATAAATATTATTATTTAAATAACAATGTATTCCAAATTAAAATTTAATAGAGTAGTTCTTGATTTTCCTATATATAAGTTTGCCAATATTTTCTTTTTCAGTCTTTTCTTTTTCTGCCATATTTAACCTAAAGCCAATATGCTTTTAGGAAAAAAAATAACATCATCATAAAAATGTTTGAAAACAATTTTGAATTCAGATATTATCTTTGAATAATCTTTCACATAAGAACAAAATGAATTTCTGCCTTTTATGAGAGGTAAAATATTGTAATCTTTGAATAATTGTTTAGATAACATATGGTGCTTTTTACATATTATGAAGATGCTCCTTGGACATAACAAACAATAGAATATATACATGGAGTTGTTTATCAAGTATAGTGACATTTACCTAGAACAATGGATTGCTGTGCTGCCTTTTTCCATTTATTCTCACTTGCTTCTTTTTCTTTTCCTCCCAGTCAAGTTTATATATTTAAGGAATTGGTTGGGTTTAAGAAGGGTTTCTCAATCTCAGAACTATTGGCATTTTGGGTCTTACTAATTCTTTGTTGTGGTGGCTGTCTTGTGCATTGTAGGTTGTTTAGCAGCATCCCTGGCCTCAACCTACCAGATGCCAATAGCATCTTCTCAATTTTAACAAAAATGTTTCCAGACATTGCCAAATGCCCGCTGGGGGGCAACGATGCCCCCAGTTGGGAACCACTGGGTTAAAGTTTAGTGCAGAGCAACTCTTTACCGTGCACATAAAAGTGTAGTTTGAGATTTTTGGTGAACAGACTTTTTAAAATTTCACATAAATGGTATGATTGAAATTGTACTACATCTCTGAACAATGTTAGAGAATAATATTATTTTTGTGCTAATTTTTAGAAAGTAAAATATTGGCTACATACAGAGAACCTGGATCAGTTGGCATGCTCACACATTAATGGTATAAATATAAATTAACATTAACCACTTTGAAAACTAGAAGTATCTACTAAAGTTGACTGTACATGCACCTTGTGACTCAGCAGTTCCACTTCCAGATACTTAAATAGACAGTACTATTTGTAGTGAATTTCATATAGCCAATTGATTCTCATAGAATGCTTTTGTTGGTTTTTGCTGAACTCTTGTATCCATAGCCATACAGTGGTTACATTTGAAACCGTCGGTTGCGATGTGATATGAATAATTGTTGTTATTTTCATTTATATTAACAAGATAAAAGTGAAGCAAGAAAGATGTATTTCAGACTTCATTTAATTTGTCAATTATGTGAATACCTTCTTTGAGTTCAGATTATAGTTTTCAAATATTGGCAGAATATTTCCTTAACGTTTTGTGCTACTCACAGTGTAACAGCTATAGATAAGACACACTTTTAAGTTTAATTTCTATTGACATTTTTCCATTAGTTTCTTAAGTCTAGACCATCGACAAAATGATAAATGAAGCCCTGATTTGTAGCATTTGCCAATTTTCTTGGTGTAACTACTCTGGACATGGTAATTTCAAACTGCTAATGTGATGCTACTGAACATAAGAGTTGGGAAGAGATGCAAAGTATCCCACCATTCTATAATATCTCCATCATACAGACACAATAGACATAAGTAACCCCAAGAGCATAGTAGTAAAATTACTAGAAAGTAATGAGTATTTTATTTTTCTAATATGTTTTATTTATTTTTAAGATTATATAATTTGATTTTAATAGTGGTTTTGTTTAACAACAGACTCACAAAATTTCTGAAAATATAACAATAGACTCTCATGAACCAGTATGATATATCTGGTACAGCACTCTTCTTAACAATGATGTGTGTAGTAGTACTATTCGTGTAGCTAAAAACTGAAACCATCTTAATGCCCATCAGTAGTAGAATAGTAGCTCTAATTATTGTAATTATTATCTAATTATTCCATAAATCGAATTCTTAATTCTAATAAATTCAAATTGTCCTATATTTATACAATTGAATATTTTACTGCAGCAAGAATGAACAAACTTACAACTACATGCAACAATATGGATGCACTTCTCAACCTTATTGTTGAATTAAAGGAGCCAATCACAAAGAATACAATCACAAAGGAGCCAATCACAAAGAATACTGTGATTTCATTTATAAATAGTTTAAAAACATTCAAAATTAATTTATGGTGTTAGAAATCAGGATAGAGTTTAAACTTAAAGGGATGCGTGACTTTACAATAGGGGCTTCTAGGGTCTTGGTATTTTTTTTAAATCTGAGTGCTACTTACATGGATGTGTTCACTTTGTAAAGATTTATTAAGCTGTACACTTAGTGTTTGTGCACTGTTCTGTATGTATGTAACACTTTAATAAAAAGTTCACTAGAAGAAAGAATATTGGCTGAATTGGAAGATGTATATGGGAACTCAGAAATTAGTACATTTGAAGGGCAACTTAACTATTAATAATTAAGCCCAGTTGAGATACAAAGGCTACTCGTAAGTTACAACAAAGAGTTGGGTTTTTTCCTTCCATCTGTAGTTTTGTGCTTCAGTTGAAATGCTTGCCATTCCTTGAACTCAGCTGGTACTCTTACTACATTGCCTCTACTCTTGTTTTTCTTTCTATCTGAAAGCCACCTTCTTAATCTCTGCCTACTAGAATTTCTTTTTTTTTTTTTTTTTTTTTTTTTTTGAGACAGAGTCTCACTCTGTTGCCCAGGCTAGAGTGAGTGCCGTGGCGTCAGCCTAGCTCACAGCAACCTCAAACTCCTGAGCTCAAGGGATCCTCCTGTCTCAGCCTCCCGAGTAGCTGGGACTACAGGCATGTGCCACCATGCCCGGCTAATTTTTTCTATATATATTTTTAGCTGTCCATATAATTTCTTTCTATTTTTAGTAGAGGTGGGGTCTCGCTCTTGCTCAGGCTGGTCTCGAACTCCTGAGCTCAAACAATCCGCCCACCTCGGCCTCCCAGAGTGCTAGGATTACAGGCGTGAGCCACCGCGCCCGGCCTAGAATTTCTTAATATTCTTTTCATATGTAAGTCATTCTTGAATTATTGTAGGTATGATTTCCATAAGAGTAGTTTTTATTTACTGGTATATCTTTTACCATATAATAATTGAAGATTAGTGTGGACAGTTAGATGTACTTTTTTGGGTTCAGGAATATTATGCGATTGAGGTACTACATGTCTGACTGCCGAATAAGTGGGACATTGTTGTTGAAGGCTTCCACTATTGCATCAAATAAAATTTCCAATTTCATAGCCTATTAGTTATCTCCATTGTCGTTATTATAACTACCCAATATACATTTTCGTTAGAGTGCTTTGTCATCATCTGCATATTATCAAGCATATTTATAATCACCTTTGAAATAATTTTGAATTTTAGGAAAACATGGTAGACAGTGAGAAATTTCAAATTCCCTTTCCAGTAAGTGGTCTTGTAGGACACATACGCTTCACTATTAATAGTAACTCGTGGTCAGCTGTGGTCCTGGAGGTAATAAAGTATTGCTATGTTTCTAGACCTCTGAATTTGAGACTAATTAAAAATCCCAAAATCAGTTTGAATGTAGGTTGGACTGACTGAGTGTCATTTCTTGTCTGATCGTGTAAGCATCACAACCTTGCTGATTAGTGAAGATAGGTTGAGACTGCTGCTGTCTCTGATAGTGTAATGTTGTTCACTTGCAGTACTTGACAGTCCACTTATGAACACCCTCCAGCTGATATGTTCATGCCTAGGTTAAGAGTATAGGTCAAGTGGCTTACAAATGCTAACTACCAGTTTGAATAGAATTAATTTGTACTTATGTAGTTGATAAACTCATTTTTTTCTATGTAATTCTATATTAGAATGCTTCTGAGAGTTTGTATCTTGTGCTTTATTTCTTAGAGGGTCCAATTTAATTTTTAATTTTATTTCTTCCAGTATTAGAACAGGTTTAACTTTTTACGTTTATTTTGTTTTTTTTTCTGAGATGTAAGAAAAATCAAGTTATGTTGCTTAAATTTTTTTATAAGTAAAGTTCTTTTAACAATATTTTCTACTTCCTTTGGCATCAAGAAGCCAACAATTATACTTTCCTAGAGCAACTTGTTTTCCTCATACGCTCCATGCTTCTGGTGTTGGCACACTTGTTTTTACTAGTGTCTCTTGCATGCAGAATTTTAGATTTTTACAGTATAAAGTTATAGGCAAGTAGCCAGCTGTCACATTCTTGAGGTCAGATACAACTACCATATATGAGATACACTGTTTTGGCTTCATACTACTTGCCAGATTGCTAAGCAGATGTTCTAGGCTATAATTCAGGAAACTGGGACCTCTTGAAACATTCCCTGAGAGTCACTTTTGACATCTCTGAATCATTTATTTAAAGGTAATTAGTTCTAGTAAAAATGAAAATGCATTGATAGGGAAAAACCAGAATTATTTTACAGTGTTTTGGAGTTGTAGCCATGATTAGAAACTTGATTCTGGATGTGTATAAAATGGTAGAAAAGTATTTATTTTAACATAGGAATGTATTACAATTGAGCACTTTTCTGCTTTTTTATTTTTTAATTCGGAGACTCTTACCAAAAAAAATTATTTCTTTTTATAGACTTTACTGACTACCACTTGACTTTGTGTTACATTGAAGAACTTACAAGCTTTCCATTTTTGTGCAGAAAATATGTCCAAGAAGAATGTTGAGTTTTACTTCTTTTCTAATATATCCCAGTACATGTCTTGTTACTTTTCTGATACTGCCCTTCAGTATTTTTTATTGGTACTGCAATTTTGATAATTAATACAAAGCTCCCTTATCTAAATTTGGAACTATTCTAAATCTATAGCTTTTTTCTATGTCTATCATTAATATATCAATGGCACAAAAATAAAAATTTAAACTAGATTACTTAACTCTTATGATCTAAAAGTTGGAAAAACACTTAAAAAATAAATCCTTTGTGATGTGTTCATTTAGATCTCTTTGTCCATACTTACATCATAAAAGAGCCACATAACTTGTGTTTATATCAGTGTATTTCACTTGTAATGTGCATTGTGCTTTGCAGAGAAGTGCTTTACACAAAAACAATATAAAATTCAATATCTTGTTATTTGGAAAATTCTTAGGCCACCATATTTTAAGGAAGATGAGAGCAAATAGTAAGAATAAACATCTAAATCTCATTTATATTTGCCTATGGATGAATTTGAATTTAAAGTTACCCTGGGTCCATCGGACATTCAGGATACTCATAACAAACGCTTCAATCAAACTAATGAAGTCTCAGTGTAAAAATCGAACTCTAAAATCGCCTCTGTTCTTGCTCAGTTCTTTTATTTTTCTCATTTCATATTTTGAATGAATAGCATTACAATGAGATTGATGCAAAACACCAATCTCAGCAGTTCTTCCAGAGTTGTAGAAAAGTAATCGAAGGTGTTTACAAAACTTATCCTGGTTCCTAAGCCTAAGTGCATATATAACCTTAACTTTGCATAACTTCCAGTTACTGCTGGACTAAAAATTGTATTCCAATAAGAAAAAACAAAAAAACAGAAGGATTGGTAATGGTGCTTTTAGAAATGAAAATGAAGCAGAGCTACTATGTCTCCAGAAAATTAATGATTTATATACATAAGCCCTTATTTGATAATTTATAGTTGAATTTTAGTAATCTGTCTCCCTCTCCTCTTCCTCTTCTTCCCTTTCTCTTCCATTTTCTCTCCGTCTCACCTCTCTCTTTTTCTTACATGCATACACTCACAAATTAGCAAGTCATAATACTAGGGTATCAAATTGCTGTTTTGTCAATTCTCAGATGCACATTTTCTTCATATTTTAACACCTCAAATTGGATGCAGCTGTCTTTTCTTCACCCAAATTTAGAACCAATAGAGAGAAAAAGTCAGGTGATAAGAATCAATGTATCTTCTTTATAACTAATAAATAATAGATTAGAAAATAGGTCTGTTAGCCAAATGGGCTAGCTGATACATCTCCCCAGAATTAGCCAGATTTACAGGTGTCCCCATGTGAATCTTACGGTACTGAGCAGAGAAGAATGTGTGTTTGGGGAGGGGGGGGCAGCTGGCTGCCCAGGGGAGAGCAGAGGGAGGAGGAAGAGGGTAAGCCACAAACAGCAGTTCATCAATCACATAGGTTATCCATATGCTGGGGAAGGATGAGCAAGGGATGGGAGGAAGGCAGGAATTGTTAGTCCACGTGGAGACTAGCTGAGTGGGGCTGAGTGTTCCCCCAACACAGTGAAGCCAAGGTCTGTAGTCCAGATCTCACTCCAAAGCCGAGCCCTTTATCCTTTTCCAAAGTTTTCTAATTCACTAGGGTACTTTAAAAATACAGATTCCCAGGCTCCTCTCTAGGAACATATTTATTTTGTATTCTATCCTCTCTATCTCTGGGATCCTTTTTGCCTCATCTTTCTACTTAGGCTTTTTCTTGCTGCCAACACTTACTGACTTCTCTTAGTTTCTTTGTTTCTTGGATAAGTAGATTCCTTTCTGGCAGATTCCAGGCTGTCTTCATTTTGGGATGAGGCTTTTCTTCTCAGTGACCTAAATTCCAACACAATTGAATCTCTTGCATTATTTTCTTCCTCTGTCTTTGCTTATGTTGTCCTGCTTAGTTCCCTTGAGATGAGTCTGACCTCATTTTGACCTCACTGTTGTCTTTATACCTCACCTCCTACATTTATTCTGCAGTACAGAATAGCCCATCAGTCCTAGCTGGGCTAATAGATTTTGCTTGCACAAGAAGCTTTTTAGCACTTAAAAAAATGTTTCAAATCATATAGTGTTAATATCCTCACTTTTGTCCACACATCCTGCCTTAGGATTAGCTTCTTTTTTGATGAATTAGCATTCAAGAAACCAACATTTGCATTTTATCACATCTGCATTAGACCACATGGAGGGAACCATCATTCCATGGTGAATTTTGCAGGAGAGGGTTTTACTACATGAAGCACCTAGATAAATGCACTAGAATGAGGGTGAAAAAATACTCTTTTTTATTTCTTTCAGAATGAAAATTAAAGTATGCCATATTTGCCAGTGTATAAAGCATATTAAAATTATACTCAAGAATTGGAAATCTGAGGCAGGGAAAAATTCGTGTCTATTCATGGAGTATGAGGGCATAGCCTGGCAAATAGAAGATATTGTCAATGTATTGCATTTGATATTTTTGTACTGTGACTTAAAACTTAGTATCATAAAGCTGTACTTATTGAGAAATTTGGTGTCTCTGCTCAGATAATCACCAAATTGATTCTACAACAGAAAGGAGGAAACTAAAGATAATTTGGGAAATCAGAAAAGCTGTTCTTTAATAGTGAAAGCCCTTTAGTAGTGAAACAGAGAATTAGGACTCTGACTCAAATTTTACTGTCTTGATTTTAGATTATTTTCACCATTAAATGCATTGGAGATTATGTTTGTCTTCTTAGGTGGTAAGAAATAGGTTGAGCTTTTTTTCTAATACAGTAGTGCCCCCCCCATCCATGTTTCACTTTCTGCAGTTGCAGTTACCTTCAGTCAACTACAGTCTGAAAGTATTAAATGGAAAATTCCAGAAATACACAATTCATAAGTTTTAAATTGCACATCATTCTGAATAGTATCATGAAATCTCAGACCATCCCACCTTGTCCCACCTAGGACATGAATCATCCTTTTGTCTAGTATATCCAGGTTCTATATGTTACCTATCAGTCACTTAGTACCCATCTCCTTTATCAGATGGCTGTCAAGGTATCACAGTGCTTATATTCAAATAACTCTTATTTAATAATGGTCCCAAAGCCCAAGAGTAGATATTGTGATAATTTTTTTTATTTTATTATTAGTTATTGTTATTTATCTCTTACTATGCCTAATTTATAAATTAAACTTTATCATAGGTACATATGTATAGGAAAAAACATAGTATATATAGGGTTCAGTACTATCTATGGTTTCGGGCATTCACTGGAGGTCTTGGGACATATCCCCCGAGTATAAGGGGGAGCTACTGTGCTCATTTGTAGAATTATTTATTCATTCGTTTAACAAATATTTATTGGGCATCTGACATATATACCAGGCACTGTTCTAGATAATGGTGATACGTGAGCGAGTAGGCAAAAATCCCTGCTTTCATGGAAATTTTCATTCTGCTGGTATTATCATAAAAGTTAGAAATGCTTTAAGTATGATATAGCTTAATAGTTAGAAAATCAGTGCTTTAAGTAGTAATGCTGATTTTTTTATTACTAGTATATCATGGCATGGCAGTCCCTGCATAGTTAGACTTTGTACACCACTGCTCACTTAAGGAAGAATGTAGAAACCACCATCCCTCTTCAAATTTAGGCCTGAAACTGGCATAGTGGCACTTTCATCATACCCTATTAGTCAAAGCAGTCATAGACCAGCCCAGATTCAACAAGAGGGGTCTCAATGGGAGGAGTGTCAAAGATTTTTGTGGCCTTCTTTAATATGCAGCAGGTACCATGTAACCAGCTGTGTAACTTAGGAAAGTCACTTCAGCTGCCTGACCCAGGAGATCTAATCTGTCTTAGCATGTCATGAGGAGTGTGAACACATTTTCTTAGACACAAGTACTGGGCAAATAATGGGCTGTCTTTATTTTCTGCCCCATGGAATGATTCATTCCAACATGTTCTGTTTACTACAGCTTTAATTTGAATACTTTAAATAAAATTATACATTTCTCAATCTCCAGGGTCTTGAAGACAGTTTCTTACCATTACAGTCTAGTATTGTGTGTATATGACATAATAAGGAAGAAAAAGTGGCAAATTACCATGTCACATAGAGTTTTCTTCTTAATACAGATATCTGCTGTGATCTAATTATTCTTAGTTATCATTCTTATAACCAGTAGATACAAATAGAATACAACATTAAAATTTATAGCAGCCTAAAGTTTACCATTCTGTGAGGGAAATGCCTTCTAAGCATTCTTTCTTTAAATGACTATACCTTTTGAAAAATTTGGAAATTCTTTCAATTATTGCTAATGTAAGATTGAGCACCTTAATCTAGGAGTAGTTAAATATTCAGGAGAAACATTCAAAGCCATTTTACAGTTGACAACATGCAAGGTCTACGTTCATTTTACACTCCTTGAAAGCACAGAATAGACTAGGTGCATGAGTGATGATTAAGTGATTTCTCTCAGCTATAGTGGAGTAGGAAAAAGCAGAGTTCTGCTCAGAAGCCTGTATCTTTCAATACTTTCACAATATTGCATGCCCAGCCAACTTTTGAATTACATGTTCTCACCCTTTTCTTCTTTTCCCCCGCCGAAGCTGAACCCTCTGAGTAGAGTCACTGAAAAGTCGTTCAGCACTTTAGTGTTTTGTGGATCTACTCACTCTTGTTTGTATCATATTCACTATTTATTTCTTATTCACCATCTGGGTCTCTTCTTGGTTTTTTTTCTCAATGTCATCTGACATCCTGTAGACATTTGTTGGTAATATATATTGGCAAATAAGCCAATTGTTGGTTTATGAGATTTCCTAACTTTCTTCATGATATTAAAAGCATTTTTCATTGGGTGCAAATTGGCACTCTCTTTGCCATTCTCTCTCTTATAAGCACGGTTCCAAATGACTCACATACCAATCTTCATTAAGAGGATTCACATTCATTTATCTGTTTATCCATTCAGTATACATTTCCCAAGGGATTGCAAAAAAGCAGTGGCATGGTAGTTAAAATTTAGACCTTAAATCTAGGATTTACTAGTAAGTTTCTGTGTAAAACATACCAGTTATTTAACCCTCTTTCTTTCACTTCCTCTCACCCTTTCTTGTACCCTTTTGTTTTTCCATTTTTTCTCCCTAAGGATTTATTAGTATTTTTTTATAATCTATGAAAGCATGTTAAATTTTCATCATGTAGCAACAAGTAGAATAATCTAGGTTCTGTGGAGACCTCACTTCACACCGTCTACTCACATAGTGTTCTATCTGGTTTCTCTGCCTTCAAATAGTCATTCTTATTCCTACGTATTAATAATTAAACTTCCCAAGAAAACATAAATTGGATAATGTCCCTTCAATCCTCAAAATCTTTCTACTCTTCTTTCTCTGCCCCCTCACCACATTTTACCAACATTAGTACATAAGTTTCTGTAAGTGTCCATGTTTCTTTATGGACACATATTACATATATAAACTTCTATAGCATTTATATTTTACTTAAAGGATGCATGTATGTAAGTTCAGAAAGAGTAACTGTGTTCTTTTTTTCTTTTTCTCTTTTAATGAGTTATTTGGAAAATTCTGAAAAACACAAAAAAGAAAAAACTACCTATAATTGGTGCAATTAGAAAAACATGAAGTGAAAACTTCTGCCCCCACTTCTATCCCATACCTCAGGTAGTCCTGATTAACAATTTGATAGGTACTCTTCCAGTTTTTTCTCTAAAGCTATATAGATGTTTATTTATTTACATACACACACACACACACACAGTTGACCTTTGAACAACTTGGGGGTTAGGGACACCAACTTCCTGCACAGTCAAAAACCTGCATATAACTTTTGACTCTTCCCCTCCCCCGCCAAAAAAAAAACTTAACTATTAATAGTTTACTGTTGACTGAAAGCCTTACTGATAACATAAACAGTCAACTAACACACATTTTATATGTTATATTCATTATACATTCTATTCTTACAATAAATATGCCAGAGAAAAGAAAATGTTATTAAGGATATCATAAAGAAGCGAAAATATATTTAATATTCATTCAGTGGAAGTGAATCATCATAAAGGCCATCATCCTCATCATCTTCATGTTCAGTAGGTTGAGTGGGAAGATGAGGGTTTGTTTTTGCTGTCTGGGGTGGCAGAAGTAGAGAGGAGGCAAAAGGAGAGGCAGCAGAGGCAGGCACACTCACTGTAACTTTACAGGAATGCATTGTAATTTCTGTCTGACATTTTTGCTTTTTCTTTTCTCTAAAAATGTCTCTATATGGTACCAATCCTTCTTCTACCCTTTGCTTTAGTTTCAGTGCTTGTATGATAGAAGGGTCCGTGTTGTAAAAGAAGTCAAAGCAGTCTTGAGTAATTGGAACTCTTCTGCCAGATTGTCTAATGTCAACTTGTTTTCTGGCACTGCCTTTTCTATGTCTTCTTCCTCTTTGTCTGGCACTGGTTTGAAGCACTCGTCTCCATCCACTGATCTTCTGTTACTTCTTCTGGTGTGGTGTCTGTTAGCTCTTGAATTTCTCCACAATTCATATCTTGAAACCCTTCACCTCCACTTTTTTTTCCATATCCACAATCTCATACATAATTTCCTGCCTCTGCCATAAATCCTGTGAAGTCATACGCAAGAGCTGGACACAGTTTTCTCCAGCAGAAATTTATTGTTTCGGGCTTGTTGGTTTCCACTGCCTTTTCTATAACAATGATGTCATCTTCAGTGGTGTAATCCTTCCAGACTTTTGTGATGTTCTCTCCATCAGGATTTTGTTTCATAGCATTGGCAATCCTTTCCATAGAGCATTGCATGTAATGAGCTTTAAAGGTCCTTATGACTCCCTGATTCAAAGACCAAATTAGAGACGTTGTATTTGGAGTTTGGAACTCGTGGGGTTCTGGATAGCCAGGGGCATTGTCTAATATAAAAAGAAGTGTAGAAGGCAGTCCCTTCAGGGGCAAAGCATTGGTGGAACCAATCCAAAAAAAGGGCTGTCATCCTGGCCTTCTTGTTGTATAACCAAAAGATTGGCAGCTGGTGTTTTATCTTTTCCCTTCAAGGCTCTGGAGTTAGTCGCTTTATAATAAGGGCAGTCCTGATCATAAACCAGACTGTATTTGCACAGAACAGTAGAATTAGCCTATCCCTTTCTGCCTTAAATTCTAGTGCTCACTTTTCTTACTTACTAATAAATGTCTTTTGTGGCATTTTCCCCCCAGAATAGGGCACTTTTGTCTGCATTAAAAACGTGTTCAGGCAGATATCCTTTCTTCTCAATGATTTCCCTTCCCCTTCCCCTTCTCCTCCCTTCCCTTCTTCTTTCTTTCTTTTCCTCCCTCCCTCCCTTCCTTTCTTCCTTGCCTCTTTTCTCCATTTCTTCTTTTCTTCCTTCCTTGCCTCCTTTCTTCCCTCCCTCCCTCCTTCCCTTCTTCCCTTCCTCTCTTCCTTCGTCAGAGTCTTGCTTCATCTCCCCTGGTAGAGTGCAGTGGCATCATCACAGCTCACTGCAACCTCAAACTCCTGAGCTCAAGTGATCCTCCTGCCTCAGCCTCCTGAGTAGCTGGGACTACAGGCACGTGCCACCATGCCTAGCAAATAGTTTCTATTTTTGGTAGAGATGGGGTCTCACTCTTTGCTCTGGCTAGTCTCAAACTCCTGACCTCAGGTGATCCTCCCGCCTTGGCCTCCTGATTTTCTTAATAGTGTTTGGGAACTTGTTCTCTGCCTCTTGGTCAGATGAAGCTGCCTCTCCTGTTATCTTGACATTTTTAAAGCCAAATTTATTTCTAAGATGACCAAATCATGCTTTGCTGGCATTAAATTCTTCATTTTTAGATCCTTCGCCTTCCTTTTCTTTTAAGTTACCAATGACTTCACTTTTTCCCAAATCGTATTAGAGTCTGTAGGTGTGCTTTTCTTATAAGCAAACCTGTGCTTACATAGAAGCTGCATTTTCAATACAAGATCAAAAAATATTTCACAAAAAATGCAAGGGTTTCACAACTACTGGCATAGCTGTAGTGATGGCTCCATGAATTTCCTTTTCCTTTTTTATAATTTTCACAATGGTCCTCACACTGGATTCATTTATCTTCAAATGTTGGGCAGCCACAGCTGCAGACCTCAACGTATGGTACCTATCAGGCAATTCAACTTTTTCTTGTAGTGTCATGACTTTGCTTCTTGTGAGCGTTTCCAGCATCACTAGTGACACTGTGTATGGGTCTCATGGTTATTCAAGGTTTCTAGTATTGCACTAAACACAAAAAATATACAAGAACTGTGAGAGATCACTTTTGACTTGAATATGCGATGTACTGGAGAGACAGCTGCTCATGCAGTGGTCACTAGTGTCACATGGCTTTTTAAGCAGACACTGGCAACACTTGAGCTCACCACAATAGCAACGGGAAGTGGTTACAAAATTATGACAGTAGAGCAGTATGTGCCACAGTGGATTTTATGCAGTTAAGATTTAACACTGCTTCTTTACATTTGTTTACATTTTTCTTGGCTGAGAATGGTGCCATGTACAGTCTATAAATGTTTGTATGTGTAAGTTTTGATAAGTTTTAACTTTTTATAATAGATTTGTGTACATTTTATGGTAGTAAATTACAAAATAGATTAGTATTTACATATATTTTATGCATTTATTACATACCTTATGTATGTAATTATACAAAATTTTTTCTTAATTTTTCTGCTGTTTCTAGGCTATGAGGTTTATCTGAGTTTTTCAAATTGTCTCAAATCTCCAAAAACTTTTTCAATATATTTATTGAAAAGATCTGCGTATAAGTAGACCCACACAGTTCAAACCCATGTTCTTCAAGGGTCAACTGTATATTTATTTCTTATTCCACCAAATAAAATTATGGTCTGTGTAAATTTTCACTTGTAATTACTCAATCCTGCTAAGCCTGTGTCTTTATCTGAAAAGGGGAGATGGCAGCAGTACCAGCTTTCAGGCTCATTATGAAGTTAAGTAAGGTAATCTGTGCAAATCATTGAAGACACACCTGGCGTCCAATGAGCACTCAGTCTTTATTATTGCTCTGTCCCTAACTGTGCAAATAATGTGCCAGGCACCTGTGAGCCAGGCACAATTTTTTCTATGAACTCTCAAGAAAAAAATAAAAGCAAATATATATTATCTGGAGATTTAAGTGTATGAGATAAGCTCATCATCAGTTTGTGAATACATTCAAATCAGGCCTTGTTCCTTTTGCCTAGAAAAGGGGCTTTCTAAGTAAAGAAGTTTAATGAAACTTTTATTTGACTTTATGAAAAATGAAATTACATTTACAGAGGCAGGAGTCTTTACTTGCCCTCTCTCACTTGCTTACAGGTAAAGGGGAGGAAAAGTACAGAGATATATTTATATATATCATCTTTTGTATTCTGACAATTTGAGGTACCTAATAGAAATTGGAGTAATCTGAGCAGGATAAACATAAAAAGATTGGCAAAAACTAGAAACTATACCGATATTCAAATTAATAATCTGAGCTTACAAAGCTGTACAACCAGTTGTCTATAAATGATTGCTAATCACAATTGCCTAAGATATGTTACTAGACTCTCCAATTTTCATCTTAAAAATTACCATTCCCTTCATAGTCTCCTTACCTTATTCTACAGTGAAATAAAACTTACATTACCACCTTACAGTATCAAAAAAGTCTTTGCTAAACCACCTTAAAATATTCTAAAATAATACATTATTTTTAAAATCGACTCTCTTCTCTCTTCTAGAAGCTTGACAGTAAATCTAATTAAATAAATTATGTTTAGTGCCTTTACAGGTATGATGGCAAAGTATTAAACAGATAATTACCTACTCTTTATGAAAGTTTTAAAATCTCTGTATAAATATATAAAGGTACTTTAGATCCTAAGTTCAAGTTTCCCTTTCTTGTCCAAACAATACATGTGATTGAATTCTTACTCAGTTGAAATATATGACTATCTTAAACATGGCTGCCTCCTCAGATTTTGTTTTCTCCCCCATTTTGTGGACATTGGAATCACCTGGGTAATCTTTGAAAAATACTGATGCCTGACACCCACCCCCAGACATTGAGATTTAATTTGGAGTGTTTAATGTTTTCCAGGTGATTCTAATGTGCTTCAAAGTTTGGGAACCATTGCCTGAAGGTCAACTTGCAGACTAGACTAATTATATCAGAATCTCTAGGGAAAGGGAGGCAACCAAGGCATAAATATATTTTAAAGCATCCCAGGTGATGACAATGTGCAGCCAAGGTTAAGAATCACTGCTTTAGAGGATCAGGAAAAAAAATCCAGAGGGGTTGAAAAGAAGAAAAAACCTTTAGTGCTTAGTGACTGCATATGGAAAGCGATAGGGGAATCAAGGAGCATGGAGTTGTAAATTTGGAAGGAGCCTAGTATTTAACTCCCCCATTTTATAAAATTAGGTGATTTGCTCAATGTCCCACATCTGATAAGTAGACACCACTCCATTCCTTCCCACACTCATTTTTACACATACGTACACAAAATTTCCTCCTATTACTTCTTTTCTGTAATTCTAATATTTTTTGTTGAGAGCTTGGTACAGAGCAGGACACTGGTGTTATCAGTGGTAAGGCTGGAAAAAAGTTGAAAGAGTGGATTATTGCTTTGGGCATACACTGATAAGTTATTGATTGGTTTAGTTTGAGAAAACAGAGTATATTCAAAGGGAGTTTTTTTGTACATACTTTAGAATAAGGAAGTGATATTCAGGTGTAAAATTGGAACCAGATTGACTAGGAGTCATGAACAAAAAGGGACAAGTTAAAACCATGTATGTGGCTGAGGAGAGAATATACAGAGATGATGTCTGAGGGCTGAGTCTTGAAAGGCAACCACATATTGGGGCTGGTAGAGGGAAATAGGACAAGGAAAGAGATTGTAAGTGTTGAAAGAACCACTGTTTTTTATGTTGAAGAAAAGAACAAAAATACATTTTTTCTTTACATCAAGGACACATAGTGTACATAATAATCACTCAATATTTGGTGATTGAATAAATGAAACAGAACATAATATGAGGTGTTTTTATTTTTTTGAAGATTAGAGTCACTATTGAGTAATCAAAAAAGCACTGGACTTAGCATAAATTGATGTGGCCTCCAGTTTCTCCTGTCTCCTGCTAGCTATGTGAATTGTGATAAATATAATAACTTGATCTTTGTGAGTCTATTTTCTCATTTGTAAAATGGGGATAATGCCTCTGTACAGAGTTATTCAGAGGGTTAAATTAGATTATGTATGCCAGACTACAATGCACTGTAGCAATGTCATGTAACATTATTACTGGGAAATTCAGAAGGGGTTAAAATTTAGACTTGGACAAACCCAAATTCAAATGCTGGTTCTAGCTACTATGTCCTAGAGCAGGTTATTTAACTTCTCTGAGGTGTATTAAAGATGGAGATGATATGAATACCTTTGTCATAATTATGTTGTCATTAATGAGAATTAAATGAGATAATATAAGAAGGGAAAGGAAATATTTTTAAGCTCTAATTCTCTATTTCAGTTCATGCTACAAACGGAATAGTCCAAGTGCTGTGAGTTTGCCTTCCTTTTACTATAACATTCCTGTACTTTCTTTTCCTTCTTATACTCTTATTTGTAAAATTTCATTTGCTGCTACTGCTTGTCCTTGTCACTACCTATATTTATCTTGGAAGACCTTTGCCATGAATATTTCAGAGTGAAGGCATTCCTTGAGTTAATATTCCTTCAGGATCTGCCAGAGGGTCCATATACGACACCCATTGTATGGAGTGTTTCTTCCAGTTTGCTGTTACTGAGGTCAGTAGAGTGTATCATTTAGGAGATTATGGGGGGCTAATAATTTACATGAGCCATCTGTCATTCAGAGCTAGAAGAAGCCAAGACAGAGAGTCTTGGAATTACAAACTGATGGAACAAAATAGGGCTATTAATGCTAACCTAATATGAGTTTCTACTCTTGCTTCACAGCACACTTGAAATAGGTCATATTTTTTCAAAGCAGAAATACCATTGGTTGAAAATACTATTTAAATTGCCTTATTAAACCTGGTAGAGCATAGATAACATATAATATTAGTCACTGTTTTAATACATTGTAAATATACATTTCATACTTTCTTTAAATTTAAACGATGCTTGATGATAGCAGCTTTGCTTTTTATTTGGCATATAACTAAATGCCAAAACGAATTTAAACAGTAATTCTTAGTTTCTGTTTCTCACTTAGTTATTGCCCTGATAAAAATCTTCTGGTTGACAGTTTGCTTCTGTCTGTTTTTCATGCTTATCTACTATCAGTTTTTTCTCACAATTCATAATGATAGAAGGAAAATATGCCCATATAGTAACATTTAATGCTCTTACTTGCAAGAGTGAATTGAATTGTTTTTAATAGTGTGTGACATTACCTATAGTAAAGACTGATAAACAATTTCTTTTCTGCAAAATAGGAATAACACCTATACTTTACTGTGATATGTGAAGTAGCCAGCACAATATCCCATACTTGGAAACATTGCATATTTTGAAAATACTGGTAAAGAGATATGTGTATTACAAACAAATATCAAATGAAAATATAATCCAGCCATAGTAGAACTGTTTATCATCACACTGGCTTCCTTAATCTCCCTTCTGGAATGCTTCTATATGGAATCCTAGTATGATCTTGCTTTGCAACGTGAGGTATCTTTCTTCCATGTCATCTTCATTCTCTTTGAAAGTTCATACCTGGCAAACCTAATATGCACATATTAATTGAGGGGTTGAGGGAAGGAGTAGAAAGTTAAGAAAATCATAAAGATAACTCATTCTTCAAGACCACATTCATTGCCTATGTGAGTGCTTCTCAGATGTTTAGGTTTCATAAGTTTCTGTGAAAGTCATTACATTGTCTCTATTTTTTTTCATTTCTTCATGATCCTCATGAATCCATGAAAACTTATTGTGAACCTGTGTTTGGGACCCAGTAGACTTCATCTTTATAATTACCTGGTTCAACCAAGAATTTGATCATGAATAGGTGAATCATACGATGAGGTAAAAGTATTTGTTCAGTGTAGAATAAAACCTTGATTATCTGGCATGCTCAAGTGTCCCATACTGTATTAACCTCACAAGTAAAGGAAAGCAAGGACACAAAGTGTCTATTTATGCCTGTAGTTAGAAAAATGCAACTTGCCTTTGATGTTCTTTACTAGGAATATTTTTAAGTCCACAAGATGGCAGTATTACTTCATAAAGGTAAACAACCCAATAAAGAACCTGAGTGCTTGGTTTTCCAGTACAAATAAAGGAAGCTTTTGACTGCAACTGAAAGACTCATGGTCATCGATAAAGTACAGAAGACAGTGTTATTGAAGGCAAGAGAGCATCAGGGAAGAAAGTTACTAATTTAATAAATGATTTAGTAAAAACCGTAATGGTATCATGCAACATGGAATCTTTCTTCATTTTTTCCTCTGCTTTCTACTGTTATAACAGAGGTAGATATCAAGAAAACAAATTTCAAAAGATGCCTTTGGCCTTTACTGTATTCAGTCCAGTATTCTATACCATTCACATTTATTGCAGGAAAATAATGGGTTAATTACTCAGTGTTCAATAATGATGGCCCCAATTATTGAAGCAGCATTGTGAGGGAGATAAGACATTTTAGAAAGATTTTCACAAGTTAAAATGAGAGGTTGGATTTTAAAGGTTAACTCTCAGTTATCCAGAATACCACCTGCTCTGCTGTATCAATGAGTTTCTATATAAATCTAGTTTAGATAAAAATAATAAAATTTGTTTCATTCATGGTTTAGGATATAAGTTAGTTCAGTATTCCAGAGATAAAAGGAGTTATGATTCATTATTCTTCTTCTCCATATTTCTTATAGAACACTCCATCTTATTCTAATTGTTTAAGTACTTTACTCAGTCCATCCAAATGTATTTTCAAATAAATTAATTTCAAATTCAGTCTTTGTTCACTCTCACTATTTAATCAAGCACTCACAAAAACAATTTACTTTGAATGAAGTAATTACTATTTTGGAAGCCATATTTCAAACTATAACTGCATATGACTTAATAAGAAGTATGGATTCTTACTGATGCTTTCAATATTGTTAAACTTTATAAACATTTAAATTGCTTCATAGATTGTGATAATTGAAAGGAAAATTCAGTATCTTATTTTCCAATCCTTCTATTTGCTTCCACAACATTATTTTCATGAAGAGTACTCATAACTCTATAGTAGCTACGGTGACAGAACTTAAAGTGATACTAACAAGAAAAATCTACAGATTCCCAGACCCTACTTGATCATTAGTTACACCTTTTAAGATAGCTAATAAGATGTAGAAGATTTATCAGATTTTAGTTTATTTACTTTGCTGACTTTCTTGAGTAGGAACAGTAGTGTAAAGGCTGATAATTCCACTAATGGGAATTTTCCATGGAAGGATATTCTTGCTCAGAGAGAGGGGGATATTTTATGCAGACTGATTTTGAGAGTGTGGTTTGGTATTTCACACTCTGAAACCAAGCTCTTTCTAGTGTATTATTAATTGAATTAGCTTTGCCTTAAATTGGTGGGATTAAAACTATTCAGTGTTTTAATAGTTTAATCACTGTAATAATTTTAAAGAATATTGCTCTTTTACATTTAGCTTTAGCATAAAATTTTTAGAAGTTGGTATTGAACCAGCAATCATAAATTTTATTTTGTTGTAGAGGCTTTAAAATGATTAAGAAAGTGGTATGAATTAACCAAAAGAAAATTACTTAGAGTAAATTGAAAACTTGTGTTGTTTGGGAATTTTATCATGCCATCACGCTGTAACTCATATGAGTCTGATTTTTGAGAGACAGTTCTCAACCTGGGACAAGGTTAGTGCTCAAATAATCTAGGCTCTCTTTTATTCATTTCTAAGGAGGTAGGCCATAGGCCAGCAAAACTGACTTGGAATCAGTTTTTCATTTGGCTCATGCTCCAAGCTATTCTCTTGTGCAGATGCTATTGTTATTGGCTCTAGTATGCGAGGAGGACAAAGTAATGAAGGAGAGTGACAAGGTCATAGAGGTAGAAAAGGAGAAGCTTGCAAGAATAGAGAAGTAGGAGGTTATATGAGTTTTAGTAGAACATGACCCCTTGCTTCCCGTCCTTGATGCTGATAGTTCTGTGAAGACAGTTCATACAGCGCTGTGAGAGTATCATAACTGACTTTTCTCCTAGCCGACAGAAAATCTTGTTGATTAGTTTAATCACAGAAGGAGGTTGTTCCAGCCCTTTTGACTATAGAAACTCTGCATATGGAACCCTTTTAGGAAGATTAAGTGTGGGAAATCAGCAGTATGCCACATCTGCTCTCACCAGCCTTAGAGTTAGGGCAAGTATTTAGCACTAGAAAAAAGTACAGAGGAAAAGGAAAATACAGGGAAAATAATAAAGGTGAAAAGATATTATTGCAAAAATAACCCAAAAACAAACTCCAGAGGGAGAAGAAAATTATCTTAGAAAGAACTTTGATATTATAGTTAGTTATGACAGTCTGCATAAATATTCAAAGCTAATATGTATACTAAATCTGTTTTTTAAAGCTATCTTGTTCTACCTGAAAAATTTACTGCATAAAAGATCTTAGTGGGACAACAGATTACTTTTGGAAAACATGGCTACATTCTAAGATGTTATATTGTGTTCAGTAAGAAATATGGAGAATTATTTGCTTCTCTTTATTCTGGTGAAGCCCTTGAAAGCAATGCAATGAAATTTTAGATTAATTTTTTTAGAAAATGTGTTTGATGAATAAAATGCATTTAATTTGTCTCTGAAAATATTTTATTGAGGGTTTTTAGCATTTTT
Organism: Eulemur rufifrons; assembly: GCF_041146395.1. NCBI lineage: Eukaryota > Metazoa > Chordata > Mammalia > Primates > Lemuridae > Eulemur > Eulemur rufifrons. Next base: position 64,192,205 of record NC_090999.1, on the reverse strand, counting down.
GCCTATCACATGAATATGCCTTTTTTGGAAGCAAAATAAAATTTTCATAATTTTTACGTCTAGTTTCATACTACCAGGTTATAAATACTATGTGTTTGCAGTGTTACTGTATTTGTTTCACGAACTTTTTAAAGTAAGTAGATAGAAACTAGCTGTATAGTAAAGATTTAGATCATAGTGAAATAAAAAGTCAAAATGGACAGGTAGAATCAGACAGGGAGTTAATATCTTTAAAAAAGTATAAATCCATTTTCAAAATCCAAATTACATTAATCATATAATATAGAAATACAAAGGTATTCACAGGACTAAATACTTTTTATTTTGTCTAGGAACCTTATTTGGAACATTTTGGCAACAAGTAAATTATGATAAAATATCAAAATTGATGAGTTTATTGCAGAGTGTGAAGAACCAGAGTAAATTAGAATTCTGCTCACTAAGTGCCTCAGAGCTTATTCCACCTGACTCATCAAATGAAAAATTCATCAATTAATCCTCTGACAATAACGATATATACACAAAAATCAATCTGGAATTGATTTTTTTAGTCTGAACATGAAAACCAAGCTCTGACTTATACATAATGTGAAATTTCTCTTCATTTTGACTTTATTATTGAGTATAACAGCTGAAGTGTTCATATAATTATTTGTTCTGAGTCAACTACAAAACTGTGATTGTTTGAGAAAGGGTGTATGTACTATGGAGATGTTCTGAAGCACAATCCAAGTGAGCTAATAAAGTTGTCAGATGCATGTGAGAATACAGCTGATGGGGATCCCCAGAAGGCAGCCAATAGAGAAGGACGCTGATCACTATGCCCTGATGGGAGACCACCCAGGACAGTTAACAGTGAGCTGAGTACTGAGGAAGATCAAAGAAAGGGAAGAGTAACATACAATCACTCAGATCTCAGATACGGATTAAAAAGAACACTGTTAGGGCTCTGATTTCTATGAAATGTATTTGTGTGTGTATGTGTGGTGACTAACTCAACAAACAACAGAAACTGTAGAAAGATGCATCTTTTCTTTTGTCTCATCTCCTACATATAATTGTTTAAGAAATACATTAAACATTCAAATGGCCTTTTTGCTTGAATTCAGTAATTCAAGTGTAGTTCTTTACAGATTTCCAAAGAAGACTTCTTTCAAGCTTTTTTTTCTAGTTAAGTTTCTTTCTTCCATGAGGCATCACAATAACATATATACAAATATCTCAAGAGAGTTATCCAACCCAAATAATAGTAGTTTTGGGTTTTGTTTTGTTTGATTTGATTAAAGAAATCCTGGCAAAATGTATTCAGATGTGTTACTACAAAGGAAAATAGTTGTGAGGGTTGAATTTAAGTTTACATTAGTCTGACTCTTTTAACCTTCAAATCAGGTAGTTTCAAAACCTGTATTATTCCTGTTAGATTCTTAATTTCCACAATGCAGATTCTACTTTGAATTTTCTCAGACGATATTGGAAAGTTTCTCTGTGTTCCTACAGAGAACTTAATATTGCTCTAAATGCTGTAAGTCAGCACACTACAACAATAAGAAATGCACTCTTCCAGCATACAGTAATGTTAAACAACAATGAGAGGATTCAGGGGAAATGTTAAACTAGAGAAGTCTTGTCAGTATTACTTATCTCACATGTAGTAAATTTTGATGACTCTCTTCTGAATGTGGAGTCTTGTAGGAAATGAACATTAAACTGTTTTTATGTTTTATAGATGTTCAAAAAAAAAGCTGAATACATATGATTCTGAAGCTATTAGAATTTTTTCCCCCTGTCACAATAACAATATGAAAATTGCAACAGAAATGTCTTCTTGAGTGCATAGCATATGAAATAATGTGTTTTTTCCTTGTAGTTTAAAATGTTAACTATATTTTAGGTCTCATTCTTTGCATATGCCTTGACAATTATGATTGCTTGATTAAAGAAAGAGCTTTTGTGCTAGTTGTATGTCACAATACCAAATACATTATATCTGAACAGTATGTATAATGTTCTATTTCTGATCAGGTCAGATATGCCTGGTAAAAAACTAAACTAGGATAATATGTATTGTTAAGATCTTTTGTTATTAAAATATTTGTGGCTTTTTTTGTTTCTCTCTTTTTTAAAGCAACCTGAAAAATGCTTATTTTTACCTAATATGCCCAATAAAATATTCTTTGTATATTAGTTTAAAGCCTCTTAATCAGTTTAGAAACAATTTTTCTGAACATTTTTAGAATCATGCCATAAAAAGGCATATGTTATTGAATTTTTAAGAACTGTATACTTTTTTCAGCATTTTGGCCTTTATAGTCTTTTGTATTAGATGCATTTTTCAAGGCCTTTAAAGGATTATATATATCTTTATAATTGCCCTCCCTGGGAAATATGCTTTATCAGAGAATAGGTAATAAAGAATAACTTTTTTTTGAACACTGAATAACAGCTATTTAATGCTGATGTTTGAATACCTTTCTCTTTTCGATCATTTTATATGCATATACCCTCTGTTCTCACATTCCTGGTTCCTTAAATTTTCTGAGATAATTTTAAACCTACAGAAAAGTTACAAAACAGTACATAAAGTTTCCATAGCCCCTTCACCCTGCTTCTTTAAAGTTAATATATTATGCAGCCATAGTCCAGCAGAATAACTTTTAAGTAATAAGTATGTCTCTGTCAGTTTATTTGCTGCTCTGTTTGTCTACCACAAAGTTGTGTTTCGTCAGTCTTATTGGGATAAATGTGTAGTAAATTAATGAAGTCTGATATTTATGGCTAGTTATAGAATATATGCAATTGTATTAGTTGACAACTATGTCAGTGTAGTTACAAATATTTGAATACATTTAAAAGCAAAAAAGTCAGATTTTCATATAATTCATATAGTTAATACTTGTTCTCTTTCTAAGCAATCTTTTTCATCACATTAGATTTGTATAGCTAAGGATTAGTCATTTTGTTAATCATAGATAATTATCTTTCTCTGCAAAACTTTTAAATGCCTTTTTTAAGACTTAAAAAAAGTTTCATATGTAATTATATACTGTCCAGTAGGAAAATAATTACATTGGTTTTGTTCTCTCTTCTATATTTAAATGTGGGTAGGGGTACTGTTATATTTTTGAATTTTTATTTCACAGGAAAAAAATGAAAATTTCAATAGGAAGAGGAAACCTTAAATTTCTTCAAGAGCATTATTTCAGACTTTTGAAAATAGTAAATTATTTTTATATTATACCTCCTATAGTTTTTACTTATCCTTTCTATTTGAAGTGTTAGAATATAATTTATGGGCAGCAGGGGGCAGAGGTGGTCATGGGGAAGTTAAAAGGTTTGTTTTGGGATTGAGCATGAGAACCTGATTTTAGGGAACATTATTTTAACAGTTTCTAGGTATACTTTTGTGTAGAGGATCAATAATTTATTCTTTTTTCAGTTTTCAAGATTATTCGTTTTTACCTTTGTTAATCTGGTTCATTCATAATATAAAAATAATTGACAAGCTAATCATACATTTTAATTCAATTTCATTTATTTAACACAGCTATTACTTAATAGTTAACTTTTTTATACATGCTTTCTTTCACATTAATTTTCTTTTAAAATCAAAAACCTGGCATTCTTCACTGAAATAGTGTATTAGGAAAGAGAAGCTTTACTGGCATGTCCGTTAAATATTTTCTATGGCAAATAACTTCCTGTGATATATTAGTAAGTAATGATTCCTCACAATATTCATTTATTTTGTTATATAATTTAAATATGCCTGAAAATTTGCAGATATACTCTTTATTTGCAATTTCCATATCTAAGTGTAGGTATCTTTTATTAAGGCCTTTCAAAAAGCTTTTGTCACTTTGTCAGAAAAAAATTTCAAACTCTTAAGTTTGAAATTTAAGACATGTTTTGTTCATTCTAGCAGCATTCTTAGAAGATAAATCCCCAGCTTTTTCACTTCTCACCTTTTAAAAGAGTACCTCTTACATTTGTTTTATAAAATAAAGTTGGCTTTTTAGAAAGACAACCCTGTAAAGTCTAAAGATGATTCTTCTAAGTGAGATAACCTCACATTCATTAGAGTTCTTACTTTTGCTTTAAAAATCTGTCTAAAATTGGGATTTATTGGGTAATATGCTCTGAGTTTATTAATGTTCAATAGAAAATACCTGTTTAGAGCTGCTATGGAAAAACTTCAGCATTAAAATCTAATAGAATAAAGTGTAGTAAAGTTAACACATGATGGTATTGTTTAATACTTTTTAGATAATACCTCAAAGCAGTATACTTAGAAGAATGGTTTAATTTACTTTACAGGTCAATAAAGTACAAAATACTTTTGTATTATTACTTCATTCTCTCAAATAACATTGTTATCAAATGTTTAGTTTTCTTAAAATGAGGTTTATATATCACACTTTTAGTAATACCAATATATTTGTGTGTATCATTTAAAACAGTTTGAAGTTATTTAATGATATTTTCATAATAGCTTAATACATCTTAATTAGAAAATGACTATAAAAATAAAATAATTAGGCTAAGTTCTCTGTCTAGATAATAGCCTAATCTCCTATTTTTAAATGTAATTTAGAAATCCTTTAGCTTTCTTTTCATTAATTTATATTAACTAGAACATTTATTGAATGTTTGCTGTATGCATAGAATTCTTCTAGAATCCACCTAAGTTGTTTTAAAATTTGGTTTGTGTAACTATGATAATGAATTTTAATTCTTTTGTTGAGTAGATGGTGATAGCAAAACATGGTTTTTCCAGAATATTGATATGATACACTCTGCCAGTAAGATAAATTAACCTGTCAAGTTTTTTGCCTTTTCAAAAATTATTCTCAATTTTGTTATCTCTCTAGTAGTTTATTCTACTAAAGAAGAAATGTTTAAAATGAATATTTTAATTTGAGTATAATAAAATATCAAAACATAAGCAAATTACAGCATTCATTTAAAATTGGTCATGATATATATCTTTTCCTAAGCATTCCATTTGGAAGAAATATAATTAAAAGAAAATATAAACTGCTTTATTTCCCAGCACTGTCAGAAGGTTTTAATATTACTTGTAAAAATGTGAAAAAGGAATTTTTTTCTTAAAAACAATTTAACACAATTTTGACTTTCCTGGTGACCAGACACATTCAAACATAAATAATATTCTAGTGTAAACAACAGCCTATTTTATCTAGGAAATATTACATGATTCACTTACATAGTTTTGAAATTGTGAGAATCTGAATTCCATCTTTGTAAATCAAAAACTCCAAATGACATGTTTTCCTATTAGATGATACAGCCTTAGAAAAAGTAATATGATATTTTAGGCATTATGCTACTACAGTTGAAAGACAATTATATTCGGGGATGGTACTCTGATAAACACTGGCATCTGAAAATAAGAATCCTTGCGCATAATTGATTGAAATGGTGTAAAATTTTTCTCTTTTATCTCAAAGGCTTTTTTAAAGTGTGCAGATTTCTTGGATTTTATTTTTGTGACTCATAAGACATTGTGAGTTATAGAATCAAAATTAATCATTCACTGGAGTATCTCTTACTAGGAGTGCTTTCACAGCAGGGAATCATACAGAGGATCCCTACTTTATTACTCTGACTTTTTGGCTGACTCTTAGAATCATTGGCAGGGTCAATGTTAAGTAGCAGATTCTGTGCCTTTACTATATACAGTAGCATCCCAAACCATACTTTGAATTTGGGGTTACCCTTAGATGTGTGTGCATGTGTGTTTGCATGCACACTCATGTGTCTATATAAAATATGAAGAGAGCAAGAAAGCAAGTGCCCAAAATCTTTTGAAATAAAAGATTTGCTAATAGTTGTCAAGGGCAGCCAAGGAAAATCTTGTAGCATACGTACTTTCAGTGACAGGCAGAACACTTCATAGGGCTCCTTCTCTTGCCTACTGAAGATTCATATTTCCTCAAAAATTTTTCTTGAATTCCTGGCTTCCTAAAAATGCTTTGTTTCATCAGTTAGTAAACTTAGCAGAGTCATGTTGGGGTTAGCAGAAAGTAGGGTACCAGATTATCTTTTCAGTTATTCCATATCTTAATGTAAGTCTGTCTTAATACAGTGAACATGTAAGTAATTTTAAGGCATTTACATTTTAGCTTAGCGTTAGCATATACGAAAAAAGTTTTTTTCTATAATTTTGACAATTTGACCTAGTAGGATCAAAACTCACATATTTATGGCACTAGACCTTCTTAGCAAATGTTGACCTACATTTTTCTGTTTTTCTTTGAGGCAGAGAAGCCATTGTCCCCATTAGGCAGATGTAAAAATTGAGGCTCAGAGTGTTTTAAGGGATTTTCCAAAGATGTTATAGATAGTAAATGGCCAAGATGAAAACAAATAAAATCTCCTGAATTCAAATTTAGGTCCTACTCTTTCAACCATCTTATAGCCTCTCCTTTTTATGTTAGTAATTAAAAATATTTTTGGTGGCTTATTTGTTCAAAAATATGAAAGGAAAAGCAAATACAAAATTTATGTAGAAAAGCAAGTGATAATTCATTTTAGTTATAATTTTATAATCTATACTTTGTCAGTTCTAGTTGCAAACATATATCTAACTCTCTTAAAAGAAAATATGAAATGTAAAACAACAGACTTGCATTGTCAGCTCATGATTATCTTTAAAATAAAAGCTCCAGTATTATACTTTTAGTAGTTTCTTTTAACACAAATAATATAATAATTAAATAGTATTATAAAAACTCTTTTAAATGCAAGTGACTGAAGTAGCATCAAGATATAGCATTTGGCAAAATTTTAAGATTTTTAAAGTACTGTTTTCTTTTATTCTGAAGTAAATCAGGAAGATAGTATCAATGTATATGATAATGAATTTTTAGGTTACCTGCGAAAGATGTTAATTCCATTTTGCAGAAGATAACCAATAATTCTATTAAAATCTAGAAGGAAGCAATTACATTTGTGTAAACAGAATAACTTAAAGAAGTAATGGCATTGATTTGTAGATACCACTAGTCCAGGAGATTGAAATTTAAAATGTAACATAATACCTGAGTTTGAGAAGGAATAAAAGAGAATCCTTTATATGCAAACAGAGACAACCACTTGGTCTGGAACCCAAGATTATTAGTATCTTTTATTTGTTTAATTGCTCTTAATTTGACAGTGCAGCTTACCTAGAGTAGGGTTATTTTTAAATTTGTTTCCTTAGTTGTAAAACCTAATTTTATTTTATTTGACTTAAATGATATTTAGTTTTTTTCCTGAAAAAATTTAGTTTATTATCACCGATTTTAACATTATCACCTCCCATTTTTCCAATTGTCATTTATCAGAAACTGTCTTTGCATGGAAGGAATATTACAGACATTTGCCAATTTGTCTCTGTAAACCATGCTAGTATGCTAGAATTAATAGAGATTGGGAATCAGAGCAATTTATTTATTAAACTGCTTAATAGTCCTTTTTGTTGACTCTTAAGTCATTTTTCATGGCTGTCTTCTGACTCCTATCTAGATTTTCTTACATCTGTTTTAAATTATGGGAGTCACCTATATGTATGTTGTGTGTGTATGTATATGTGTGTGTGTATATCTATATCTATATCTACATGTGTGTATGTGATATACACACCTATATCTATAAAGTTAAGGTGTATTCCCCATGTATTCTTACTCCAAAATAAATACATTACTTGATTTAAGCTGTTCAAACAATACTTGTTTTCCCATAGCGTTGAGACAGAGACCATCAGTAGGACAGAGCTTGAGTCAAGATTTCAGAACAGAAGTGTAAAATGGCATGAAATTAAATGTAGAGCTAGAATTGACTAGACAATGTTTTGTCCCTTTATAGGCTTTATTTTCTTATGTGGTAAGAGAGTATTTACTTTTTTATGCCTATGTTTTTAATCTATGCCTTACTCATTTGAGACCTTGCCTCCTTCATTGAAAAATTCTGTCAAGGGTGTAGTAATTTACCTGCATAAATGAAATTTTCCTTTTGGCATCCAGAGATTTTGAACTCTTTTAAAAATATACCTAAACAAAGTTGTTATAATTTGCAGCTTCAGGTATCCCATATCTAAATGTGATTGAGGTAAAAGATAAATAGAAGAATAGAATAGATTCCATTCTTGGCCAATTAAATTTTGTTGTAAATGTATGTAATGGACAATGCATTTGTAAATGTCTGCACTATACATGTGATCCATGATCTATGTATTTTAAAGGCTTAAGAGTAAACTGTAAGGTCTTTAGTTATACACAAAGGGATAGGATTTTAAATTTTAGGATTCTCATTTTCAATTGTCAAAAATTGATAAATTTTAAACCATTTCTTAACTCTAGCTTTGTTTTCCACATGGCTTAAAGGGAACAACTCTAAAACATTACACAGAATTCTAAAATACTCCACAATAAAGAGCATCACTTAAAGAAGATACAACTTTCACTTAACCTTTTTCTAGGAATAAAGAGAGGTTTCTTCCTAATCAAGTCCCTTCAAACAATACTTAGTGTAGTCAGCTGTTAATAGGAAGGTAGAATTTGTTCCCCACCAGGCAATAATTTTAGAGCATAGTTATTACTTATATAATGCCTGTTGCAAAGGCATAATCTACACTATCCAACTTACCATTAGCCATTAGCTCCAACATGTGAATGAACATGAGGGTTAACAACTGCTTTTCCCTTTAGTCTACATAATAGTGCAGTAGACTGGCTTCCACCTACATGTTTTTCCTTTCCTTCTTTACAAACAAATACTTCATTGCTGCCATGAGTTAGAGTTAAAAAAAAAAATCTGTTTCTGCCTGAACTTCCCCAAATTTCTGATCATTCATTCTAGAAACCTGTATTAAAAAGCTAGCCAGGACAAAACAAAGGCTGATAAAACGGGGTGAGTTATGCTTGAGAAAGGAATAATGTTCTTCACTATTTTTTGTTTTCACTTTGTTAATCTGAAATTACCTGAACTAACCATATCCAATGTTTACTAATTTACCAATTCATGCCAAGTCACTGCTTTTAAAAATCTGCTGTATGGCTAGGGCTATATATAAAAACAGAGGTAGAGAATTTTCAGTTTAACGGTTGATGGTGGATTTGTTCATTTGTACATTATGCTCCTTTGAATCATTTATACTGTATACAATAATTAGTTCTCATTCTCTTTGTGTAACTTTCAGTAGAAAATGAATAACTGAAATGTTGACTGTCATATTTACTGAAAAGTACATAGCATAGAAATTAGCTAATTTTAGCAGGGTCTGCTTTTGAGAGTACATATTATTTGGCTTTCTGTCGTGTGAGTTATGTGTTTTTGTGTGTATTTGACTTTAGTTCTTATAAAGTGTTATTTTAAATATTTAAGAATTTTTTCAGTTTATTATTACTGATATCTGATAATAATAAAAGAGAATCTTGGGTAATATTAGCAGTTTTAGTAGAACAATTTTCTTTATCTAGTAATATATAACAATATCCTCCCCCCAATTGTATATAATAAAAATACAAGCAACACAAGTAAAATATCCCAATCCTTTGTGGCTAGTTCACAAAATAGGAAATTACTCAAATGTCCAGATATCTTTGCTGGTGTATAAAGAAACATTTAAGCATGTGAGAACACCCCTGTATGTCAAAATTGCTGGGAGGTGCTTTGAACATACATCTGACTATGTTATAATTTATAAGATGCTATTTAGCCCAACTTAAATTCTCAACATGTGCGAAAAAGAGACTTCACTTGTACTAAATGGCCTGTAGGAATAATAGGGGCAGGTGTATAATAAAGCTCTGGCTTGGCCAGCACTTGTGTGGGATCAGCCCTTGAACTGTCCTTTTGAAGGCCCCATGTTTGAGACTGAATATGGTGGAGTGACATCTGCAAGATCGGGCAGGTGGTGAAGCTGATGCCTCTAGCTGCATGCCAAATAATGGCTCTTCTTAATAGCTTGGGTGGACACCAGATTGAGGTGTCTTTGTGGAAACGAAGAAAAGAGTAGCTAATCATACATTTGGAGAGACTTTTACGAGCCACATCTAAAAGAAAAAATTATCTTTTTACGAAATGACATCTGATACTCTTAACTAATCTGCTACTCCCCTGATGCTGCTTTCTTCACCCAACTTTCTCTCAACAGACTTTGCGGAATATATTTAGATTGCAAACTCCTAGCCTTCTATTCTTTTTATGGCCTATGTAGGCTGTCAACAAACCTCTTGTACACAAATTCTGCTCTAATTTGATATGGGAAAGCATGTAACCATGGAAACGTTCTTTGTACCCTATCTCAAGCCCTGGCTGCTTTATTTACCCTTTATAGAGTAGAACAAATAATCTACATACTTACTATTCACTTTTTTACTAATTCTCGGCTAGATAGCAAATATATGACTAAAATATTTCTTGACATAGGTAAAGTTTTTATCAGACAACTGTTGTGACTTTATTTGGATTAACAAGTGAATAGCATTTAGAGTGGCCTTTCTTTTACCATAGTAATTATGTATATGGTTTATAGAAATGATTTTGATAGTGATTTTTTTGTAATATTCTTTTATTTGTGTAAAATGGAAATACCCATAAATCAACAAATTAGCATTTTATTGAACTTCTAATATGTGTTATTATAATATGATATATGCATGGCTCTTATATTAATATCTTATCTACTGTCTACTACATTTGAAGTTCTGCAGATTGTCATTCTTCCTTTCCTATGAAATTCTAGATAAGATGCTTTTCCGACTATGTTCTAGCTTCACACAAGCTAAGTTAAAACACTCTTAACTAATCTTGTTAATTTTCCCTATATTTTGTTATTCCAAGTGCAATTTAACTTTCAGGAACTGTCATCTTTCATATGTTCATCCCAATCATGTTGTTGCCATCAGAAATACTGTTCCTTGGGAACTATTATACAAATACAGCTATTTACAGAAATGTACTTAAGGTCATAAGCCAATCCATGATCATGTTTAGAATTAAAGATAACCCATTATACTCCTCTCCCAACTACCAATGTAGTGACTGTCTCTTCTTTTTTTTTTTCTTTTTTTGATACAGGTGTTTTTTTTTGTTTTTTGTTTTTTTTTTTTTTTTCCCTATCACCTGGGTTAGAGCACAGTGGCATCATCATAACTCATTGCTCACTGCATCCTCAAACTCCTGAGCTCAAGCAATCCTCCTGTCTTAGTCTCCCAAGTCTCTGGGTCTACAGGCATGTGCCACCACACTCAGATAATTTTTCTATTTTTAGTAGAGACGGGGTCTTGCTTTTGCTCAGGCAGTCTCGAACTCCTGGCCTCAAGCAATGCTCCTGCCTTGACCTCCCAAAGTGCTAGGATTACAGGCATGAGCCACCACGCCCAGCCTATATTATTTATATTATATGCATTCATGCTTGAGCATGTAACAAAAGAACTAGAAAGTTCCTGGTCACGGACAGTGCCTTTGACGTCAGAAAGACTATTGCAATTAAAAACTTCAAAAACATCTTCTAAAGTTTTTGAGGTAGTGAATATTTATGAATAATAATATAGGCCCTCATAATAATAAATAGCATGTTAACAACCACACAAAGAATGCCTGTTAGTAGAGGTTATTAGGTGGAGAAAATTAGGTCATATACTAATTTTCATGGGGTACCCTTCTGTTTAGCTATATGTTGATTTTGCTATCTACCTGCACACTCCTCCCCTCTATGGATGTGTTCTCAGATTTCCCTAAAGAAGATGAATATTTTGCCTTATTTCCTCCTCCATTTTGAAGATTCATTCTTGCAGTCATTTCAGGTTTTCAAGATCTCACCTGTTTTGTTTTTTTTTTTGCCTGCACATCATTTAAAAAAATTTATTCTTGCTTATTACAAACTCGGATAAAACTTAAACAAAAGAGAATCATTTCTCTTTGTTTTCAAATGTAGTTGCAAATTTATAACAAGTTAGCTAGCAGTCATTATGCCTTTACATCTCGATGAGGAGGGCCCAGTTCTCTTGTATCCAGTTGGAGGAAGAATGGGGAAGGAACCAGAGATACTAAAGCTATAGGGTGAAGGGAGAAGTTAAACCAAAAACAATGCCAGAAATTTTGGAATATCCATAAGAGTAGTTCTCAAACCAGTGGGCAATTTCAGGTCATGTGACTAATTCTACTATTACCATTGTGACATTTCCTCCTAAATTAAGGCATCAAACCCCAGAATGTTACAGGTAAAACCAGCTGTTCAAGACATAAATTTAATTTTACATTCTATTCCTCAATTTTCCTTTTTTGTTTTTTACTGGTTTATTTTAGTTTTATGGCTGGTAAGCTTACATGAATATTGTTTGTGCTTCTCCATTAAAAATGCTTAGAATTACTACACTTGGTTTTATGATGGTTTGTGATCTAACCTTCAAAACCACTAGATACTGCACTATTTATTTCTATTATAGTAGGATCATATGTTACATTCTTATAAAATTTAAATTTGGAGTTTACTTTGTATCATCTATATTAGATATTATTTGAGCAAAGTGCCTTCCTCAAATTAAAAAAGATGCAAAAGAACATTTTTTGTTTTTCAAAATAATACTTTTTGAAAAATATTTCTTATGTTACTTTAAAGCTTAGTTCCATGTTTCACATGTAGTAACAATTTAGAAACTACTTGATTAATTGATTTATGGATCCCTGGAAGAGTTGTTCATATTGGGTTGGTTTTTTTAAATCAGTAAGTACATATCATCAACTATGTAGCATTCATTAAAGTAATTACATTATGCTTTTGCCAATACTTCTCACTTGAATGGTTTCTATTAGAGCCAATTAGTATATATAAACAGTATTTATTAAATATAGAAAACTGTTTGTGCTAATATTTACTCTTTTTTTCTGAAATAGTTTTTTGTTTTCAAGTAATCCATGAGACACCAATAAGGACAAGTCAAGAATTATACCCATGTCATTAAGAGTAAAACTATTACCACTGGCATAATCTACTATGTAGCATTTAACTGACCTTTTCTATTAAACCTAACAATAATAATGTGATTAAACTATCCTAATTACCCATTGATGTGAATACACTTTAGTCCCTGTACTCAGTTTATCGGTAAAAGAAACTATTGTCCTGATCTCTCAAGTAACTTTATAGAGATTTATATATTTGATCAGGGCACTCCTATTCCCGAATTCATATCCTTCACTTTTAGCTTTTTTTCTTCAAATGCAAACTAAAAGTAAAAAATTTGTTCTGCTTATAATAGCCACTGTCAGATTCAACTCAGGAAAAAAAAACAAGGACTAAAGAACCAAAATATTTTTGGAAAAGTCTAAACCCTGGCTGCTTTTTTTTCCCCATGAATATAGAGGGAAGCTTGATCAACAGAACCAAAAAGACCTTTTACTGACAAGTTTTTCTTATTTGAGAGATCTTCTTAGAAGCTTTGATAAAGTCCACCTCAAACACCTCATGCATCTATACTTATTCTTAGTGTACATTTTAGCACTGTGACAGAGTTTGTAGGTAGATATTTATTGTTTCTCTATGAGCTGCTCTTTCAGCTGATGGATACCAAATGTTTCTAATTTCAAATATATTTGACCCCTACGGTCATTACAGAACTAATGCCAGAAGTGCCATCAATCTATTAATATATGTGCTATAGAATCATGATTTATGTCACTTAAGAATTCAAAATCAAAAAATATCATCATAATTAAAATTAGGAACCACTTATGATAAGCTAAAAGTAATAAATTATTATATAGCGTACCTTATAGGTCAGTGGTGTGAGTTCTAGAGTTCAACTGGACTCTGATCCCAGTACTACCACTTATTTGCTGTGTAACAGCTATAAAGGTTACCAACAATATCTCTACCTGGCATGAGTTTAGGAATGATTAAATAAGATAATGCATGTGAAGTGCTGAATGTACTTGTCACATAGTAAGCACTCAATAAATGTTAGATATGGTTATTATTTATAATTTTTCATTCTTGAGCCATGTATTAGACTTTCTAATGGTTATATAGTGGCTTTCAGCATTTTCTGTGCATATGTGTGGTTAAAATTAGTAGAGATACATCCCTGTATTGACTCAGAAGAAAGATAACCAAATGAATATCTTGTACTTAGCAATTTGTTTGATTTAGACCTTTACCTATTGTACATACATGGACCATTGGTCATTTTCATTCTGCTTACTACTAAGGGGGTTTATCACTAAGAGCTGCCAGTAGCAAAGACTAAGGTAAGTCTCAAAAGAGAGAATGAAGGATGACAATGGAAGGGAATAGGGGTAAGAAGGACATAAAACAAAAGAAGATACAGAAAGAAAAGTGCATATGAGGAGCAGACAGGTACCATAAATATATGTCAACTGTGCTGTGGACAATGGAAACAGTTGTGCTTAAGGTCTGGCTCTGAGAACTTTTAAATAAATAACTGACACAGACAAAAGAAAAAAATAGAAAGGAAAATCCATGAAGATCACGCATGAAAGATAATGGAAACAAGCATCTACAAGAATATATTCAGATAAAAAATATTATAATCAGATAATAATAAATTATAGTGTAGTTCATTTTGGACACACTAGTATTCATCTTATGATGAGAATTTTTAAAAATTGCCAAGGGGCTTGGAAGGGGAAGATGGGTATTCATCTTTAGAGGACACAGATTCCACAATACTATCTGAAATCACTGAAGCTTCCTAACTGCTAGAATGACCCAGGACTTGCCAATTAACATTAATCTGGGAACATGGTGCAGCAAGGGATTAAGGAATGGGGAAAAGATATTTTTATTACAATCTGAAGTTACAAAGGTGAGTATTCTAAATATCTCTGGTACCCTCTGAACCTTCCTTAAGCCAGTGAAATGCTTTATACATTTTGATTATATTATCTTTTCTTGACTCTATAATTCAGATTTTTGAATTCCCAGTGGTGGTAAGCAAATCTGAAAAGTGGTTGTTTATACAGAAAAGCAAGTGTCTCTGCCCCTAAAATTTCTAGCATGAGGATCTGGTAGTACCTCAATAAAGGAGCTCTATAGAATTAGTACAGAATTTCTCTTCCTTTGATTAAAATAGGAGCTAATATTGCATTATAATATGTAATCTTATTTTTCTGTATTCTAGTTTGCCATTCTTACTGTGGATTTTCGTGATTTAAAACTACTTCTTTTTGAGTTTAAGATATGTAAAATGACAATACTTTAGCAAATGACTGTAACAGTGTCTTTGACCTTTTTGCTAATTTATTGGGAGCATCAATTCTTTTTTTTTAATAGGGAAAGAACTGGAATTAGGAAAATCAAAAGTACAACTGTGTTTTCTCCTACAAGCTTTCCATAAATTCCTATTTTTTAGTGCTCTTCTCTCAAATAAGTTTTATTCCATAAATTATATCATGTTGAGCTCCCACTTTAGAATGACCACACCTTATCTATAAATAGCTTAAGAAAACACATTTTAATACAAACAAAGTAAGTTTGATTAATTTTATAAGTATGTTACAACTTCTACTTTTGGGGAGGCTCTGGGTTGCAAAAAGCGTGGGAGGCAGTTTGCTTTTCAAAAAAAGAATAACTTTTTGTTTGATTGGTTTGGATCCAGAGTATGAGGGACACCCCTGCCCACTGATATTTGTGAGGGAATCAAGTGATTTCACTTGAGTTATATGGCTTGATTTTTTGCACTAAATGATTCTACCATTTATGTGCCAACTTATACTTTGCTCTCTGTGTTAGGAACTTGATATAAGATGGGGAAGGCTTTAAAGTATGCAAGCTCTTGGAAGACTGAAGATCTGATGCTCTAACCACTTTTTGGAATTTTGTTTAAGTAGTGTTCTGTAGAATATGTAAATTTATACTTTCTGAGGAAGATGTTAACATAGTTTTAAAAAATCGTTTACTATAATATTTGAGTAGGAGAGGAAATGAATATATATCACAGTAGTTGCAGAAACCTGCTACAAATATTACCTCTTGACCTCGCGTCTCGTTTTACATTGGGAACCATGAATAGTTAAGATTTTACATTTGAAGAAAATGTTAAAATTTAAACTCATTTTACTCACTGAAGTACTGGTTAATTCTATTTTCCTTTCTCTTAAAATGAGTTACCTTTTTCTGAATTTATTAGGATTGTTGTTAGGCTTGGCATGCATCTAACATGGTACAGGTTGAATATCCCTTATCTGAAATTCTTGGGACCAGAAGTGTTTCAGATTTTGGATTTTTTTCAGATTTTGGAGTGTTTGCATATACATGAGTTATCCTGGGGATGGGACCCAAGTCTAATCACAGAATTCATTTATGTTTCTTGTATACCTTATGTAGATAGCCTGTAGGTAATTTTATATAACATTTTAAATAATTTTGTGCATAAAACAAAATTTTGACTGTGAGGTCAGGTGTGGAGTTTTCCACTTCTGGTGTCATGTGAGCACTCCAAAAATTTTAGATTTTGGAGCATGTTGGAGTTTGGATTTTCATATTAGGGATGCTCAACCTGTAGTATCTTTTCTGCTTCCATTTTGATAGTTATTTCAGTGGATTTTAAATTTGAAGGCAAGGTCATCTACTTTTAGAGCAGCCATAATCATGTCTTCTCTAGTCATCTACTTAAATAAATTTCTTAGGCATGGATGTCTTAGTGATTAGGATTGGTATTATGGCATATTCTTTAGATATTTTAAACATTTTTCCTTTACAAAAAGATATTGAGAAAAATGTTGATGAATCCTATTTTGTGTTTGCTTGTTATAGTTTGTGACATTTTATAAGTTTCTTTTCTACTTCATACAAATTAAATATTTAAAACTTTACTATTTGTTCATTAGTTTATTAAAATTTTAAAATAAAACTATATTCTATTAAAATTAAGGACGATTTATATTTTTGCATTTTATCATCATCATTTTCTGTTAATAGAATAATTTAATCTTTGCACCATTTTGGGGGGGAACTAGTACTTTCTCCATATTCCATAGGGAGAGAAATGTAATCTCTCTACACTTTAAAGATTTATTGTATTACTTTGTTCAATGATTTCTGCAACTACTAATTAGCTATTTTAGTGAATGATGTATGTTCCTGATTGGAGTTTTGCGTAAAACACATGATGTGATATAAAAATTTAACTTTAAAAGTTTTTTTTAGTTTATGGATTTTTTTGGTATTATATCTTTGTG